>NC_030835.1:24537500-25162500 GCF_001704415.2 Capra hircus
AGTGATGCTTTCTAAGGACCACTTAATTTCACATTCCAGCATGTCTGGCTCTAGATGAGTGATCACACCATCATGATTATCTGGGTCATGAAGATCTTTTTTGTACAGTTCTTCTGTGTATTCTTGCCACCTCTTCTTAATATCTTCTGCTTCTGTTAGGTCCATACCATTTTTGTCCTTTATCGAGCCCATCTTTGGATGAAATGTTCCCTTGGTATCTCTAATTTCCTTGAAGAGATCTCGTCTTCCCCATAATGTTGTTTTCCTCTGTTTCTTTGCATTGATCACTGAGGAAGGCTTTCTTATCTCTCCTTACTATTCTTTGGAACTCTGCATTCAGATGGGTATATCTTTCCTTTTCTCCTTTACTTTTCATTTCTCTTCTTTTCACAGCTATTTGTAAGGCCTCCTCGGACAACCATTTTCCTTTATTACTTTTCTTATTCTTGGGGATGGTCTTGATCCCTGTCTCCTGTACAATGTCTTGAACTTCATTAATTTCTCATTTTTTTTAAGCATGGTACTTTGCTTGACATTGTGTTAGATCCTGAGAAAGATAAAAAGAATTACACTGATTTCTTTTCTTGCATTTTGTTTTTCCAAATGGCTTATCATTTAGTGGCACAGATAAGCACACAAAAGCAAAAAGTATCTGTGATGCAGGATATTTAACACTATGTACATAATATATTCCCTGGTGGCTCAGATGGTAAAGAATCAGCTTGCAATTTTGATCCTATCTCAATTCTGATCCTAATCTGTGTTCTATCCCTGGGTCAGGAAGATCCCATGAAGAAGGGACTGGCTACCCACTCCAGTATTTCTGCTTGTAGAATTCTGTGTACAGAGGAGCCTAGCAGGTGACAATCCATGATGTCCCAAAGAGTTGGACACAACTGAGTGACTAACACTTTCACATAACACAGGGTATTTAATACTATATAAGTACAGAGTAGGACATCCTGCACATAATAGAAGAAAATGACAGTATTCACCATAGAATGATATATTCACCATTTCTTGATTTTGGAACAAAAATAAGGATAAGCTAGAAAAAATACAGACCACGCAGGGGATATTCTAGGCACAGGGGAAAACATGAAGATAGAGAAGCTGCATTTATTTTGTTTCTTAAAATTGCTTTGTGGCTGGTTCACAGAATTTATAAAACAAAACACTGGCTGGAGAAGTAAGCCAAGATAATGCTATGAAAGAACATATACAGTATGAAAAACTAGGAGCTTGTTCTGGTTGGTCACTAACTTGAGGAGTTTCAGGGAAATTCACTGCTACATAAGAAACATGTTTTCACTAAGAAATTTTTAAATTTGAAAAGTGAGCCATAGTGATCCAGCACAGGTTTCAACATGGTATTTGGGTTGTCTTCTTCATGTTTAGCTTTTCAATATTCTGATTAAATTTTTCTTTTAAAAAAATAGTGAAATGGAAAAAAAAATCTTGATATTAGATAATATGGTTAGAGGGGCTTTCAACTCTGGTGTTTATCCAAGGGATGCAACAATGATTCTTGATATAACAATCACTCAGTGTAGTTCACCATATTAACTAAGAAGAAAAATCATATCTTGTAAGAAATTGCACTCTTGCCGCCTAACGTCAGCAAAATGAAAATCACTCAGTCGTGTCCAACTCTTTGTTACCCCATAGAGTATTCAGTCCGTGGAATTCTCCAGATCAGAATACTTGAGTGAGTAACCTTTCCCTTCTCCAGGGGATCTGCCCAACCCAGGGATCAAACCCAGGTGTCCTGCACTGTGGGGAGATTCTTTACCAGCTGAACCACCAGAGAAGCCCGGCAGGAGCAAGGCAAATAAGTCACTTTATAGATCCTGTGAAATCTCTCAGTGAAGGAGTTAGGAAGTGCACTAATTAAAGGCACAATAAAAAAGTATTTTTAGAATCCATGATTATCTACATTAAAAAATTGAAAAATTCACAGTGTTACAGGAACAAAGTACATACAGGATGTTTCAGTGTACAAGGTCAACAGACAAAAATATTTTTTCAATTAATAGTTGGATATTGAAACTAAACACAAAGCAAAAGAGCTACAAAAGAATAACAACAAAACAAGTACCATTTCCATAAACATCAAAAATCCTAAAAAAACAAGGTGTAAGCCTAACAATATATGTAGATGTTTTTAATGTTTAAAATTATAAAATAGAAAGACATTGAAGAAGATCTAAATAAATGAAAGGACATTCCATGTTTGGATATTGAAAGACTAATATCACTAAGATGCCAATTCTCCCAAAATTTATAGATTAAATAGAATCTCAGCAGAGTTTTTAATATCATCTTTATAAATCAACAAAGTGACCTTATAATTTAAATGGTAAAAGGACAGGAAGAAGGGAAAAGATTATGTACAAAATAGAAAGAGACATTTTTGGTGAAGATGGAACTCTGGTATATCTTGATTTTGGTGATAGCTACTTGACAATATATGTTTGTTAAAACTCACAATGTACAATGAAAAGGGTAAAATTACTATAAAAAGTTTATGATTTTAATTGAAAGTAATCACTATCCAGGTGAAGAACAAAAGGTCTCATAATGAATGAAAAAAGATAATCAAAAGATGAAACACCAAAGTAACAGAGAAAACTATCTGGCAAAGATTTTAGAGCAGCCATCATGTTTCCATAAGTAGCCATGAACATGTTTGAATCAAATATATAAATAAAAATCCTCAGCAAAAGAAAAATAAAGAACACAAAGGAAGTTTTAAAACTAAGAAATACAATAACTAAAATACAATGTCAGTGCATTGGCTCAACAGAAGAACAGAGATGACAGAGAAAAATACCTGTAGACAGAATATGGGCTTTTCAGGTGATGCTAGTGGTAAAGAACCTGCCAGCCAGTGCAGGAGATACCTGAGACAAGGGTTCAACTCCTGGGTCAGGAAGATCCCTTTGTGGAGAGCATGGCAATCCTAGAACAATAAAAATTCTTCAGTCAGAAAAACACAGAGAAAACAGACATTTAAACAATAAAATAGATATCTGTGGAATATAATAAAATATGTAAATTTTGACACTAACATAGTTTTGAAAAATAGAGTAGAAAGCAAGCAAGAATAAAAGAAATAATAGCTTAAAACTTCCCAAATTTGGTGAAAGACAATAAACTTGCAGTTTCAAGAAGATGAGAGGATCTTAAACATGATAATCCCAATGAACTTCATAACAATATATATCAAACATAATTAAATTTCTGAAAATTAGAGAAATGCAAAAAATCTTGAAAACAGCCAGAGAAAACTGACACCTTACCTATATAAAAATTAATACAACTAGCAGTGAATTTCTTATTAGAAATTATGTAGATCAGAAATAAATTGCAAAATATCTTTTAAGTGCTGAGTGAAAAAAAAGTGAATCCTTAAACTGAAAAAGCACACTAGATTTGAGGCAAAGAAGGAAGGGAGAAAGAGAGGGAGGGAGGAGGGAGAAAAAGGAAGGAATAGGAAAGCCTAATATACCTTATTGATCATTAGAATCTAGTAACAAGACTGGGAGCTAACTGTGGCACAGATCATGAACTCCTTATTGCCAAATTCAGACTTAAATTGAAGAAAGTAGGGAAAACCACTAGACCATTCAGGTATGACCTAAATCAAATCCCTTATGATTATACAGTGGAAGTGAGAAATAGATTTAAGGGACTAGATCTGATAGACAGAGTGCCTGAAAAACTATGGACAGAGGTTCATGACATTGTACAGGAGACAGGGATCAAGACCATCCCCAAGAAAAAGAAATGCAAAAAAAAAAAAAAAGGGGCTGTCTGAGGAGGCCTTACAAATAGCTGCAAGAAAAGAAGCGAAAAACAAAGGAGAAAAGGAAAGATATACCCATCTGAATGCAGTATTCCAAAGAATAGCAAGGAGAGATAAGAAAGCCTTCCTCAGTGATCAATGCAAAGAAATAGAGGAAAACAACAGAATGGGGAAGACTAGAGATCACTTCAAGGAAATTAGAGATACCAAGGGAACATTTCATGCAAAGATGGGCTCGATAAAGGACAGAAATGGTATGGACCTAACAGAAGAAGAAGATATTAAGAAGAGGTGACAAGAATACACAGAAGAATTGTACAAAAAAGAGCTTCACAACGCAGATAATCACGATGGTGTGATCACTCACCTAGAGCCAGACATCCTGGAATGTGAAGTCAAGTGGGCTTAGAAAGCATCACTACGAACAAAGCTAGTGGAGGTGATGGAATTACAGTTGAGCTATTTCAAATCCTGAAAGATGATGCTGTGAAAGTACTGCACTCAATATGACAGCATATTTGGAAAACTCAGCAGTGGCCACAGGACTGGAAAAGGTCAGTTTTCATTCCAATCCCAAAGAAAGGCAATGCCAAAGAATGCTCAAAATACTGCACAATTGCACTCATCTCACATGCTAGTAAAGTACTGCTCAAAATTCTCCAAGCCAGGCTTCAGCAATACATGAACCGTGAACTTCCTGATGTGCAAGTTGGTTTTAGAAAAGTCGAAGGAATCAGAGATCAAATTGCCAACATCTGCTGGATAATCAAAAAAGCAAGAGAGTTCCAGAAAAACATCTATTTCTGCTTTATTGACCATGCCAAAGCCTTTGACTGTGTGGATCACAATCAACTGTGGAAAAATTCTAAGAGAGATAGGAATACCAGACCACCTGACCTGCCTCTTGAGAAACCTGTATGCAGGTCAGGAAGCCACAGATAGAACTGGACATGTAACAACAGACTGGTTCCAAATAAGAAAAGGAGTACATCACAGCTGTATATTGTCACCCTGATTATTTAACTTCTATGCAGAGTACATCATGAGAAATGCTGGGGTGGAAGAAACACAAGCTGGAATCAAGATTGCTGGAAGAAATATCAATAATCTCAGATATGCAGATGATACCACCCTTACAACAGAAAGTGAAGAGGAACTAAAGAGCCTCTTGATGAAAGTGAAAGTGGAGAGTGAAAAGGTTGGTTTAAAATGCAACATTCAGAAAACTAAGATCATGGCATCTGGTCACATCACTTCATGGGAAATAGATGGGGAAATAATGGAAACAGTGTCAGACTTTACTTTGGGGGGGCTCCAAAATCACTGCAGATGATGATTGCAGCCATGGAATTAAAAGACACTTACTCCTTGGAAGGAAAGTTATGACCAACCTAGACAGCATATTCAAAAGCAGAGACATTACTTTGCCAACAAAGGTCCGTTTAGTCAAGGCTATGGTTTTTCCAGTGGTCATGTATGGATGAGAGAGTTGGACTGTGAAGAAAGCTGAGCACTGAAGAATTGATGCTTTTGAACTGTGGTGTTGGAGAAGATTCTTGAGAGTCCCTTAGACTGCAAGGAGATCCAACCAGTCCATTCTGAAGATCAGTCCTGGGTGTTCCTTGGAAGGAATGATGCTAAAGCTGAAACTCCAGTACTTTGGCCACCTCATGTGAAGAGTTGACTCACTGGAAAAGACCCTGATGCTGGGAAGGATTGGAGGCAGGACGAAAAGGGGACAACAGAGGATAAGATGGCTGGCTGGATGGCATCACCAACTCGATGGACATGAGTTTTAGTGAACTCTGGGAGTTGGTGATGGACAGGGAGGCCTGGTGTGCTGTGATTCATGGGGTCGCAAAAAGTCAGACATGAGTGAGCGACTGAATTGAACTTAACTGAACTGAAGCATATTGATTGTATTAGCCCATTTGTAATTTGGATAACATCTCAATAGTCTCAGAGCTAGTTTGCCTGACTTGAGGCTTTTAGATTGCCACACTTTTAAATGCTGACATTTTAGACAAGTATTTAATGATTATTATTTAATTTGCTTTTATTTTATCATATTGTTGTATTCATATACAAAATAAATATTTACACTCATATAAGTCTAAAAGGTATTATTTAAAAAGCAACTTTGCATCCTATCCCCTTCTATTGGGAGATGTTTAATTCTTAAGAGGTTCTTTGAACTGTTCTGATTCTCTTGGCATTTCTTTCACTGTTTCAGTACTAAACTGCTCACATTATTACCTTATGTTTTTTTTTAAATTTTAGATTACTGAGAATTTAGCTTTTATCTCCCCATATTTTTTTATTTTGTATACACAGGCATACTTTTAGTCCCCCTTGGTTAAATCAATATTAATTTTTTTTTAATTCTTAAGACTATGTAATTCCATAGCTATCTTTTCTCAGGAAGTGGTCTACACAAAGAGTTATTAAAATTATTATTCCCAGTCAAGGAAGACTTTCTTCTTAGGGGCTCCCTTCATGGCTCAAACTGTAGAGAATCTGTCTGCAAAGCAGGAGACCCAGGTTTGCCCCTTGAGTTAGGAAGATCCCTTGGAGAAGGGAACAGCAACGTACTTCAGCATCCTTGCCTGGAGTATTCAAAGGACAGAGGAACCTGGCAGGCTACAGCCCATGAAGTCACAAACAGTCGGACACGAATGAGTGACATACACTTTCACTTTTACTTCATTATTGTGAAATTGTTTGTAGTGGAGAAAAATGAAGAAATAATCTAGCTGTTCAGATGGAGATAAACTGTTATATTGTTGTTGTTCAGTTATTGTCTTCTCCAACTCTGAGATTCCATGGACTGCAGCATGCCAGGCTTCCCTGTCCTCTGGTCTTCTGGAGTTTTCTCCAATTCATGTCCATTGAGTTGGTGATGCTCTCTAACCATCTCATCCTCTGTTGTCCCCTTCTCCTCCTGCCCTCAATCTTTCCCAGCATCATGGTCTTTTCCAATGAGTCAGTTCTTTGCATCAGGTGGCCAAAGTACTGGAGCTTCTGCTTCAGCATCCGTCCTTCCAAACAATATTCAGAGTTGATTTCCTTTAGGATTAACTGGTTTGAGCTCCTTGCTGTCAAAGGGACTCTGAAGAGTCTTCTCCAGCACCATCAATTCTTCGGCACTCAGACTTCTTCATGGTCCAACTCTCACATCATTACATGACTGCTGGAAAAACCATAGCTTTGACTACATGGACCTTTGTCACCAAAATGATGTCTCTGTCTTTGATACACTGCCTATGTTTGTCATAGCTTTTCTTCCAAGAAAGAGATTGTTATATACATGCAATGAATTTATAAATATTTGATATAGATATATATTTAGGATGTATTTGATAAATAAATTAGTTTAAAAATAAAACAGTAGGGGCGGTCATAAGATGGCAGAGGAAATGGACAGGGAGACCACTTTCTCCCTCACAAATTCATCAAAAGAACATTTCAACGCTGAGTAAATTCCACAAAACAACTTCTGAATGCTGACAGAGGACATCAGGCACCCAGAAAAGCAGATCATTGTCTTCAAAAACAGGTAGGAAAAAATATAAAAGATGAAAAAGGAGACAAAGGAAGTAGGGAGGGAGCTCCGTCCCAGGAAGGGAATCTTAAGAAGAGAGGTTTCCAAACACCAGGAAACACTCTTGCCACCAAGTCTGTGGTGAGCCTTGGAAGCACAGAGGGCAACATAACAGGAAGGAAAAAAAAAAAATAATTAAAACCAACAGATTAGGAGCCCAACAGTAACTCCCCCAGTGGAGAAGCAGCGCAGACGCCTGCATCTGCCACTAGCAAGTGGGGGGTGGGCAGGAAGGCGCGGGAGGCGCGGGCTGCAGTGCTTTGTAAGATTCCGGCAGGAACGCCCCCCACGTAACCAGAGCGAACTAACTTGGGCTAGCAAACCAGACTGTGGGATAGCTGCCATGTGAAAACCTCGAACCTAAGACACTGCCAGGACCATGCCCAGAGCAAAGGACAGAACAGAAATAGCCGGCTGCAGACCATCCCCCCCCCAGTGACAGGCAGCCAGAGCCGTAAGGGCTGGAAGGGGGCAATCGAAGCCCAAGAGAGACATTACCTACCAAAATGCAAGAAGGCTTCTTTTCTAACTAAGACTTCTGGGGGTTCTGGACAGTCATCAGCTACCAGAGAAGGGACGCTGGCGATACACCCAGAAAACTGAGCAGCAGAGATGGGAAAGGCGATAAGTCACAGCGACTGCGCTCGCCAAACACCTGAGCTACTCGGACCTGGGAAGGGCACAAAATGCAGGCCCAACCGAATCTGCACCTCTGAGGGCTACCTGAGAGCCAAGCCTGAGTGGGTATGACCGGGGAGGTGCATGCAGCCTAGGGCTGGCCTCAGACGGTTCCGGCAGAGCAACATAGAGCCTGAATGGTGCGTGCGGTGAGCAGGGGCAGGCCCAGCGGGGCTGAGACATTGCAAGCACACGCCAGTGTTACTTGTTTGCAGCATCCCTCCCTCCCCACAGCGCGACTGAACAAGTGAGCCTAAAAAAAAAGTGTCCACCACCACCCCCGCCCCCTGTGACAGGGTGGAAATCAGACACTGAAGAGACCAGCCAACAGAAGAAGTTAAACAGAGGGAACCGCCTTGGCAGTGACCCCACACTGCCCACAACACCAGAGAAAGGACCAGATAGATCTATATTATTTTTATGATCATTCATTTTGTTGTTGTTGTTGTTGTTGTTGATATTGTTGTGTGTTTTTTCTTTTCTTTTTCCTCTTCTTTTTTTTTAACCTTTTTAAATTTTTAAGTCCTCTATATCTCCTTAAATTTTTATTTTTATAACCTACTATTGCCTTTCAAAAAAAAAAAAAAGACCCTATTTTTAAAGCAAACGCTGTAGATACTCTTTTTGTGGTTGTTGGTGTTGTTTTATAACAATTCTTATGGTTTTGTCTTTTTTTTTTTTCCTTTCTTCTCCTTCTTCTTCTTTTCTTTAATATTGTATTTTTGAAAATACAACCTCTACCCTAGATTTTTAATCTTTTCTTTTTGGTATTTGTTGTCAATTTTGTACATTTAAAAACCCAATCTTCAGTACCCAATTTTACCTGAGAGCGAGATTACTGGCTTGACCACTCTCTTCTCCTTTGGACTCTCCTTTTTCTCCACCAGGTGGCCTCTGTTTCTTCCCTCCTCCTTCTCTTCTCTACCCAACTCTATGAATCTCTGTGTGTTCCAGACGGTGGAGAACACTTGGGGAACTGGTTACTGGCTGGATCTGTCTCTCCCCTTTTCATTTCCCTCTTTTATTCTCCTGGCCACCTCTGTCTACTTCCTCCCTCTCCTCTTCCCTGTATAACTCTGTGAACACCTCTGAGCAGTCCAGAATGAGGAGCGCACATAGGATGTGACTACTGGCTAGCTTGCTCTCTCCTCTTTTGATCCCACCTCGTCTCATTCCAGTCACCTCTAACTACCCCCTCCCTCTTCTCTTCTCCATGTAACTCAGTGAACCTCTCTGGCTGTCCCTCAATGTGGTCAGCCATTAAAAAGAATACATTTGAATCAGTTCTAATGAGATGGATGAAACTGGAGCCGATTATACAGAGTGAAGTAAGCCAGAAAGAAAAACACCAATACAGTATACTAACACATATATATGGAATTTAGAAAGATGGTAATGCTAACCCTGTATGTGAGACAGCAAAAGAGACACAGGTGTATAGAACGGACTTTTGGACTCTGAGGGAGAGGGAGAGGGTGGGATGATTTGGGAGAATGGGATTGAAACATGTATGCTATCATGTAAGGAATGAATCGCCAGTCTAGGTTCGATACAGGATACAGGATGCTTGGGGCTGGTGTATGGGGATGATCCAGAGAGATGATATGGGGTGGGAGGTGGGAGAGGGGTTCAGGACTGGGAACTCATGTACACCCGTGGCAGATTCATGTCAATGTATGGCAAAACCAATACAGTATTGTAAAGTAAAATAAAATTAAAATTAAAAAAAATACATTAAAAAAATAAAACAGTAAAACCATTATCAGTTATAGAATAGCATGCCAAAAATAATATTGAAGATTATTTGTTAATCATAGCTCACTAGTTCAACTGTTATTTAAATATTCGCTAATTACCTACTATGTAAGAGACCCACTTCTAGCACTGCAGGGCACAGAAGTGGATTAAACAGAGTTTCTACTTTTATGCAGTTTAAATTATATTGGGTAAAAAAAATTATTTTAGTGACATAAAAGCTAATATTTGATAAAAATAAAAAGAATTTTTTTGTTTACCTCTTTCAAGTATCACATAATCCAAAGTGTATAATATACACTTTAATATTAGATGGTGAATAGGTTAAATATAATAAACATATCATGTTTGTTTCTTTAAATTCAGTAGAATTAGAATTTTTTTTAAATAAATTTATGGAAGTAAAGATAGCTACTTTAAAAACAATCTTAATATGTCAAGGAAAGGATTGTTCATACTTTTAATGACACTTTACAATAAAATAGTTCTAAAATTAACAAAGCATAGGGCAATATGACCAGTAAAATAAATGACATGCTACATATATTGCACTAACTAGGCATTAAGAAAGAGAATATTTTTCCCTTTATCTTAAATTCTGTACTTCATTAGGTAAGTGAACAAAATTATTGATAAAGTTTCTCAGATGAGCATTTTTCTACAAGCAAAGGTAAGTCTATGGAATAAATATATTCATTTCTACTTTGCTTTGTGAAATTATTTTAAATCCTATGGTTGTTTGAAACCATATGTTAAAATCCTACATATATTCAGTTCAGTTTCGTCACTCAGTCATGTCCGACTCTTTGTGATCCCATGGACTTCAGCATGCCAGGCTTCCTTGTCCATCACCAACTCCTGGAGCCTACTCAAATGCATGTCCATTGTGTCGGTGATGCCATCCAACCATCTCACCCTCTGTCATCCCCTTCTCCTCTTGCCTTCAATCTTTCCCAGTATCAGGGTCTTTTCCAATGACTCAGTTCTTTGCATCAGGTGGCCAAAGTATTGGGGTTTCAGCTTCAACATCAGTCCTTTCAATGAATATTCAGGACTGATTTCCTTTAGGATTGACAGGTTGGATCTACTTGCTGTCCAAGGGACTCTCAAGAGTCTTCTCCAACACCACAGTTCAGGAGCATCATTTCTTCGGCTTATGTAGTAACCATGATAAGAAATTCAAGATCACTGACCACAAAGGAATACGAAATAAGCAGAGCAGGAAGTGTCAATATACAATAAAGTTGGAGAGGTTAAAATAAGATATGAGAGGATCTCTATTGAATCTTTGTGTGACAGTAACACTATGTCTGCTTATATTGCTCAATTAATGAGTTGTAGGGAGAGTGCAGATAGATATGAGGGAGGATGTTAAACTTGCTTTCAGCTGTCATCTCCCACATGCGGCAACAATTTGCCATATTTAAAAGCTCATTGTGTAAGGCAAACTGTACAGAATTTCCAACGCTTCCAAGTTATTGTCATTATGTTCTCCAAGTATAACTGGAAATACAAAGATAAAGCCTTTCTTTCCTCCTGTTTCATGATTATTATATGTCTTGTAATTGTAGACAAATTTATTTCAATATATTTATATTAATTTGTTTTAAAAAATTTATTTATCTATTTTTGCCTTGCCATGAGGCATGAAGAATCTTAATTACTTGACCAAGGATCAAACCTGTGCCCCCTGAAGTGGGAGGGTGGAGGCTTAACCACTAGACTGCCAGGGAAGTCCTTATTTTTCAATTTTTTAATGGGATGAAGCAACCATGTATGGAATAGTCAAAATATGCTTACTTTCTAGAAGAGATATTTGCAATTTTATGTTCATTGCAGCATTATTCAAAACAGCCAAGAGACAGAAGCAACTCAAACATCAATTGACATATAAATGGATTTTTTATATGTGGTATGTACATACACTGAATTATTATGCAGACTTTGTTTTTTTCTGTATTCTTTTTTATAATTTTAATGATAATTATAGTGTTTTAATTTTATAAGTAAAATTTTTCACTTCAGACAACTAAAAATACATGAAATCATAAAGTAAAAATTAACAATCACTCATAATTCCACCCCCCAGAGGTAATCATCATTAGCATTTTGATCAGTTTCCTCCTCGTGTCTACATATTGTTTTTTAATTGAAGTATAATTGGCCTACAATACTGTGTTAGCACCAGGCGCACAACTTAGTGATTCAACATTTCCATACATTACAAAATGATCACTATGATATGTCTAGTTACCATCTGTCATCATACAAAAGTATTATAATATAGTTGACTATATTCTTCATCCTGTACATTTCATCTTTATGACTCATTAATTTTGTAACAGGAAGTTTGTGCCTCTTAATCTCCCTTACCTACTGTACTCCCTTTTCTCTTCCCTCTGACAAAATCTGGAATGTTCTCTCCCCTTCCTTGCAAAAGTTTGTTATTTGCCATCTTTTGTTTTACAGCCATTCTGACAGTTACCAGGTGATGTCTCATTGTGGTCTGATTTACATTTCTTTGGTTATTAGTGATACTGAACATTTTTTCATGTGTCTGTTGACTGTCTTCTTCGGGAAAATGTATACTGAGACTTTGTCCATTTTTTAAGCAGGTTTTTTGTAGCTGTTGAGTTGTATGAGTTCTTTGCATAATTTGAATATTAATCTCCTTACCAGATATATTGTTTGTGAGTATCTTCTCCCATTTAGTAGGCTGCTTTTGTGTTATGTTGATAATTGCCTTCACTGTGCAGTTTGTTTGTTTCTTTTTTTGTTTGCTTGTTTTAGTTTCATGTCATCCCACTTATTTTTGCTGATCATAGCTTCAGTGTGGCCTTGTGCAGTAAATATCTTTCAGAATCCAGCAGCACACTCACCTCTTCACCAGAGCTGTGTGGTCTAGGCTTGCCCTGTATACGGACTGCACTGCCTTTTCTGTTGTGACAAAGCAAACTACCCAGCTCATGCTTGCAGGCAGCACTGGCCCCAGCCAGGTCAGCTCTGCACGGCACTGCCTATTACAGAGGCTGCTGGCCTTTCATAGGTGAGGCCTGATTCCACTGTGGCTGATTGAGGCACTAGGCAGTGGAACTGTGTGTGGGGGGTGGGCTATTGGTGGGCGAACCTTGGTTCCAGAATGTCTGGCTGTTTGGCTTTGGTGGTCCTAAGACCAGGGATAATAGGCTAGAGGTAGTACTCCAAAGGGCTTCCCAGGTGGTGCTAGTGGTAAAGAACCTGCCTGCCGATGCAGAAAACATAAGAGATGTGGGTTCAGTCCCTTGGTCAGGAAGATCCCTTGGAGGAGGGCTTGGCAATTCACTCCAGTATTCTTGCCTAGAAATCTCATGAGCAGAGGAATCTAGCTGGCTACAGTTCATGGAATCACAAAAAATTGGACACAACTGAAGCGACTTAGCACACACAGCTGCAGAACTCCAAAATGGTATTTACCAGAGCCACCAGTGTCTTCCTGGTAAAATGGGTTCCTTAGAGGACTTGCACTTGCTTCCTGCCTCCCTAAGAGGCTCTCCAAGATCAGCAAGTGAGTCTGACCTAGTTTACTTTAAACCACTGCTTCTGAACTGGGTCTTGGAGTATGTGAGATTTTGCATGCCTCTTGTAAGAGTAGTCTGTTTCCTACAGCCTTGGGGCTCTTAAATGCAAGCCCCACTGGTCTTTACAACTAGACATTTTGAGAGCTCTTCTTCCTGATGCAGAACTTCCAGGCTTTCTCAATCTTTGGGGGAAATTGAAACAAATGTGATTATGTTTCTTTTTGCAGATTGCCTGTCTAGGGGAGTGTGTCTGAACTATCCCACATATCTGCCCCTACTACCTGTTTTTGTGGTTTTTCCCTTGTGTCTTTAGTTGTACAAGATGTTTTTTGCTGGTATTCAGGTCATTCTCAGTGCTAGTTGTTATGTAAATCATTGTAATTTTGCTCTGCCCAAGGGAGGAGAGCTCAGATCTTCCTATTCTCTCATCTGAGCTACTCTTCTTCATCCTTAAAAATGAAGGAATTCCTACAACATGAAGTAACCTCAATGGCATTATGCTAGGCAAATTAAGTCAGTCTCAGAAGGACAAATACTGTATGACATCCTGAGAGATGTCTAAAGAAGTCAAGACCACATAAACAGAAAATAGAAAGGTGGTTGTCAAAGACTGGGTGTGAGGGAAATGGGGATTTGCTGTTAAACAGGTATAGAGTTTCAGTTTTGCCAGTTGAAGAGACCTGTTGCCCAACAAAGTGAATGTACTTAACATTACTCAACTGTATGCTTAAAAAAGGGTTAAGATGCTAAATTTAGTGATATTTTTATCACAATTTAAAAAGTGCATACTTTAAGTTATGGTAATTGTTCTATGATTAATTTAATTACTGTGAAATATATCAAGTTATGTTTTATGCTGTTGTTATACTGTTCAATGATAATCAAGTTGAGAGCCTGAATTCCTGAATTCAGGAACTTAAATTTCTGAATCCTCATATCTAGCTCCTAACCCAACTTATAAAACTAATGTTATTGCTTTGTGCATGCATTGTGACAATTCCAGAAATACAGAGATAATGCATTTCATAAAAAGTAAATTAAATGCTCTCTGAACGGCAGGTATTATTCCAGTAAACAAGTAAAAAAACTGTGTCTGAACTTAAAATTTTAAAAATTGCTTAATGAAATCATGAGAAGTAATGTTAACTTAGTAATGAAGAATTTAGCCTCTAGCCCCATGCCAAATCACTTTCTACAATCTGTGAACATATTAAGTTACTCCCTCAAAATAAAAACATTGTCATTTAGAAAGCAGCATAAAAAGAAGTATAGAAAAATGAGCCAAATGCTGTTTATTCCCTGACAACCATGTCAATATGCTAGAGGCAGTGTCTGACTTTGAAGGAAACAATTTCTGAAACACATTGGTAGCTCTATTCTAAAGAGTAAGACTCAGTGGTAAAGAATCTGCCTATCAGTACAGGAGATGCTGGAGACCCAATTTTGATCCCTGGGTCAGGAAGATCCCTTGGAGGAAGAAATGGAATCCCATTTCAGTATTGTTGCCTGCCAAATCCCATTGACAGAGAAGCCTGGCGGGCTACAGTCCATAGTGTCACAGAGTCAAACATGACTGAACATGCATACTATGTTTACATTTACTCTTCGTAAGGGATTGATCGAAAGAGCCTTTTGATGAAGGTGAAAGAGGAGAGTGAAAAAGCTGTTTTAAAACTCAACATTCAAAAAATCAAGATCATGGCATCCAGTCCCATCACTTCATGGCAAATAGGTGGGGAAACAGTGGAAACAGTGTCAGACTTTATTTTCCTGGGCTCCAAAATCACTGCAGATGGAGACTGCAGCCATGAAATTGAAATATGCTTGCTCCTTGAAAGCAAAGTTATGACAAATATGGACAGAATATTAAAAAGCAGAGATCACTTTGCTGACAAAATCTATAAAGTCAAAGCTCTGGTCTTTTTAGTAGTTATGTAGGGAGGTGAGAGCTGAACCATAAAGAAGGCTGAGTGCTGAAGAATTGATACTTTTGAACTGTGGTGCTGGAGAAGATTCTTGAGAGTCACTTGGACAAGATCAGATTACTCAATCCTAAAGAAAATAAACCCTGAACATTCATTGGAAGGACTGATATTGAAGCTGAAGCTCCAACATTTTGGCTTCCTGATGAGAAGAAACAACTCATTGGAAAAGACACTGATGCTGGGAAAGACAGACTGCAGGAAGAGAAGGGGGCAACAGAGGATAAGATTGTTGGATGGCATCATTGACTTAATGGACATGAATGTGAGCAAACTCTGGGAGATGGTGAAGAACAGGAAGCCTGGAGTGTGGAAATCCATTGGGTCACAAAGAATCGGACATAACTTAGTGACTGGATTGATAAGAGAAATCTTAAATGTACATTGATGGACTAATTGATTTTCAGGATATTGATAAAAGAAAATGTTAAAGAATGTTTGGAACACAATTTCCTTCTTCCACATTAAATGGATATATTTTTTCTCATTAAGAAATTTATTAAACATATTTTATACTATATAATATACAATCCCTATAAAACATAATACTTTTTCTCTTAAAGAAAAAGAAAAAGACTTGAAATATGTATCTCTGAACTCTTCCTTTATAAGTGATGAAAACCCAAAGCAAATTTATTAGGCCAGAATAAAAACAGGGAGAGGATCTTCTACTTTAGATAGATAAAGTGCATCTGGCTTTATACATAAATGAATAAGGAGCTCAAACAATGTTTTTTATTTGTATTTTTCCAACTTTACTGAAGCATTATTGACAAGTAAAAATTTTATATATTTATCTTGTACAGTGTGTTTCCTTTAAAGGCATACAACGTGATGATTCAATATATGTGTATGTTGTGAAATAATTACCAAAATCAAGTTAACACAGCCATCACCTCACATAATTATCATTTGTGTGTGTGTGTATGCCAAGACACTAAAGATTTGATTTTTTGGCAAATTTAAATTATATAATTCAATATCATTAACTATAATCACTATACTGTACCTTAGAACTTACTATATAATTGATAGTTTGTACTCCTGAACCAATATCTCACCATTTCCCCAGCCCCAAGGTGAAAATGTATCTGATCTCCCTTACTCTTTGCAGCATTATTTATAATAGCTAAGATACAGAAACAACCTAAGTGTCTGTCAATAGATGATGAATGGATAAAGAAAATAATATTATATGTATATATTTTATATGCATATTATATTTTATATGCATATTATTCAGTCATAAAGTGTAGATCTTGTTACTTGTAACAACAGAGGATATTGTTTAAATGGTCTTGCTTTCTGTTCCAAAGTTCTGCTTCCTGCACTCTTTGCTTCATTAAGGTTCTTTTTGCTATAACATTAGTAGCTCCAGGTTTAATATCCATTATCATAACAGAGAGAAACTAACTAAAGCTTAGCACTAAATGGGTCATAAGTCATCCTTCACTTCACATAGATTAATTTCTATGTCCAGGCATAGTGAATACTCTGATTGACTTGAATCTATTCATTCTTGACTTTCAAAGGATTAGGGAAGACTGTCATATAAGGAAAAAAGTTCAGTTCTATTTCCAGAAGAAAGGTAGAATACTGAATGCTGAATGAAGGGGAGAAATAGAAGACCAAAGAATGTCAAAATGTGGTGTAAATATATATATGTATATATATAAGTACAAAGCAATATAATATGCTATGTGATTTTCAGGATGGCATAGGCAGAAGCCTATATTTCTCAAATATGGAGAAAGTGCTTTATAGTGAGAAGATAAGGAAAGAAATTAAATGGTTTATGTCAGTTCTGGTGTAGCTTAGACAAATAAGATTGTGATGGCTGAGCATAAAAAATATTTTAGGCAGAGGGAAGTACAAAACATTAGAAAACATAAATTTGAGGGGAAATGTGGGTTATCCTCTTTGCTTACTTTTTAGTAAGAAATAAAATTGGAACAATATGTTAATTCTATATAATTTTCAAACAAATACTTTTGCTGACTTACTTTTACCCATGAGAGAGTAAGACACTTTGAAATTACTCTTTACCATTATTAAAAAAAAATAGGACTTAACCCAGAAACTTAAGGTTGATTTAACATTAAAAATTCAACATTAAAAATTCAACATATAAAATACCATATTAATGGATAAATGTAAAAAACAAACATAATTTCAAACAAGTACAGAAATAGGACTGAACACAATTCCACACTTATTCATGGCCAAAACTCAATAATCTAGTAAGAGAATGGAATTTATCATCATAAAAACCATCTACAAATATTTCTGGGGCTAAAATCATGCATAATGGTGGAAGACTAAATATGTTTTCCCTAAATCAGGAAGAAAGCGAAAATGTTTATCTTTGCTACTTCTATTCAGCATCATACAGGAGGTCTAGAATGTAATAAGACATGAAAAATAATTTAAAAAATAGAAAGAAGTAAAACTCTAGTCACTCACAACATAATTGTGCCTCTGTGATATGCTAAGGAAATTATTTAAAAATTACATGAACTAAAATGTTT
Organism: Capra hircus; assembly: GCF_001704415.2. NCBI lineage: Eukaryota > Metazoa > Chordata > Mammalia > Artiodactyla > Bovidae > Capra > Capra hircus. Next base: position 24,555,410 of record NC_030835.1, read on the forward strand.
AGATATGTTTCTGACTAGAATGTTATTATAGTGATATAAGTCACATATATCTATATTAGAAACCAATATTTGGGAATTTAAATAAAAAACAACTAGGATGAAATATTTATGAATAAACTACAGATATGCACATAATTTGATCATTGATAACTATAAAATATTCCTGATAGAAATTAAGGAAGACCTGAATGTCAACAAGTTACCCACATAATATGTCCTTTGAATAACAATAATTTTGCACCTGTCCGTAGACAAAAATGCCTTTGTAGTACCTTTTGGAATCCAAGTAGGATATTGTGAACCCCAGTGCAGCACAAGATTGAGAGCTATTTTTGAGAACACTGGCCAACACCCAGTTGTTAACTAGTCAAGGTCAGTAGACCATGGTCCTAGCTATAAAACTATCTTGGTATCCCAAGGAATCAGTTGCAGGCTCATTCGATTTTATCTTGTCAACAGCATTATATGCCAAAGGATCTGAGGCAAATCATGCCCACCCATGCATTAGGTAATAGGTACACAGATATTAGTCTAGGCTACGGATGCTGAAGTAGCCTAATAACCAGCTTCAGTTTCTTTTGGCCTCGGTCCAAGAGCCACTAGGTAAGCTCTATGTATTCTGTATTCTGAAAGGGCCTTATCAATGGGTTCCAGGCCTTACTAGTCACAATAAGTGAAGACTCATCCTTGAATAGGGACTCAGCATGAAACACTCTCAGCTGCACACTTGGAGATCCTGAAAGTCACTTATATTTGGTCATTAAAAGCCATAGTCTGCCAGCAGTCTTGTGCATTTAGGAACCCAGAGGGAGAGAGTAGCATCTGTCTGAGAGACTCTGAAAGGGTCCTAGACATAGATCCAACCCCTTTAGCCATGATCAGAGTATAGTTCAGACCCAGGGACTTTGCTGGATTCCTGACTCAGGGATCAAACCTGAGTCTCTTATACCTCCTGCACTGGCACGCAGGTTCTTTACCCCTTGGATGACCTGAGAAGCCTTTATTTCATGATAAAAGTTCTAAAAAAGTGGGGTATTAAAGGAACATACTTGACATAATAAAGGCCATACATGACAAGCTCACAACTAAGATGATACTCAATGATGAAAATCTAGGAACATTTTCTCCAAAATCTGGAAAATATAAGGGTACCCACTCTCATCACTCCCTTTTAATATAATACTAGAAGTCCCAGCTAAAGCAATCAGGCAAGAAAAATATAAAAGAAATTCAAATAAGTGAGGAAGAGGTAAAAGTATCTCTGTTTGCAAATTATACATTATATATGAAAAGCACTGAGGACTCCTTTCATATATTTTATATGAAAAACACCATTAGAACTAATAAATGAACACAGTAAAGTTTTAGATACAAAACCAACCTACAAAAATAAGCTTCATTTTTTGTTGTTCACTGTTGTTCTGTTGTCAAGTTGTGTCTGGCTCTTTGAGACCCCATGGACTTCAGCACACCAGGCTTCCTTGTCCCTCACCATCTCCTGGAGTTTGCCCAAGTTCATGTCCACTGAATAGGCAATGCCATCCAACCATCTCATCCTCTGCCTACCTTTTCTCAATCTTTCCCAGCATCAGGGTCTTTTCCAATGAGTAAGCTGTTCGCATCAAGTGTCCAAAGTACTGAAACTTCAGTTTTAGCATCAGTCCTTCCAAAGAGTATTCAGGGTTGATTTCCTTTAAGATTGACTAGTTTGATCTCCTTGCTGCCCAAGGGACGCTCAAAGTCACAGTTTGAAGCATCAATTCTTCAGTGCTCTACCTTCTTTATTGTCCAGCTCTCACTTCCGTACATGACTACTGGAAAGACCACAGCCTTGATGATATGGACCTTTGTCAGCAAACTGAAGTCTGCTTTTTAACACATTGCCTAGGTTTGCAACAGTTTTTCTGCCAAGAAACAACTGTCTTCTGATTTCATGGCTGCAAGTCACCATCCACAGTGATTTCAGAGCCCAAGAAGAAGAAATTTGTCATTGTTTCCACCTTCCACATTTTACCTTTCTATTTACCATGAAGTGATGGTGAATAGATGGCAAAGTAATGGCAAAAAATGAAGTGACGGCTTCATTTTCATACACTAACAATGATAAAGGACACAATTACACTTTTGAGATATTAGAGTAATAAAAATGTATGCCTTTAGAGTGATTAAAAAGAATAACAAATGTCTTATAACATTAAGATTATAATAAAGCTATATGTGTGTGCACTCAGATGCTAAGTCATATCTGACTCTTTTCATGAACCTATGCACTATACCCTGCCAGGCTCCTCTGTCCATGAGATTTCCCAGGCAAGAGTACTGGAGTGCTTGCCATTTTCTTCTCCAGGGGATTTTCCCAACCAAGGGATCAAACACATGTCTCCTGTTTCTCCTACACTGTTTCTCCTCCTTTACCTTTCAGACACTTGGGAAGCATAATAAAGCTATGAAGAAATGCAAAAGATAAATCATTCTAATATCATTATTTAATTAGAAGTTTTATAACTTTTAAGAAAAAAGATTCTTTTTAATAAGATGTCTAAATTTTCTTAGAATAACAAAGATATGGTCAACAATAACATCTGAATACTGAGGTGTCAATTTGTATCTGTTCATATGGGTTAGACAGTCAGGAGATATTTCTGAAAGAAACGATTGATAATGAGGAAGTTAACTGTAAACAAATTAAAACTGGCCTAATTGGGTATTTTAAGTAAGTTTTATTAAGGTATAACTTACCTACAATAAAGTTTACCCATGTTTAGTGTACAATTTTATGATTTTTAACAAATTATACAGTTATATTACCACCACTCTCAACCAAAATAATTAATTTTCTATGATTAAAAAGAATGTACATTTATTTCCACAGCATATGGGTATTCAATAAAATATGTTATATACTGGGCCATAAAATAAGTAGTTTAAATATTCAAAAATAAAACATTGCTATGTAAAAATGGAATTAAATATATAATTTGAAGAAAGTTACTAGACATCTGTGTTAAAAGTTATCACATGGCTGACAAAGAATAATAATAATAATAACCTGAAAAATAGAGAAAATAACATGATTTAGCATTAGGATGGATTTAACATAAACCAAATCTCTGTGTTCTTACTTTGGGTATAAATTGACATGTTGTTTATACAATTTATATAGAAATGTAAAATACTTTAAAAAGTCAAAATAACTTCATAAATAAAACAAAGCTGCAGTATTTATTCTATTTGATTTCAAAAGTTAAAGGGGGTGTTGGCATAAGAATAGACAAATTGATCTCTGGAACAGAATAGGATCCAGAAATAGATCTGAGACATTAAAGGAATTTGCTGAATAAAATAAAGTTTTTTCAACAAATAATATTGAAAAACTTTGATTCTTACCTTAGACTGTGCATAAAATAATTTGAAATGAATCACGACCATATATGCAAAAGTTAAACATATGAGACCTCTAGAATTAAACTAAGAACATTATTTTTGTGACCTTAGGATAGACAAATAGATTTCAGGACACAAAAGCAATGAAAGTCACAGTAGGAAAATCACAGAATAAGAAATTGTATGTATTTGGTAAAGGATTTAACCATACTGTATAAACATCTCCTACAACAGAGTAATTGGAAGATAGCCCACTAAAAATGGGCAAAACATTTGCACCAATAATGCATTACATAAAATACTAAAGAACCAGTGAGCACATGAAAACATGTTCAACATAATTAATCATCAGGATATACAAAATGAAAACACAATTAGATACCACTGTTTCTGCTTTATTGACTATGTCAAAGCCTTTGACTGTGTGGATCACCACAAACTGTGGAAAATTCTGAAAGAGATGGGAATACCAGACTACCTGACCTGCCTCTTAAGAAACCTATATGCAGGTCAGGAAGCAACAGTTAGAACTGAACATGGAACAACAGACTGGTTCCAGATAGGAAAAGGAGTACGTTAAGGCTGTATATTGTCACCCTGCTTATTTAATTTATATGCAGAATACATCATGAGAAACTCTGGGCTGGAAGAAGCACAAGCTGGAATCAAGATTACTGGGAGAAATATCAATACCCTCAGATATGCAGATGACACCACCCTTATGGCAGAAAGTGAAGAGGAGCTAAAAAACCTCTTGATGAGAGTGAAAGTGGAGAATGAAAAAGTTGGTGTAAAGCTCAACATTCAGAAAACGAAGATCATGGCATCCGGTCCCATCACTTCATGGGAAATAGATGGGGAAACAGTGAAAAGCATGTCAGACTTTATTTTGGGGGGCTCCAAAATCACTGCAGATGGTGACTGCAGCCATGAAATTAAAAGATGCTTACTCCTTGGAAGGAAAGTTATGACCAACCTAGAGAGCATGTTGAAAAGCAGAGATATTACTTTGCCAACACAGGTCTGTCTAGTCAAGGCTATGGTTTTTCCAGTGATCATGTATGGATGTGAGAGTTGGACTGTGAAGAAAGCTGTGCCCCGATGAATTGATGCTTTTGAACTGTGGTGTTGGAGAAGACTCTTGAGAGTTCCTTGGACTGCAAGGAGATCCAACCAGTCCATTCTGAAGGAGATCAGCCCTGGGATTTCTTTGGAAGAAATTATGCTAAAGCTGAAACTCCAATACTTTGGCCACCTCATGAGAAGAGTTGACTCTTGGAAAAGACTCTGATGCTGGGAGGGATTAGGGGCAGGAGGAGAAGGGGATGACCGAGGATGAGATGGCTGGCTGGCATCACTGACTCGATGGACGTGAGTCTGAGTGAACTCTGGGAGTTGGTGATGGACAGGGAGGCCTGGCGTGCTGCGATTCATGAGGTTGCAAAGAGTCAGACACGACTGAGCGACTGAACTGAATTGGACAGAACACATCCTACAGAGTAGCTAAAATTTACAAGTTGGACAACATCAAATAACAGTTATGTTGTGAATGACCATAAACAGCTCTCAGACATTTGCTGGTGGTATTGTAAAACAATAGAACCACTTTGGAATACTGTCATTCAGTTTCTGAAAAACTGTGTATATGCACAATGTGCATGCTTGTGTATATGCACCATATGACCCAGAAATTCCCTTCTAGATACTTAAACAAAGAAATAGCATTATTGTTTACAGAAAACAATCAATTGTTCTCTGACAGAAGAACATATGATGCAATACTAGCATATTTATAGAACAGAAAAAGATTTCACATTAAACAAGAAGAAGAAACTACTAAGACTTGAAGCAGGGATGAATCTCCAAAATATTATGCTGGGTGAAAAGCCAGGCTGAAAAATAATAACACCAAGTGATTTAATTTATACTAAGGTCCAGAAGACAACAATAAACTAATTTGATAGAAACTGAAACAGTGGTCCCTGGGGCCAGGGTTTTCAGTAGTGATAGTGGGGAAGCTGGGTAAAGGAGAGAAGTTTGAACCCAAAAGAGCACAAGGAAACTTCATGGGGTAATGGAAATATCTCATGTGTTGATTGTGATGACATGAATATATGTGTGTGTGTGTGTGTGTGTGTGTGTATATGTATAAATGCATTGAACATCTCACCTCTAATCTGTGCATTTCACTGTGTGTAAATAATATCTTAATTTTTAAAAGTCCAGTAGAGATTTAACATCTCTGAAAACAGCAGGTATGCTGTGTATATGTAACATTTGCTCTTGAATTTTTCTGTGGATAAAAAATGTTGTGTAAATTGTAGCAAATTAACAATTCTATATTACCATAATATCTTTTTAAAAATCTTACTTTATCTTCCCTGTTGAAGAATTTAAATAGTCTTTATATAAAAGAGTGGTTATTTATAATCAGTGGCATTCTTTTCATCTCTAAACCTATGAGATTTGCACTGATTAATGTTCAAAGACATGTGGATGACTTTGGACCAACCCTAGCCTATTCAGTGGTGATATCCAGTGACAGTGTGATTTTTCAGCCTGTAATCCATCACCTTGAAATACAAAGAACATGACGTGGAGCTGATTCACTGTCAGAGTCACTTCAGCATTTCTTATTATCACCTAAGTGAAACTGAATGAAAATAGATGAAATTAAAAAGGCTTACTATACAAGGCTTAATTTCACAAAAATAATTATTTAAAAGAAGAAGCTGTGTTTCAATTTTAAGATGAATAGGCCTAAATTTTCTTAGCAATCATCTCAATTTGCACATTACTCACTGACATTACTCATGGTTTTCTCTCTTCTGCCTCTATGTATTCATGAAAAAAAAAAATTGTAAATGGATAGCTATACTGTCCTGAGTCAGTCAGTTCAGTTGCTCAGTCACGTTCCACTCTTTGCGACCCCATGGACTGCAGCAAGCAAGGCTTCCCTGTCCATCACCAACTCCCGGAGCCTACTCAAATGCATGTGCATTGAATTGGTGATGCCAATTCTCTTGAGAGTCCCTTGGACGGCAAGGAGATCTAACCAGTCCATCCTAAAGGAGATCAGTCCTGGGTGTTCATTGGAAGGACTGATGCTGAAGCTGAAACTCCAATCCTTTGGCCACCTGATGCAAAGAGCTGACTCATTGGAAAAGACCCTGATGCTGGGAAAGATTGAAGGCCGGAGAAGGGGACGACAGAGGATGAGATGGTTGGATGGCATCTCCGACTCAATGGACATGGGTTTGGGTGGACTCCAAGAGTTAGTGATGGACAGGGAAGCCTGGCATGCTGCAGTTCATGGGGTCACAAAGAGTTAGACACGACTGAATGACTGAACTGAACTGAACTGAATACAGTCAAAGGCTTTGGTATAGTCAATAAAGTATAAACCAATAGGTAAAATAAACCTATCTCTTACACTTTATGCAAAATTAATAAGAAATAGGTCATAAGTCTAAAAATCCTAAAGGAAGTCAACCCTGAATATTCATTGGAAGGACTGATGCTGAAGCTGAAGCTCCCATACTTTGACCACCTGATGGGAAGAACTGACTCATTGAAAAAGACCCTGATGCTGGGAAAGATTGAAGGCAGGAGGTAAAGGGGGCAAGAGAGCATAAAGTGATTTGATGACATCACTGACTCAATGGAGATGAGTATGAGCAAACCCTGGGAGATAGTCAAGGTTGGGGAAGCCTGGCATGCTGCAGTTTAGGGGGTTGCAAAGAGTCTGACAAGACTTAGAGACTGAATAGCAAAATTAAACTACTTCTACAAAAAGGAAGGAAGATAATGAAAGACTTCATGTTTAGCTGAGCTTCTAGATGCAATAATGAAACTAAAAATCTGAAAAGAAAATATCGATAAATTGAATTTGATTAAAATATTTTTTAAAGTTTTGGTCTATGAAAGACATAGTTACAATAGTTTTTTTTTCACTTTCTTTTTTTATTTTATTTTATTTTATTTATTTTATTTATTTTTTTAAATTTTAAAATCTTTAATTCTTATAGTTTAAAGTCAAATACATACAGGAGAATATATTAACAAATGTTGTGCAGAACTGCATTAATTCCTTCAGAACAGTTTTATTGAGATACAATTTAATGCCGTAAGATTCATCCAATGTAAATGTAAAACCGAATTATTTTTTTCATACATTTATAGTCCTGTACAACCATCACCTCAGTCTAGTTTCAGAATATATATGTAATCCTCCAAATTCCTTTGAGCACATTGCACTAAATACCTGCTCCCACTCTCTGTCCCAGGTAAATGTAATCTCTCTGATCTGTACTCTCTGTATATATTCACTACTTCTGTGCATTGTATTTATGCAAATAGAATAATACTGTATGTATTCTTTTGTGTACAGCTTCTATCAATTACCTTAATATTTTGGAAGACCATCTATCTTGTAAGTTTGTATCTATGTATCTGTATAAATATTTCAACTATTTCTGTTGCTGAGTATTATTCTATTATATGAATATGCTACATTATGTGTAACCATTCAACACTACTACTAGCTTTCAGTATACAAACCTTGCATTTCAGTTCAATTCAGTTGCTCAGTTGTGCCGACTCTTTGTGTACTGCAGTACACCAGGCTTCCCTGTTCATCACCAACTCCCAGAGTCCACCCAAACCCTTGTCCATTGAGTCGGTGATGCCATCCAACCATCTCATCCTCTGTCGTCCCCTTCTCCTCCTGCCTTCAATCTTTCCCAGCATCAGGATCTTTTCCAATGAGTCAGCTCTTAGCATCAGGTGGCCAAAGGATTGGAGTTTCAGCTTCAGCATCAGTCCTTACAATGAACACCCAGGACTGATCTCCTTTAGGGTGGACTGGTTGGATCTCCTTGCAGTCCAAGGGACTCTCAAGAGTCTTCTTCAATACCACAGTTCAAAAGCATCAATTCTTCTGTGCTCAGCTTTCTTTATAGTGCAACTCTCACATCCATACATGACCATTGGAAAAACCATAGCCTTGACTAGATGGAGCTTTGTGGACAAAGTAATATCTCTGCTTTTGAAAATGCTATCTAGGTTGGTCATAACTTTCTTTCCAAGGAGTAAGTATCTTTAATTTCATGGCTGCAATCAACATCTGCAGTGATTTCGGAGCCCAGAAAAATAGAGTCAGCCACTCTTTCTACTGTTTCCAAATCTGTTTGCCATGAAGTGATGGGACCAGATGACATGATCTTAGTTTTCTGAATGTTGAGCTTTAAGCCAACTTTTTCACTCTCCTTTTTCACTTTCATCAAGAAACTCTTTAGTTCTTCTTTACTTTCTCCCATAAGGGTGGTGTCAACTGCATATCTGAGGTTATTGATATTTCTCCCACCAATCTTGATTCCAGCTTGTGCTTATTTAATTTTTTAAATTTATTCCTAATATTTGATACTTCTATAAACAAAAATGTTTTTACTTGATTGAAGTATAGTTGCTTTACAATGTTGCATTAATTCCTATTGTACAGAAAAGTGACTCAGTTATAATTACACATACACATATAGATAGATAGATAGATAGAATATTTTCCATTTTGGCTTTTCACAGGATATTGAAATAGTCCGCTGTGCTATATACAGTAGAATCTTGTTATTTATCTATCCTATATATACTAGTTTGCATGTGCTAATCCCAAACTCCCAATCCTCCTCTACTCCATGCTCCCCACCCCTTTGGCCATCACAAGTCTGTTCTCTATGTCTGTGAATCTGTCTCTATTTCATAGATATGCTCATTTGCATCATACTTTAGATTCCACGTATAAATTGAATCTATTCCACTGATTATATATTCCATCGTATTATAGATTCCACCATATCACATGATATTTGTCTTTTTCTGCATGGCTTACTTAGTATGATAACCTCTAGGTCCATCCATGTTGCTACAAATGGCATTATTTCATTCTTTTTTATAGCTTAGTACTCGTGAGAGTCCCTTGGACTGCAAGGAGATCCAACCAGTCCATTCTGAAGGAGGTCAGCCCTGGGATTTCTTTGGAAGGAATGATGCTAAAGCTGAAACTCCAGTACTTTGGCCACCTCATGCGAAGAGTTGACTCATTGGAAAAGACTCTGATGCTGGGATTGGGGCAGGAGGAGAAGGGGACGGCCGAGGATGAGCTGGCTGGATGGCAGCACCGACTCGATGGATGTGAGTCTGAGTGAACTCCGGGAGCTGGTGATGAACAGGGAGGCCTGGCGTGCTGTGATTCTTGGGGTCGCAAAGAGTCGGACACGACTGAGTGACTGAACTGAACTGAACTGAGTATTCCATTGTCACATATACACACACACACACACACACACACACACACACACACACATCACATCTTCTTTATCCATTCATCTGTCAATGGATATTTATGTTGTTTCCATGTCTTGGCTATAGTGAATAGTGTTGCTATGAACATAGGGGTGCATGTATCTTTTCAAATTATATTTGTATATATGCAGAAATGAAATCGCTGAATCACTTTAGGATTTATAAATATGCCCATATAATTTTATGTTTGTTCTTCTTTTTTATTTTAAAATCATCACAAATTTACAAAATAGATGGGATTACAGTACAAAGAGATTTGATTTTTTTGTGAACCGTAGATCTCTCATCATACCCAAATACTTTAGGATGGATCTCCTTTAAACAGGAACATTGTCTTGATATAATCTTCAAAGTCAGAAAATTAATATATTTCATTATCATCTGGTCCTCAGGTACCATTCAAGTTATGCAAATTTCCCCCATAATGTGTTTTATAGCAAAGACTCTCCAACAGAGTCATGCATTGCATGATTTGCTCTCTTGCCTCATTTCCATGTTCTGTCTTGAAATGTTCTATCCTTCTGTGACTTTGATAATAGTAACATTTTTGAAAACTCATCCCTCATTTCATGAGTGCTTGATGTTTCTTTGGGATATGTTTCTTTAGCACTAACATCACAGAATGGAAGATTTTCTTCATAATATATTTTTATGAGTTATAGCATATTTTGTGAAATCATTTGTATATGAACAAAAAAATTTCCCAGTGTGCTATGAGCTATTATGCAGCCTTAGTTGTAATCATCATTTATTTCTCTTTCATAGTCATTAATTAGGCTTCCATTTTCTTTTCAGTGAAAACAGAGATTTCTGAGTCAACTGTTAATTAGATATTTTCTTAAATATTTTGGTTTCACTTCATGGATGTACTTATATTTTAATCAATATCATACTGTTGCAGAATCAGTAATAATTTTTTTACATTTTAAATACTATTTAGGTGAAATGCCTTGTGTCTCAGACAGTAAAGCATCTGCCTGCAATGCAGGAGACCTGGGTCAATCCCTGGATCAGGAAGATCTCCTGGAGAAGGAAATGGCAACCCACTCCAGTACTCTTGCCTGGACAATTCCACGGATCGAGGAAACTTGTAGGCTACAGTCCATGGGATCGCAGAGTCAAACACGACTGAGCAGCTTCACTTCACAAGTGAAATCATATATATATATATTTGTCATAGAAATTAGTTCATTTATCTTTTTGTTGTTACATACCATCATAAAGTACCCTTATCTGGAAGTGAATCATAGTCCTGGTGTTATCTGTACTGGAGTTGTTTTAATGAAGTGTCAAATATACATCTGAACTTTTTGGTAGGTTCATCTTAGAAAGTTTGGGAATGTTGAGCAACAATTCAGCAACAAACTTCTGAGTAGCTAAAGTTCTCTAATCCACAGTAGGAATATTCCTAGACATGAAACATGAACAAAAGAAACTCACTGGTATTCGTTACACTTTAAAAAGTCACTTTATGTGGCATATTTTCTGCATGATCTTATGTAGTAGATATTTATCTTATAAAAAGTGACACCATGTAAAAAAAGCTTTAGCAGGTTCATTTTATCTATCTAAAAGTGAAATTTAGGTAATTTTTTCTAACTGTACATTTTTACATTTCAAAATTTATAAAATAATTAGAAATGACCTCTGGTCTTAGAAATTAGATAATCTTAATTAATTTAGAAAACAAAATCTCCTACAAGTTAAAAATGTGTTGTTTCTACAAAAATATATATCCTCATTTATAATATAGCACGTATATACTTAATCACTCAGTGAAGATGGAAATTCAAGACAATAAATTGTACATTCCCAGAGGCTGAGCATGTGTGTCCTTGTGTGTTATCCACATGCATGTGTGCTTATCCACATGCATTTGCAATTAAATCATGAGTTTGGAAAATATAATTATTTAGATCAATGTTTTACATTTACTGAGTTAATGTAATAAGTTTTAAGGCTAACTTATAATTTTTTCTCTAAAGCCACAGGCAGAGCTGTATCTGTGACATATTAAATATCCACAAGGAAACAAAATTCAGGCAATAATTTTGATAAAGTATTCTTTCTACACAACATTCAGATGAATGTTTCAGCACAAAATAGCCAGATTGTGTACTATTAGAGATATTTCAAAATAATGTTAATCTTTGCTTACTGCAAAGTAAAAACTTACCCTTATTTTTTCATTTGTTAAATGGGCAGATTATAGTTCTATTATTTATAGAAAAATAATCTATTCTCATTTAGCATATTCATTTTCATAAGAAAAATTCTGATGCCTTTGTTGGATGTTTTAGTGTTCTTTGTCTGGTGGTTTAAACTTTTTCAGATTACTGGATAAGTATTTTACTTATAGGTCTCCTAAAGTCATAATAGTTGCTTCACATTGCTGAAAAATAGCTTGCTTACTGAACAGGATTTAGCTAACACATTTGAATTCATCTTCTATCACATCTGTAATCCTTTGGCACTTATCCTTCATGTTCCCATTTTAGTAGTCAGCAATCTTTGACCACTTATTACTTTTAAAACATTTTTGCTTTATCCAATAATAGTTTAATATCCTTGAGGGTAGAGTCTGTCAACCTTTTATATCCAGAAGGCTCAGCAAGGTTAAAGATATGTGACATTGTGGTGTTCCTCACTCAGGGGCTGTTACTATTGCCTAGGCTGTTTAAAAAAAGAAAAAAAAAAAAAGGCACATTCATAGCATAAGTACACTGAGTGATTTAACTCAAAAAAATTTGCTATTTATATTCATTATCTACCATGAGACTGCCTCAAAATTATCTGTCTCCAAGACATGTGACTGCCTAGCCCACTCCAGTCACTGATCTGGACCGCTTGCCTCCAGCACTAGGGTCTCTCCTGCTATTTATCACTTTCATGGAATGCTATCTGCTCAAACACCACCAAAGCGGCCAGGTGACACAACCTAAAAATTAAGGAAATAGCCGGCTGGAAATGTTTGACTAACAGGAAGTAGGAAACAGAGAAAGGGTTGCTGGCAAATAAATTCTCTCTCCATTCTTCCACAGTCACCTTGCAGCTTGTCTTGAAGTAGTGGCTATAGCTACAATGAGTCACCTTCTTTGACTTCAATATTTTCCTTATTCTCACTGTCCTAAGAATGCATGTCCACCCCCAATAAAACAGTAAAATATTTTTAAGACTCTGTCTGCAGATACAAATGATCTACCATTTTGACTAGCTATTTAATTATTAAGGTACATAAATATTTTAAAACATTAATTTTCATTCAGTATATTCAATCAAACAAGCAAGTAATAATTGACCCATTATTCAAAAATCATTTTTTCCTGCCCCAGTTATAAAGAAGCAAATGTTAACTCTTTATTTATTAGGGACATGTAGATGTGTTTTGTGTAAGCAAAAGGAAACCTTGGTTCTTGATTCAGAAATAAATGATGGTTGCCATAAGGAGGGGAAAAAAAAGATTTATATATATATATATATATATATATATATATATATATATATATATACCCAGTGTGTTTTGAGAGAGAGTTTCTGCTTTGTGACTACAAGTGTCTCACTTTTGTATTTGAGCTGTGAGCCATGGTAATATCATTTAACAGTTATGTAATCTTAAGAGGGAACCTCAGTAAAATAATGAGTAAAATAATGAAAAGGGGCAGATTAACAAATAAATTCATGCCAATGTGTGGCAAAACCAATACAGTATTGTAAAGTGAAATAAAGTAAAAATAAAAATTTAATAAAAAAATAAAAGTCTCCAATTAAGTTGTCACTTTAAGACTTAAGATTTTAAAATTTAAAAAATAAAAAAAATTAAAAATAAATAAAAATAAAAATAGAAATCACAGGAAAAAAAAAAAAGACTTTTGTTGGTCCTATACATTTTTTACATTTTCATCTTACATCATAGAAAATAGAAATATAACCTCCTATATATATATATTTGCTGAAGAAGATAAAATTATTTTTACAACTCAGTCTTTTAAAATATATTAATTTGTATTGGACTATTTTTTCCAATTCTTCATAGGCAAAGAACACCTTGATATGCAAATAAAATCTAACAAACTTTCTGGCAACTGTGGTAATACATGTATGAATACTAATAATTAATGAAGTTTATATAATGTTACAATTATTGAAATTAATTCTTTTTTATTGTTCAGTGTTCTTTTAGTATAATATATCTTTTTATATCAATTAGTTAGTTATGACTCTGAAAAGCTCACTGGCTCTAGGTAGTATTCTTATAGTGCCAAGTAGATATAAATCACTGCCTGATCTTTATCATGGATAAAAGTTACTGAACAGAGAGTTAGTAGAATTTAATGTTTGGGTTATAATTTTTAAAGCATTTGCCTATTGTTTGTTTATTTTTTCTTTGAGGATTCACATGAGTGATGAGCAATCGTCTTGGGGGTTACAAGGGGCTTAATTCTAAATACTGTCATCTTTGTACATATGAAATATTGTGCATATTAAATAAAACAAACAGAAAATGTATAGAGGTTCATCGCTGAATTGTTTCTTGTTAAATCCATGACTTTATTAGTAGTTAATTCTGTATTAAGTACTTGCCAAAAAAAGATAAATATATCATATTTACATTTACTTTCATAGAATATTACATGTTGGCCTATTCTAAGAATGGGTTCATGAAAATAAAACTTTAGGTGATAAAGTTAATCATTACAGATGATCCCTATGACATCTGAAAGAATTAAAGTCTGATAGCACTTGAAAACTATACCATAGAAAATCTTTATAAATCTTCTCAGATTTTGGAAAGCAGTTAGATCCAGTAAATTCACTGCTAATTTTTCTCACTTCATCATTTAGCACTGTATGTCCTGCCCTCAGTCTCTCCAAGACAGAGCCTCATATGTTGCATTGGCCATGTAGGCTCAGCCTGGCTCCATATGCTGAGACCGTTCCTATCCTGACTCAGCCCCACCCTCAGCAAGCAGGGTTCAAAGTATGACTCACTTCTGGGAAAAGTTGAAGTAAACAGTGTCAGCCCAGGGGTCCTTAGCCTCAAGGCAATAGTGACTTCTGGGCTAAATAATTATCTGTGGGGGTAGTCCTGTGCCTCATGGAATATTTTAGCAGCTTCTAAACATTTCATACACTCCAAATGTGCTACAGCAGAGGCCAGTAGCACAGACCCTTCAAGCTGTGATAATTGCAAATACATCCAAACACTGTCAGATATTCCTAGGAATAGGGACAAAATCAGAACTGAATGGGATCACTGAATTAGCCCAATCATGTGAAAGTGAAAGTCACTCAGTCGAGTCTGACTCTTTGTGACCCCATGGACCATGCAGTCCATGGAATTCTCTAGGCCAGAATACTGGAGTGGGTGTCCTTTCCCTTCTCCAAGGAATCTTCCCAACCCAGGAATCAAACTGGGGTCTCCTGCATTGCAGGTGGATTCTTTACCAATTGAGCTATTACGGAAGCCTCAACCCTGTCAGGTAGTGCAGCACTATTTGCTACCCTGTCATTCCTGAGATCTTATACTCCCCTTTGACTTCTTTTGTTCCATTCTCTGTTTTAAGTTGAAGTATAGATGATTTACAGTGTTGTGCTAATTTCTGCTATATAGCAAAGTGACTCAGTTATATATATATATATATTTACACACATTCTTTTTTTAACATATTCTTTTCCATTATGGTTTATCATATGGTCTTCCCTGGTGGTGCAGACAGTAAATAATCTCCCTACAATGCAGGAGACCCAGGTTCAACTCCTAGGTCAGGAAGACCTCCTGAAAAAGGAACTGGCAATCCACATCAGTGGTGGCCCAGATGGTAAAGAATATGCCTGCAATGCAGGAGATTGGAGTTCAATCCCAGGGTTGGAAAGATCTCTTGGAGAAGAGTATGGCAACCCACTCCAGCATTCTTGCCTGGAGAATCCCATGAACATAGGAGCCTGGCAGGCTACAGTCCATGGGGTTGCAGAGAGTCAGACACAACTGAGCGACAAATATACCTACATACATATATTCTTGCCTGGAGAATTCCATGTACAAGGGAGCCTGGTGGGGTACAGTCCATGGGGTTACAAAGAATCAAACACAACTGAGCAACTAATACAACACTTTACTTAATGGTTTACCACAGTATGCTGAATACAAGTCTCTATACTATACACTTTTTGTTATTCAGTCACTAAGTCGCATCCAACTCTTTGTGACCCAGGGACTACATCATGCCAGGCTCCTCTGTCCCTCACTATCTCCCAGACTTTGCTCAAATTCATGTCCATTGAATTGGTGATGCTATCTAACCATCTCATCCTCTGCTGCCCTCTTCTCCTTTTGCCTTCAATCTTTCCTAGCACCAAGGCCTTTTCTAATGAGTTGACTCTTTGCATTAGGTGGCCAAAGTATTGGAGCTTTAGCATCAGCATTAGTCCTTCCAATGAGTATCCAGAGTTGACTTCTTTTAGGATTTACTGTTTTCAGCTCCTTACTGCCCAAGGAACCCTCAAGAGTCTTCTCTAGCACCACAGTTCAAAAGCATCAATTCTTTGGCGCTCAGCCTTCTTTATGGTCTAACTCTCATATACCATTAGAGTGGTACTATACAGTGTGACCTTGTCACTTATCCAATCTTTATATATAATAGCTTGTATCCACTAACCCCAACCTCCCATTCCACTCCTTCCCCAACCATTCCCCCTTTGCAACCACAAGTCTCTTCTTTATGTCTGTGAATCTGTTTCTGTCCTGGAGATATGTTCACCACCTTGATTTCTTATCCTTGGCACTTTAACTTTCCAGAGACTCAAAGTACCTAAGATCCTGTGACTGTGATCTTGAAAAATGATCTATTGGAGTAGTTAAGGCTTTGAGTTCTTCACTCCAAGAGACCTAAACTGTAGTTCTGGCAACTATTTTATGACTGCTAGGGACTGAATTATACTCCCACAAATTTATATATTGATGCCTTAGCCCCTAATATGACTGTGTTTGGGAAAAAGGGGTCTTTAGGAGGCATAAGAATAAAGGAAATTATAAGGGTATAGTCTTAGTCCAATAGGATTAGTATCCTTAAAAGAAGAGGAACAGAAACAAGAGCTCACTCAACACTGTCTCACTGATGTTTGAGGACAGAGGAGAAGGCATCCATTCAAAAGTCAGGAAGAGAACTCTCACCAGAAATCAATCACATTGGCACCTTGATTTCAGACCTTTAACCTCCAAACCAACAAAAGAAGACTTTGTTGTTTAACCTGCCCAGTCTATGTTATTTTATTATAGCAACTCAACAGCCTAAGACAATAACTTTGAGCAAAGTACTTATCTCTCTGGTTTCAGAGTCCTCACCAGTTAAAAGGAGGAAAAGAATAAAATATTTCTCATGAGATTATTATAGTGATTAAATGAAAAAATACAGACAAGGGGCAAAGCACAGCATCAGTACAGTTTGCACAGGAGAAATAATTGTCTCGGTCCCCTTTCAGATTCAGGATTGTACTTTAAATTTATTTGTGACAAGATCATTTCAGGATAGAGTTCATGCATCTATTTTTAATATTTTTTTTCCCTTTCAGTGTCAGGGTGACTGGATCTTCATCCACATAGCCCAAGACATTAGCTGAAATTATTTATTTGAAGGGAGTGACTATCCACAACTAAAAGGGTTAAGAGGAAGTCAAAAACACTTTAACTCAAGGATTTCCTACTCTACTTATTCCTGTCACTGTTAACTTACTCACTGAATCAGATATTCTCACATAACAGCTTCTCCTTGAACCATAGTCAGGTTTGTTAAATAAATGTGTGCACTGTGCTGTGCAGACATAGCTGCTCTCATGGGTAAACCAATAGCTTCTGCTTCTGAAAAGGAGATTCCTTTCCTTCCGATAGACTCACCAACATGACTGAGGGCCCAGAATGTTGTGTGCAAATATTTAGTTGGTATGTCAAGTTTTGAAATGTAATGTACAAGACTATAAATGTTTAATTGTTTTTGACCATGAATAACAGTGTTCTGTTATAACTTTTCTCAGTTTCATAGCAATGTTTTAAAATGCATGAAATGGCAGTCCCAAGATGGCAGAGGAATAGGACAGGGGAACCACTTTCTCCCCCACAAATTCATCAAAAGACCATTTGAATGCTGAGCAACTTCCACAAAACAACTCCTGTTGGTGGAGGACACCAGGCACATGGAAAGGCAGCCCATTCTCTTTGAAAGGAGTAAGGACAAAATATAAAAGGCCAAAAGAGAGACAAAAGAGTTAGGGACAGAGATCTGTCCTAGGGAGGGAGTCGTGAAGGAGGAGAAGTTTCCACACAGTAGGAAACCCTCTCACAGGCGGGTCTGTGGGGAGTTTTGGCATCTCAGAGGGAAACATAACTGAGAGGGGAAAAAAGGAAAAAAACAAACAAACAAACAAACACAGAATACATGTCTAACCACAACTGCCAGTGGAAATGTAGCCCAGCCGCTTGCATTCACCACCAGAGAGTAGGGGCTGGACAGGGATAATCCATGCTTAGGGTAAGGAAGGACCAGGCCTGAATGCCCTGAGGACAATCTGAGGAGGCTAACTTGAGATAGTAACCCAAACTGTGGGATCTCCAGAGAGGAAAAAAGAAAAGAGAGAGAGAATTTTCCCATGAAAGGCTGTAACACAATGGCTGGCCTGCTACCAGAACAAAGGATTGAGCAAATACCAAAGGAGAGCTGGCCAGCTGCTTACAGGCTCCTTCCCCACCCCCCTCCACGGAGGCAGAGAGGCAGGCGTGCAACAGCCAGAGCCAGTAGGCAAGGAGTTGCTGTAATCTCAGCCCCAGAGATGGCATACTCCACCAAACTGTGAGCAGGATCCCGGTTGCTAACCATGTCCTCCTGGGATCCTGGACTGTTGACATCTTCCAGGAGGGTTCCAGCCTGAGATCAGCTCCCCAAAGGAGACACATGGCACACCTGAATTGTGCTCTTGTGGCTCACCTGGGAAACCGAGCAGCTGGGACCAGGAAGGTGATTAAGACACATGGCCCACCTGGGACATTGTGCTCTCCAAGTACCTGGTCATCTGAGCTGCTTGGATCTGGGAAGGGCACAAAACACATGCCCATCCAAGTCTGCATCCTTGCAGAGTACCTGAGAAATTGAGAGGCTTAGACCTGGAAAGTGCACTAAATGCAGGGCCTGCTTCAACAGTGCCCTTGCAGAGCACCCTGGAGCCTAAACAGTGTAGACCTGGGAAGCACACACCTCCTTGGGCTGTGGCAAACCCAGTGTGGTCCATACACTGCGAGCACTCCCCACACGTGCCAGTGATATTCATTTGAAGTGTTCCTCCCTCCCCACAACACAACTGAACAAGTGAGCCTACATATCACTCCCTTTTGTCAGAGCGGAAATTAGACAGTGAAGAGATTTGCAAACAGAGGAAATCAAAATAAACAAAGAAGAGGGAACCGCTTTATAAATGACAGGTGCAACAGATGAAAACCTTGTAGTTAATATTGACTAAGCATTGGAGGGGGCCTGTAGAACTTGAGAATAAGTACAGTCTGCAACAAGAAACTGTCTGAAATTGAACTGAGTTCACACTGCCCACTACAGCTTCAGAGAAATTCCTAGATATATTTTTACCATTATCACTTTTTAACTTTTTTAAAATTTAAGTTTTTTATTACTCCTTTAATTTTCATTTTTATAACCTACTGTTACCTTGAAAAAAAAAGACCCTATTTCTAAAGCAAATTTCATAGATATATATTTTTTATTTTTTTTTATTTTTTTTTTAATTTATTTTTTTTTTTTAAATTTTAAAATCTTAAATTCTTACATGCGTTCCCAAACATGAACCCCCCTCCCACCTCCCTCCCCACAACATCTCTCTGGGTCATCCCCATGCACCTGCCCCAAGCAAGCTGCACCCTACGTCAGACATGGACTGGCGATTCAATTCTTACATGACAGTATACATGTTAGAATTCCCATTCTCCCAAATCGTCCCACCCTCTCCCTCTCCCTCTGAGTCCAAAAGTCCGTTATACACATCTGTGTCATTTTTCCTGTCTTGCATACAGGGTCGTCATTGCCATCTTCCTAAATTCCATATATATGTGTTAGTATACTGTATTGGTGTTTTTCTTTCTGGCTTACTTCACTCTGTATAATTGGCTCCAGTTTCATCCATCTCATCAGAACTGATTCAAATGAATTCTTTTTAACGGCTGAGTAATACTCCATTGTGTATATGTACCACAGCTTTCTTATCCATTCACCTGCTGATGGACATCTAGGTTGTTTCCATATCCTGGCTATTATAAACAGTGCTGCGATGAACATTGGGGTACATGTGTCTCTTTCAATTCTGGTTTCCTCCGTGTGTATGCCCAGAAGTGGGATTGCTGGGTCATAAGGTAGTTCTATTTGCAATTTTTTAAGGAATCTCCACACTGTTCTCCATAGTGGCTGTACTAGTTTGCATTCCCACCAACAGTGTAGGAGGGTTCCCTTTTCTCCACACCCTCTCCAGCATTTATTGCTTGCAGATTTTTGGATCGCAGCCATTCTGACTGGTGTGAAGTGGTACCTCATTGTGGTTTTGATTTGCATTTCTCTAATAATGAGTGATGTTGAGCATCTTTTCATGTGTTTGTTAGCCATCCGTATGTCTTCTTTGGAGAAATGTCTATTTAGTTCTTTGGCCCATTTTTTGATTGGGTCGTTTATTTTTCTGGAATTGAGCTGCAGAAGTTGCTTGTATATTTTTGAGATTAGTTGTTTGTCAGTTGTTTCAGTTACTATTATTTTCTCCCATTCAGAAGGCTGTCTTTTCACCTTGCTTATATTTTCCTTTGTTGTACAGAAGCTTTTAATTTTAATTAGATCCCATTTGTTTATTTTTGCTTTTATTTCCAGAATTCTGGGAGGTGGATCATAGAGGATCCTGCTGTGATTTATGTCTGAGAGTGTTTTGCCTATGTTCTCCTCT
The DNA here is from genome assembly GCF_001704415.2 of Capra hircus. NCBI lineage: Eukaryota > Metazoa > Chordata > Mammalia > Artiodactyla > Bovidae > Capra > Capra hircus. The sequence continues at coordinate 24,576,128 of NC_030835.1, forward strand.
AGGAGTTTTATAGTTTCTGATCTTACATTTAGATCTTTAATCCATTTTGAGTTTATTTTTGTGTACGGTGTTAGAAAGTGATCTAGTTTCATTCTTTTACAAGTGGTTGACCAGTTTTCCCAGCACCACTTGTTAAAGAGATTGTCTTTACTCCATTGTATATTCTTGCCTCCTTTGTCAAAGATAAGGTGTCCGTATGTGTGTGGATTTATCTCTGGGCTTTCTATTTTGTTCCATTGATCTATATGTCTGTCTTTGTGCCAGTACCATACTGTCTTGATGACTGTGGCTTTGTAGTAGAGCCTGAAGTCAGGCAAGTTGATTCCTCCAGTTCCATTCTTCTTTCTCAAGATTGCTTTGGCTATTCGAGGTTTTTTGTGTTTCCATACAAATCTTGAAATTATTTGTTCTAGTTCTGTGAAAAATGTGGCTGGTAGCTTGACAGGGATTGCATTAAATTTGTAAATTGCTTTGGGTAGTATACTCATTTTCACTATATTGATTCTTCCGATCCATGAACATGGTATATTTCTCCATCTATTAGTGTCCTCTTTGATTTCTTTCATCAGTGTTTTATAGTTTTCTATATATAGGTCTTTAGTTTCTTTAGGTAGATATATTCCTAAGTATTTTATTCTTTTCGTTGCAATGGTGAATGGAATTGTTTCCTTAATTTCTTTTTCTACTTTCTCATTATTCGTGTATAGGAATGCAAGGGATTTCTGTGTGTTGATTTTATATCCTGCAACTTTACTATATTCATTGATTAGGTCTAGTAATTTTCTGGTGGAGTCTTTAGGGTTTTCCATGTAGAGGATCATGTCATCTGCAAACAGTGAGAGTTTTACTTCTTCTTTTCCAATTTGGATTCCTTTTATTTCTTTTTCTGCTCTGATTGCTGTGGCCATTTTATGATTGATTTTGCTTTGTATTTTTTGCATTGCAATTTTGAGTGTCTAGCCTCTCTTCTAGATATTTAATCCCTGCTTTTTGGTATTGTTATCAATTTTGTAACTTTAAGAATCTAATCTTCAATATCTATTTTCACTTAGGAATGTGATTACTGGCTTAATTGCTCTCTCCCCTTTTGACTCTCCCTTTTCTCCCTCAGGTCACCTCTATCTCCTTCCTCCCCACTTCTATTCTCTACTTAACTCTGTGAATCACCCTGGTGTTCTGGGCTGTGGAAAACACTTAGGGAACTAATTACTGGCTAGATGGCTCTCGCCCCTTTTGATTTCCCCTCTTCTCCTCCTAGTCACCTCTAACTCCCTCCTCCCTCTTCTCTTCTCTATGTAACTCTGTGACCCTCTCTGGTTATCTCTCTATGTGGAGAATCATTTCAAAATTAACCTAGATATTTTATCATCTGTGCTGTGTGGATGGAGAAGTCTTGATTCTACTGTAAGAAAAAGACTGAAAACCAGAGGCAGGAGGCTTAACTCCAAAACTTGAGAACATCAGAAAACTCCTGATTCCAGGGAATATTAATAGACAAAGGTTCATCCAAAAGCCTCCATACCTACACTAAAACCAAACACCAGCCAGGAGCATACAAGTTCCAGTGCAAGATATACCATGCTAATTCTCCAGCAAAGCAGGAACCCAGCCCTAAGCATTAAAACACAGGCTTACCAAATCCATGTCAAACCCATAGACACCCCAAAACTCACTACTGGGAACTTCATTGTACTCCAGAGAGAAGAAATCTAGCTCCACCCACTAGAACACAGATGAAAGCTCCCCTAACCAGGAAACCTTGGCAAGCCACTCATCCAACCCCATCCACAGGGAAGAACCTCCACAATAAAGAGGAACCACAAACTTCCAGTCTACAGAAAGAACACCCCCAAAACAGCAATCTAAACAAAATGAAAAGGCAGATAAATATTCAGCAGAGAAAAGAACATGATAAATGCCCACCAAATCAAACAAAAGAGGAGGAGATAAGGAGTCTACTTGAAAAAGAATTCAGAATAATGATAGTAAAGATGATCCAAAATCTTGAAAACTAAACGGAGTTGCAGATAAATAGACTAAAAACAAGGATTAAGATGCAAGAAATGTTTAACAAGGATCTAGAAGAAATAAAGAAGAGTTATTTAATAATGAATAATGCAATAACTGAGATCAAAAGCACTCTGGAGGAAACCAACAGTAGAATAACTGAGGCAGAAGATAGGATAAGTGAGGTGGAAAATAGAATGGTGGAAATAAATGAAGCAGAGAGGGGAAAAGAAAAGAAAGAATTAAAAGAAATGAGGACAACTTCAGAGACCTCTGGGAAAATGTTAAATGCCCCAACATTTGAATCATAGGTGTCCCAGAAGAATAAGACAAAAAGAAAGGGCTTGAGAAAATACTTGAAGAGGTAATAGTTGAAAACTTCCCTAAAGTGGGAAAAGAAATAGCCATCCAAGTCCAAGAAACCCAGAGTGCCAAACAGGATAAACCCAAGGTTAAACACCCCAAGACACATATTAATCAAACTAACAAAGAGCAAATACAAAAAGAAAATATTAAAAGCAGCGAGGGAAAAGCAACAAATAACACACAAGGGGATCCCCATAAGGATAACAGCTGATCTTTCAATAAAAGCTCTTCATGCCAGAAGGGAGTAGCAGGACATACTTAAAGTAATGAAAGAAAAACCTACAACCTAGATTATTGTACCCAGCAAGGATCTCATTCAGATATAAAGGAGAAATCAAAAGCTTTACAGACAAGCCAAAGCTAAGAGAATTCATCACCACCAAACCAGCTCTTCAACAAATGCTAAAGGATCTTCTCCAGACAGGAAACACAGAAAAGGTTTATAAAATCGAACCCAAAACAATAAAGTAAATGTCAATGAGATCATACTTATCAGTAATTACCTTAAATGTAAATGGGTTGAATGCCACAACCAAAAGACAAAGACTGGCTGAGTGGATATGAAAACAAGACCCCTATATATGCTGCCTACAAGAGACCCACCTCAAACCAAGGGACACATACAGACAGAAAGTGAAGGTCAGGAAAAAGATATTTCATTCAAAATAGGACCAAAAGAAAGCAGGAGTAGCAATAACCATATCAGATAAAATAGACTTTGAAATAAAGACCATGAAAAGAGGCAAAGAAGGACATTCAATAATGATCAAGGGATTAATCCAAGAAGAAAATATAAAAATGATAAATATGTATGCACCCACCATAGGAGCGTTGTAATATGTAAGACAAATGCTAACAAGTATGAAAGAGGAAATTAACAGTAACGCAATAATAGTGGGAGACTTTAATACCCCACTTACATCCAAGGATAGATCAACCAAACAGAAAATTAACAAGGAAACACAAATTTTAAATGCTACAATGGATCAGTTAGTCCTAATTGATATCTATAGGACATTTCACCCCCAAAAAATGAATTTCACTTTTTCTCAGGTGCGCATGGAAGCTTCTCCAGGATAGATCACATCCTAAGCCATAAATTTAATCTTGGTAAATTCAAAAATTTTTAAATAATTTCAAACATATTTTCTGATCACAATGTGGTAAGATTAGATGTCAACTATGGGCAAAAGTGTATCTGGTCCCATCACTTCATGGGAAATAGATAGGGAAACAGTGGAAACAGTGTCAGACTTTATTTTTGGGGGCTCCAAAATCACTGCAGATGGTGATTGCAGCCATGAAATTAAAAGATGCTTACTCCTTGGAAGAAAAGTTATGACCAACCTAGATAGCATATTCAAAAGCAGAGACATTACTTTGCCAACACAGGTCCGTCTAGTCACAGCTATGGTTTTTCCAGTGGTCATGTATGGATGTGAGAGTTAGACTGAAGAAAGCTGAGTGCCAAAGAATTGATGCTTTTGAACTGTGGTGTTGGAGAAGACTCTTGAGAGTCCCTTGGACTGCAAGGAGATCCAACCAGTCCATTCTGAAGGAGGTCAGCCCTGGGATTTCTTTGGAAGGAATGATGCTGAAGCTGATACTCCAGTACTTTGGTCACCTCATGCAAAGAATTGACTCATTGGAAAAGAGTCTGATGCTGGGAGGGATTGGGGGCAGGAGGAGAAAAGAGTCTTATGCTGGGAGGGATTGGGGGCAGGAGAAGAAGGGGATGACAGAGGATGGCTGGATGGTATTACTGACTCGATGGATGTGAGTCTGAGTGAACTCCGGGAGTTGGTGGTGGACAGGGAGGCCTGGCGTGCTGTGATTCATGGGGTCGCAAAGAGTCTGACATAACTGAGCGAGTGAACTGAACTGACAGACCAAAAAAAAAAAACTATTAAAAATATATACAAATGAAGGCTAAACAACATGGTTCTGAATAATCAGCAAATCATGGAAGAAATCTAAAAGGAAATCAAAAAATGCATAGAAACAAATGAAAATGAATACATGACAACCCAAAACCTATGGGATTCAGTAAAAGCAGTGCTAAGAAGAAGTTTCATAGCAATACAAGTTTGCCTCAAGAAGCAAGAGAAAAATCAAATAAATAACCTAACTTTACACCTAAAGCAACTACAAAAAGAAGAAATGAAGAACTCCAAAGTTAGTAGAAGGAAAGAAATCATGGAAATAAGAGCATAAATAAATGAAAAAGAAACAAAGGAGACTATAACAAAAATCAGCAAAACTAAAAGCTGGTTCTTTGAGAAGATAAAATAGAAAAACTATTAGCCAGACTCATCAAGAACAAAAGGGGAGGGGCGGGGAGAAGAATCAAATCAACAAATTAGAAATGAAAATGGAGAAATTACAACAGACAACACAGAAGCACAATGGATCATAAAAGACTACCATAAGCAACTAAATGCCAATCAAATGGACAACTAGGAAGAAATGGACGAATTCTTAGAAAAGTATAACCTTCCAAAACTGAACCAGAAAATCTTAACAGACCCAGCACAAGTATGGAAATTGAAACTGTAATTAGAAATCTTCCAACAAACAAAAGCCCAGGACCTGATGGCTTCACAGGGAAATTCTACCAAAAATTTAGAGAAGAGCCAACAGCTATCCTACCCAAACTCTTCCAAAAAATTGCAGAGGAAGGTAAACTCTCAAACTCATTCAAGCCACCATCACCCTAATACCAAAACCTGACAAAGATTCCACCAAAAACCACAACTACAGGCCAATATCACTGATGAGCATAGATGCAAAAATCCTCAACAAATTCTAGCAAACAGAATCCAACAACATAATATAAAGATCATACATCATGACCAAGTGGACTTTATCCCAGGGATGCAAGGATTCACAAATCAATAAATGTGACACACCACATTATCAAATTGAAAGAAGAAATCCATATGATTATCTCAGTAAATGCAAAGAAAGCCTTTGACAAAATTCAACACCCATTTATGATAAATACTCTCTAGAAAGCAGACATAGAAGGAACATACTTCAACATAATAAAAGCCATATATGATAAACCTACAGTAAACATCATCCTCAAGTGCAAAAAAATTGAAAGCATATCCCCTAAAGTCAGGAACAAGACGAGGGTGCCCACTCTCACCACTACTATTCAACATAGTTTTAGAAGTTTTAGCCATAGCAATCAGAGAAGAAAGAGAAATAAAAGGAATCCAGATTGGAAAAGAAGAAACAAAATTCTCACTATTTGCAGATGACATGATTGTCTACATAGAAAACCCTAAAGACACCACCAGAAAATTACTACAGCTACTCAATGTATATAGTAACATTTCAGGATATAAAATTAGCACACAGAAATCCCTTCCATTCCTATACATTAACAATAAGAAAACAGAAAGAGAAATTAAGGAACAATCCCATTCACCATTGCAACAAAAACAACAAAATACTTAGGAATAAATTTACCTAAAGAAACAAAAGACCTATATACAGAAAACTATAAAACACTGATGAAAGAAATCAAATATGACACAAGTAGATGGAGAAATATACCATGTTTATGGATTGGGAGAATGAATATAGTGAAAATGAGTACACTACCCAAAGCAATCTATAGATTCAATGCAATCCCTATCAAGCTACCAATGGCATTTTTCAGAGAACTGCAACAAGTGATTTCACAATTTGTATGGAAACACAAAAACCTTGAATAGCCAAAGCAATATTGAGAATGAATAATGGAACTGTAGGAATCAAACTGCCTGACTTCAGACTATGCTACAAAGCTACAGTCATCAAGGCAGTATGGTACTAGCACAAAGACAGAAATATAGATCAATGAAACAAAATAGAAAGCCCAGAGATAAATCCATGCACCTATGGACACCTTATCTTTGACAAAGGAGGCAAAAATATACAATGGAGAAAAGACAATCTCTTTAACAAGTGGTGCTGGGAAAACTGGTCAACCACTTGTAAAAGAATGAAACTAGAACACTTTCTAATGCCATACACAAAATAAACTCAAAATGGATTAAAGATCCAAATGTAAGACCAGAAACTGTAAAACTCCTAGAGGAAAACATAGGCAGAACACTCTCTGACATAAATCACAGCAAGATCCTCTATGACCCACCTCCCAGAGTAATGAAAATAAAAGCAAAAATAAACACGTGGGACCTAATTAAACTTAAAGATTTTGCACAACAAAGGAAACTATAAACAAGGTGAAAAGACAGCCTTCAGAATGGGAGAAAATAATAGCAAATGAAGCAACTGACAAAGAATTAATCTCAAAAATATACAAGCAGCTCATGCAGCTCAATACCAAAAAAATAAACGACATGAAAAAAAATGGACCAAAGAACTAAACAGACATTTCTGCAAAGAAGACATACAGATGGCTAACAAACGCATGAAAAGATGCTCAACACCACTCATTATCAAAGAAATGCTAATCAAAACCACAATGAAGTACCATCTCATGGTTGTCAAAATGGCTGTTAACAAAAATTCTACAAACAATAAATGTTAGAAATTGTGTGGAGAAAAGGGAACCCTGTTAAACTATTGGTGGGAATGCAAACTAGCACAGCCACTATGGAGAACAGTGTGTAGATTCCTTAAAAAAAAAAAAAAAAAAAAAGAAACTGGAAATAGAACTGCCATATGACCCAGCAGTCCCACTGCTGGACATACGCACCAAGCAAACCAGAACTGAAAGAGACACGTGTACCCCAATGTTCATTGCAGCACTGTTTACAATAGCTACGACATGGAAATAACCTAGATGTCCATAAGCAGATGAATGGATAGGAAAGTTTTGGTACATATACACAATGGAATATTACTCAAATATTAAAATAATGCATTTGAGTAATTTCTACTGAGGTAAGTGAAACTGGAACCTATTAAACAGAGTGAAGTAAGTCAGAAAGAAAAACATCAATACAATATATTAAAGCATGTATGTGGAATTTAGAAAGATGGTAATGAGGACGCTATATGCAAGACAGCAAAAGAGACACAGATATAAAGAATAGGCTTTTGGACTCTGTGAGAGAAGGCAAGGTTGGGATGATTTGAGAGAAGAGTATTGAAACATGTATATCACCATATGTGAAATAGATGACCAGTCCAAGTTCAATGCATGAAACGGGGCACTCAAAGCCGGTCCACTGGGACAACCCAGAGGGATTCAATGGAGAGGGAGGTTGGAGGGAGGTTCAGGACAAGGGGACACATGTACACTTATGGCTGATTCATGTCAATGTATGGCAAAAGCCACCACAAGATTGTAAAGTAATTAGCCTCCAATTAAAATAAATTAATTTTAAAAATTACCATTTTGTACATGAATAAGTGAATTTCCAAGTCCAGCAGGACCATCCCAGTTTGTTTCTAATAAAACTGTGTTAAAAGATAAAACTGTGCAAAAAAATAAAATAAAATGCATAAAACATAACATATAGATTAGAATAAAACTGAAATTTAGTCATTATCAAATTTTAATAAATATAATATACTTGCTTCTTTATTAGCTTATTAAATGCATACTAAGTCACTTTAGTTGTGTCTGACTCTGATGCCCTATGGACCGTGGTCTACCAGGCTCCTCTGTCCATGGGGTTCTCCAGGCAAAAATACTGGAGTGGGTTGCCATGCCTCCTCCAGGGGATCTTCCAGAGCCAGAGACAGAATGTGCATCTCCTAAATTGCAGGTAGAGTCTTTACCACTGAGCCACTGGGGAAGCCCAACTCATTAAATAACATCTTACTGACCATCTAAATATTATTGTAATTACCTAGCAATGTTTCAGGATACTTGCAATATGATTTGGAAATATTGGCAAATTAGACTGGTGAAAATGAACAGATACTGATAAGACTGTAGTGGTTTGTTGTCAGAATTCATAATTGAGGGAAATGCTACATTTACCTAGATGTAAGCAGAAAAATAAACTATTTTTTAAATGCAAATTCACCCAGAACTTTAAATTTGTTGTGAATATCCTTTGGGCCCAAGAGTATGATCCATCACACTAAAACAACCTGGAACAGTGTCACACAGCACTTAGGTCTCAGACATATGCTCCAAAGGGGGAGTCAGCTCTCTAGTCCCACATCCCCTAGAAACAGAACCATGCTCTATTATTTCAGTAAAGCTTAGTCAATCTTCCCAGTTTAGACACAACTTTTATTTATTCCCATTTCAACTCTCAGATAGGTAAATAAAACTAATGTAGATCAGGGTGTCTGGCTTCGGAACCACTAGTTCTCAATTTTGCTGAACACTTCTGATAAAAACAATTTCCTTTCTCTAAGGAAAGAGTCTATTTTCTCCGGCTGATTGATAATCTTTACAGACAGACTCCCTTTGAAGTGCTGCCTGCCCTATGGCCAGCACTTAAAAGCTGGAAATGAAGTCCAGCAGGACCATCCCAGTTTGTTTCTTACAAAACTGTGCTAAAAGATAGAGCATCAAAAGTGAAAATGGGAACAAAGAAAAAAGAGGAAATTGGTAGTCCGCTCTCTTTTATCTATTGACGGAGACGGCCATTGTGTACTGAAGTCTGTCTCTAAACGTTTGAAATCGTAGCACTAAATACTTAACAAACTCCGTACTTAAAGTCCTACCTTTTTACCTTTAGAATTATGTCCTTATTAGTCTTCTCTCCCATTGGTAGTAAATTGAGTTCCCAGAAGTCTAAAAGTTAAACACTTAGTCTTGTTTTTCCATTAAAAATGTGTGACTTTAAAGTTACTTAATATTTTCAGGCACCTGGTGTTCATGAACAGCATGAGGGGCAGAGAAGGTGAGCCTCAGATTCCTCGCTAGCTCAAAGACTCCAAGTATGTTACCAACTGACTTGACTGCCTCCTAAGAACTTGAACAGAAGGAATAGTGATAGAAAACTGACCTTTCTCAAAAAATGAAAGGAAAAGCACTGAGGATGTTAGAGACTCCAAAGGCGAAATGTCTGAAATGATAGATGACAAACATGAAAATGAAGTAGACAAAGTATTTTTTTTAACTGGGATACATTTGCTTTATAATTAGAGATGTGGATGGACCTAGACTCTGTCATACAGAGTGAACTAAATATGTTTTAAAGGTGTAATTGTCGGAGCTGTGTGAGAACCTGTACTCCTTAAACACAGAGGAAACATGTATCATTCAGGTCAGGACTCATTAGTTCCTTCTTATAAGGAATTCCCATATTCTGCATATCATCATACCCATCCTTAGGTTTCCCTGTACTAGTTCTTTGAGGAAAGTAATTATGTCTTAATCATTTTTGCCTCCCTAATCTTATACATCATTTGGCATATTATAGGAATTCAGATAAGTATTTGTTGAACTAAACTGATAAACTGTAGTTTGATCTCCTATTATGTAAATGCCATGTACTAGGTGCTGCAAATTATCAATTCCAGTTCTCAGAAAAGCTTAATATTCCTTCTGTATCATTTTGGCATTCCTGTCAAAATGTACAAGATGTAATAATAAGTATAAAACACCACTAGGTAATAAGAATGTACTAAAAAACTATGTTCCTTGTATACTATAGACATCATATTCATTGCCCAGCATATGGTTTATAGGTTACAATTAACATAGAAGTGTCTTCAAAACAAAAGTTAACTTATTTTATTAGTTGTTCCAAGAGTCATAATTCAAAATCCCTCTCTGTTTTCAAGGACATCAGTTTTTACTTAGAGCTGGTGGTGAGGGAAGCAGAAAGAGCACACAGATACTGGGTCTGAGATAGAAAGCTGATTTATCATTGTAACTTTATTCTCTGTAGACTTTCTTCTGTGTGACAGTGTGAGCATTTAATTCAAAATGAATTCCTTAATCGATAGGGATCATCTTTAAGAGCACTGATTTAGGTAGATAGAGCAAGGTTGCCCAGTGTAGTCTCAAAAGCACAGCACTGGAAGAAAACCTGCTCACTTTCACTCTGAACTTCGGTTCAGAGTAAATTACTTTGATTTGAAAAGCACTCATGTACTGTCTTTCTCATACCTTCAGTTTTAACTTGTGTGCATATAATCTGCTGTTTCAGCAAATCAATGAACTTTATTGGGATATACTTCTAAGAAGGCAAAACCTGCTTAATGAGCCTTTTAAGTTCCTATATACCAACCTTACCATATAGTACACTCTGTATTAAGATAATAAATTATATTTTCATCTGATTTATATTAACACTACAATTTATCATTTATTAAAGTTTACAATACTTTTCAACACTCTTAGTCTTTTCCCTGCCAGGCATTCTTATTTTTCATTCCTGCACAGATTGCCACACTAACACTACTAGACAACAGTTCTGTAAATTAAGGTATCACATATTGTATCTTCCAGTCCATTTTAGTTCACTGAATCGTAAAATGAAGATGTTCACACTTCTTGCAATCTCTTGTTTGACCACTTCCAATTTGCCTTGATTCATGGACCTAACATTCCAGGTTCCTATGCAATATTGCTCTCTATAGCATTAGACCTTGCTTCCATCACCAGTCACATCCACAACTGGGTGTTCTTTTTGCTTTGGCTCCATCTCTTCATTTTTTCTGGAGTTATTTCTCCACTGATCTCCAATAGCATATTGGGCACCTACTGACCTGGGGAGTTCCTCTTTCAGTGTCCTATCTTTTTGCCTTTTCATAGTGTTTATGGGGTTCTCAAGGCAAGAATACTGAAGTGGTTTGCCATTCCCTTCTCCAGTGGACCACATTTTGTCAGAACTCTTCACCATGACCCATCTGTCTTGGGTGGCCTTACAAGGCATGACTCATAGTTCACTGAGTTAGACAAGGCTGTGGTCCATGTGATCAGATTGGTTAGTTTCCTGTGATTGTGGTTTTCCATCTGTCTGCCCTCTACTGGAGAAGGATAAGAGGCTTATGGAAGCTTCCTGATGGGATAGACTGACTGAGGATGAAACTGGGTCTTATTCTGATGGGTGGGGCCACACTCAGTTCAGTTCAGTTCAGTCGCTCAGTCGTGTCCGACTCTTTGCTTACCCCATGAATCGCAGCATACCAGGCCTCCCTGTCCATCACCATCTCCCGAAGTTCACTCAGACTCACATCCATTGAGTCAGTGATGCCATCCAGCCATCTCATCCTCTGTTGTCCCCTTCTCCTCCTGCCCCCAATCCCTCCCAGCATCAGTCTTTTCCAATCAGTCAACTCTTCACATGAGGTGGCCAAAGTACTGGAGTTTCAGCTTTAACATCATTCCTTCCAAAGAAATCCCAGGGCTGATCTCCTTCAGAATGGACTGGTTGGATCTCCTTGCAGTCCAAGGGACTCTCAAGAGTCTTCTCCAACACCACAGTTCAAAAGCATCAATTCTTCGGTGCTCAGCCTTCTTCACAGTCCAACTCTCACATCCATACTTGACCACTGGAAAAACCATAGCCTTGACTAGATGGACCTCAGTCAGCAAAGTAATGTCTCTGCTTTTGAATATGCTATCTAGTTTGATCATAACTTTTCTTCCAAGGAGTAAGCGTCTTTTAATTTCATGGCTGCAGTCACCATCTGCAGTGATTTTGGAGCCCCCAAAAATAAAGTCTGACATGCTTTCCACTGTTTCCCCATCTATTTCCCATGAAGTGATGGGACCGGATGCCATGATCTTCATTTTCTGAATGTTGAGCTTTAAGCCAACTTTTTCACTCTCCTCTTTCACTTTCATCAAGAGGCTTGTTAGTTCCTCTTCACTTTCTGCCATAAGGGTGGTGTCATCTGCATATCTGAGGTTATTGATATTTCTCCCAGCAATCTTGATTCCAGCTTGTGTTTCTTCCAGTCCAGCATTTCACATGATGTACTCTGCATATAAGTTAAATATGCAGATGGCAATATACAGCCTTGGCATACTCTTTTTCCTATTTGGAACCAGTCTGTTGTTCCATGTCCAGTTCTAACTGTTGCTTCCTGACCTGCATACATATTTCTCAAGAGGCAGGTCAGGTGGTCTGGTATTCCCATCACTCTCAGAATTTTCCACAGTTTATTGTGATCCACACAGTCAAAGGCTTTAGCATAGTCAATAAAGCAGAAATAGATGTTTTTCTGGAACTCTCTTGCTTTTTCCATGATCCAGCAGATGTTGGCAATTTGATCTCTGGTTCCTCTGCCTTTTCTAAAACCAGCTTGAACATCAGGAAGTTCATGGTTCACGTATTGCTGAAGCCTGGCTTGGAGAATTTTGAGCATTACTTTAAAAGCGTGTGAGATGAGTGCAATTGTGCAGTATTTTGAGCATTCTTTGGCATTGCCTTTCTTTGGGATTGAAATGAAAACTGACCTGTTCCAGTCCTGTGGCCACTACTGAGTTTTCCAAATTTGCTGGCATATCGAGTACAGCACTTTAACAGCATCATCTTTCAGGATTTGAAACAGCTCCACTGGAATTCCATCACCTCCACTAGCTTTGTTTGTAGTGATGCTTTCTAAGGCCCACTTGACTTCACATTCCAGGATCTCTGGCTCTAGATGAGTGATCACACCATCGTGATTATCCGGGTAGTGAAGATCTTTTTTGTACAGTTCTTCTGTGTTCAGTAAGTCTTTAATCCAGTTTTCTGTTGATGGGTGGAGCTGTGTTCCCTCTCTGATATTTATCTGGGGCTAAACTGTGGTGGTGGAGGTAATGAAGACAGTGGTGACCTTCTTCAAAAGATCCCATGCATGTACTGCTACACTCAGTGCCCTCAACACTGCAGCAGGCCACCACTGACCCATGTCTTCACTGGAGACTCCTGGACACTCACAGGCAAGTCTGGGCCAGTCTCTTGTAGGGTCCCTGCTCCTTTCTCCTGAGTTCTGGTGCACAAGGTTCTGTTAAAAAGCAGAGACTTTGTTTTGCCAACAATGGTCTGTCTAGGCAAGGCTATGATTTTTTCAGGGGTCATATATGGATGTAAGAGTTGGACTATAAAGAAAGTTGAGCACCAAAGAGTTGATGCTTTTGAAATTTGGTGTTGGAGAAGACTCTTGAGAATCTCTTGGTCTGAAAGGAAATCCAACCAGGCCATCCTAAAGGAAATTAGTCCTGAATATACGTTGGAAGGACTGATGCTGAGGCTGAAACTCCAATAATTTGGCCACCTGATGTGAAGAACTGACTCATTTGAAAAGACCCTGATACTGGGAAAAATTGAAGGCAGGAGGAGAAGGGGAAAACAGAGGATGAATTGGCCACAGGTATACATGTGACCCCCATCCTGACTCTCCCTCCCACCTCCTTCCCCACCCTATCCCGCTGTGTTGTCCCAGAGCACTGGCTTTGTGTGCATTGCTTCATGCATTGAACTTGAGCTGGTCATCTACTTTATATATGGTAATATACACATTTCAATGCTATTATCTCAAGTCATCCTATCCTTGCCTTCTCCCACTGAGTCCAAAATTCTGTTCTTTAAATGTGTCTCCTCTGCTGCCCTGCATGTAGGATCATCGGTACCGTCTTTCTAAATTCCATGTATATGCGCTAATAAGCAGTATTTGTCTTTCTTTTTCTGACTTACTTCACTCTGTATAATAGGCTCCAGGTTCAAAGACTTCATTAGAACTGACTCAAATGTGTTCATTTATGTAGCTCAGTAATATCCCCTTGTGTATATGTACCACAACTTCTTTATCTGTTCATCTGCTTATGGGCATAGGAAATCTATTGATATGGAAGGAAAAGCTAATTAAGATAAGGTTTATGTCAAAATAATATTAATTAAGATTATTATATGATAAAATTTACCTACATACACATACATATACACATATATATGTAATGTGTATAATTGTAGTAAACTCTCTGAAAGTATTTGTACCCACTTGTCATCCATGGAAACTGTAATTAGAGAGGAAATTGTAATTCACTGTCCACTATACAATTCTTCATTTTTAAATGTTTGGTAAACAGTCACTATTGTAAAAAAGAAAATTAGCAGCAAAAACTATAAATCTACCAGTTTCACTAAGTAATCTTGGAACATTTATATCAAAAGATCTAGAATGTGTTTAAAAACTTTAAAAAGTTATTTCATAGAAAATCAACTTAATATGATTTGTGATAACTAAAATATTTCTTAAAGTTATACATTCAAGCACACTATTCATTCCTAATCTTCTATCAATGGGTTGTATGAACTAGATTGAATGAACTAAGGTCTAGGAACATTTGCTTGAAGATAGGGATCAAATGTCAGTTTTATATTCTAATAAATTTAAATTGAAGGATAGACCTTACACCTGAAGCCCCAAAATAGCTTCTCCATCTTTGCCCTTTAATTAGAGAAAGTTGCTGTTACTTATCTAACTTACCCACTGAATCCCATGCTGAGAATATGCAGACATATTCAAGACACAAAAAGAAAAAAAATCACACAACTTCCTTTACATTTCAAACATTCAGTTGTTACTTGGTCCAACTGAATTAGCCACTTTTACTTTAGTGGGAAATAATGGCTTTTAGAAAAAGAATATTCCTAGTCTTTAGGTCCAAAAGTATCTTAAAAATGCCTGATATATATTTGCATATTCCAGGCTATGAAAAATTTTGCAGAGATAAGCCAACCAAAATCAAATAGAATTCTATTTAAGTGTCCCCCTTACTTGTTTGCTTAGAGAACACCTATTTTTTGTATCCTTCATTAACATTTGTATTGTAGAGATATTTAGTAAAATATTTAAAACATCTTTAATAAATCCTTTACTCTGCAATAAAAGGTATTCTTTATGAAGTATAGGATATCTCTGGGATTGAATATAATTTTTAGGGAGTCAATATTATTGAAAGGAGTAAAAATATTTTAACATTTATTTTTGAAATAAACTCCAACAGTTCCCTACATTTTGGGGAAAGGGCTATTCTTTTTGTGCTCACCCAAGAATGTCTCTTTAATTCCTATCACATTAACTTTCCATCCTTAACAAATAAAAGAGAGGAAGAACATCCTTGTTAAGCAGCTCTAGAGAAAAGATGTAGCCACATACATGCAGGCAGAAAAATAGCAATCCCTCTGCCAACTGTGAATCTAAATAGCAACCAAATCTACTTAAGATTGGTCAAGAGAATCTTGAGTCAGACCTTATTATACCTGTGAATTATTTATTTAGAAAAATTTTTAAAAATGTAAATGCCAATCTATTTTCTCTATGGCCAAGGTAATTGTAAAATAACTAAATTAATAATTTAAGCATTAAACATCTTATTTCCATAAGCAAACAATAACTACATTGTTTAACAGTGAGCTCTTGAACTTTTTGTTTAGATTTCATTTTGGTTAAAGTACCATATATAAACTATCCTATATCTAGATGAAACAGGTGATTTGAAAATATACTCCCAGTTCCCCAAAGTTCCCTCCCTAGTTTGCTATTATTTCCCTACTCTCTGTTTGAAGCATTATCTCTAGAAATCTGTTATTAAACTATGTAGCCTCTAATTGAGGTTAGGCATTTGATATAATTAGAGTTTTTGTAAGCATGGAAATATCTATGCCAGTGGTTCTTGATCCTTATTGTACATTTGAATCATCCATGGAACTTAAAAAAGTGGTACATCCCATATGGGACCAACTGAATCTGAACCTTTAGGTTTGGATATAGATATCCCTTAAAAAATATCTTCTGGTAATTTTGATTCATACTGAAGGTTGCGAACCACTGAAATAAATGAATTCCATGTGTTTTTCTAGAAAGCACTGTTATTCTTGGTACTTCACTGGTAATCCAGTGGTTAAGATGTAGCATTCCCAATGCAAGGGGTAAGGGTTCAATCCCTTGTCAGAAAACTAGATTCTGAATATTGCAACTAAAAACAATCAAAATCAATATTACTCCTTGCTGAGGGTCAGCTACATAATTTGTGGGACCGACTGTAGAATAAGAACATAGGGCCCCTCTTCAAAAAGTAGAAAAAAAATACCCTTAAATATATGAAAATATATAGCTTCTATTCTGTCTTTTGACTTGTCATAGTGTTCTATATTTGCTATTTAATGTTATTCTAACTAAAAATGAAATTTAATTATTCATATGGATTTTGCCATTTGTCTTCATATTCTCCAATGTTTCTTTTAAATGCAAAAAGAGGAGCAAACGGAATCACCAAAATTGCACAATTTATATTTTTATCTCACATATGCATATGCTCGGAGAAGGCAATGGCACCCCACTCCAGTACTCTTGCCTGGAAAATCCCATGGATGGAGGAGCCTGGAGGGCTGCCTTCCATGGCGTCATGAAGAGTCGGACACGACTGAGTGACTTTACTTTTACTCTTCACTTCCATGCATTGGAGATGGAAATGGCAACCCACTCCAGTGTTCTTGCCTGGAGAATCCCAGGGATAGGGGAGCCTGGTGGGCTGCCATCTATGGGGTCGCACAGAGTCAGACTCGACTGAAGCGACTTAGCAGCAGCAGCATATGCTAGTCTGTCTTACTAGACTAGTAGGATCAATATGCAGAATTAGCTCAAAAAATTTCATTCCACTTCTTGATATGCTTCATCTTCCCAGTGAGTAAGGGAGAAGTTTTCTTTTACTCTATGTCCTCACTTTCAGTGCAATTGGGTAGCTAATATAGAAAGGGGGCATGAGTAAGAAAAAAAAAAAAGTGTTATAGGTTTCTTGTTCATTCCTTGTTCACAGGAAATCAATTGTTGCCTTTTGTGTGTGTTTGAAGCAAATTTCGATTTCAGTGGTAAGCATGGCACTTTGGGGCTATCTGTGCCTCTGCTTGTTCAGTCAATGATGTAACACTATTCACTGCGAGTCCTGCTGTGCTACTGTTTATCGTGTGCCCACTGTGTTCACAAGGCAGCATGAAGGCTATATGCAAATATATCAGCAAGAAATGGTAGCAGATTCACAAACTGTGCATGTAATTTCTGCTCATGCTCCACAACTGTCTTATCAGACTTCACTTCCAAAACAAGGATTCAAAGATAAAACTATAAAGTATTACAAAATGGCAAGAGCAGAGCCTTATAGCAGGGATGTGACCCTTTGATCATGAGTCTTTGTAGAGCTACACATGGCTAACATCCATGAAGCCAATGTTTTCCTTTCTCTCTGGAGCAGGTTTCCTGGAGACCAATGGTATGGTGCAGTAGAAGGTTTGAAATAGACCTGAGTTGCTGATCTAACATTAACAGGTTTGTTTAAGTAACAAATTCTCTAAGCCTCAGTTTTCAACAACAACAACAACAAAAAAATATCATTTCATGAATTGCTGGAGAGGAATAAATCATTCCTTAAAGTAACTCAATTTTGCCTTTTTTTTTTCCCCCTACTTGCTCTTCCTATCTACCTTGACTCTTGAGACTGGGCAGTCCCTTCACTTAGACTGAATTTAAAGGATGATGGAGACTGAGGAGTTTCAAATTTTGCAGTCTGAAGGCCTGAGAAACAGGAGATTTGGTGGTTTAAGTTCCCATCAGAAACTGAAGGCAGGAGTGAACTGATGTCTCAACTTATAGACCATCTGGCACAAAGTCAAGTCTCTCTTGCTCAGCCTTTTTTTCTATTCAGGCCTTCAAGAGATTGACTGAGACCCTCTCACATGAGGGAAGGCTGTCTTCTTTACTCAGTCTACCCATTCAACTGTTATTCTCATCCAGAGACACCATCACACACATCCAGAATAATATTTAAACAAATAAACCTGTGCACCTGTGGCCGAGTCAAGTCAACTCATGAAATTAACCATCGTAGCAAGCACTGACTCCAAGCACCCTCGGTTCTCACCTGGTAGAAATCCAAAGGGAACAATGCTAAGGGGGGAACTTACCTGGCTACCAAAACCAACTGTTGTTTGTAATTCATTATCAAAATATGAAATTTAGAATTCAGTAGCAATCTTTTTGTCACATCAGTGACAGCAACAAAGCGCAGCACCTTAAATAAAACACTTATCTGTGGTTTTAGGCAGATTTTGAATTATTTCAGTCTCTCTATTTTTCCCCTCCCCCTGTTCCCCAAATCTAAATTTGGCTTTAGTGTTCCTTGGTTTGCTTAGCAAGTTTAAGAGTAAGAACAGTATTCAGATCGTTTTTATGCTCAAAACCATACCAGATATTTTAGCATCTTACTGAGATAATTGACCACCGAGATTTGTTTTTCTTGTTCTCAAAAATTACTAATGACACACTTATTTCTTGCTGTCACTGTTGGTTCTTTGATTTTGGACACAAGGAATGAATCTAATTTTAATTCTTTATTCTATCTTTAATACTATGTGGATTCAGGTGTCTCCAAACAAAATTAGTCTCATGCTAGAATATATTTAATAATTAGATTGAATTAATCACATTTTAGCAAATCAATCTTATTAAGAATCTAAAATTCAGGATTTTTGCATCCATGTTCTTCAGTGATATTGGCCTGTAGTTTTCTTTTTTTGTGGCATCTTTGTCAGGTTTTGGTATTAGAGTGATGGTGGCCTCATAGAACGAGTTTGGAAGTTTACCTTCCTCTGCAATTTTCTGGAGGAGCTTGAGTAGGTTAGGTGTTAGCTCTTCTCTAAATTTTTGGTAGAATTCAGCTGTGAAGCCGTCTGGACCTGGGCTTTTGTTTGCTGGAAGATTTCTGATTACAGTTTCAATTTCCATGCTTGTGATAGGTCTGTTAAGATTTTCTATTTCTTCCTGGTTCAGTTTTGGAAAGTTGTACTTTTCTAAGAATTTGTCCATTTCTTCCACGTTGTCCATTTTATTGGCATATAATTTCTGATAGTAGTCTCTTATGATCCTTTGTATTTCTGTGTTGTCTGGTTGTGATCTCTCCATTTTCATTTCTAATTTTATTGATTTGATTTTTCTCCCTTTGTCTCATGATGAGTCTGGCTAATGGTCTGTCAATTTTATTTATCCTTTCAAAGAACCAGCTTTTGGCTTTTTTGATTTTTGCTATGGTTTCTTTTGTCTCTTTTGCATTTATTTCTGCCCTAATTTTTAAGATTTCTTTCCTTCTACTAACCCTGGGGTTCTTCATTTCTTCCTTTTCTAGTTGCTTTAGGTGTAGAGTTAGGTTATTTATTTAACTTTTTATTGCTATGAACTTTCCCCTTAGCACTGCTTTTACAGTGTCCCACAGGTTTGGGGTTGTTGTGTTTTCATTTTCATTCATTTCTATGCATATTTTGATTTCTTTTTTGATTTCTTCTGTGATTTGTTGGTTATTCAGCAGCATGTTGTTCAGCTTCCATATGTTGGAATTTTTAACCTCTTTAACAAGTGGTGCTGGGAAAACTGGCCAACCACTTGTAAAAGAATGAAACTAGAAGACTTTCTAATGCCATACACAAAAATAAACTCAAAATGGATTAAAGATCTAAACATAAGACCAGAAACTATAAAACTCCTAGAGGAGAACATAGGCAAAACACTCTCCGACATACATCACAGCAGGATCCTCTATGACCCACCTCCCAGAATACTGGAAATAAAAGCAAAAATAAACACATGGGACCTAATTAAACTTAAAAGCTTCTGCACAACAAAGGAAACTATAAGCAAGGTGGAAAGACAGCCTTCTGAATGGGAGAAAATAATAGCAAATGAAGCAACTGACAAGCAAGTAATCTCAAAAATATACAAGCAACTCCTGCAGCTCAATTCCAGAAAAATAAATGACCCAATCAAAAAGTGGGCCAAAGAGCTAAATAGACATTTCTCCAAAGAAGACATACGGATGGCTAACAAACACATGAAAAGATGCTCAACATCACTCGTTATTAGAGAAATGCATATCAAAACCACAATGAGGTACCACTTCACACCAGTCAGAATGGCTGCGATCCAAAAGTCTACAAGCAATAAATGCTGGAGAGGGTGTGGAGAAAAGGGAACCCTCCTACACTGTTGGTGGGAATGCAAACTAGTACAGCCACTATGGAGAACAGTGTGGAGATTCCTTAAAAAACTGCAAATAGAACTGCCTTATGACCTAGCAATTCCACTGCTGGGCATACACACTGAGGAAACCAGAATTGAAAGAGACACATGTACCCCAATGTTCATTGCAGTACTGTTTATAATAGCCAGGACATGGAAGCAACCTAGATGTCCATCAGCAGATGAATGGATAAGAAAGCTGTGGTACATATACACAATGGAGTATTACTCAGCCATTAAAAAGAATACTTTTGAATCAGTTCTAATGAGGTGGATGAAACTGGAGCCGATTATACAGAGTGAAGTAAGCCAGGAAGAAAAACACCAATACAGTATACTAATACATATATATGGAATTTAGAAAGATGGTAATGATAACCCTCTATGAGAGACAGCAAAAGAGACACAGATGTATAGAGCAGTCTTTTGGACTCTGTGGGAGAGGGCGAGGGGGGATGATTTGGGAGAATGGCATTGAAACATGTATAATATCATATATGAAATGAGTTGCCAGTCTAGGTTCGATGCATGATACTGGATGCTTGGGGCTGGTGCACTGAGATGACCCAGAGGGATGGTATGGGGAGGGAGGAGGGAGAGGGGTTCAGGATGGGGAACACGTGTATACCTGTGGCAGATTCATGTTGATGTATGCAAAACCAATACAGTATTGTAAAGTAATTTGCCTCCAATTAAAATAAATAAATTTATATTTTTAAAAAAGAATCTAAAATTCAAGGACAATGCAAAAAATATGACTAATAATAACTTGAAACTCCCAAATATTCCTTAAAAATAAAACTTGCTAATAATCAGATTTAGAACATAGTATCAATGTATATGGGCTTCTCTGGTGGCTTAGATAGTAAAGAATCTGCCTGTTATGCCAGAGACCTAGGTTTGATCCTTGGGTCAGGAAGGTTCGCTGGAGATGGGAATGGCAACCCATTCCAGCATTGCTGCCTGGACAATTCCATGGACTAAGGAGCCTAGTGGGCTACAGTTCATGGGGTCACAAAGAGTCGGAAATGACATACAAACCTAATGAACTGATACACAGAACTATAAAATATAGTAATTTCAATTTATTAAGCCAACAAATCCTTACCACATTCAGACATGCAAACTAACAGAGAAGTCATGGCTTTAGAGAGTATCACATTCTACCCAACCTCATAGTTTTTTGTGATGTTATCTGTACTCATTTTAGAAACCAACTGTATCATAAATCAATCAGCAAAGTTATTTGCATGGACCCCAACATATCATTTGGTATCTAAGTTCTTTTCTTATTAATCATAACAAGTTCATCCCAAATGAATATATGCACATATGTAAACAAAGAGAATGAAACAAGTTGAAGTCTCTGATTTTAAGGTATTCAACAGAAAATCCAGATTAACTCATATTATTTGGTAGATCATCACCTTAATAAAAATCCCAAGTTCTTTCTTTATGGTGTATTTCTAGTGTGGGTTTACTTTGACCCACAGGGTAGCCATTAATTTTCTTCGACAAACTAACTGGCATACTATTCGGAAAAACTTATGTTCTACCATTACTATTACCAGGAGTTTTATGTCCTCTCCCGGCACAATAATGACCAGTTACTAATAGTACTCTCCTGGCTCTGGCTTGTCTTCCCTGAGCAGGCACATACTCAATTTTCTGAGAAAGAGATTATGCATTGTTATTGAAACCTGCAAAAAGAAAAAAAAAAAAACCACTTCTTTGTTTGTTTGTTTTTGCTTATCTAAAACAGAATATTTATCTCCTAAAAATAAATAGCTCAATAACATGAAAGACCAAGCACTCCTTTTTGACACCTTCTGCTGCTGGTAATAAGGGTCGGTTGGTTTCCCTGCTGAAGCTTCCCTGGCCACCGTTTCAAGCAGAGACAAGACATTTTACATCAAAGGCATTAAGTGCCCCTAGCAGTGAACTGAAGTAATAGAGACCTAAAGAAATGTTGCCTTAAAGCATATAATCCTATTAGTTGATCAACTCTTTAAGTATGTCCTTGTATATAGGTCATGGTCCTTATCCTAAATGTGAGGCTTTACAAGGGACGCCTTGCTTCATAGGATTAATTCTTGCTTCTCTCCCACTACAGAAATTCTCAGCCTCAGAGCTACTCCTTCAAACACACCTGTCTGTCAACATGCTATTGTTTTTGTAAGAAAACTATAGTAAGTATTCAAATTCAGTTTAAGTTGGAGCACTAAATTTTAGGCCATGCAACTGTGAATTTAGACCAAGCTACTCTACTTTCGTTCATATAAATTTAAGTTTAATTTAAAACTTAAATGTTTTGAGGTATAATTTTTTTTTTAGATTTCTAAAGAATGGTAGCAGAATTATTGAATAATTATCCACTATATGGTTTTCCTGATGGCCTTATTAGCTTACTGTTTAGAAGAGAAATCCAGAGGATCATAAATGTAGTGACATACAAGAAAAGTGAGCAGAGTACAGAATTCATTATTAGGATTTTTACATTCAAAATGTCAATATTCAAAATCAACTCAGCGAATAAAGACCATGCAAATTGAAAAAGTTTACAATCTCTGTGATAAAGTGATAAAGTGGTATGAAAATAGTAATATATACTTCACTGATTTGGAGTTAAATGAGTAAATACATGTAAAGGACTTAAAAGAGTATCAGGCATTATTTAACATTCCATAAATGTTAGTCATTACTAAGTCTAAGATGGCCTTCCCAGATGGCACTAGTGGTAAGGAACCCATCTGCCAATGCAGGAACTCAGGAGATGTGGGTTCAAACCTTAGATCAGGAAGCACCCCTAGAGAAGGAAATGGCTTCACTCTAGTATTCTTGCCTGGAAAATTCCATGGACAGAAGAACCGAGTGGGCTCCCCCATGGAGTTGCAAAGAGTGGGACATACCTGAGTGAGCACACACACAGTATCTAAGATTGCATAGCTAGATGGTGACAGAGTAGGGAAATAAACCTCTTTCTGACTAAGAACAAGGAGAGGGCAGGTATCATGCTACCCAGGGATA
Source organism: Capra hircus (assembly GCF_001704415.2). Lineage (NCBI taxonomy): Eukaryota > Metazoa > Chordata > Mammalia > Artiodactyla > Bovidae > Capra > Capra hircus. The sequence continues at coordinate 24,599,459 of NC_030835.1, forward strand.
TATAAACAACACTTGTCGCCTCTAACACCCCAATAAACAGAAAGAAATGTCAAAATACTGTAAAGTCTTATGAACGTACAAAATGACGATCTTAAATGCTTGTTCAAAATGTAATAGATGTTTATAATTAAACACTGCAATTTATTTTTTTTTTAACTTTCTCTAATTACCTTTAGTGGGCATGTGATGGGATATAAGCTTACACCTGTTTTGAAATGAATAATTCAACTTGTTTGAGTTTTTTGTTTCTTTCTTTTCTTTTTTTTTTTTTTTTTTTTTTTTTTTGCTCATATTGTGAGAGACTTTCCCCAGTGTGGAGTTCAAGTATTACCATCACTTCCAGGTCACCAAGCTTCATAAGCTGCTCTTTGGGGGATATCTGTGTTTCAGTCATGGTTTGGACACTGTCATATTTAAGTTCCCTAATATATGGTACTTCATAAGGATTCCCAGCTGACTCAGTGGTAAAGAATCTGCCTGCCAATGCAGGAGGTGTGTGTTTGATCCCTGGGCAGGGAAGATCCCCTGGATAAGAAAATAGCAACCCACTTCAGCATTCTTGCCTGGGAAATCCCATGGGAATAGGAGCCTAGCAGCCACAGTCCATGAGATCACGAAGAGCTGGACACGACTGAGAAATTGAATAAGCATGCACACACAGTACGTCACAAAAGGGCCAAAAAGGTTTTTGGAAAGCCAGAAGCAGTGCAGAAGACTGAGAAGCATAGAAAACAGAGATTATCCAGATGCTAGAAGCCCTCATCCCTCATATCACCAAATGCATTTCCACAAAATCTACTCTGTGTGGGAGCCTGTCTTCTCTCCCTTCCTGTCTCCTCCCCAGGAGAACCTTTCCCAGATAAATTCTTAAGGGAATGCAAGCAGCGATGGCCACGGCTGAGTGAATCCTCCCCACCCTTTTCCAATTTCCATTAATGTACTCATCACCAGGCGACAGGGGGACCCTGGAGAGGAAATTCCCACTCTTGCTCTTGGAAGTCAAGCTGATTTAGAGAATAAGTCAATAAAATTATTCAATTTCAGGAAATTGACAAAAATGTACATGTAATTGACTTTTTATAATTTCTGATAAATTCATCTTAATTCTTCATCTGGAGAATCAGAAATTATATTAAGAACTAATAAAAGAAAATTCTGTATGACATTATTTATTGCTTTTAATTTGAATACTCTTGTTCATTCTCTTCACCAGAGCTAAAATCTAACTATCAAACTCCTCTTTTAAATTCTTACTTTCTTCATTATTCATAATGATTTATAATTAAGTCCTCTATTGAGCAATTGTAAAGTTAGGTCATATACTGTGTAAATTGTGTATTTTATCTTTTTTTGTTAGCTTTCTTTGCAAAGCTTATATTCATTTGCCTCAGTTTTAAAATAATTTCTTCCAATTGAGCATTTACCTCATTCTAAGTCATCTTTGGAATGAATAAATTTTCTTTTTTATTTAATTTAAATTTATTTATTTTAATTGGAGGCCAGTTACTTTATAATATTGTATTGGTTTTGCCATACATCAACATGAATCCACCACAGGTGTACACGTGTTCCCCATCCTGAGCCCCCCTCCCACTTCCCTCCCCGTACCATCCCTCTAATGAATGTTTTAGTCTCTATTGAACTTCTATGCAATTGCGTGTGCCTTCCCAAAGGAAGATTCTTTCTTTTCTACTTTGTTCATCATTAATTATATTTTTTCCTTCATGAAAAGATCTAGACATCATTTTTTCTTTGAGCTGTTTTATTTGTGCCTTTATGCTATTTAACATAGCTATTTTGTGTGTCGGAGAAGGCAGTAGCAACCCACTCCAGTACTCCTGCCTGGAAAATCCCATGGATGCAGGAGCCTGGTATATAACATTTTGTCTAACATATTTATTGCTGCACGCATAGCTAAACTTTTCTGCTGGGTGGCTGTTATTTTGTAATGAGTTTGAACACAGAACAAGTAATGTGATGTATCTTTGACTTCATTTTGTTTTCCAAAATATTTGAAATTATTGACCTCTAAATTTCTTCCATCATCATGTTTAATATGTTGCTCATATTCCCTATTGCTTCATCTTAGTCTTCATGTTAGAAATCTCTCACACGTTCATCCCTTTCAGCAGTCTTTCTATAATATAATCTCTGTTAATTGTCCCAGTTTATTTATCATGATTTCCCCTTTTTTCAAGGAAATCTAGTTTTTTGTAGACTTTATTTTGGGTTGTTCTTCAGTCTCATTATATTTATTTAAGATGCTGTTTATTTTCTCTTTCTAACTGCATTGTATTATTAACATTTGCTTGTATATATACAAATCTATATATACAGATCTCCCTGAACTTGCCATGGAGTTATGTCCTAATAAACCCATTGTGAGGGCTTCCCAGATGGTGCTAGTGGTAAAAAAAAAAAAAAAAAAAAAACTTGTCAGCTTATGCAGGAGACAGAAGGGAGGTGGGTTCAATCCCTAGGTCAGGAAGATCCCTTGGAGGAGGACATGGCAACCCACTACAATATTCTTGCCTGGAGAATCCCATGGACAGAGGACCCTGGCAAGCTAAAAGAGTCCATACCATCACAAAGAGTTGGACACAACTTAAGCAATTTGGCATTCAACACCCTATTGTGAGTTGCAAATACCATAAAAGTGTGTTTAAAACATGTAACCTACCAATCATAGCTTAGCTTCAACTACCTAAAACATGGTCAGAACACTTATGTTAGCTTTCAGTTGGGCAAAATCATCTAACAAAGCCTATTTTTTAATAAAGTGTTGAACATCTCATGCAATTTATTGAATACAGGACTGAAAATAAAAGAACAGAAAGGTGGTATGGGTACAGGATGGTTTTAAGTGTGTCACTTCTTTGCCCTCACCATTGTACGGCCAACTAGTTATTGTGGCTGCTGCCACTGCTCGGCGTCAGAGAGAGTGTCCTGCTGTATATCACTAGTCTGAGGAAAAAATCAAAAGTAAAATTTTGACGTACTGTTTCTACTGAATGCCATTACTTTCACAGCATTGTAAAGTCGAATATCATGAGTGGAAGTAGATTGTAGTTGTGCTTTCATTGATATATATATTGGAGATGCCTGAAAGTAAAATTATGCTAGATTTAAAGTATAATTAGGATCAATTCAGTTCAGTTCAGTCACTCAGTAGTGTCCAACTCTTTGTAGCCTCATGAACTGCAGCACATCAGCCTTCCCTGTCCTTCACTGACTCCAAGAGCTTGCTCAAATGTATGTCCATCAAGTTGGTGATGCCATTCAACCATCTCATCCTCTGTTGTCCCCTTCTTCTCCTGCCTTCAATCTTTACCAGCATCAGTGTCTTTTCCAACGAGTCAGTTTTTCACATCAGGTGGCCAAAGCACTGGAGCTTCAGCTTCAGCATCAGTCCTTCCAATGAATATTCAGGACTGATTTCCTTTAGGATACACATGCAAATTATTTATTTATTTATTTATTATTTCTATCTGGGAAACAGCTCTTTGAAAAGACCCTTCCTGTTTAGTTATCTTTATCTTTGGGGATGTGCTGATGCACTGCCATAAGCAGGCACTATTGTATCCAAATTTCACATATCAAAAATAAATTCACACAGATATTTATTATAGAAGATATCTGGCTAGCCATTTATCACGATAAAAAGTGCATAAAACATATACTTGTAGGATCTTTAAATACAGTTGCAATCTTCCGATATGTATGATGGATTAATTTGCATCATCAGTCACTTAACAGGAACCCCCAGATGTGGGTTTTACTGTGATATTCATTCTTTCATAGTCACAGAAAGGAGAGAACTCTATGCTCAGAAGGTAGTCAAGACAAATTTTTCCAAGACTTTGAAAAATTAGAAGATGTGGGAAGACTGGAGCATAATTCATAGGCTCAAAGACTTTTAGAAGCCACACAGGTAATAGAAACGTATGGGATGCTCAAGGTGTAATAAACTAGTTTTGAGCTGTTTGCATTTTCATGGAGCCAAAAGTATGACATACCACCTTACTGTTCTATTTTTTTTTATTGTAAAATAAAACCCAGATCCCGAAAACCATGCAAAAGAAACTATAGTTTAATTAAATATTAATCACCACTGTATCAGTCCATTCCAGAATCATCTTGAATATCTCTTAATGCAGACATGGAATTGGTCATTTCTCAAAGAAGCTCTAGGCTTACCTTTCTTTCTTCCTCTCTCCTGTCCTCCTTCCCTCTCTTCTTTCCTGCCTTCCTTCCTTTCTTCTTTCTTTTCTTCCTTCTAGTAGAAAATAGCACCTGAAGGTGCTAATCTGAGGCTAGAATGCTAGGAAAGCTCACTGTCATGGGATTAGTCGTTGTTTCTTGTCCTTTTTAAATTCAAATTCAAGACTACAAATTTTTAAATGAACCCCTTTTATATCTGTGTCTTCTCTGACTTATACTAACAGTCTCATATTAAGCAGTCTCAACTAATAATGATTACTAAAAACAGTTAAGATTTTGTTGTTTGAATACTTTGTGTTCATTTTCCCACTTTATATGGACCCATACAAATATTATAGATACATACTCTTTTTCCTTAAATTCCCCTTGAATGTTAAGTTCACATGTAACTACATATTCTTACTACCAGGGCTCATGTTCTTTTTATTTCATTGTCTGCAGTTCTTTTTTTAGTAGATTTTTTTGAAAAGGAACCATAGGAAAGTAATTATCTGAGATCTTATGTGCTTGTACTCTTTATACTTGAAGGTCAGTTTTGCTGGATATAAAATCAGCATCATATTTTCTTTGAGTATTTTAAATATTTTACTCCACTTTGTTTTCTGGTATAAACCATTTCTGCTGAAAAATCTGATGAGTTCTACTGTCCTTCTGCATGTCTTTTAAATTAAGTATTTGTTTTGTGAGGCAACCAAGTGATATTTTCCTTCCTTTTTTAAAATTCAATAATTTTACTGAAATTTGTCTTGGTCCTGATGTTTTTGCAAGTGATATTTTCATATTCATGTAGTGTTCTCTAATTTGTACCTCAAATATTAATTTGGGCTTCCCAGGTGGTGCTAAGTTGTAAAGAATCATCCTGTCAATGCAGGAGAATCAGGAGATGTGGGTTCAGTCCCTGGGTCGGAATATCCCCTGGAGTTGGAAATGGGTCATTGTTTCTTGTCCTTTTTACCAACCCATTACCAACCAGAATACCAACCCATTCTGGTATTCTTGCCTGGAAAATTCTATGGACAGAAGAGACTGGCACACTACAGTCCATGGCATCACAAAGAATCATACATGACTGAGCAACTGAGCAATGCACACACAAAGCACAAATATTAATTAAAATTAATATTACTTAATGAAAGCTTTCTTGGATTATATATTCTATTATTTGTTCTAACCCCTTGTTTTGGCTTTCTCAGGAATTCCTGTTATCTATATGCTACATGTTCAATGCTTTATTATGTATCCCTCTCTTTTACATCTTTTTCCTTTAAAAAAGGAAAATATCCTCATCTTATATTTTATTTTGATTTACAAAATTTTCCCTTGTCTCATCTTTTATTTATTTTGAGACATTACCTTTTATGATTAGTCAATACTGTGTTCTTTCTAATTTCATCTTTATTTCAGAAATGATTTTTGCTTTCATTTTCAGTTCTTTTTTGAGTTCTGCCATTGGATTTCTGTATTTCATTTCCAGAAAATTTTTTCAGGCTTTGACCATATCTCTTTCAGGATCTCGTTGTATGTGGACATGCTGCTCTGTATTTTTCCATAATAACTTTTTAAGGAGATTTGATTGCAATAATTCTTTGTAACTTTTTACATGAATTTGATATGAATCCAATTTCCCAGGTTTTTTAGAAGGAAATCTCAAATAGCTTTTTTATTATATAATCTTTTTTAATTGAAGTACAGTTAGTTTAAAATATTATTACTACTTACTTTTGAAGGATTGATCAAATCACTTTTCTAATTTTACAAAGCTCCTTCTTACATTTTTATATTAATATAATGCTTAAAATATATTATAATCCATATTTTATTCTCTTTCCTCTTTTATTTTCCTCACTGCCTGATAATTTAGTTCAAAAGTCTTTAGATGAGGCCAAAAAAGTATATATTGGTGGGAAAGTTAGCCCTGGTTTCATGTTTTATACTCAACAGCTTAAAACATTTATACAGTTGCTCATAATGACACAACTCACAGTTGCTTCTGGTTGGGTCATTACTTTAAAGTAGTTACATATTTATTTTAAATTCTGATAAGTTTAGACCAAGAAGAACATTTGTTCTCACAGATAGTATTCATTACAGATACATTTGTCCAGGGGGGAAAAAAATTTGCATTAAAAATTTTCAATGTGTTGTATCCTATACATTATATTTTATAATAATGTTCTTATGGAAATATGCAGAGATATTGGAAATTGCATAGAACTGATTTATTTTAAAATGAGTAATTATTAATACAATGATAACTCATTGAACAATTTATGTATATCAGTGAACTGAAACTTTAAGATGTGATTCCATTTTCACTTCCTACCTGTCTTCTTTTTCTTTGCATGCATTTATTAATAAGATTCTAATAGAGTAAAATTTTATGAAGTCTCACATAATGTTTGTAAAATAAAGTAGATAATCAATTCAGTCATAATGTTTGAAAAATGCAATGGAGTTCTTCAACTAAACACTATCTTTATTACCTCAGGTTGTAATGCATAATATCAAATTGTAACTGGTGAACATGTTTCTATGCAGAGATGATGTAGTATAGTTTAAACATTTTTCATTGTATTTCTCGAACTTAACATGGGAAAATAAAATGAAGATCATTGGAAAAAGAAATGTTAATGTGTAACTCAGTCTCTTAGATGGAAAAGGAAATGGCAACCCACTCCAGTATTCTTGCCTAGAGAATCCTGTGGCCAGAGGAGCCTGGTGGACTGCTGACCCTAGGGTCACATAGAGTCAGACACTACTGAAGCGACTTAGCATGCATGGATGCATTGGAGAAGGAAATGGCAACCCACTTCAGTATTCTTGCCTGGAGAATCCCAGGGATGGAGGAGCCTGGTGGCTGCCATCTATGGGGTCACACAGAGTTGGACACAACTAAAGTGACTTAGCAGCAGCAACAGTCTTTTAGATACCAGATATTTGAAGAAAAACTTGGCAAAAGCAGCATCCAATTTATAAGATAATATATATGTACTTCTGTTGCTGATCTTTTACTTTAGTGTTTGGCCAAAGTGAAACCTCTGCAACAATTATGCTATGTGATTCCAAATACAATCATCCTTCCAAAGGAGTTATTTCAGTCCTCAGGATTAGAAAAGTCAAGATTGCATAATGTTTTTTAAGGTTAATTCAATTGCCTGATGAATTATCTCTTTTATGTTCATTAAAAACTTTGTAAAACTGTATTTTTATGGTATTAGAAAAGATCCTCCCACTTCTAGTTTGCACTGATGCTGTTTGGTTAGTTCCTCCCGTCTGCCTCTTTGCAACCCAATGGAGTACAGCCCATCAGACTCTGTCCATGGGATTTCCCAGGCAAGAATACTGAAGTGGGTTGCCATTCCATTCTCCAGTGGATCATTCTTATTAAGGGATCCAAACCAGACCTCCTGCATTGCAGGCAGATTCTTTACCACTGAGCAATCAGGGAATCAATCACTGTACTTAATATGTCTAAAATAATAATGAAAAAAGAAAGTATTATAATCACTATCATCACTGCAATTTTGCAAATCCCCTATCCTTGTTATTTTGAAGTACGTGCTCTAACTTGAGACAGCTAATATTTAAATTAAATATGAAAGGCTGATAGATATGAGTCCATTTAGTGGTTTAGGAGTTTATTGCATAAAAAGAAGTCAGGGCACTGAGCATAAGGAATACTAGTTGTACTTAGATCTCTTTTGATTACAACCCTTAGAATGTAAGTGTGCACCATGGCTGTGATATCCCTGACATCAGTTAAAAGCTAAAGTTCAGAAGAGAATTACGAAGGAAGGTAATGAAATTTCCATCAGTTCACTTCAGTTCAGTCCAACTCTTTGAGACTCCATAAACTGCAGCATGAAAGGTGTCCCTGTCCATCACCAACTCCCAGAGTTTGCTCAAACTCATATACATTGAATTGGTGATGCCATCCAACCATCTCATCCTCTGTCGTCCCCTTCTCCTCCCACCTTCAATTTTTCCCAGCATGAGGGTCTTTCCCAATGAGTCAGTTCATCACATCAGGTGGCCAAATATTGGAGTTTCAGCTTCAACATTAGTCGTTTCAGTGAATATTGAGGCCTGATTTCCTTCAGGATGGACTGGTTAGTTCTTCTTGTGTCCAAGGGACCCTCAAGAGTCTTCTCCAACAACACACTTCAAAAGTATCAATTCTTCAGCATGAAGCATTCTTTATAGTCCAACTCTCACATCCATACATGACTACTGGAAAAATCGTAGCTTTGACTAGATGGACATTTGTTGGCAAAGTAATGTCTCTGCTTTTTAATATGCTGTCTCAATTCAGTTCAGTCACTCAGTCATGTCCGACTCTTTGCGACCCCATGAATTGCAGCATGCCAGGCCTCCCTGTCCATCACCAACTCCTGGAGTTCTCTCAAACTCATGTACATCAAGTCGGTGATGCTATCCAGCCATCTCATCCTCTGTCATCCCCTTCTCCTCCTGCTCCCAATCCCTCCCAGCATCAGAGTCTTTTTCAATGAGTTAACTCTTCACATGAGGTGGCCAAAGTACTGGAGCTTCAGCTTTAGCATCATTCCTTCCAAAGAACACCCAGGAGTAATCTCCTTTAGAATGGACTGATTGGATCTCCTTGTAGTCCAAGGTACTCTCAAGAGTCTTCTCCAACACCACAGTTCAAAAGCATCAATTCTTTGGCACTCAGCTTTCTTCACAGTCCAACTCTCACATCCATACATGACTACTGGAAAAACCATAGCCTTGACTAGACGGACCTTAGTCAGCAAAGTAATGTCTCTGCTTTTGAATATGCTATCTAGGTTGGTCATAACTTTCCTTCCAAGGAGCAAGCATCTTTTAAATTCATGGCTGCAGCCACCATCTGCAGTGATTTTGGAGCCCCAAAAAATAAAGTCTGCCACTGTTTCCATTGTTTCCCCATCTATTGGCCATGAAGTGATGGGGTCAGATGTTATGATTTTAGTTTTCTGAGTGTTGCGTTTAATGCCAAATTTTTCACTCTCTTCTTTCACTTCCATTAAGAGGCTCTTTAGTTCTTCGCTTTCTGCCACATGAGTGGTGTTATTTGCATATCTAAAGTTATTGATATTTCTCCCGGAAATCTTGATCCCAGCTTGTGCTTCATCCAGCCCAGCGTTTCTCATGACATACTCTGATTAGAAGTTAAATAAGCAGGGTGACAATATACAGCCTTGACTTACTCCTTTCCTGATTTGGAACCAGTCTATTGTTCCATATCCAGTTCTAACTGTTGTTTCTTGACTTACATACAGATTTCTCAGGAGGCAGGTCAGATGTTCTGGTATTCCCTTCTCTTTAAGACCTTTCCACAGTTTGCTGTGATCCACACAGTCAGAGGCTTTGGCATAGTCAATAAAGCAGAATTAGATGCTTTTCTGGAACTCTCTTGCTTTTTTGATGATCCAACAGATGTTGGTTATTGATCTCTGGTTCCTCTGTTTTTTCTAAAACAAGCTTGAACATCTGGAATTTCAGGGTTCACGTACTGTTGAAACCTGACTTGGAGAATTTTGAGCATTACTTGCTAGCGTGTGAGATGAGCACAATTGTGTGATAGTCTGAGCATTCTTTGGCATTGTCTTTCTTTGGGATTGGAATGAAAACTGACCTTTTTCAGTCCTGTAGTCACTGATGAGTTTTCCAAATTTGCTGGCATATTGAGTGCAACACTTTCACAGCATCATCTTTTACGATTTGAAATAGCTCAGCTGGAGTTCCATAACCTCCATTGACTTTGTTCATAGTGATGCTTCCTAATGCCCACTCGACTTTGCATTCCAGGATGTCTGGCTCTAGGTGATTGATCACACAATTGTGACTATCTGGGTCAAGAAGATCTTTTTTGTATAGTTCTTCCATGTATACTTACCACCTCTTCTTAATATCTTCTGCTTCTCTTAGATCCATACCATTTCTGTCCTTTATTGAACCCATCTTTGCATGAAATGTTCCCTTAATATCTCTAATATTCTTGAAGAAATCTCTAGTCTTTCCCATTCTATGTTTTTCCTCTATTTCTTTGCACTGATCACTGAGGAAGGCTTTCTTATCTCTCCTTGATATTCTTTGGAACTCTGCATTCAAATGGGTATATCTTTCCTTTTTTCCTTTGCCTTTCATTTCTCTTCTTTTCACAATTATTTGCAAGGCCTCCTCAGACCTTATGGTAGTGTAACTACCTTATGGTAATGTAAGACCTTATGGTAGCATAAGTTTTCATGTTACTCTTTCCAAACATCTCACCCTCTCCTCTCCTCTCTGCAAGTCCATAAGTCTATTCTCTATGTATGTTTCTCCATTGTTGCCCTGCAAATAAATTCTTCAGTATCATTTTTCTAGATTCTGTATCTGTACATTAGTATATAATATTTATCTTTCTCTTTCTAACTTCCTTCACTCTGTGTAATAGGCTCTAGGTTCATCCACATCATTAGAATTGACTCAAATGTGTTCCTTTTTATGGCAAACTAATATTCCATTGTGTATATATACCACAACTTCTTTATACAGTCATCTGTCGATAGACATCTAGGTTACTTTCATGTTCTATCTATTGTAAATAGTGCTGAAATGAACAATGGGATACATGTGTATTTTTCTATTTTGGTTTCCTCACGGTATATGCCTAGGAGTGGGATTGCTGTGTCATACAGTGGTTTTATTCCTAGTTTTTTAAGGAATCTCCATACCATCTTCCATAGTGGCTATATCAATTTATGTTCCCACCAACAGTGCAAGAGCATTCCATTTTCTCCACACCCTCTCCAAAATTTATTGTTTATAGACTTTTTGATGATTGCCATTCTGACCAGTGTGAGGTGATATCTCATAGTAGTTTTGATTTGCATTTCTTTAATAATGAGCGATGTTGAGCATCTTTTCATGTATTTGTTAGCCATCTGTATGTCTTTGGAGAAATGCCTGTTTAGGTCTTTTTCCCACTTTTGGATTGGGTTGTTTGTTTTTCTGGTATTGAGCTGTATGAGCTGCTTGTATATTTTGGAAATTAATCCTTTATCAGTTGTTTTCATTTGCTATTATTTTCTCCCATTCTGGGTTGCCTTTTCACCTTGCTTATAGTTCCCTTTACTGTGCAAAAGCTTTTAAGTTTAATCAGGTCCCATTTGTTTACTTTTGTTTTTATTTCCACTCCTCTAGGAGGTGGGTCATAGAAGATCTTGCTGCGATTTATGTCATCCAGTGTTCTGCCTATGTTTTCCCCTAGGAGTTTTATAGTTTCTGGTCTTACGTGTAGGTCTTTAATCCATTTTGAGTTCATCTTTGTGCATAGTGTTAGGAAGTGTTCTAATTTAATTCTTTTACATGTAGCTGTATAGTTTTCCCAGCACCATTTATTGAAGAGGCTGTCTTTGCCCCATTTATATTCTTGCCTCCTTTGCAAAAAAATAAGGTACCCATAAATGCATGGGCTTATTTCTGGGCTTTCTATCTTGTTCCATTGGTCTATATTTCTGTTTTCGTGCCAGTACCATACTGTCTTGATGACTGTAGCTTTGTAGTATAATCTGAAGTCAGGAAGGTTGATTCCTCCAGCCCCATTCTTCTTTCTCAAGTCTGCTTTGGCTATTCAGGGTCTTTTTTGTTTCCATGTGAACTGTGAAACTTTTTGTTCTAGTTCAGTAAAAAAAAATGCCATTGTTAATTTGATAGGGATTTCAATGAATCTGTAGATTGTGTTTGGTAGTATAGTCAGTTTCACAATATTGATACTTTCTACCATGAACATAGAATGTCTCTCCACCTGTTTATGTCATCTTTGATTTCTTTCATTAGTCTCTTATAATTTTCTGTGTCCAGTTTTTTGACTTCTTAGGTAAGTTTATTACTAGATATTTTATTCTTTTTGTTGCAATGGTGAATGGGATTGATTCCTTAATTTTTCTGATTTGTCACTGTTAGTATATAGAAATGCAGGTGATTTCTGTGTATTGACTTTGTATCCTGCAACTTTGCTAAATTCACTAATTAGCTCTAGTAATTTTCTGATAGTATCCTTAGGGTTTTCTATGTACAGTATCATTTCACCTGCAAACAGTGAGAGCTTTGCTTTTCTGATCTTGATTTCTTTTATTTATTTTTCTTCTCTGATTGATGCAGCAAGGATTTCCAAAACTATGTTGAATAATAGTGGTGAAAGTGGACACCCTTGTCTTATTCCTGATTTTAGGGGGAATGCTTCCAGTTTTTCATCATTAAGAATAATGTTTGCTGTAGGCTTATCATGTATGGCCTTTACGATGTTGAAGTAGGTTCCTTCTATGCCTATTTTTTGAAGCATTTTAATCATAAATGGGTGCTGAATTTTGTCAAAGACTTTTTCTGCTTCTATTGAGATTATCATATGGTTCTTATCATGTGGTTTTATCATATGATTGTATCACATTGATTGACTTGCAAATATTGAAGAATCCTTGCAACCCTGGAATAAACCCAACTTGATCATGGTGTATGAGCTTTTTAATGTCTTGTTGAATTCTGTTTGCTAAAATTTTGTTGAGGACTTTTGCATCTCTGTTCATCAGTGATATTGACCTGTAGTTTTCTTTTTTGTGTGTTGTCTTTGTCTGGTTTTGGTATCAGGGTGATGGTGGCCTCATAGAATGAGTTTGGAATGAGTTTGTTCTTTCCTTGCAATTTTTTGACAGAGTTTTAGAAGGATAGGCATTAGGTCTTCTCTAAATGTTTGATAGAATTCTCCTGTGAAGGCATCTGGTCCTGGGCTTTTGTTTTTTGGGAAATTTTTGATCACAGCTTCAATTTCAGTCTTTATAATTGAGTTGTTCATAGTTTCTGTTTCTTCCTGGTTCAGTCTTGAAAGATTGAACTTTTCTTAGAATTTGTCCATTTCTTCCAGGTTATCCATTTTATTGCCAAATAGTTGTTCATAATAGTCTCTTGTAATCCTTTGTATTTCTGCATTGTCTGTTGTAACCTCTCCTTTTTCATTTCTAATTTTGTTGATTTGATTCTTCTTTCTTTTTTTCTTCATGAGTCTGGCTAAAGGTTTGTCAATTTTGTTTATCTTCTCAAAGAACCAGCTTTTAGTTTTTTTAGTCTTTACTATTGTTTCTTTCATTTCTTTTCCATGTATTTCTGCTCTGGTCTTTCTGATTTCTTTCCTTCAGTTAACTTTGGGAGTTTTTTGTTCTTCATTTTCCAGTTGTTTTAGGTGTAAAGTTAGGTTGTCCATTCGATGCTTTTATTGTTTCTTGAGGTAGGATTGTATTGCTATAAACTGCCTTCTTAGAACAGCTTTTGCTGCATCCCATAGGTTTTGAGTTGTGTTTTCATTGTCATTTGCTTCTAGAAATTTTTTTTATTTTCCTTTTGATTTCTTCAGTAACCTGTTGGTTATTTAGAAATGTATTGTTCAATCTCCACGTGTTTGTGTTTCTTACAGTTTTTCTTTTTTTTTTTTTACTTGTAATTGATATCGAGTCTCATAGCATTGTGATCAGAAAAGATTCTTGATACAATTTCAATTTTCTTTAATTTACTGAGGTTGGTTTTGTGACCCAAGATGTGGTCTAACCTGGAGAATATTCCACATGCCCTTGAGAAGAAGGTGTATTCTGCATTTGGATGCAATGTCCCTAAGATATCAATGAGATCCATCTTATCTAATGTATCATTTAAGACTTGTGTTTCCTTATTCATTTTCTGTGTTGATGATCTGTCCATTGGTGTGAGAGGGGTGTTAAAGTCTCCTACTATTATTGTGTTACTGTCAATTTCTCCTTTCATGTCTGTTAGTGTTTGTCTTATGTATTAAGGTGCTCCTATGTTGGGTGCATAGATATTTACAATTGTTATATCTTCCTCTTGGATTGTTACCTTAATCATTATGTAGTGTCCTTATCTCTTGTAATATTCTTTATTTTAAAGTTTACTTTGTCTGATATGAGGAAAGCTACTCCAGCTTTCTTATGCTTTCCATTTACATGGAATATATTTTTTCTATCCTCTCACTTTCAGTCTATATGTGTCTTTAGGTCTGAAGTGGGTTTCTTGTAGACAGCTTATATATGGGTCTTGTTTTGGTATCCATTCAGCCAGCATGTGTCTTTTGGTTGGGGCATTTAATCTGTTAACATTTAAAGTAATTTTTGACATATATGTTCCTATTTCCATTTTCTTAACTGTTTGGGGTTTGATTTTGTAGATCTTATACTTCTCTTGTATTTCTTGACTATATAGGTTCATTTAACATTTGTTGTAAAGCTGGTTTGGTGGTACTGAATTCTCTTAACTTTTGCTTGTCTGAAAACTTTTTATTTCTCCATCAATTTTGAATGAGATCCTTGCCAGTTAGAGCAATCTCGGTTGTAGCTTTTTCCCTTTCAGTGCCTCATATATATCCTGTCATACCCTTTTGGCCTGCAGAGTTTCTGCTGAAAGATCAGCTCATAAAGGTATGGGGCTTCCCTTGTATGTTACACGTTGCTTTTTTCTTGCTGCTGCTGCTGCTGCTAAGTCGCTTCACTCGTGTCCGACTCTGTGCGACCCCAGAGATGGCAGCCCTCCAGGCTCCCCTGTTCCTGGGATTCTCCAGCCAAGAACACTGGAGTGGGTTGCCATTTCCCTCTCCAGTGCATGAAACTGAAAATTGAAAGTGAAGTCACTCAGTCTTGTCCAACTCCTAGCGACCCCATGGACTGCAGCCTACCAGGCTCCTCTGCCCATGGGATTTGCCAGGCAAGAGTACTGGAGTGGAGTGCCATTGCTTTTTCCTTACTGGTTTTAATATTTTTTCTTTGTATTTAATCTTTGTTAGTTTGATCAGTGTGTGTCTTGGTGTGTTTCTCCTTGGCTTATCCTATAAGGGACTCTTTGAACCTCTTGCTCATGATTGCCTATTTCCTTTCCATGTTGGGGAAATTTTCAACTAAAAATTTTCTCGTATGCTTTCTTTTTCTCTTCTTCTGTGACCCCTATAATTCGAATGCTGGTGCATTTGATATTGTCCCAGAGGTCTCTGAGGCTATCTTCAGTTCTTTTCATTCTTTTTAATTTATTCTGCTCTTCAGAAGTTATTTCCACCATTTTATCTTCCAGCTCACTGATTCGTTCTTCTGCTTCAGATATTCTGCTATTGATTCCTTCTAGAGTGGTTTTTAATTTCAGTAATTGTGTTGTTTGTCTCTGTATGCTTATTCTTTAATTCTTCTAGACCTTTGTTAATTGATTTTTGCATTTTCTCCTATTTTCATGGTTCTTGACCATCTTTACTATCATTATTCTGAATTATTTTTCAGGTAGTTTGGCTATTTCCTCTTCATATATTTGGGCTTCTGTGTTTCTAGTTTGTTCCTTCATTTGTGTAGTATTTCTCTACCTTTTCATTCTTTTTCAGACTTATTGTGGTTGAGGTCTCCTTCTCCCAGTCTTCAAGGAAAGTTGAATTCTTTCTTTGAAAAAGTTTGAATTCTTTCTGCCTTTTGTTTTCTGCCCTCCTAAGGTTGGTGCAGTGGTTTGTGTGAGCTTCATATAGGGTGATATTTATGCTAAGTTTTTTGTTTGTTTGTATGTTTTCCCTTTGATGGCAAGGCTGAGTGAGGTGGTAATTCTGTCTGTTAATGATCGGGTTTGTATTTTTAATTTGTTATTTGGATGAGATGGCCTACACAGAGTGCTACTGGTGGTTGAGTGATGCCAGGTTTTGTATTCAAGTGGCTTTCTTTGTGGGAGTTCTCACTTTGATATTCCCTAGAGTTAGTTCTTTGATAGTCTAGGGTCTTGGAGTCAGTGATCCCACTGCAAAGGCTCGGGGCTTGATCTAGATTTGTGTCTTCTCTATGCTCCCTCTAGAATAAAGTCTGTACTCCGGGCATCCTGGTAGTTGACAATTGCAGTTGGGAATATCATCATTCTTATTGCGGCACAGTTCAGTAGCCTGTCTCAGGTATTACCAGAGATTCTGTATTCAATTTGCTATCAAAAGCTGTTGATAGAGTTCTAATTTTTTAAATCATTTTATTGACTTAAAATTGCATTTACTTCTCACCTAGGCTGAGCTTTTATACCAGAGATCCACCTGTTGCCAGAGCACAAGATCTGGCCTTGATTTTCTGAGAATCTCTTCTACAAGGCCATGTCAGTGCTGCCATGGATCTCTCATTCCCACGTGGCATTGCTCCACCAAAGTACTTGGCTCCTACCACATCCCTCAGAAGCGTAGCGTCCTGGGTGATGTGAAAGTCTCAGCCAAAATTTTGTTCTTTAAATTAATGTGAAATTTAAAATAAACTGGAAAAGCTATGAACAAATTACAAATATTATATTAATGATTGAAGACATTCTGTCTGAAATAATACAGTATTTTATACAATTGTAACAATTAAAACTGAGTGAACAAGGAGGCACTGGCAAAATAATCCATAGAGAGATCAATGAAATTGAATACTTAGCCTTGAAATAAAACCTCATAGATGATAAAGTATATTCTTTATGACTCTATTAAGCAGTCCTTTCCTTTTATTAGATTTTGGAGGAGGGTTGGAGTGGGGGAAAAGTGTGAATTCGAGTGATTTTGGAAAACTCTAGATAAGCAAAATTTAAAGGCTTCCTATAAATAGAATGATAGAAATATATAATAAAAGTCTTTAAGAGACAAATACAATGTTTACCAAATAGAAAACTTGTTTATGGGGAATCTTTCATGACTGATAGAATACTCTGTCTTGGAATATATGTATATGTAATAAAAGACTACAACACAACTAGTTTAAAGCCAGATTATGCTTTTAGAAATACTGGCAAGCTATTTGAATCGAAAGGCTTAAAATAGGTATTTAACAAACTCAAAGCTGGATAAGAAATTTCTAAAGATAATAATAATAATGGAAGACATAACAGAGGGAAAAATGTTCAGTTAGCACTTAAAACTTAACACCCATAGAAGCCATTTATAGCATAAAAAATTACTAAAGCATAAAATCATAATAAATATGAAAAACAAATGGTTAACACCTATAATCTAAACATCTAACTTTAATGATAATGGCAATAAACATCATTCTTATTATGCTACTTCTTTTAACTAAGACAATAATCCCAAACGGGATTTTTTTTTAAAGCTTTATTTAACCTTTTATAAACATTCATCTCACATGCTAGTAAAGTAATGCTCAAAATTCTCCAAGCCAGGCTTCAGCAATACGTGAACCGTGAACTTCCTGAAGTTCAAGCTAGTTTTAGAAAAGGCAGAGGAACCAGAGATCAAATTGCCAACATCCGCTGGATCATGGAAAAAGCAAGAGAGTTCCAAAAACACATCTATTTCTGCTTTATTGACTATGCTAAAGCCTTTGACTGTGTGGATCACAATAAACTGTGGAAAATTCTGAAAGAGATGGGAATTCCAGAGCACATGACCTGCCTCTTGAGAAATCTGTATGTAAGTCAGGAAGCAAGAGTTAGAACTGGACATGGAACAAGAGAATGGTTCCAGATAGGAAAAGGAGTACGTCAAGGCTGTATATTGCCACCCTGCTTATTTAACTTATATGCAGAGTACATCATGAGAAACGCTGGACTGGAAGAAGCACTAGCTGGAATCAAGATTGCTGGGAGAAATATCAATAACCTCAGATATGCAGATGACACCACCCTTATGGCAGAAAGTGAAGAGGAACTAAAAAGCCTCATGATGAAAGTAAAAGTGGAGAGTGAAAAAGTTGGCTTAAAGCTCAACATTCAGAAAATGAAGATCATGGCATCCCGTCTCATCACTTCATGGGAAATAGATGGGGAAACAGTGGAAACAGTGTCAGACTTTATGTTTTGGGGCTCCAAAATCACTACAGATGGTAACTGCAGCCATGAAATTAAAAGATGCTTACTCCTTGGAAGAAAAGTTATGACCAACCTAGATAGCATATTTAAAAGCAGAGACATTACTTTGCCGACTAAGTTCCATCTAGTCAAGGCTATGGTTTTTCCTGTGGTCATGTATGTGAGAGTTGGACTGTGAAGAAGGCTGAGCACCGAAGGATTGATGCTTTTGAACTGTGGTGTTGGAGAAGACTCTTGAGAGTCCCTTGGACTGCAAGGAGATCCAACCAGTCCATTCTGAAGGAGATCAGCCCTGGGATTTCTTTGGAAGGAAAGATGCTAAAGCTGAAACTCCAGTACTTTGGCCACCTCATGCAAAGAGTTGACTCATTGGAAAAGACTCTGATGCTGGGAGGGATTGAGGGAAGAAGGAGAAGGGGACAACAGAGGATGAGATGGCTGGATGGCATCACTGACTCGATGGACGTGAGTCTGAATGAACTCCGGGAGATGGTGATGGATAGGGAGGTCAGACGTGCTGCGATTCATAGGGTCGCAAAAAGTCGGACACAACTGAGCGACTGAACTGAACTGAACTGAAACCAAGTTAAAAACAATTAAGCAGTAATTCCAAGATTGCTGTAATAATAATCATTGCTGCTTTCGTTTTTAAACATTATCATTTCAGTCAAAATAGGTTACAGAAAGAGATAATTTGGGGCTTTTTCTTAAGCTTCTACACATAATCAGGATTTCTGTGTTGTCAACATTGTTATCTTTATCATCAATATTATTGTCTTCATCATTATCCTTTGTTCTGCATGTTGGGTTTCAAAATGAGACAGATAATCCCTAGGCAATTGTGTATTTTTATTAAACTTCTTTTTAAATTTTACAATGTTTAGAGATGACCTTAACAATAGATACATTCAGGGATTTTTTTTTTTTAATAATGGCATAGATGTTATTTGTAAGATGCCATGTTTCTCTTCTTTCAATATGGACTGTTTGTATAATGGAGTTTAGTCTTTCTGTACTAGCAATCTTACAATGATTACCTCGAAGAGGAGCAACAAGGAAAATCTATCTATCAAAGAGATTGCATGCTTTATTCTATGTTTGCATCTTAATTTTACTTGGGCTGAATATCATGATGTTTAGGAAATGCTGATGACTTGTCATTATGACCATAAGAATAAAACACTCTGTATAATCAGCTCCAGTAAAAACACCAATATAGTATACTAACACATATATGGAATTTAGAAAGATGGTAACGATAACCCTGTATGCGAGACACCAAAAGAGACATAGATGTATAGAACAGTCTTTTGGACTCTGTGGGAGATGGAGAGGGTGGAATGATTTGGGAGAATGGCATTGAAACATGTATAATATCATATAAGAAATGAATCATCAGTCTAGGTTCGATGCAGGGTGCAGAATGATTTGGGCTGGTGAACTGGGATGACCCGGAGGGATGGTGTAGTGGGGGAGGTGGGTGGGGGGTTCAGGATTGGGAATACATGTACACCCGTGGTGGATTCATGTTGATGTGTGGCAAAACCAGTACAATATTGTGAAGTAAAATAATAATAATAATAAATAAATAAGAATAAAACAAAACCTGAGTAGCAGTGCAATGATTTATCTAGAATACTTGAGTTTGAGTCAGTACTGAAAAAAAACCATAATTTTCTATGAGCAAATAAGCAACTAGATTGCAAATTAAGAGGACAGAAGATCATTTTATGAACCAAAATATTTTGACAGTTGATTTTTTGGTAGACTATAAGACTAGGGGATAATGATTTGTACCTCAGAACTGTTGTAATGTTTGCAATGAATTGAATATACTGACCTGGATTGTTTCTGGTTTCTATTCATTATTCAATTCTATAATCTTATGGTTTATAACCTTGTTATTCATTGACATAAAGCCTAATTCTATCCCTTACATTATTATAAACTTGTTCTTAGTTTAACTATACAAAGAGTTAAAGCAGCACTTTAGAAATTTAACTAATTTTTTGTGGTAAATGAACATTTTTAGGATTAATATAGGCCAGATTTGTTCCATGTCATGACAACAGGTAAGAACTATATCTGTAATCACAACTTATTCAGGTGGCATTTCAGTTTCCCATATCAGGAAGAAATGGGCTATAGATTAGAAGCTGTATTCATAGTTCTACATCATGAATAAATTGACCTTCAAAACCCATAGGTGTACATTGCTGTTTTATGTGTTTTCAATTCATATGTGGGAGGGGGGGTGGGTGGTGTCTGTTGAATTACTAAATGAAATTGCATTTTTTATCTTTTTAAATCAGATTCCTGTTGCAGTGTTTGTGTGTGTGTTTGTGTAAAACACTTTGATACTAAAACTTATTTCTATTACCATCTTCACTGGAGAGATGAGAGTTTAGGCCAAAATAGCTTTAAAACTTTGCAAAGTAATTAACCTCCAATTAAAATAAATAAATTTATATTTAAAAAATTATGCTTCATAACTTACAAAAAAACAAACCTTGTCTAATGTTTCAGAGACAACGAAGCCAGTCTCAATTCACATTCGTCTTGATTTTCAATCCTTGCATCTTCTCTATTTTTGGACTCTGACATCGTACCATGCAAAGGAAGGCATTTATGGTTTTTTTTTTTTTTTTAATATTTCTGCTTTCTTTGTGTCACTGCCTCCACTGGCTTTAATATGTGAGGACTGAACTCAAATCAATATTTTTTTTGAGCATCATTCAGTGTCAAGAACTGTGGTAGGCATTTGTAGTACAATAACAAGTAAATATCACTTCTCTTCTAACAACTACACTTTTCGCTGGAGAACAGAACCATTCCACAATGTAATATGATGATAATACTATGATTCAGTTCAGTTCAGTTCAGTCACTCAGTTGTGTCCAGCTCTTTGCCACCCCATGAATCACAGCACGCCAGGCCTCCCTGTCCATCACCAACTCCCGGAGTTCACTCAGACTCACGTCCATCAAGTCAGTGATGCCATCCAGCCATCTCATCCTCTGTTGTCCCCTCTCCTCCTGCCCCCAATCCCTCCCAGCATCAGAGTCTTTTCCAATGAGTCAACTCTAAGGTAAAAATAAACAGAATCCTTACTTACATTCTTTAATACCTTGTGACAGCATTTTTCTATGTGCTTTGTTTATACGCTGTATAACCCAGTTACCTTCACAATATCTTATGAAACAGGCATTCTTGTTTTCTTCACTTTGTGTATAAGAAACCTGAGCAAACAAATTGGTTACTTACAATATCACCAAAGTAAATGGCAGAAGTAATATTCAAATCTGAGCACCATAGTTCCTGGGCCTTTCCTTGAAATCACTATACTACCTCTCAATTGAAATCATCGTTTTATACAACTTACATTTAAGGGCTAAGGTGAACTGATGTCAAAGATATTTCACAGGAGAAATACAAGTTAAAACAGGCCTTACTTCATGTGTTTGGCAGGTAGATACATGGTAGATAAGAGTATAAAACATTATGGGAAAAGCATCAACCTAGGATAAAGGACTACCATGCAGCTGCATGGAGACAGAGACCACATCTGATGCAATGCATGAATGCTGCTGCTGCTGCTGCTAAGTCACTTCAGTCGTGTCCGACTCTGTGCGACCCCAGAGACGGCAGCCCACCAGGCTCTCCCGTCCCTGGGATTCTCCATGCAAGAACACGGCTGGGTAATTGCTAAATAGCATTAGGGACAAAAAGCATGTGCCACTAAATTTTATATTCTACACCATAAGCAAAATTGTTGGTAGTCATACAAGCACCTTAAAGTGCTCACTGCAAGGATAATAAGGTAAAAGATTTTATTTTATATTTTGTCTTCATTAAGTACAATTTGAAAACAATATTTTCTCAAAGCTCTCCCTCCTCACTCATAAACATCATTAAATTTTTTAATTAATGGAAATTTAATCACATACAAATATCTTTTTGATACTAAAGTTGTCATTATGCTATAAATGATCTTTCATAATCTTCATATTGGATGTGTTTTCATAATTTACTGAAGTTTTTTTTTTTTTTTTGAGGTTCCGTCTCACATATTTCCCTTTTTTTAATATCTGGGGAAAATCTCCTTTGAAAAGCTAATGAAGTTATGGAGGTAATAGCTCAAACAAAGAAAAATTTAAATGTAAATAATCAAAGTCATTAAACTTTCAATGACAATTAAGGAAAGTTAACAATCTTATTAACATACCTGAGTATAGCAACTGAACTTTTATAAATATATGAATGGATCCTAGATAAATATTCCCAAACCATAATCAAGATTAAGTGGCAAAGCAACAGTATTTTTTAAAAAGTACACATTTTTATTAAATCATAATCAGCATGTTTAAAAATAAAATAATATCAGACCAAAAAAAGAGAAAGTAATTGAACAAGAAACTGATCATCATGAATTGATAGAGTCTGTGTGCCAGTGTCATAGTGTTATGGGACAAATGTTACTACTGAAAATGCCACCCCAGCATCTGGCTACATGTCCTTGATAATGAAGAGTCACATTTTCTTTCAGTCTGAATTTTCAGAGCATTGAGGATACCTAACAAGGCAATGGCACCCCCCTCCAGTACTCTTGCCTGGAAAATCCCATGGACTGAGGAAGCTGGTGGGCGGCAATCCATGGGGTCACAAAGAGTCGGACACGACTGAGCGACTTTACTTTCACTTTTCACTTTTCACTTTTCACTTTTCACTTTCATGCATTGAAGAAGGAAACGGCAACCCACTCCAGTGTTCTTGCCTGGAGAATCCCAGGGACTGGGGAGCCTGGTGGGCTGCCGTCTATGGGGTGGCACAGAGTCAGACACAACTGAAGGGACTGAGCAGCAGCAGCAGCAACATGTAAGTGACTTTTGGAAAGTCAGTCTTCAGACTCTCCTTGGCAAACAGTTGCCATCATGGGGATTTGCTTTTTCATTCCTCTCTGAGAAAAGCTTCGCAGCTTTTTACGAATTGTTCTTTACGGATGCTCTCAGCTGTGGATTTGTGTAGAAAAAATGTCAGTGCTTCAATTGTATCATAATGATTAATGAAAATAAAACTACAGATAGATGAAACATGAGATTACTTTTATATTCTAAGTCATTAGTAGCCATATAGGGAGTCCTGAAAAGCCCATTAAAATAGATTATTATAACAAGGCAAATTAATGGTTTCTTCAGAGTTTAGAAAATAAGCTTAATTAGTTATATGAGAAATTCATTACCCCAAATCATTTTTCATATCTGAATAATGAATTACAGGCTATATACAACTAATTTAGATCCATTTTTGTGATGACATATTTGACCTGCTTTTGTTTATGGGATAAATGCAACTGCTAAATGTGTTTATATAATAACTAATTAATGTTTGATGGTCCATCAACTTGATCTATGAATCCTATTTAAAGAAAGCAAATAAAAGCTACCAAATTGCATGCCATGCCCTGACATAGTCAAGATTCTCTTGGGGAAAATACTTTCAAAGAATTTTTTAGCAAGGTAATTTTATTATCTTACACAGTAATACGCAAATTAGATACATCACTTCAGAAGTGCTGGTTTCCCCCAAGTAAATTTATAACAAAGTCCTTACTCATCTCTTTCTATTTAAAAGGAACACACATTAATTTCAAAGCATCACTTTTAAGATAATGTATTTTGATGTGGGCAAGTTTAGCGTGAACACTTTATTTCTTACAATAGAAAATTTTATACCTATATTAGATTTACACATCTGTGTGTGATTAGTCATGTCCTACTCTTTGGGACCCCATGGTCTGTAGCCTCCTGTGTCCATGGGATTTCCCAGGCGAGAATCCTGGAGTGGGTTGCCATTTCCTTGTACATATTGACATTTTTCTATTCAAAATATAATAGTGATGTTAAATTTTCTATGTAAATCATGGCTGGAGAGCAGGCATATGTCTTCACTCCCTTTTGAAACCCCATTGTCATTTGGTGAAAGCTATAAAAAGGAATAATCTGGTAAACCAAACAAAAACATGATGCATTTATCAGAAGATGAGAAATATCAATAAATTTTTAGGAAACAGAATATGCAAAATAAATTGATGGATAAAGTGAGAAAAATAAGCCACTGTCCGGGATATATACAGCTAAGGTGAAAATGCTCTGAGACCCCATGTCCAAGAAATGGACAGAGTACAGAGGATCAACTGAAAAAGGAGTGTTAACCCTATGTTTAACTATGGAACTCTTAGACAATTCAACCATTCTCCACAGTCTCCTTAACATCACAGCAAGCAACCATTTTTTTTACTCCTTACTCGAAATATAAAGGAATATTTTCCAAGTTTCCAAAGAAATTCAGTGAAATGTTTGGCTTTTAATATTGAAGTTAAACACCTCTGAACTGAGTGCTCTTCACTCTGGCTTTTATTACCTCTTATTAGCTGCATCAAAGAAGAAAACTTCAATAACTTAGTAGGAAACACATCAACTGAGTTCTTCATTTTTGCTATAAATATCCAATCAATTAAAACCAGCAGCATGAGGAGGGGAGAAACTATAGGAAAATGTTAATTACACAATGGAGAGAGAAATGAAATTTGAGGTTCAGAGCAATATCAACAAAAGAAAAGTTGATCTTAAAAGGACAAATTAGTAAGATCTAATTAGGATTTAAATGTTATAGGAAACGATAAGACAATGATTTTAGGAAGATTCTTCTTCAAAGCAAAGGAGAAAATTCTAAGAAGAAAATAACCTGAGATTCATGAAACAGTGAATTGGAGGCAGGAGTATGATGAAATGAAGTCTTAAGGTGAGAGCCCTGTTGTCTCAGGTCTCAGGAAAGCAGGAGTTTGACAAGTCTTGGAGGGACTGTCTCTGGGACATGGACGGAGGAGTATGTGAAATTCTAGATAGGATAGATATATGTAATGGATATGGGAAGATTCATTTGTTAATTGAAAATAAAGGCAAGTAAAAGTCTCAAGAAACAAAATATATCAAAAGAACATTATCATCTAAATATAAAATACATTAAAAGATTTAAATGTAATCAAATGGTGGAGAGTAAGAAAACAGTAGTTTGCTCTGATATTTCAAACATTTTATTTAAGTGGAGCAAGAGTTGTGATGGGTCTAAAGAGAAAGAAAGTAATTCTAATATACTAATTAGCTCTGCTGCTGCTGCTAAGTCACTTCAGTCATGTCCGACTCTGTGCAACCCCATAGATGGCAGCCCATCAGGCTCCCCCGTCCCTGGGATTCTCCAGGCAAGAACACTGGAGTGGGTTGCCATTTCCTTCTCCAATGCATGAAAGTGAAAAGTGAAGATGATATGGGATGGGAGGTGGGAGGGGGGTTCAGGATTGGGAACTCATGTACACCCATGGCTGATTCATGTCAATGTATGGCAAAACCAACACAGTATTGTAAAGCAAAATAAAGTAAAAATAAAAATTAAAAATAATAATAATAAAATAAATAAATATACTGAGACATGAACAAAACAAAATAAAATAAAGCAGAAATAGATGTTTTTCTGGGAAAAAAAAAGTGAAAGTGAAGTCGCTCAGGTGTGTCCGACCATCAGCGACCCCATGGACTGCAGCCTTCCAGGCTCCTCCATCCATAGGATTTTCCAGGCAAGAGTACTGCTGTTAAACAATTTGCACAGTAATTTTATAGGCATATAATTTTATAATATGTATAATTTATATGCATTATATTCTTAATAAAATCTAATTTATAAAATCTAATATTATAGTAAATATAATATATATGATATCTATATTGTTTCGAATTTGGAAATAAACTTTAGAGGAAGTCAGAAGACTTAGATGTCACCATGGAACAGAATGCAAAACAGTATCAAGTAAAGGTACAAGAAAAAATGTTTCAAGGAAAAATGATGAAAGGATTTATAGGAAAAGGTGGGTGTTTAAAATTTTCATCTTAAGTAGTAGAACATTTAAAGAAAATGTCTAATGTAGGTGGGGTAAGGAACAGAAGTTTAAGCACGTTATTTCATATTAGTGGTATCTAAGAGAAGCAAACAAATAAATAACGCCTTACACAGTCATGACCACTAGTACTGAATGATATTCCATTGTCTGGATGTGCCATTGTTTATTCCTTTACCCACATACTGAAAGACATCTCGGTTTCTTCTAAGTTTTGGCAGTGATAAATAAAACTGTTATAAACATCCATGTACACGTTTCTGTGTGGACATACATTTTTAAACCATCTAGGTAAATGCTAATAAGTGAAATTTTGGAATGCTGTGTAAGTTTATGTTTTGTTTTATAAGAAACTGCCAGTCTTCCAAAGTGATGCTACCATTTTACGTTCCCGTCAACAATGAATGAAAGTTCCTGTTGTTCCACACTCTTATCAGTATTTGATGTTGTCAGTGTTTTGGTTTAGCCATTTTAATAGTTTGGCAGTGGTATTTCACTGTTGTTTTATTTTGCATTTCCCTAACTGACATATGACCTTGAGCATTTTTTCATATGTTTATTTACCATCTGTACATATATACTTGTCCATTTTTGAATCAGGTTGTGTTGAGTTCTTTGTTTATTTTGAATAATCACTTATCAGATATGTGTGCTCCAAATGTTGTTCCTTGTTTATGTCTTGTCTTTTTCTTGACATTGTCTTTCATGGAGCATAAGTTTTTAATTTTAATGAAGTTCAGTTTATTAACTATTTCTTTTGTGGATCGTGTCTTTCATGTTCTATTTTAAAAGTCACCACCAAAGTCAAGGTCATACAGGTTTTCTATTATGTTAAATTCTGGGAGCTTTATAATTTTGCATGTTATATTTAGTTCTATAATTAATTTAAAGGGGTTTTTTGTGATGGGAATAAATTCTGGTCTAGATTTTTTTTTTATTTTTGAGCATAAATGTCCAGTTGTTTCAGCATCATTTTATGATAAGACTATCTTTGCTCCCTTGTACTGTCTTTGCTCCTTTGTTAAAGATCAGTAGTCTATATTTGTATGGGTCTATTGTGTGATATTTTAAAGGCTGGTGTAACATTCTTAACAATTTTCACCACGTCCCTTTGGAGATGTTTCTGATTTAGTAGCTGGGACAGACTCGAAAAAGAAAAAGAAAAAAAAAAGGGAAACTTAGGAAGGAAAGAAAGTTTAAAAAATTAAGTCTAATCTATTAAAACAAATTTACATGTAGGAATTGCATACATACTAAATTAACATCAAAAAGGTACATCATTTTCTGTTACAAAATTATTCCCTGGAGAAAATGTTAGTTAGAACTATGCTTCCAGATTCTTCTCAATGTGTAAATTATACATGTAGAAGTGTATATATAAAGTTCCTTTCTACTCCATATTCTAACAGTTGTCACTGATGTAAAACAGTATTTTCCCTTTCATAAACCTCAAATTTTCTTTTTCTATTTTGGAGCACGAAGAAAAGACATACATGACAGAATGGAGCTATTGATTCTTAATCTGGTTCCTGGGTATTAAAAGAGTGAGATCCATGTACAGATACATTGGTAAGGAAGGTTTCGAGCTATTTTTATTTTTTTTTAATTTTGTTGAGATTAATTACCATGATCTATCATAGACTCCAGCATAACTTATGCCTCCATTAAGGATAAAATACTTGCGTGCTTTATGTGAACAAGAGTATCAGTATGTAAACAGACTCATTATGAGTGTGATTATTAGGTGCTTCAACCACATTAAGGTCTATTAACTGTTTAATATTTGTTAAAGATTCAGAAAATGTTCTATCATAGTACCACAATTTATATTCTTAACCTAGGTTGATATGCATGGGCTTCCCTGGTGGCTCAGTGGGAAAGAACCCATCTGCCAGTGCAGAAGATGCAGGAATCACCTCTGAAGAAGGAAACGGCGACGCACTCCAGTATTCTTGCCTGGCAGGCTACAGTCTACGAAGTCACAGAAAGACTTGGATACAACTTAGAGACTAAACAACAACAGGTTAATATGCACAAATATGTATCATAAACCTGATTGCAATGTGACAGAAATGAGGTTACATTGGGTGCCTTTCCAATATTTGGCAAAGTGGACATTGATACTTTTCCCATATTACATGAAATTACTTTTCTTCAGAATTTAGGTCATCTACATATCCACTGTATTCAGCACAATGCCTGCTCAAGGTTACCGCAGAAAGGGATCAGAATGGGCATGTAGGGGACATCCTTGATTCCCAAACCAACCTCTTACTATAACTTTATAATAACACTAAACAGTCTAGGAACTATGATTGTACACTGAATGGGAGCTATATTGTGATACTCTGCTTTTTTGTTTGAATGTGTAAAAATTGCCAAGTTTCATTAAATCAAAAAATAAAAGTGATACATTGTGAAGATAAACCCATAGAAGCATATATCATGCTTTATCAGGTTATTCATCTCCTGATATATTCCCCTGCCCCAAGCCATCATATCTCATTGGTGATATTAAGCATCCCCTAGACTTCCCCAAGGGCTTTCCCAGTGGCTCAGTGGTAAAGAATAAGCCTGCAATGCAGGAGATGCTGAAGACATGGGTTCGATTCCTGGGTCAGGAAGATCCACTGGAGGAGGAAGTGGCAATCCTCCCTAGTATTCCTGCTGGGATAGGAAAGGAAGAAAGAAAAAAAGAGTAAGGAAAGGAGGGAGGAATGAAGGGAAAATTGTCTTCCTGATTAAAAAACAATTAACAAAATATTTCATTATTTCCTCCACTCATTTAAGTAATATAACTTTTCAGGTGAATTTATATTTTATATGTTCTAAGACCTAGCAAGTGGAAGTCTTCAGTTAATGAGGAAACAAAATCCAAATGTATGCTTTATTTATTAATTCAGCTTCTGTCTGTGTTTTGCCTGAGTGTTATGTAACAGTGACTAAGTAAGTTTTTACCAATTTTTCAGCATTTGTGTGGGACAGCCTCACTCAAAATACAGTCAAAATAATGTATGTGCTATTCCCTTGAGGCCTTTAAGAAGACTGCTATGCTTCATGGTGACAGATGCTGGAGTATAAGAAACCCATGTATTGCTGATCAGAAGAAATTCCTTGTGATTTCTGACACTGTGAAGAGTGGTTTCAGACTAAACAAACTCAAAGACAGAAAAGTAGACACAGAATTGCAAGTATTAATTGTCTATGGAGACACTTCTGTTTTGAGCAATGCTGCTCCAGGAGAAGCAGCCTCAGAATTTTGTTTGCTCATTGAAGGAGAATGATTCTGAGTACTTTCAGATAGGCCAGAATTTATTTTGAATATATGAAAGCATACGGCTTCAGCATATTAACAGTGTCTTGAATAGATCAGTGCATCATGAATATACATTCTTCTCACAATTTTAGGCTCCTGTCCTAAGCAATTTGGTTTGAGGATCAGAAGGATTCTGAAACCTAAACTTACTGATTTATAAGCAGATTGCTGCCACTGAAGTTTTAGTCAACTATCTGAAGTTCTAGCCCCTACCCTCACGGCCCCTATAAATTCACAGCTCTTTGTGCTTTGGTCAAATAATCAACTGGGTGCATTTATATTTACATTTATTATGAGACTTGTGGTTAATATCTTCAGAATTCTGGTTCCTAAAATAGTGTTGATAATACTTTTAAAAGACTTTAATTGTGGAGATAAAAGTCAGTTCTTAAATTTGAATTGTTTGCTTCCTCTGTGCAAATATATTCTTGACATATTGTTATTTATATCCTGAAAAAAATTGAAAGAGCACTTTGACTTTTTAAATGGCAAGTAACCTATAACTTTAAGGGTCAAATTTAAAAAATATTCTAAACAATTTCTAGAAATTTAATACTTTTTATTCATAGGTGGATTAAAAAATTAAAGATCTCTGTATTTAGTCTATCCAATATTAGAAGCAATTATATAATGGTAAATTGAAAGAATGAACCATTTATTCTGATGTCAACAATTAGTGAAGAAAACATCTTTGGAAAATATAGTTTATGGTAATTAAGGTTAAATATATTATTGAAAACTGTGATACATATCATCCTAGATAAAATTGAAAATAGCTCATAAGCAATACATGAACAATTTAACAATGCCAGCTAATGTCTAGAAAGATATCATTTTTCAAATATATGTCTCTCAGCAGTGGAAAACTTCCAACTTTCATAACAACCTACGGAAAAGAAAATTTAGATATATTCGGTGTGACTTGAGAGTATAGAATTAGACCCACTTAATTAGATAAGTTATATGCCAGAATTTTATAATATGCTTAAGCAATAATTATTACATGTTGACAAAATTAAATGGATTATTTCTATGAAAAGCTAGAAAATCATCTCTCTTGGATATGGATAAATTTCTAGCTTTTCACAGAAAAACCCACCTCATTTCTCATATTCCTTCATTAGGTGAGATTTGGAAACATACAACTCTATGGTGCTTTCTGACATGTAATATGCTATGATTTTTCACCCCTCCCCATTCACACAAACATACTGAAAAGTACAACTTTTCTAGCTCTGGGTTTGTAAAGCAAAAATGTCCTTTTGGGTTTAGGCTATGGACTTTTTCTACGGACTGAGAGGAATTTTCCTTGATATTGAACTGCAATGTTCTCCATGTGTATAGTCTGAAATAGCTCAGTTATATCTTGCTTTTCTGCTTAAGATTTATTTGGCAAGGTGTTCAAGACTCCATTCAAGACGATCTCTCTGCAACCTTTCCTGACACTCTTTCATTTCAACCAAGTAAAATCGTCCTTTCTTCTTTTTTCTTTTTACGGTTTGTATTCTCACAGCATTTTGAACAATTTTCTAAGTCATAAATCACTATATGCTATAATGCCTATGATTCTTTTCAAATCTCTTTTCCCTTGGTAAGCATAAGCTATTCAAGGACAAAATAGTATTCATCCTTTTTTCTCTATGTCTAGCATAGGCAGCTTTATAGATGTCCAATAATTATTTTGAAAAATAAATAAATTCATGTATAAATAAGTGTTTCACAGATGACTCCTATAAGTTTGCTTTGTTTTCCAGAGTCTTTAAATTCTGTTAAAGTTATGAAATATGTTTTTTCCCTAAAACTTGATCTCCACTATAAAATAATTTGACAGTATACTATTTAGAAAGTGTACAATTTATATGAAAAGTCAACAAGGAAAAATTGTTTATGACTAAGATTTTTAATTATTTCATTATGTCATTACATATCAATCATCTCTAAAAACTGATATCTGGTAATATAAACAAAATCCACTTCAAATTTAAAATAACCTAGTAAAAGAGGAGTAAATGAAATTACTGATCAGGACTTAGATAATAATATTATCAGAAATGTGCGTTTAATGTCCGCTTTCCATTTCCTATCACACGTAAGTCATTTGTTCTCATTTGATAGTTCACTTCTGAAAATCCGGAAATAAAGTTATATACTAACCTGCTCTTTTCCAATCTGTCTGCACTAAAGTATACACAGGATATTCTTTAAAACCCAATATAAGCTGTTTCACTGTCTACTATCAATAATATGGAATATAAATCATAGAGCAGCCTACATATTTTTTTGGTTCAGCTCAGTTCAGTTGCTCAGTCATTTCCAACTCTTTGCGACCCCATGAATTGCAGCACGCCAGGCCTCCCTGTCCATCACCAACTCCCAGAGTTCACTCAAACTCATGTCCATCGAGTCAGTGATGCCATCCAGCCATCTCATCCTCTGTCGTCCTCTTCTCCTGGTAATGATTATATATACTATTCATTTTGATGTCTAAAAATGGTCACCTTTAAAAATCTGTGTATGGAACCCACCTATTTCATCTGTTAAATGGTATCAGAAGGACTCCAATCTTACTGTTAGTTGGACAGAGTCTCAGTGTTTTCTAATTGCAGTTTCAGATTCCCTTGAAGTCAGTTGTTATTCTGCAAAATGCAATATCCAGAGACTTCACTGGCAGTTCAATGGTTAAGACTCCATGTTTCTAATATACCGGGCACAGGTTCCATCCCTGGTTGGGGAAGTAAGATCCCACTTGCCACATGGCCAAACAACAATAACAAAAAAGTCCAGAAATCAGAGTTTCTTTTTTTCATTTGGTTCACAGCATAATTTCAATGATCTTGGGGAAAAATTATCTTGCAATAATGATTTCTAACTTAGTAAATCCAGTAAAAAGAAAAAAAAAATCTTATGATGAGAAAAACCATTACAGATACCTAAAGTAGATTTTAAAATAATTCACCATGAGTCTTAAGGATTTCAATATGAATTTGCATTCTCAAAAGTCTGTTTATGATGACCAATAGGGACATGAAAAGATGCTCAACATTGGTAACTATTAGAGAAACAAAAATCAAAAATATAATGGGGTACCACCTCAAACCAGTCAAAATGGCAACTTTAAAACATCTACAAATAACAAATTCTGGAAGGGGTGTAGAGAAAAGGGAGCACATCTATATTGTTGTTAGGAATATAAATTGTTGCAACCACTATGGAAAACAGTATGTGCTTCATGCTCAGTTGCTTCAGTCGTGCCCGGCTCTCTGCTATCCTATTGACGGTAGCCCACCAGAATCCTCTGTCCATGGGATTCTACAGGCAAGAATAGTGGAGAGGGCTGCCATGCCCTCCTGCAGGTGCTCTTCCTGACCCAGAGATCAAACCCACATCTTTTATGTCTCCTGAATTGGCAGGTGGGTTCTTTATCACTATTGCCACATGGGAAGCCTGGAAAACAGTATGGAGTTTCCTTCGCAAACTAAAAATAGAACTTCCATATGATCTAGCAATCCCACTTCTGGGCATATATCCAAACAAAATTATAATTCAGAAATGTATGTGATCCTCCATAGCAGCACTATTCACAATAGCTAAGACATAGAAGCAACCTAAATAAATGCCCATCAACAGATGAATAGATGAAAGAAATGTGGCACATATATACAAAGGAATACTATTCAGCCATGGAAATAGAAGGGAATAATGCTGTTTGTACATTATGAATGAACCTAGAGATTATCATATTAAGTGAAGTTAAGTGAAAGAATGAAAAATATTGTGACATCACTTATATGTGGAATCTAAAATATGACACAACGTATCTATGAAATAGAAATGGGCTCAAAGACATAGAAGACAGAATTGTGGTTGCCAAGAAGAAGGGGTGATCGGGGAGCAATGGGTTCTAAGTTTGGGATTAGCAAATACAAACTATCTTATATAGAATGCATAAACTGTCCATTCTATGGAAGATCTTACTGTATAGCACAAAAGAATGATATTCAATATCCTGTGATAAATCATAATGGAAAATAATACTAAGAAAGAAAGTCTATATTTGTATAACTGAATGACTTTTCTGTATAGAGGAAATTAACATAAGATTGCAAATCAACTGTACTTCAATAAGATAAATTTTTATAGGTCTATATGCAGCTCGATTAGCATTAATCAAATATTATTGAACACCAGTGATTGAAAGAGAATGTTTCACAAACCATTTGATTAAAAACCCTTTCATAAGGTGGTTTCAGTTTATCATTAAAAATATGTTAACATATTTAGGGCATACAAAGTATTTTATGCTTCTTTTATATCCAACTGTTTTTTCTAATGGTATGTTTCAGTTTTATCTGATAATAAAACTCCATGTGTTGAATAAATGAAGAACATTTTGTGGTGTTAAAAATAGAATATGAAAATAAAATATTGAAGCAGTTATTTCTATCTGGGGCAACCTAAACAATATAATTTATAAGAAACTTCTTAAATTGCTTTTATATTTTTCTAGAACCTAGTCTAGAAAGATTATTAAAAGGTGGCAAATATTTCCACTAACTTTCCACTTACTAATGCTTCTTGAGAAAATTTTGTCTCTTTTAATTTTGCAAATAAAAGGGCACAGAATTTTTGTATACAGTACCTGTGAGGTGCCAACATGTAGAATGCTTAAATCCTCAATACTCTGAATGCAGAACGTTGTTATTTTACCTCTCACCTCTCCTTATGTCTCTAACCATTTCAGAGTAACTTCATTGTCCTTCCATTTGATAAGCAGAACATAAAAGTAGATGACATAAAAATCTGTTACCAATTCAGAGATTCTGTCAGAGGTGAGAAGACAGGAAGTGACAGCAGGTCAATTACTTGTTTAAATGTGAACTGGAGCAAAAGGGTATAAATCATTTGAATTCCAATTACTTCCACAATTTTCAGCTATGTTGCTAGCAGGCAAAATACAAGATGTATAAACATTTAATTCCTTTAAGTCCTTATCTTTTAGCTCCTCTCTATGAGAATTCTTTAGCTACAAAAGTGCATGTAAAATAGTGAGCTATTTAATATAAAGATTTTAGTTTCTTATCTTTTAGGGGAATAGAAAAACAATTAGCAAAAATAATGGTAAGCGAAGAGTTTTGTTTCAAACAAATACTTAACTTTAAAATGTAGAGTGAGATGCCCTGGCAGTCCAGTGCTTAAGACTGTGCTTCCACCGCAAGGTGCACAGTTTTAATACCTGATCAGGGAACTGACGGAGAAAGCAATGGCACCCCACTCCAGTACTCTTGCCCGGAAAATCCCATGGCTAGAGGAGCCTGGTGGGCTGCAGTCCACGGGGTCACGAAGAGTCGGACACGACTGAGCGACTTCACTTTCACTTTTCACTTTCATGCATTGAAGAAGGAAATGGCAACCCACTCCAGGGTTCTTGCCTGGAGAATCCCAGGGACAGGGGAGCCTGGTGGGCTGCCGTCTATGGGGTTGCGCGGAGTCGGACACGACTGAGGTGACGTAGCAGCAGCAGGGAACTGAGATCCTTCATGTCTCACAAAGTGGCCAAAAAATAAAAATTAAAAATTAAATTAACTTTAATTAAATAAACTCTTTCTAAACTCTTTCAGATAGAATTGGTTACGATATTCTAGGAAAATTAATATCAGCTTTATGTATCCATAGCTGACCCTTGAACAACATGGGTTTGAACTGTTCAGGTCCATTTACATGCAGATTTTTTTTTTTCACTAAATATGTACTATGGTACCTCATGATCTGGAGGTTGCTTGAATCCAGGGATGCAGAACTGCAGATACAGAGGACCAATTATGCAGTTATATAAGGGTTTTCGACTGCACAAAAGATTGGCACCTCCCAGCTGGTGTATTGTTCAATAGTCCACTGGATATGTCTTCTGTCTTCTGATTACAAAATAATATATATTTATAATAAAAATAAATGATAATATATAGAAGAAAATAGTAGAAAAAATTTTTTTTAAATTTCAGTAACCCACATCTATTCACCAAAATTCTGAGATACGCTTTTTTTTTAATATCTGTTACATGTATTACTCCATGCAAGCTAAGTCGGTTCAGTCGTGTCCGACTCTTTGCGACCCCATGAACTGTAGCCTGCTAGGCTTCTCTGCCCACAGAGTTCTCCAGGCAAGAATACTGAAGTGGATTTCCATGCCCTTCTCCTGGGGATCTTTCTGACCCAGGGATCAAACCCTCATCTCTTACGTCTAGTCTTCTGCATTGGCAGGCAAGTTCGTTACCACTAGCACCACTCTGTATTGCATTGCCTTAAATAATTAGGTTTTTTTCATTGCTCTCTTGTGATTTTTCAAAACATTTTCTCTTTTTTGTTTAAACATATATCCAAGTTATGTTTAAACTCATATAAATCATTTATAACATATGCAGATTTATTTTTTGAAAGAAAGAAACACTAATATGCTCAAGTTTTGGTTTAAGAAATAGCATTTTGCTGAAGAATATTTCAGACTCAACTGTCCCATAGGCACTTAAGAATATGGATGTATCATCAGAGATTATGTGAACTATCAATTTATACAGATAATCAAAAATATAAAACAAATATTGGATTACTTAGGAATTCAAAATGTCTGAAGAGGAATATCAATTTATTAATTGTATAAGCTACCTGATATGTATTTTTACCTTTGTTGTGCCATAATTATAATACCTTATTCCTAAATCATTTATATTTTAATAGTCTGCTTCCTTAATCAAGCTACTTTAAAATATGAAATATTCCTATAAAATGCTCTGGTACTTTTCAAAGAATATTCAAATTTAATGGTATATTCATTTCTTAGAGTATAAAAGCATACTTTAAAAAGAATTAATGACTGTTTGGCCTGGCAGTTTACAGCTATTTTTTAATTATGTTTTTTTAAGGTTCTATAATTGTTATTCTAGC
Source organism: Capra hircus (assembly GCF_001704415.2). Lineage (NCBI taxonomy): Eukaryota > Metazoa > Chordata > Mammalia > Artiodactyla > Bovidae > Capra > Capra hircus. The sequence continues at coordinate 24,635,728 of NC_030835.1, forward strand.
AGCTTTAAGTTTCCGTATGCATTTTAGAATCATGTTGCCGAATCACTTCTCCATGGCTTTAAATTTTTTTTAATTAAAGTATAGCTGTTTTACAAGTGTTTCTTTTCAGTATATAGCAAAGTGATTTCTATTATGGTTTATTGAATGATATTTAATATAATTCCCTGTGCTGTAGAGTAGGACCTTACTATTTATTTCTTTTACATATAATAGTTGGTATCTAGTAACCCCAAGCTCCTAATTTATTCCTCTTCCACCCACTTTCCCCTTTGACAAACATAAGTTTCTTTTCTTTTTCTGCGAGTCTGCTTCTGTTTTGTAAATAAAGACTTAAATATAAGACACAGCACCATGATACAAATGAGTATCGTATTTTAGATTCCACATGTATATGTCATATAATATTTGTCTTTATCTTACTTCACTCAGTGTGATAATGGCTAGGTCCATAAATGTTGCTGCAAATAGTATTGCTTCATCCTTTTTCATGTCTGAGTAGTATTCTTATACATCTGTGCTAAATTGCTTCAGTCATGTCCTACTCTTTGCAACCCTATGGACTGTCGCCTACCAGGCTCCTCTGTCCATGGAATTCTCCAGGCAAGAATATTGGAGTAGGTTGCCATGTCCTAACTCCAGGGGATCTTCCCCACCCGGGGATTGAACCCACGTCTCCTGAGGCTCTTGCATCGCAGGTAGATTCTTTTACCGACTGAGCCAGCTATATATACATATATATATATGAATATTATATATATAAACATACATATGAATATATATATATGTATATATATACATGTGAATATTGGGCTTCCAGAGACTGGCAGGAATGTTGGAGACCCAGGTTTGATCCCTGGATCAGAAAAATCCCTTGGGGAAGTAAATGGCAACTCACTCCAGTACTCTTGTCTGGAAATCCAATGGACTGAAGTTCTTGGAGAGTTACAGCTCATGGGCTCACAAAGAGTTGGACATAACTTAACAATTAAACCGCTGCCGCCACCACCACTATATACATATACGCCACATCTTCTTGATCCTTTCCTCCTTTGATGGATACTTAGGTTGTTTCCATATCTTGGCTATGGTAAATAGTGCTCCAATGAATATTATATAGCATATGTTTTTGAATTATAGTTTTGTTCTGATATATGCCCAAGAGTAGGATATGTTGGATTATGGTAGTCCTATTTTTAGTTTTTTAAGGACCCTCCACTCTGTTCTCCATAATAGCTGCACCAATTTACATTTCTAACAGCAATAGACTCCTCTGTCCATAGCATTTTTCAAGCAAGAATACTGGAGTGGGTTGCCATTTCATCCTCCAGGATAACATTATACCCATATATATTCAAATTTCAGTAATACCATATATTGTATAGCACATTTACACTAACAACATTCATCTTTGTAGAGGAATAGAATTTGCTACCCCAAAATGTATCTCTTTGGTATATTAGTTAAACTGGTTACTTTCTAAGAAAAAGAAAAATCTGAGAAAAAAATCTGAAAACCAAGTAGGAGTTACCCTTTTGAAAGAAGCCTTTATACTTGTAAGAAAAGTCTCCATTTGTAGGCTTGTCTCCCTCACTGTACCAGAGGGAAGAGGATGACCAAACTCTGGTCAACATAGAGGACAGTGATTGAAATCTGCGCAACAACCTTATCCTTGTTGACTGTGCTTTTGCTGATAATGTTCCCAAATGGACTCTCTCCATCCTCAACATCCTCTTTTGGTATTAGCTGAGGATGACATTTAAGGTGAAGGTTTTGGCCATTTTGAAAAGTTACTCAATTTTCCTGGGTCTCTCCCATGTATACATTCTATTCAACTCTAGTTTGAGTTTTCTCCTGTTAATCTCTCTCATGTCAATATAATTCTTAGCCAAGTCAGAAGAACCTAGAAGGGTAGAGGAAAATTTCTTCCTTCCTGACAATCCACACAATATAACCCAAGAAGATTTATCATCACTTATTTGACAGGGCTTCCTATGTAAGTTAACAAGCCAAAAAGGATAATTAGTTTAATATTTCTCATTCAGATACTTCAGAGACTCTCTGAAAATCCTAGAATTAGCTTGAGGTCAAAAGGACTTCACTTAGAATTTGATTTGAGAAAGTTTGTCAAAGGTTTCAAATGGTTTTAAAACTTTGGTCAAATAGGACCATAGGTCACTCTGAAACCATTGTTAGCTATCCGTTTAATCAAAGTGACAAAGACTTCTAAGGCAATACAGAAAGTTAAATACTTGTTAAAAAATAACTTAGTTCTTGTACTAGTGAAAAGACTCAGTTTAAGTAATCAAAGACCTGATAAAAACAGCACAGGAAATTATTTTGATTAAACATAAAACCCCTGCTTTTTAGGCAGACTACTAGAAAGTAAAGAAAATCCTTTCACAATTTCTTTATCAAGAGCAGACTTTTGTCTTCTTAACAGAGAGAGAAAATCGAATTCTAATTTTGCAACAGCTTACTTTGATATTCTATTTCCTTAATTAAATTCATTCCAGTCTTAGCCAGCTTGACCAAGCATAAAATTCTTTTCTCAGTTGTTTTTTTTCTATAGCTTCCTTTTTTTACATTCACATTTTGCCTTATATTTTCTCTGTCTCTGTCTCTTTTCCTTCCTTCCTCCCTTCCTTTCTCTCTATCACAATTAAGTCTAGAAAAGCCTCCCAATCAATACTTCCTCCAACTGGACTAAAATGTCTCCCAGGTAGGCAAAGTGTGGAAAAGTGGATAGACCTAGCTATTCATCCATTTGATTTGAAGTAATTTGCTCAGCTTCTCTGATCTCCTGCTTCTTTAACTATTATCCGCAAGCTTCCCAGGGGGAGCTAGTGGTAAAGACTTTGCCTGCAAAGCAGGAGATGCAGGTCAATCCCTGGGTTGGGAAGATCTCCTGGAGAAGGAAATACCAATCCACTCCAGTATTCTTGCCTCAGAAATCCCATGGACAGAAGAGCCAGGAGGCCTACAGTCCATGAGGTCCCAAGGAGCGGGTCATAACTGAGCATGCAACATAAAACTATTATCTATCATGTATAATTTATTTTGAATATTTAATAAGATAGCATGTAGAATATCACATCACCTACTCAATAATTTGTCATTATTTTAAAAACTGTGATTAGTCTTCACCATTTGACAATAGTTTAAAGCATCTGATTAATTCTAAATAATTTAATGAGTCCCTTTTGAAAGATAAATTGTATTTTGCTGTGAAGACAGAGTTGGGTGATTAGTTTTCATGCTTTTTAGAAAGTTTTCATGCTTTTTTTGTGTGTGTATGGCTTTTTATTCTTGAGTTGCTTTTCCCCAAAACTTGTCTTCTGCAGCCTAATAACATCTCTACTCTTCTTCCTAAGTATGAAGGGTTTTACTTATTGAGACTCTCTATCTTTGAATTTCCAGACTCAAAGAATCAACTGACTAAATCTTCAGTCAATATGCCCATGGGTGAGGGATCGTATAGATGAGTCCTTTGTCAAGATCAATAGTTTTCCATTCCAACTGATTCGCAAATCCCCTGGAGGGGTTTTAAAAACATCCAGGGCCACTTAACACCTATAGAGATTTTAATTTAATTGATCTGGGATGAGGACCCGGCATAGATTTTTTTTTTAATTATTTATATAATTAGAAACCATAATAGTGACTCCAATGGTTGGCCTTTGTGAGTCAGTCACAGGACTGGTTGATGGGTATGACAAGAAAGGAGGTAAGATGGGACTTCCCTGGTGGTCCAATGATTAAGACTTCACCTTCCATTGCAGGGTGTTCAGGCTTGATTCTTAGGGAGCTAAATCCCACATGACTCATGGCCAAAAAACCAAAACATAAAACAAAACAAAAGCAATATTTTAACAAATTTGACCCCAGGCTAAGTCGCTTCAGTCTTATCCGACTCTTTGCGACCCTATGGGCTGTAGCCGGCCAGGCTCCTCTGTCCGTGGGATTCTCCAAGCAAGAATACTGGAGTGGGTTGCCGTGCCCTCCTCCAGGGATCTTCCCTACCCAGGGATAGTACCTGCATCTCTTATGTCTCCTGCATTGGCAGGCAGGTTCTTTACCGCTAGCGCCACCTGGGAAGCCCTAAAATGGCCCACACTGGGGGAAAAAAAAAAAAACACCTTAAGAAAATACAAACAAAAACTGAAAAGAGGTAAACCAAGCTCAGCTCTATTCCAAACCAGTATCGACTTTGAAAATAATGAATTGCGCTTGCAATAGGCTAGTTTTTATTTCCAAAGTATTTTGGCTTTGTAGGTTGTTGTTGTTCAGTCACTGAGTTGTGTCTGACTTAAGTTACTTATATACTCCAGCTAAGTCTTCTAAACTCACATATAACTTTAAAAGCTTTAAGAAACTAGACCATGGATTAAATATAATTTTCCCTTTTTGCCCCAAAGAAGACGCAATATTGAAAATTGGAAATGTAGAGAGATAAGTCACTCTGTCTCTGAACATTCCACAAAAACTGAATATCTATTATTAATATCTCCCTCTGGGGATCCAAGTGTGCATATACCTCCCCTCCTTACCATTATATGGACTCATATACTGGAGGACTCATGAGAGGCTGCCTGAAAACGCAACAACTTTTATGTGCAGATTAATACTTGAGCTTTTGATTTTTTTGAAAATGAAAAATAAAAGTGAAATTTGATTGCGTTTAACGTTTTCATGCAATATACTCCTAAGGACATATCCCTACTGAATTTTTGTAAATAATACATACATTGACAAAAGTAACCAATGTCAAATAGAGAAAAACAAAGAAATATGAGATAGAGTAGGATGCTTTCACTGAAAATGAAGATAAAAAATGAAGTATGAAAAGATGAATCAAGTTAAGGACATATTTGGGAGTGTTCTGATAGGGATGGTTCTGTGATAAACAGAGGAAAGATTATTCAGAGACAAGAATGACAGGATATATATAATGAAGAAGCAAAATAAGCTGAGAAAGAAACAAGCACATTTGAGGCAGAAGTTTTAGAGAGCAGAGCGAATTTACGGTGTATTAAAATTAGGTAGTGCCATTTGAAGCTTCCACCTGAAATAAGTGGATTAACGAATGTGATCAGTTATCCCACCTGGAGACAGCCTATAAAAAGCCTTAGCCAGGGAAAATGTAGTCTTAATCAGTCACACAAAACAGTTTTCCTCGTGTACCCAGTAATAAAAAGCTTTATCAAAGTGATGGATGGGAAGAATACAGTGTGTGTAACACTTGAGAATATTGGAAAACTTTTATGTGCTATTTACTACTTTGACTTATTGCTTTTAGATTTCCCATAGAAATGGAAATGTTTATGCTAAATTTCTACATGAGAAGGATGCTACCTTCTCCCAAAAGAGAGTTTTAGGATGTGATGGATGTAGCCTTGCCATAGCATTTTATCTTAACTTTGCTGGAAGATATATCTAGGATGATTTTCATGTTAAGCAAATTTTGAAGGTCTTGAGATCTCCATCACTTATGTTTGATGTTGAAGATAGGCTCCCCTGAAGTGGGGAGAGACCACAGTGGGGAAAAAAAATGGAAAAAAGATTCTGCAAAGGAATTTCAAGTAAAATCAGTACTGTCTTTTAAAATTTTCTCGTCTTACCTGCCCCTCTCCTTTTATGGTACAAATGTTAAAGGTAAAGCCAAATTCACAGAATGCTTGCTTTATCTCACATAAATTTCTATTTTGTTAGCCAGTCTTTGAGAGACTTTTCTTCTACTGGATAATTTTGTGTTCATAGCTTCTTTGTGTTATGTGGAGGAAGTAATTTTTAACAGACTGAAATTTAGGTTACTTTCCTGGACCAATGCCAACCTCATTTAATTCTATAACCAAATGAAGTTGGCTTTTAATAAAATACATATGCTTAGGTGCCAAATCAAACTTACAGCTATTGACATTCATTGATGTGAATGGCAAGTCTATGTTCCAATCTTCTTTTGATATCCACAGATAGTCTTGTGGTCTAGTATTCATTTATGAGTTGAATGAGTTTATTTTTCTAGTATTTAAATTAAAAAAATAATTTCTAATCAGTGGTTCAAAATTAATCTTTAGAAACAAGCTTCTTTATTGGGCTTCCCTGGTGCCTTAATAGACTTCCCTGGTGCCTTAATGAGTTTCCCTGGTGGCTCAGTGGTAAAGAATCTGCCTGCAATGCAGGAGACCTAGGTTCAATCCCTGGGTCAGGAAGATCCCCTAGAGAAGGAAATGGCTACCTGCTGCAGTATTCTTGCCTGCAGAATTCCACAGAGAGAGGAGCCTGGCATGCTGCAGTCCATGGGGTCACAAAGAGTCAGATATGACTGAGTGACTAACACTTAGTTTTCCTTAATGAAGCAAAAAATAATGAGCTTGAGACTAGAAGTCAAGCACACTGAGACATGTGAAGTGACAGTTGCTTAGTCATGTCTGACTCTTTGCAATCCCATGGACTTTACAGTCTATGGAATTCTCCAGGCCAGAATACTGGAGTGGGTAGCCATTCCCTTCTCCAGGGGATCTTTGCAACCCAAGAATCACAGTGGGATCTTCTGCCTTGCAGGCAGATTCTTTACCAGTTAAGCTACCAGGGTATGAGTATACCAAGAGTCATACACCAAGGTATGAATCTGTGTAATTGCTTTACTACAGTTAGCCAAGTGGCCTTGTTCAGACTGTTTAACCTCTCTGTGCCTAGATTTCCTTACCTATAGAATGGGATGATGATAATAGTGTCTACTTGTTAAGATTCTTATAAGAATTAAATCAGATAGCACAGAGTCAGACACGACTGAGCGCAGAACCAACCAATGGTGCACAATGTGGCTAATTAGAGTGCCTGGCTTATAGTGGCTATCATACATGTTGTTAGTTATATATCACTATTACTACTATTACATTGTTGTTTTTTCTAGACTAATAAAGTACATATTCAGAATCTTTGTTATTACTGCATCTTTGTTTGCTGAGTGGGCCTTTCTGTTATTAGAAGTAAAATAAACCATTTGACTGCTCATGAACTTATCTCCTTCTAAATCAAGGTAACACAAACCAGCAGGACAGTTTGAAGAATTAGCCTCATTTAGATTTCATCATTTCTGGCAAGAATGATCAGTGTACTTTATTGCCAATCAGGCTATGCAAGGAGCTGGCACCATCAGTTATCAAAATGATGGGTGCCTATCACAGTTGAGATGCTGGGGGAAGCATGCAGCGTAGCCCCTAAAGGTGTGGGCTTTGGCATCAAAGACCACAAGTCTGTGTCCTGATGTTGCCCTTCACAGAGGATTAATGACTCTTGGGCAAGTCATTAAGCCACTTTCATTTTAGTTTTAACATCTCAATAGTTGAAATAGTAGTAATGTGTATGGTTAGTCACTCAGTCCTATCTCTTTTGCAACCTTATGGATTATAGGCCTTCAGTTTCCTCTGTCCGTGGACTTTTGTAGGCCAGAATACAGGAGTGGGTTGCCATTTCCGCCTCCTGGGGATCTTCCTGAACCAGGGATCCAGCCCATGTCTCTTGCATCTGCTGCACCAGCAGGCAGACTCTTTACCACTGAACCATATGGGAAGCCCCAAATAATAATAGAGCTTATCCCGTAATGTTTTTTGTTTGTTTGTTTGTTTGTCTTTTTTGGTGAGAGTTTAAAGAGATATTGTGTATAAGGTACTGACTAGAATGTCTGGCATATGGTAAGTGCTTGCTGCATGTTGCCTCAACCAAAGCAATCATGACAATAGCAACAATGGTGGTCATGGCTCAGAGGAGGGAGATGTGCCATCAGCGGAGCCAAGGTGTGGGTTAAGCCTGAAAGAATGAGTAGGGTTGGGATGGTGTGGAAGAATGCAGAGTGTCACTGGCATTGTGGAGACCGTAGCCAGAATTTATACGATGAAAGAAAGGCAAGAGTAGAAGTTTCTAATAGAAGGTGATATGAGGTCTTCATATTTAAGAAGACTTTGCATGCCAGGCTTAATCTTTCTGTTCAGTTTAAACTTTAACCAGAAGGATCATCATTTCTGAACCACACATCCAGGTTTTCTGAATCAGGAAATCTCACATGGCATACAGGGGTCAGCATTTATTACAAGGCATATGGAAGGCTCTATTGCAGATGGCTTACAGATCACAATTTGAGGATTCTGCATTAATAAAGTGGTGAATCACTGAAGGTAATCGATACGGGAGAGATTACTTTTATAGTGATAACTCCTCCTCATAGTTGGTCTTAACACTGTACTCTTGGCTTAGGGGACATGTTAAAGAATGGATATGGTACCTAATTACAAGAAATCCAAATGAAGGCTATCCTGGAAAAAAAATGTATATTTGAAGCCATAAGCACAAGCAAATAAAGTTTACCTAAGGGAGGAATTTGAATGTCAGGATTAAAGGTTCTACTTAAATGTTTTTACAAAAATACAGTGGTGATAGGCATCAAATTTTAGCTCAAGTAACTTGAGGCCTAGTGGGTTGCTTAAGGACACAAATATAAGGAACAATATCTAAATCTCAAATTAAAGGTTTGGGGCTTGAGATCTAAACTCAGAGCTGACCTAATCCTCCACCTGCCTCAGCTTCCTCAGTGTCTAATGAAGATAAGAATCCCCGCTTTGTACAGGGGCCCTCACAGAGATGTTGTGAAGAATGGATGATGATATACTAAAACATGGTTGTCCAACTTTGCTCACATTTAAGATAATGAAATTTCTCTAAGTGTTGTGATAAAGGAACTAAATGGGGTGAAGTCTTAAATGAAGAGAAACCTAAACCTGAGACTGGAGGCAGGGAATCAGGAATGACTTCATAGAGGTGGCAGCATTACAGAGAGTCTTGAAGGATGGATTCCATGTGATGGAGGTTGGTGGGAAATGTGTGGGCCTTCAGGTGGCCAAGGAAATAGCATGAACAAATGATTGAAGTTCAGGAAGATAGGGGCTTTGAGAGTTATAGAAGTGAGGGTACTTTACTAGGAAGCAGTAGTTAGAGAATATGGGGGAAATATGGTCTCAAGAGTCTGACTTTGATGAATAATAAGTTTGTTGTTAGGCTTTCCAGGTGGCACAGTGGTAAAGAATCTGCCTGCCAATGCAGGAGATGCAAGAGGCTCAGGTTGATTCCTGGGTCATGGAGATCCACTGGAGTAGGAACTGGCAACCCACTCCAGTATTCTTGCCTGGGAAATTCCACAGGCAGAGGAGTCTGAAGGCCCACAGTCCAGGGGGTCTCAAAGAGTCAGACAGGACTGAACACGCACTGAGGAACAAGCTGTTGCTGCTATTTGCTAAGTCATGTCCAACTCTTTTGTGACCCCATGGACTGTAGCCCACCAGGCTCCTCTGTCCATGGAATTTTCCAGCAAGAATACTAGAGAGGGTTGCCATTTCCTTCTCCAGGGAATCGTCCTGACCCAGGGATTAAACCCACGTGTCCTGCATTGGCAGCTGAATTCTTTACCACTGAGCCACTGGGAAACCCAAATAATAAGGTACCATACTTCCCACTATGTGTTTTGGCAAGTAAAATTTCTTCTTTTAACTGCATATCATTCAAGATAGGGCAATTAATTTATTTTAGCATAGATATATCCTTAATCCTTTGAAAAATAAATACACCGTAACAGTGCACACTCATATCTAGGATGACTAGATGTCCGATTTGCTTGGGTCTAAGAAGTTTTTCCATGATATGCAAACTTCAGTGCTAACACTGGTACAGTCAGTTTCAGGAAAACTGGAATGGTTGATCATCCTAACACCCACTTACAGCACGTCACACCCACAAAAGCTGTATGTCGGGTCCAGTAGGGAGTTACATGTTGGAAAGTTGCTTCTGATTAGAGGTAAGGTAGAGTTTAATTTTTGAAGGCTTTGACTTTCAAGACAAGGATATTTTATTTAATTCCCTAGGAATCATGGCATCATCAAATATTTCTGAACTTGGGAGTGACATCATTACAGCTACACACCAGAACACTGATTTGGCAGCAGTAAAAGTGATGCAATTGTAGTATGAAAGAGATTTCTTAGCAGTTGATATGGGTCTTGTGGAAAAGCCCAGATGAAGTAATTACCATACTATGGATAAGTTCTGAGCCAGACAGGGTCAACTTTTTGGAGACACCAAGAAAATGACTTCAGTACACTATTGTCAAATTGTCAAGTTTGGGTATTCAGTGCAACAACAATTGCAGAGTGAAGAAGCAAGATGACTAATCTAGTAAATCATTCTGGAGAAGAATATACTGCAAGAGATACATTTGACTTTTATGCTAGTAGTGGAGATCAATCTTACTCATTTTTAATTGTCTTCACTACAAAATGGTTGTTACTTTAAAAAATCCTGGTCACAATTTAAAATAAATGTCGGTATCTTAGGTTGATTTTTCGGAGAAAGCAATGGCACCCCACTCCAGTACTCTTGCCTGGAAAATCCCATGGATGGAGGACCCTGGTGGGCTGCAGTCCATGAGGTCGCTAGGAGTCAGACACACCTGAGCGACTTCTCTTTCATTTTTCACTTTCATACATTGGAGAAGGAAATGGCAACCCACTCCAGTGTTCTTACCTGGAGAATCTCAGGGATGGGGGAGCCTGGTGAGCTGCCATCTATGGAGTCGCACAGAGTCAGACACTACTGAAGCGACTTAGCAGCAGCAGTAGCAGCAGGTTGACATTTTCCCAAAGCAGATCTTGAGGTGCGGATGAGAAGAATGAAAGGATTTCATTTGGGGTGTGCTTCCAGGAGAAAGTTAGTGAAACAAGGAAGTGAAAGAAGCTTAGAAGAGTAACATAAGAGAGGTTATTGCTGTGGGCATGTGGAGATCTGACTCCTAAACATCATTACAGCATATGTCTTAGGGTTAATCCCACGTGAATGACAAAAAACTCCGGTAAGTATTTTTCAGTTCCCCTTGGCTATTGGCTGATAGTTGTTTTCAGAAGCATTAATTCCACCTGGGGCCTATGATGCCTCACTATTTCATTGCTCATTGACAGGAAATCCAATTGCTATAATTTATGCCAATTTCACCGAGGTCTTCCTCTGCCCATGGGGTTTGCTAGAAGTCCCTGGGAATAAAGGATTTTGTTTCTACCACGAACAGCCCAACTCTTGGCCCCTCATTGGGAATCCTAAGGAGTTGGCTTAAAGCTCAACATTCAGAAAACAAAGATCATGGGATCCGATCCCATCACTTCATGGGAAATAGATGGGGAAACAGTGGAAACAGTGTCAGACTTTATTTTTGGGGGCTCCAAAATCACTGCAGATGGTGACTGCAGCCATGAAATTAAAAGACGCTTACTCTTTGGAAGAAAAGTTATGACCAACCTAGATAGCATATTCAAAAGCAGAGACATTACTTTGCCAACTAAGGTCCGTCTAGTCAAGGCTATGGTTTTTCCTGTGGTCATGTATGGATGTGAGAGTTGGACTGTGAAGAAGGCTGAGCACTGAAGAATTGATGCTTTTGAACTGTGGTGTTGGAGAAGACTCTTTAACCCTAACCCTAACCCTAACCCTAACCCTAACCCTAACTGGAGATCCAACCAGTCCATTCTGAAGGAGATCAGCCCTGGGATTTCTTTGGAAGGACTGATGCTAAAGCTGAAACTGCAGTACTTTGGCCACCTCATGTGAAGAGTTGACTCACTGGAAAAGACTCTGATGCTGAAAGGGATTGGGGGCAGGAGGAGAAGGGGATGACAGACGATGAGATGGCTGGATGGCATCACTGACTCGATGGACGTGAGTCTGAGTGAACTCCAGGAGTTGGTGATGGACAGGGAGGCCTGGTGTGCTGCGATTCATGGGGTCGCAAAGAGTCGGACACGACTGAGTGACTGAACTGAACTGAACTGAACTGAAGGCATGTATTCTATCCTCAGTTCCCAGAGCTTTCAAACAGAATTAGGTTCAAGTTACCCAAAGTGGAGATTTGTTTGATATCATATCTTCATAGGCTCACTTCCATTCTGTGTCTCACTCCTCCACTTTTCTAGCTGTGCTTGGTAAGATTACATCCAAAATTAAATACCTGTACTGGAATCTTTGTTCTAAGATCCATTCCTGGAAGAATCCCAGGCAAAGAATCATTCACCATTCCTTTTCATTTTTAATACAAATGAAATATTTATTTCCAAAACTAGTTATAGGAAGATGACATTTTATCCCTTTCTAAGGGCAATTGTTAAGGAAAGAGGCGCCAGTCATTTGCTAAGTATTGCTTCAGATATAGTCTGACTGGTGTAATTTGGAAAACACTGGACAATTTTGCATGGCTCTGCTAATCCTTTTCTCTTACTATTTCATTTTGATAATGACCAGATCCCAGCTGGGGGGAAGAGGAAGAAGGGAATATATACATTCAAATGCTAAAATGCCTTCACAGTTTATAACAGGTAATTAATAGCAAAGCATCCTAATTTCAGTCTTATTTCATGCAAAAAAAAATATGGATCCCAAAACCAAAAGATGAAGAAATTTTACTTTAAAGAGAAATATAAAGCTCTGGGGTTGTATAACTGCCTCATCACTCACCTGCTTAATGACTATAGTTTTCATTTCAAAAAGGAAATAGATATTCAATGATTTTACTGAATGTTAAAGAATATAGCATACTACACAAGAGCTCATTTTTAATTGAAAAATGTCAATGTGCAATAGAAAATAATAGATTATTGTCACCAGGCCCTTACTGTATGTTTTAATGTCATTATGTTGCCATATTTTCAAGACACATTGTTTCAGAAAATTAGTCTCAGGCTTCCATACTTTATGAGAAGATTATTTCATTAGCCATGTAATATCTATTTTTGTTACTGCTAAGGGAAGCTTGAGAACTTCAAATCATAATTGAAATAGTTAACTGACATTGTAGCTTAGCAACAAACTTTTATACAGGCAGACTAATCATTTTGCTTAAAATTTTGTGACTTTAAACTTTTTTTAACTTGTTATCACCCGATAACCTAGCTTTAAATGTGTATTTTCCTCCAAAGTTTTAAATGCATATCTGTATATGAGATGTATGTTTCATAGAACATGGCCCAAACTTGGTTTCCTCTGAACTGTCTCCATGGACCAAGTGGACTTGGCATCACTGAAATTATTGGAAGTTTGTGACTTGCAAGTCTTTTTTATTACTTGAATAACAACCCAATTTATGCTCAGGTTGTTAGCAGCAACTAACTTTGTTGCCATTTCAAAACAACAGGCACTGAAAGGAAAAAAAAAAAAGGAATTCCATGATGGTCCAGTTGTTAGGACTCCATACTTCCATAACAGGAGGCCCGGGTTCAATGCCTAGTCAGGGAACTAATCCTGCAAACTCAGGAAAAAAAAAGAAAACAAAAACGGACCCCGAGTCTCACATGTGCTCATTCTCCCAACCTCCACATCACTGTTTGAGCCTTTCCCCTTTCATTCACAGTCTCTGAAGGAGAATATAACCCTCAGATAGCGAACATAGTAACAATCGTTTCTCTGGTAAATTCGGTTCAGTTCAGTTCAGTTCAGTTGCTCAGTCGTGTCCGACTCTTTGCGACCCCATAACTACCAGCACACCAGGCCTCCCTGTCAATCACCAACTCCCGGAGTTCACTCAGACTCACGTCCATCGAGTCAGTGATGCCATCCAGCCATCTCATCGTCTGTCATCCCCTTCTCCTCCTGTCCCCAATCCCTCCCAGCATCAGAGTCTTTTCCAATGAGTCAACTCTTCGCATGAGGTGGCCAAAGTACTGGAGTTTCAGCTTTAGCATCATTCCTTCCAAAGAAATCCCAGGGCTGATCTCCTTCAGAATGGACTGGTTGGATCTCTTTGCAGTCCAAGGGACTCTCAAGAGTCTTCTCCAACACCACAGTTCAAAAGCATCAATTCGTCTGCACTCAGCCTTCTTCACAGTCCAACTCTCACATCTATACATGACTACTGGAAAAACCATAGCCTCGACTAAACAGATCTTAGTTGGCAAAGTAATGTCTCTGCTTTTGAATATGCTATCTAGGTTGGTCAATTGCTAAGATTATAATAGCAAAATTTCTCATTTGTTTTCTTATCAGTGTGTAACTGTTTTCCATGCAGGTTCATAAAACCTGCTGTGGGTATAGTGGACAATGTATAAGCTCTGGAGTCACAGAGACTTTGGTTGAAGTCCTTGCATCACTGTTTACACTTTGGATAACCTTACCTAAGTTAGTTTATACCTCTGAACCTCATTTACACAAGGGCCATAGAAATATACTTTATAAAGGCTGTTATTAGAAAGGATATGCACAGAGTGCATCTCTAGATGCAGATGCTCAAGAAAAGTCAAAACTGAAAATGTGGCAAAAAGTGTTTCAGAGATCATCTAGTTTAAGATCAGGAGAGACTACTGCACTCTGGACCAAACAACATCTCGATAAATACACAGTTGTTACAGCTGAAATTGCTGGTCTGTATATCTTTTCCATCAGAATATATGCTGAATTATTACTCTCTGTTGGTCACCATGGTGTGTTTGGGAGGTTGAAATTTAATGTAAAGCAATGCCTTCTGCTCTAAAGTCAGTGTCTCCTTGGAGTGGAAATTGAGATTGCTGCTGCTACTGCTAAGTCGCGTCAGTCGTGTCCGACTCTGTGCAACCCCATAGACGGCAGCCCACCAGGCTCCCCCGTCCCCGGGATTCTCCAGTCAAGCACACTGGGGTGGGTTGCCATTTCCTTCTCCAATGCATGAAAGTGAAAAGTGAAAGTGAAGTCGCTCAGTCGTGTCCGACTCTTCGCGAGCCCATGGACTATAACCCACCAGGCTCCTCCGTCCCTGGGATTCTCCAGGTAAAAGTTCTGGAGTGGGTTGCTGTGGAAATTGAGATTAAGGAATATTAACTCTCCTTGGTCTAGACAGCATAGTTTTAAATTTATTTAACATATAGCATTCAGATACATGTTGTTATTCCCCTCTTCTGTTCCATGGAAGTGAAATAGCATCAGCTCAGTTCAGTTAAGTCGTTCAGTCATGTACGACTCTTTGCGACCCCATGAATCGCAGCATGCCCGGCCTCCCTGTCCATCACCAACTCCCAGAGTTCACTCAGATTCACGTCCATCGAGTCAGTGATGCCATCCAGCCATCTCATCCTCTGTCGTCCCCTTCTCCTCCTGCCCCCAATCCTTCCTAGCATCAGAGTCTTTTTCAATGAGTCAACTCTTTGCATGAGGTGGCCAAGGTACTGGAGTTTCAGCTTTAACATCTTGAGAAGATGCAAGAAAGTTTTAACAAGGACCTAGAAGAAATAAAAAAGAGTCAAAATATAATGAATAACGCAATAAATGAGATCAGAAACACTCTGGAGGCAACAATTAGTAGAATAACGGAGGCAGAAGACAGGATTAGTGAAATAGAAGATAGAATGGTAGAAATAAATGAATCAGAGAGGAAACAAGAAAAACGAATTAAAAGAAATGAGGACAATCTCAGAGACCTCCAGGACAATATGAAACGCTCCAACATTCGAATTATAGGAGTCCCAGAAGAAGAAGACAGAAAGAAAGATCATGAGAAAATCCTTGAGGAGATAATAGTTGAAAACTTCCCTAAAATGGGGAAGGAAATAATCCCCCAAGTCCAAGAAACACAGAGAGTTCCAAATAGGATAAACCCAAGGCGAAACACCCCAAGACACATATTAATCAAATTAACAAAGATCAAACACAAAGAACAAATATTAAAAGCAGCAAGGGAAAAACAACAAATAACACACAAGGGGATTCCCATTAGGATAACAGCTGGTCTTTCATTAGAAACTCTTCAGGCCAGGAGGGAATGGCAAGACATACTTAAAGTGATGAAAGACAATAACCTACAGCCCAGATTACTGTACCCAGCAAGGATCTTATTCAAATACGAAGGAGAAATCAAAAGCTTTACAGACAAGCAAAAGCTGAGAGAATTCAGCACCACCAAACCAGCTCTCCAACAAATTCTAGAGGATATTCTCTAGACAGGAAACACGAAAAGGGTGTATAAACCCGAACCCAAAACAGTAAAGTAAATGGCAACGGGATCATACTTATCAATAATTACCTTAAATGTAAATGGGTTGGACGCCCCAACCAAAAGACAAAGACTGGCCGAATGGATACAAAAACAAGACCCCTCTATATGCTGCTTACAAGAGACCCACCTCAAAACAAGGGACACATACAGACTGAAAGTGAAGGGCTGGAAAAAGATATACCACGCAAATAGAGACCAAAAGAAAGCAGGAGTGGCAATACTCATATCCAATAAAATAGACTTTAAAACAAAGGCTGTGAAAAGAGACAAAGAAGGCCACTACATAATGATCAAAGGAACAATCCAAGAAGAAGATATAACAATTATAAATATATATGCACCCAATATAGGAGCACCACAATATGTAAGACAAATGCTAACAAGTATGAAAGGGGAAATCAACAATGACACAATAATAGTGGGAGACTTTAATACCCCACTCACACCTATGGACAGATCAACTAAACAGAAAATTAACAAAGAAATGCAAACTTTAAATGATACATTAGATCAGTTAGACCTAATTGATATCTATAGGACATTTCACCCCAAAACAATGAATTTCACTTTTTTTTCAAGTGCTCATGGAACCTTCTCCAGGATAGATCACATCCTGGGCCATAAATCTAAACTTGATAAATTCAAAAAAATCGAAATCATTCCAAGCATCTTTTCTGACCATAATGCATTAAGATTAGATCTCAATTACAGGAGAAAAACTATTAAAAATTCCAGCATATGGAGGTTGAACAACACACTTCTGAATAACCAACAAATCACAGAAGAAATCAAAAAAGAAATCAAAATATGCATAGAAACTAATGAAAATGAAAACACAACAACCCAAAACCTGTGGGACACTATAAAAGCAGTGCTAAGAGGAAAGTTCATAGCAATACAGGCATACCTCAAGAAACAAGAAAAAAGTCAAATAAATAACCTAACTCTGCAACTAAAGCAACTAGAAAAGGAAGAGTTGGAGAACCCCAGAGTTAGTAGAAGGAAAGAAATCTTAAAAATTAGGGCAGAAATAAATGCAAAAGAAACAAAAGAGACCATAGCAAAAATCAACAAAGCCAAAAGCTGGTTCTTTGAAAGGATAAATAAAATTGACAAACCATTAGCCAGACTCATCAAGAAGCAAAGAGAGAAAAATCAAATCAATAAAATTAGAAATGAAAATGGAGAGATCACAACAGACAACACAGAAATACAAAGGATCATAAGAGACTACTATCAGCAGTTGTATGCCAATAAAATGGACAACGTGGAAGAAATGGACAAATTCTTAGAAAAGTACAATTTTCCAAAACTGAACCAGGAAGAAATAGAAAATCTTAACAGACCCATCACAAGCACGGAAATTGAAACGGTAATCAGAAATCTTCCAGCAAACAAAAGCCCAGGTCCAGACGGCTTCACAGCTGAATTCTACCAAAAATTTCGAGAAGAGCTAACACCTATCCTCCTCAGACTCTTCCAGAAAATTGCAGAAGAAGGTAAACTTCCAAACTCATTCTATGAGGCCACAATCACCCTAATACCAAAACCTGACAAAGATGTCACAAAAAAGGAAAACTACAGGCCAATATCACTGATGAACATAGATGCAAAAATCCTCCACAAAATTCTAGCAATCAGAATCCAACAACACATTAAAAAGATCATACACCATGACCAAGTGGGCTTTATCCCAGGGATGCAAGGATTCTTCAATATCCGCAAATCAATCAATGTAATTCACCACATTAACAAATTGAAAAATAAAAACCATATGATTATCTCAATAGATGTAGAGAAGGCCTTTGACAAAATTCAACATCCATTTATGATAAAAACTCTCCAGAAAGCAGGAATAGAAGGAACATACCTCAACATAATAAAAGCTATATATGACAAACCCACAGCAAACATTATCCTCAATGGTGAAAAATTGAAAGCATTTCCCCTAAAGTCAGGAACAAGACAAGGGTGTCCACTTTCACCGCTACTATTCAACATAGTTCTGGAAGTTTTGGCCACAGCAACCAGAGCAGAAAATGAAATAAAAGGAATCCAAATTGGAAAAGAAGAAGTAAAACTCTCACTGTTTGCAGATGACATGATCCTCTACATGGAAAACCCTAAAGACTCCACCAGAAAATTACTAGAGCTAATCAATGAATATAGTAATGTTGCAGGATATAAAATCAACACACAGAAATCCCTTGCATTCCTATACACGAATAATGAGAAAGTAGAAAAAGAAATTAAGGAAACAATTCCATTCACCATTGCAACGAAAAGAATAAAATACTTAGGAATATATCTACCTAAAGAAACTAAAGACCTATATATAGAAAACTATAAAACACTGATGAAAGAAATCAAAGAGGACACTAATAGATGGAGAAATATACCATGTTCATGGATCGGAAGAATCAATATAGTGAAAATAAGTATACTACCCAAAGCAATTTACAAATTCAATGCAATCCCTATCAAGCTACCAGCCACATTTTTCACAGAACTAGAACAAATAATTTCAAGATTTGTATGGAAATACAAAAAACCTCGAATAGCCAAAGCAATCTTGAGAAAGAAGAATGGAACTGGAAGAATCAACTTGCCTGACTTCAGGCTCTACTACAAAGCCACAGTCATCAAGACAGTATGGTACTGGCACAAAGACAGACATATAGATCAATGGAACAAAATAGAAAGCCCAGAGATAAATCCACACACATATGGACACCTTATCTTTGACAAAGGAGGCAAGAATATACAATGGAGTAAAGACAATCTCTTTAACAAGTGGTGCTGGGAAAACTGGTCAACCACTTGTAAAAGAATGAAACTAGATCACTTTCTAACACCGTACACAAAAATAAACTCAAAATGGATTAAAGATCTAAATGTAAGATCAGAAACTATAAAACTCCTAGAGGAGAACATGGGCAAAACACTCTCAGACATAAATCACAGCAGGATCCTCTATGATCCACCTCCCAGAATTCTGGAAAGAAAAGCAAAAATAAACAAATGGGATCTAATTAAAATTAAAAGCTTCTGCACAACAAAGGAAAATATAAGCAAGGTGAAAAGACAGCCTTCTGAATGGGAGAAAATAATTGCAAATGAAGCAACTGACAAACAACTAATCTCAAAAATATACAAGCAACTCATGCAGCTCAATTCCAGAAAAATAAACGACCCAATCAAAAAATGGGCCAAAGAACTAAATAGACATTTCTCCAAAGAAGACATACAGATGGCTAACAAACACATGAAAAGATGCTCAACATCACTCATTATTAGAGAAATGCAAATCAAAACCACAGTGAGATACCACTTCACACCAGTCAGAATGGCTGCGATCCAAAAATCTACAAGCAATAAATGCTGGAGAGGTTGTGGAGAAAAGGGAACCCTCCTACACTGTTGGTGGGAATGCAAACTAGTACAGCCACTATGGAGAACAGTGTGGAGATTCCTTAAGAAATTGCAAATAGAACTACCGTATGACCCAGCAATCCCACTTCTGGGCATACACACTGAGGAAACCAGAATTGAAAGAGACACGTGTACCCCAATGTTCATCGCAGCACTGTTTATAATAGCCAGGACATGGAAACAACCTAGATGTCCATCAGCAGATGAATGGATAAGAAAGCAGTGGTACATATACACAATGGAGTATTACTCAGCCGTTAAAAAGAATTCATTTGAATCAGTTCTGATGAGATGGATGAAACTGGAGCCAATTATACAGAGTGAAGTAAGCCAGAAAGAAAAACACCAATACAGTATACTAACACATATATATGGAATTTAGGAAGATGGCAATGACGACCCTGTATGCAAGACAGGAAAAAAGACACAGATGTGTATAACGGACTTTTGGACTCAGTGGGAGAGGGAGAGGGTGGGATGATTTGGGAGAATGGGTATTCTAACATGTATACTGTCATGTAAGAATTGAATCGCCAGTCCATGTCTGACGTAGGGTGCAGCATGCTTGGGGCTGGTGCATGGGGATGACCCAGAGAGATGTTGTGGGGAGGGAGGTGGGAGGGGGGTTCATGTTTGGGAACGCATGTAAGAATTAAAGAGTTTAAAATTTAAAAAATAAAAAAAAATTAAAAAATTAAAATAAAATAAAAGTTCTAATGGTAAAAAAAAAAAAAAAAGAAAGAAAGAAAGAAATCCCAGGGCTGATCTCCTTCATAATGGACTGGTTGGATCTCCTTGCAGTCCAAGGGACTCCCAAGAGTCTTCTCCAACACCACAGTTCAAAAGCATCAATTCTTTGGTGCTCAGCCTTCTTCACAGTCCAACTCTCACATCCATACATGACTACTGGAAAAACCATAACCTTGACTAGACGGACCTTAGTTGGCAAAGTAATGTCTCTGCTTTTGAATATGCTATCTAGGTTGGTCATAACTTTTCTTCCAAGGAGTAAGCGTCTTTTAATTTCATGGCTGCAGTCACCATCTGCAGTGATTTTGGAGCCCCCAAAAATAAAGTCTGACACAGTTTCCAATATTTCCCCATCTATTTCCCATGAAGTGATGGGACTGGATGCCATGATCTTTGTTTTCTGAATGTTGAGCTTTAAGCCAACTTTTCACTCTCCTCTTTCACTTTCATCAAGAGGCTTTTTAGTTCCTCTTCACTTTTTGCCATAAGGGTGGCATCATCTGCATATCTGAGGTTATTGATATTTCTCCTGGCAATCTTGATTCCAGCTTGTGCTTCTTCCAGTCCAGTGTTTCTCATGATGTACTCTGCATAGAAGTTAAATAAGTGGGGTGACAATATACAGCCTTGACATACTCCTTTTCCTATTTAGAACCAATCTGTTGTTCCATGTCCAGTTCTAACTGTTGCTTCCTGACCTGCATACAGATTTCTCAAGAGGCAGGTCAGGTGGTCTGGTATTTCCATCTCTTGAAGAATTTTCCACAGTTTATTGTGATCCACACAGTCAAAGGCTTTGGCATAGTCAATAAAGCAGAAAGAGATGCTTTTCTGGAACTCTCTTGCTTTTTCCATGATCCAGTGGATGTTGGCAATTTGATCTCTGGTTCCTCTGCCTTGTCTAAAACCAGCTTGAACATCAGGAAGTTCATGGTTCACGTATTGCTGAACCTGGCTTGGAGAATTTTAAGCATTACTTTACTAGCATGAGAGATGAGTGCAATTGTGTGGTAGTTTGAGCATTCTTTGGCATTGCCTTTCTCTGGGATTGGAATGAAAACTGACTTTTTCCAATCCTGTTGCCACTGCTGAGTTTTCCAAATTTGCTGGCATGGTCACATGTAATTCCATTGAAGACTTTTAGTTTATGTAACTACCAGTCTAAAGTAAGCAGATATAGTAAGGGGTTAGCATACTTCAAAACACAGGTAATCATGAAACAAAGACATACAATAGATTCACAAAAATCAAGAAGAAAACTCAAGCCTAATAGAAATAAATACCATCAAATCTGCAGAAGGAAAAATAAATAGGAAGAAATAAAGAAGAAATAGAAAATCAACTGGAAAACGAAGTTTAAAACTGGTAATAGATACATACTTATCAATAGTTACCTTAAATGTCAATAGACTAAATACTCTGATAAAAGGTGGGGACATCCCTGATGGCCCAGTGGTTAAGATTCTGTGCTTCCAGTGCAGGGGGGTGAGAGTTCCATCCCTGGTTGGGGAACTAAGGTCCCACTTGCTGTATGGTGAAGCCAAAAAGCAAAAACCCTTTTAAAGAGTCATAGAGTGGCCAACTGGATAATAAAACAAAAGCCTTCAAAATGTTGCTCACAAGAGACCCACTTCATGGTGAAGGACAAATAGATTGAAAATGAAGGGATAGAGAAAGTTATTTCATGCAAATCTGAAAATCTAAATCATTTTGCTATATACCTGAAACTAACATGACTTTGTAAATCAACTGTATTGCAATTAAAAAAAAAGAAGTTTAAGTGTTTTCTCAATCTGATTGTGAAGGATGAAAGTAATGAAAGATATGTACCTACATTTTAATATAATTTTATACATGTATAAACTTAAATTTTTAGTTTCCACTAATGACTTAATTCAGCATAGTTGAAACAAAGAAACCTGTGCCATGCAGATCCAAGTATGATGGTTTGTAATCGTTCCTACGAAACAGAGCTCTTAAGCCTGATTTATCTTTAGTTATACACAAGAGGACACTGCTGGAAAATTCAGAATTTCAACTCTGATCAAATTCAAAGTGAGCAAAGTCAGTCTACTGGAAAAAAATACAGTTTTTGTTGAATATACAGTATGTTTAATAGAGGTGCTTATTTGCCTAGGGGAGTCCCAATTTTGTAGCTCTAAGATATTCATTGTATGTCTTCAATTAGCTTAATCTATTTATTCTCTTGTGCATCTCACTGCTGACAATTCTCATATCAGAACTTGGCAAGGTGGTGAGGAAGGGTTCAAAATGAATACTTGTCTTTTTTTTTTTTTTCTTAGTTGCAGCGTGTGGGATCTAGTTCCCTGACCAGGGCTGGCACCTGGGCCCCCTTCATTGGAAGTCTCAGCCACTCACCCACCAGGGAAGTCCTAAAATGAGAACTTCTGTCTCAATTTTTAGTCAGGCTAGTTCTGACACAAAGCTTGGCAATTTTATTTAAGTTAACAGGAGGTTAACACCTACAGTTATCTGTGGTTTTACCACAGAGCTTCGCAGGTAGTGCTAGTGGTAAAGAACTCCTCTGCCAATACAGGAGATTGAAGAGACAGAGGTTTGATGCCTGGGGCCGGAAGATCCCCTGGGGTAGGAAATGGCCATCTTTTCTCCAGTATTCTTTCCTAGAGAATCCCATGGAAGGGATTCCATGGGAGGAGCCTGGCAGACTGCAGTCCACAGGGTCACACAGAGCTGGGCACCGCTGAGGTGACAGCATGCACCGTGGACTTATGAATGTGTGCGGCAGATATTTTCTGACAGTCACTACTGACTGCTTGCCTTAGTGTTTCTATTCTATATGGAAGGAGTTGATCATGACAAACTGTGAAAGTTTGGTTATTTCTGTTATGTTTAAGATGTTAATTTACCTTCTTAGTTGATGGTATCCCAATCCCTGTGTCTGAACTAAATTAGTTCTCACTTTTAGCACCAATGTATTTACATCAAAATACTACTCACATCATGGTTTTAATTCTGGAAGCTATTGTTTAAAGTAGACATTTGTCTTGTCCTAATATAGTTGCTGGAGAAGGCAATGGCACCCCACTCCAGCACTCTTGCCTGGAAAATCCCATGGATGGAGGAGCCTGGTAGGCTGCAGTCCATGGGGTCGTGAAAAGTCGGACACAAGTGAAGGACTTCACTTTCCCTTTTCACTTTCATGCGTTGGAGAAGGAAATGGTGACCCTCTCCAGTATTCTTACCTGGAGAATCCCAGGGACGGCGGAACCTGGTGGGCTGCAGTCCATGGGGGTCACACAGAGTCAGATACAACTGAAGCGAATTAGCAGCAGCAGTGGCAGCAGCAATATTGTTGCTATGTAATGCAAATGTTTAAGATAGTTTTAACTCGTGTGCATGGGTGGCATTTGTGTCATGGATGTTGCTATTATGAGTCAGTATGTTGCCTAGATGGAATTGGAAGGGGGTGACATGCTTCGCTTTGTCTAAGGATGTCCCCAGCTTTTGTGTGGACTTCACTAGTGGCTGAAATAGTAAAGAATCTGCTTGCAGTGCAGGACATTCAGGTTCAATCTCTGGGTTGGGAAGATCCCCTGGAGGATGGCATGGCAACCCACTCCGGTATTCTTCCCTGGAAAATCCCATGGACAAAGGAGCCTTGCAGGCTACAGTCCATGGGTTCACAAAAAGTCAGACACAACTGAGGGACTGACACACACTTTCAGCTATTGCGGCAATGAACTATGCAGGACAACCCATTGGTTCTTTACTTATCAGCAGTCCTAAGCCAGTATTTTGGAAAGCAGCTTCTTGGATGGAAATCATCTGCACATATTATACTGTACTTTATGGTGCATAACTTTCTGTGCTGTGCTTAGTCACTCAGTCACATCCGACTCTTTGCGACCCCATGGACTGTAGCCCACCAGGCTCCTCTGTCCATGGGGATTCTCCAGGCAAGAATGCTGGAGTGGGTTGCCACGCCCTCCTCCAGGGGATCTTCCCAACCCAGGGATCAAACCCAGATCTCCCACATTGCAGGCAAATTCTTTACCTACAATGACCCAATTTGCTGGAGCCCCACTGTTACATTATATCACTTTGGCACTGTGCTCTGATGACTAAAACTTCCAAAAATCCTCTGATTTGAAACTCTTTCCCAGTTCTTTGCTAGTTGGCCAATTAGTGGGTTTTTTTGTTTGTTTGTTTGTTTTTAAAGGTGGTTCTATTACCGAACCCAGGTCTGGTTGCTTGCCATTCAAAAGCCAATAAAGAGGCCAAGTTGGTGGAAAGGAAAGTTTGCTTCATATTGGATGCAGGCAATTAGGGGAAGGTGGGATGGACACCTGTCCAAAGGCTGACTCCCGCACTCCACCCCTAACAATCAAGGGGCAAGAACTTTTATAGGCAGAGAGAAATTAATCTTCAGTTCCAAGGCCACTTTGTTTCCATTTCCTGAGACCAGTTCTCAGAATTGTGGTAGCACATGTCATGGCTACAATCTGGTCATCATGTAGTTAACTTCTTCCTCTGGTGTGAGTTTCAGGATCTATATGACAGCTAACAGGATATGCCTTAGAATATTATCTATCACCCTTGATAAGGAGCTAAAATCCTTGAGTGTGCTTAGTGATCAAAATCTTATTATTTGGTCTCTTTTGACCACTTTCCTTTGTTTCTCTATTTTCTAACTTCTCTAATTAAATTTACTCTTTGGCTAAAGCTTTTCCACAGACAAAAAGGAGGCTAAGGACTTTTGCAGCAAAGACTATAGGGTCCTGCTCTGTTTCAGTTCTGTTCCTGTGTTATCTGAAGAACCTAAATTTCTTCCTGAAAACACGCTTACAAAGGTGTTTACAAAGGAAGTCTCTTTTTACGGTTCTATTACTGTCTATTCTTCTTATATCCTTACCATTCCAAAAAAAAAAAAAAAAAAACCTTCAGGAAATAATTCCCATTCCTTTCTAGTCATTGTTTTTTCTCAATCTCAAGCTGTGGTCCCTTGACCTACCCCTGCCTACACCTCTTTGTTGTTCAGTCATTCAGTCATGTCAGACTCTTTGCAATCCCATTGACTGCAGCATGACAGGATTCCCTGTCCTTCACCATCTCCTGGAGTTTGCTCAAACTCATGTCCATTGAGTTAATAATGCCATCCAACTATCTCATCCTCTGTCACCTCCTTCTCCTCCTGCCCTCAATCTTACTCAGCATTAGGGTCTTCCAATGAGTCAGCTCTTCCCATCAGATGGCCAAAGTATTGGATCTTTAGCATCAATCCTGACAATTAATATTCAGAGTTGATTTCTTTTAGGATTGACTGATTTGATCTCCTTGCAGTCCAAGGGACTCTCAAGGGTCTTCTCTAGCACCACAGTTCAAAAGCATCAATTTTTCAGCACTCAGCCTTCTTTATGGTCCAACTCTCACATCCATAGATGATTACTGGAAAAACCACAACTTTGACTAGACCAAATTTTTGGCAAGGTGATGTTTCTGCTTTTTAATATGTTGCCTAGGTTGGTAATAGCTTTTCTTCCAAAAAGCAAGTGTCTTTTAATTTCATGGCTGCAGTCACCATCTGTAGTGATTTGGGGGCCCCAAAAAATAAAGCCTGTTACTATTTCCATTGGTTTCTCATCTATTTACAATGAAATGATAGGACCAGATGCTATGATCTTAGTTTTCTGAATGTTTAGTTTTAAGCCAGCTTTTCAACTCTCCTCTTTCACCTTCACCAAGAGGTTCTTTAGTGCCTCTTCCCGTTCTGCCATAAGGGTGGTGTCAGCTGCATGTCTGAAGTTATTGATATTTCCCCTGGAAATCTTGATTCCAGCTTGTGATTTATCCAGCCCATTATTTCACATGATGTAATCTGCATACAAGTTAAATAAGCAGGGTGACAATATACAGCCTTGATGTAGTCCTTTCCCAATTTTGAACCAGTCTGTTGTTCCATGTCTGATTCTAACTGTTGCTTATTGACCTGCATACAAGTTTCTCAGGAGACAGGTAAGGTGGTCTGGTATTCTCATCTTTTTAAGAATTTTCCACAGTTTCTTGTGATCCACACAGTCAAAGGCTTTAGCGTAGTCAATGAAGCAGAAATAAATACTTTTCTGGATTTCCCTTGCTTTTTATATGATCCACTGGATGCTGGCAATTTGCCTACACCCCTACTGTGAAATTGATACTTTCTGCAGCTATTCTGGAGGGTTTATCCTGGTATAAGACCTATAAAAAATTTTAAAAGGTGATAAGTCATGTCAGGATAGTAAATTATAAGCAATTTTTCCCAAAGTCTTTAACACTGTTCTTACTTATGTTAAAAGAAACAAACAAACAAAAAAACTTGTATCCCTTGCAATATGGTAGAGAGGTTAAGGCAGCAGATTTGAAGTCTGGCTCAAGATTGAACCCAAATCAACCCACTTAGTCCTGTGACCTTGGAAATGTTACTCACTTGCTATGTTCCTCAATTTTACCACTTTTTCACAGGGGAGATGGAAGGATCAAAGAAGATTAACATAATGACTGGCACAAATTAAAACTACAAATAGTGTGTGTTTTATCATTATAGTCCATCATCCTCTACCTGCAATTTTAAAATCCCCAAAGATCTGAATACTGAAATATTTTCAAAACTTTTGTGCTAAAACTTATTTGAAAAAAAAAGAAAAAGTTGACCTGAACAGATTCGGAGGTACTTACACTTTATTTCATTTTAATATTCATTCATTTTTACATGGAAATATTACCATTGTTGATTTGGGGGTTTTGCTATTACACAGATTATGTTTCTAAAATCGAGGAAGTTCTGAATTCTGAAATATGTATGATCTCAAGGATTTCATAAGAAAGCCCAAGATTTGGCATCACCGTTTCTTTCACTCACTCAGATTTTGCTTGTTATTCTTAATAAGCCCCAGAATGTCATAGAAATCATTGCTGGGATTTGCTAAAGGTCAGTGCTTATACACTGGTACATTCCCCTGTTCCAAAGGTCCTGAGAACATTTGAAATAAGGATGAGATCTCTTCTGCACTTTTGCTGGCATTCATGTCATAGGATTTCCATAAAAGTCATTTAAAAAAACAAGAAAGCATTATCAGAAGTATGAAAATTGACTTGCTTTATGCTGCAAAAATTCTAATTTTTAAATGTCCTTTGCCTCATTTCAAAGTAAGTACTTCGGACCCCATGGGACACCCAGCTAAAAGCATTGAAGGGACACCATGAGGCAAGGGGAGGGGATAAGTGGTGGCTGGCCTTGTGGCATATGGCCCACCCACTCCCAAGATCCAGCTGGGAACTTTTTAACTGCAGCAACTTTAATATATGTTATTGGAGCTGGACTTACCACTGGCTCATTTACAATACTTAAAAAGGCAGAGTATTTTCTGATCTCCCTTACACACTGGTCTCTTTTGGGAAGTCTTATGAAGCAAGATGGAGAAGGCAATGGCAACCCACTCCAGTACTCTTGCCTGAAAACTCCCATGGACAGAGGAGCCTGGTAGGCTGCAGTCCATGGGGTCACTAAGGGTTGGACATGACTGAGCAACTTCACTTTCACTTTCCACTTTCATGCATTGGAGAAGGAAATGGCAACCCACTCCAGTGTTCTTGCCTGGAGAATCCCAGGGATAGGGGAGCCTGGTGGGCCGCTATCTATGGGGTCGCATAGAGTCAGATTCAACTGAAGCAACTTAGCAGCAGCAGCAGCAGCCTGAAGCACGATCCCTGAACATGTAATTCAGGAGCTTTCAGCAGCCACAGACAACAGACTATAGTGTTAATCGCCCTCAGCTCCATGAGTTATATAAAGCATACCATGAAAACCACAATTCCTCTCTTTCTCTGATTACTGTTTTTGTTTGTTTCTTCTTCACCACTTTCTTTGGGTCTTTCCCTTTTATATGCTTTGCTTCTGGTCTTATGTATGGTCAAAAGGTCCCTGCCCTTCATTCATATAACCCTGACAGGAAGTTCAGTATCTGCTGCATAACAAATTACTCCAAAATCTAGTGATTTGAAACAACAAACTTTTTTTTTTTTTTGGTGGGGGTGGCGTGGGAGGTGGAGTTCTGACTCAGGCTCTCTCATGAAACTGCAGTCAAGATGTCAAGTGGGTTTGCAGTCAACTGAAGGCTTGACTGAGGCTAGAGTATCAGCTTCCAAACACTCATGTGGCTACTAGTCAGAGTCTTAGTTCATCTCCATACGGGCTTCTCTGTAAGCACTAATTTGGGCTTCCTTATAGCATGGTGGCTGGGTTAAAGGGGCAAGCATGGTGAATGGTAGGATCATAAAAGCATATCATCTTTGACGAGCTGTCATCAAAAGTCACACCATATCACATCCACCGCATTCTTTTGGTCCAGGCAGTTGAGAGAATGGGGAATAAACTTTCCTTCTTAATGGGGAGTGACAGATTTCTGCAAAAGAGTGTAGAAAGTTGGAACTGTTGCTGTGGCAAAATTTTTATCAAATCTTATTTGCCACATTATAGATTTTCTCACTCTTAGAGTGCTCAGACAACGCAAGATTTTTGAAGGTACATTCAGGACTGAACTGGATGAAGAAAGAAGTACATAGAGAGAAGGACCACCGCCAGGCTTTGTACTGACTGTAAAGGTAAATGGCTGAGGCTTTCTCCCAGCTCCATTCTAGCCACCATGTTTTGAAAATTTATTCCCATTTGATTAGGCTGACTGAAGACACAATCATGTAAATTCGAGACATATATCTTTGCACTTGGTTTTCTTACTTATAATTTCTTTACTCCTATTTTCTAAAGAGATAATTAGAAGTTAGGGGTTGAGATCATCATCCTTTATTGCTCAGACGGAATGGCCTGAAATTTATCTTAAAAAGTAATTTTTCCCTGTGCTGATGGCTGATTAGAAATGAATGATATGAGATCATAGCATATCCTTTTTTCAAAACTCTGATTTTCAAATATAAGCAAAATAGAGGTCAATTACAGAAATAATGTTAATGCTTGAGAAATTACAGGCAAATAATATAAAATGAATTCCATATCTCATTTTAGGATGAGATACACTATGTATATCTATGTACATAAAGGATATGTTTTGACAGAGTGTGACTTAAATCCATCAGAAGCATGATTCTTTAAAAAAAAAAATCCATTGAGAGAAATGATCCCTCTTTAATCTTACTCTTTTCTTCTCAGTTTAGGGGTAGGTGTGAAGTTCCATTTAACTAGTTCTGTCCTAAAATGATGGAGAAGGCAATGGCACCCCACTCAAGTACTCTTGCCTGGAAACTCCCATGGATGGAGGAGCCTGGAAGGCTGCAGTCCATGGGGTCGCTGAGAGTTGGACATGACTCAGTGACTTAAACTTTCACTTTTCACTTTCATGCATTGGAGAAGGAAATGGCAACCCACTCCAGTGTTCTTGCCTGGAGAATCCCAGGGACAGGGGAGCCAGGTGGGCTGCCGTCTATGGGGTCGCGTAGAGTCGAACACAACTGAAGCGACTTAGCAGCAGCAGCAGCAGTCCTAAAATGAAAGGCTCTTTCTGGAAGCTGTGGGGGTTATGTGCTTTAAGTTTGGCTGATTAAATTAAAAATTCACTTTGAAGAGATCTTGTTTACCTGGAGGACAAGGCAAGAGAAGGGCTAGGAAGAATCCGTATCTCTACCATATTAATCAAACTGTCTAGTTAGGATGTCCATATTGCTGGTGATTAATTCTGTCCTTGATTGACAAAAGCTTCACTAACACTTCTTTATATGTCCTTTGTTACCTATCATCCAAAGCTCTCACTGATTTATTCTGTGCATATGTAATTTGTGTCTACATAAAGCAAATGAACAAGGTAAACAGCCAACATAGAAACTGCTAGTTTTAAGTTGTGCAGGGAACTGTGTAAAAATATATATTAACCTAAGAAAGAAAACCAAATAAAAGGGTGAAAGGGAAATCCTCTCATACAGGAATAGTGGAATCTTTAGCACTTAGAAACTTCTCAATTGTTTACTAAGAAATGTCTAAAAACATGGTTAAAAATTACTCTCCTAACAGGTTCATTGGTTTAGGACCAAGAACAGTTGGACATTGGCTTCTGTGGCTTCGGTTTAATTGCTATGACTGGATGTTGGGACATCTTCTTGCTGCTGCCTGCTCCATGAAGTCTATCTTCCTATTCCCATCTTTTAAGCCCTCCTAATGGCATGGACATGCCCTCAACCCTGGGACATCTGATCTCTACACACTTCCCAGTACATAAAGTCCTTTAGTCCTTTTCAGGATGAGTTTCTTGCTTTGTCTCATAGGCTATTCTTCAGGCTTCAGTTCATGCTGTTTCTTCTTTGTTCTTAGAGGCAATACAACATTTATTGAGTGTATCCTATGTACCATGACTACCAGATGAAAGAAATGGTTGGGTTAATAAGCTTTCACTTTTGAAGATGCAAATGTCTTAGTTTGGGTTATATTAAGAGCCAGTTTTTAAAAATATTAGCATACTTGTTTTCATCCATGCTTGTTTTCGTCCATGGAATTCTCTGGGCAAGAATACTGCTGGAGTGGGTAGCCTTTCCCTTCTCCACTTAATTTAATAGTTAACTAAAATCATTGCACTCAAATAGAGGAAGTTGGTCCTAAAGGGGGAGAAAATAATTTCAGATTTTGGTACAGTGTTAGAGATGACAACACATCTGAGTAGAGGGCTCTGTGTAATTGATGACAGAGTAAGAATCGAGGTATTTGGTGGTCCAGGGGCAAGGTACCAGACCAACCTTATCTATTAAAAATGTTGCTTAGGGTCAGCCCTGCATTTCAATGACAAAAATGGAAGCTTTCCCTTTTCTACTTCCTTTAATTTTTAAATTTAGCTATGATATTTCCTGCTCCTAGATCCCCAAACTGAAGGCCAACACTATTTGTAGTTCTAATTTTCTATAACTGATAGATTAAATTAACCTTTGTGGATCAATATAGGGACACAACCACGATGTATATCTTGGTTCTATGTAACAATTCATTTCTAGGTTCTGAGGATCCATTCTAATGTGAACTATTCTTTCTGTTTCCTGTATAATCCCATTCTATTCTTAATTCAGAGATGAACTTACAAATTCTTAAAACAGGACTTAAAATTTAAGTGGACTTAAAATTCTTTAATTTTCTGATTGAATTCTTAACCTCTGATATTCTCTTACTGTCTTTCTGCCTGGGAAAAGAAATGACTGTGGTGAGGTCAAGAGTGCTTTATACTAAATAATTCTGGTTCTTCCCTTGTACACATTTCAGGATTGCACTTTTTTTTTTCAGTAGACTTTCATTTTTGTTTCATAACAATATTATGTTAGCATTATGAGGCTCATATATATTATGGGTTGTAAAATTTGAAGAGAAGATTATAACCAACTAGAATTCCAATTTAAAAGGATCAGTTTGCTTTATGCCATAAACCTCTTTCTCTTAATATCCGATCAGAAAGTTCACTCTGAAATTCAATATTATTAATATTTAATAATATTTTAGAAACTAATGGTATAAAAAATACCATTGCCCTTGAACAATGAAGGTCTTAGGAATGCTGACCGACCACCCAATTACAAATCTGAAAATCTGGGAATAATTTACAGTTAGTCCTCTATACCTGTGTTTCTGCATCCATAGATTCAGCCGACTATTGGATTGTGTAATACTCGACCTATTTACTGAAAAACGTAAGTGGACCTGCACTAAAGTTCAAATCCACATCATTCAAGGGTCCACTCCTACAGTATATTTAACAACGAGTATCATCTCAAAAGAAAATATTTGTTAAAGATGTCAATTATCATAATAGAATTGCACTCCTTTTTCTTTGAAGTTAGTTATGTTCATGTGATTTGCTTCGGGTGGTGAAATCAGTAGTCGTGAGATCTGGGCAGAAGTCTGGAGAGCCGTTCTGTGATTTGCCATGTCATTTGCTTGCCAAGGCCCGCAGGTGGGGGCTGCTCCATCAAGCCCCATCGCCAATCTCCAAAGAACATGCAACATGAGGGAGAAATTTAACTTTTGTTGTGTTATGCCCCTGAGATGGGGGAGTGGGGGGTGATTTGTTATTGACATGAACTCAGTCTGTCTGTCTTGTCTGAATTCTACATTGTCAAAATTATAAAACTAATTAAACAGTCATCAAATTTGATAGCTTAATAGAAAACAACAACAAAAAAAAAATACTCCTCTCCACAAAATAAATAGCAACAGACACAAAATTCACCTCGGTAATCAGAACCATGAATCCCTTCAATGTTATCCTCTTGGGGTTAGAAGTAGTTCAATGTTACATGGTCAGTTAAAGAAAGATAGGTGAAGGGACTGCATCGATATTGTGTTGCATATCAGTTACTGTGGCAGAGATGTAAATATTCCTTTGAAATCAGAGTGAGATATTGCTTTATTTTGGTTTTTATTTAATATGCTGAGTCAATGTGCCAAACAAACTGCCCTGTGGAGTCTTTTAAAATAAGTTCCTAGGAGGCTTTAGAATCTCTGCACTGTTATACCATGGGTATGCTAATCTGGAGTGTAGACGAAACTGTAGTCTTCTGAGGGTGAATGATACAATGGGATTCACAGAACCCTCAAAGCCCCACCCCCATTTTTTGTGTGTGTGTGCCTGTTTTCTATCCATGCAAATATGAAGATGGAGATTAGGTTAAAGGAAGGAAATGTGGATTAATCACCACAGTTAAAGATTCATGACTTTGACCTGAATATTAACCACATCAAATTCTACTGATTTGAAAGGAGAAAACTCTGTCATTGTCAATCATCAAATGTCAAATGTCTAAAATTGCTTGATGTTATGAGTTTTTTAGCTTAATGGGAATCCTTTACCTTCTTCTTAACCTCTATTTTGGGAAATAGCAACAGAAGACATTTCAAAATGAAACCTTTATTTATATTGCTGCATTGCCATCTTCTAGTTTTGTTTTGTTTTTTTAACTTTGGACAAACTTTTAAAACTCTTCAGCTTCAGTTTTCTCATCTGTGCAGACAAAACCCACTTCAAAAGGGGTAAGGTATTCAACACACCAAATCTGCTTTTTACCACATAGCAGACATAAAAATGTCTTTTCTTTTTCTTCTCAGCTCCAAACATATTCTGATATTATTTAAATTACATTTAGAGTTTAAAAAAAATAAACAGAAATCTCATTTTAAAAATATTATGGCTATGGATCTTGAATTGTTAACATATCTTATTCTAATATATTTAAATTGTTTCTTAACATTTACAAATATTAGACTATGCCCATCTTTTGAGCAGAAGGGAAATAGCTAACTTGACATCAAAGCAAATTAAACGCAAGTGGATAAATTGCTTTCAGTGTAAAACTATAATCTAAGATAAATACAAAAGGTTTCTTCCTGTAAGCCCCTTTGTCTTATAGCAGTTATTCATAAAGCCCTCTGCGATAATGACAGAGTAATGAGTCCATTCCTGTGGAAATATACTCATTTCTATTCAGCTTGTTGATTCCCAGGGGAATTATGAATTGCTTTCCTAGTTTAAACATGTAGTTCATGAATCTCAAATTTTAAAAAAATAATGTAGGAGTCAATAACTACCAGTTTACCTTTACATAGCTAGACAGCTGTTCAAACCGTCTGAAAACAAACTGAAGAGATGAAACAGAAATGAAAACTAAACTACTTGTTATATGTGGAACTTCCTACACTCTCTAAGTAATGCATCCTTCCTAGGATGCAGATAAAATGCAGTTAGGGAGGTTGCAGTGAAAGTCTGGGCCACCCCTGTGAAACTGTTATTGACTTTTCAGGTGCACAATTTTGTGCCCTGACCAGGCTCATGTTTTTATGAGACACGAATGGCAAGAGTAATTCACAGGGAGTACCAGCAATTCTGAGGTCCATGGGCAGCCCCAGGATTTATAAATGGCAGGCCCCAAAGCATGTTGCATGTTGTAAAATCTTCTATTTAAATCCTGTAGAAGCACATTTTCTCTCCAGCTTCCCACAATCCCAGTCACCCCCTCTCATCTTCTATTTGGCTTCTGCACTCATTCACTCCGACTCAGGTCTGGGTATTTGATTTGAGCCCCGTCTTCCCCTCTACTCTTCTGTTACAGGGCAACAAGCATTGATGGCTAGCCTCTGCCCTTTTTTGGATCCCCATCTCCTCTCTTCCACTCAAGTCCTTTGCTCCTGCCGTTACTCCCCCTTTCTCCTGTGAGAATATGGGAATATTCATGAATATTTCACCCCTTTCTCCTGTTTCATGAATATTTCATCTTCTGTTGGACTTTGTTTCATTTAGCGTAAAAGCATGTTCTATGTTGTCCCACCTCCAAGAAAACAGAATTTCCAGCTTTCCCTTGACCACACACCCTGCTTCTGTCTCTGTTTTGTTTGGGTGCTTAGTGTCCTCTGCTGAATTCTGGGCAGCCTCTGCCAGGAAATGATGCCTGAATGGCACATGGGCACCAGTAAGATATGAGATAAGCTTTATTGTTCACACATTAAACAACAAAAGGACTCACCAAGGAGAAGTGTTCTGGTTTGGTCCAGAGTGAAGCAAGAGCAAAGCGGAGTGGGTGACATTGGATTTTTTTATTTGATAGGAGCCCGGGGTAGGTTGGGGTGGACGGGAGGACCTTGAGGGCTGGATGGGGTTTGTGTGGGGTCAACTTTCCCATCTGCACCAAAGGAGGAAGCATGTGGACTTTCTTATTCTGTCAGCCAGACATGGGGCAATAGGGTCAAGGGGGAGGGTTGGAGCATAAGAGCACTCAGAGATCAAACATGATAAATGAAATCTCTCTTTATCATGATCTTTCCTTCACCCTTCCCCTTCACTATAAACCTTCTGCGTTTCTACACTACCATCTAATTTTTAACTCCTTTCCAGTTGCCTTTTTAAATAATATTTTATAGCTTTATTTTTTTAATATTTATTCATTTGGCTGCTCCAGGTCTTCGCTATGGCATGCAGGGTCTCTAGTTGTGGCATGTGGGATCTAGTTTCTTGACCAGGGGTGGAACATGGGCTCACTTCACTAGGAACAGGAAGTCTTAACCACTGGATCACCCAGAAAGGCCCCAAATTGCCTTTTAATTTCTAGTAACTCTACCATAAGGATTCTTGTTAGAGTCATGAATAGCCTCCATGTCACCAAATCAAATAATTTCTCTATGCCTATCTTACTAGACCCATCAGGCCACTTTATTCTCCTTGTTTCATTCTTGTCTCTCTGGTTCTATAGCATCACACTCCCTAGGTTTTCTCCTGTCTCCCTGGTTACTCTTCCCAGTCATCTTCATGTGCTACTTCTCTCTGACATGAAATATTGGGGTCATTTAGGACTATGTCCTCCTTCTTCTTTTATATCAATCACAGAGTCATAGCAGATACCATTTATTTTTGTGACTTTACATATCTGTATACCATAGATATATAGAATTTTTATATATGGCAAATTTATATCTCCATATAGTTATTTCATATAATTTCCAAGCTTAAATACAGGCTATTTGAAGTGCTATACGGACTTCTCATAGAAATCCAAAATTTAGAATTCCCCAAGGAAAATTAGATTTCCCTTCCAAAATATGTTTCTCTTTCAATCTTCTCTGTTTCAGTAAATGACATCACCAAGTTTCCGTGACTGAAGCCAGAAACCCAGACTCTTGACTGATTATTTCTTCCATTCTCTCATTTTCTACATACACTCCTTTGGCATGTTTCATTGTTCTGCCCCTCAAAGACAGCTAATCCTACCCATCTGTCTGTCTTTTGTATAGAATAAGCCATCACCAGATCATCATCCTTCTTCCCAGGGCACTATGGGAGCCTCCCAACTCAGCTCCACCTTTCCACTCTTTCTCCACCAAGCCAGCCTTTCAGAGTAGTCAGAGGGATATTTAAGCAGTAAATCAGATCACATAACTCTCCTGCTTAAATCTCCCCAGTGGCTTACTGATGTACACAGAGTAAATTCCAGAGTCTGTATCATACCACATACAGTGCCCTCTGTGTGGCTGAAATGATTGGGTGGTTATTCTGCATTATACACTTTCTGAGGGCTTTCCAGGTACTCATTTATTCAATCTTCACACCAGCCCTGTGACGTAAATATTACTGTATCTATTTTAGCGGAGGAAATGAACCACGGGGGATGTTAAGGATCCTGCCTTAAGGAGGCACAACTAAGTGGTGGATCTGGATTCAAATGCAAGCCACTTGACTCCAGGGTTCATCCTGAACCACCACATATGACTACTTCTTGTGAGCAAAGGCATGGACGAAGAAATGAGGCATGAAATGAATGGTCATTCAACCATTCCTAAACTGATCCAGAGAAGCAAAACCCCTGCTTCACAGGTCAGGACTGAGAAGCTTTGGCAACTCTCTGCAGCATGATTTTTATGCCAGCAATAGGCCTGGGTTTTAACCTGACTGATCTTTTCCTTCTTCTCTTTCAACCATACCTTCAGCATAGAGACTTGCGGATTCCAGCCTGAGACTGTTGTGCTGCCTGCAATTGGCATGGGGAGCATAGCAACGACAAAATGAGATCCAGCGCATTGCAGTGTGTCATGTATCTGCCATGGGCAATTAGCAGAATTGAATCCACCTTCCTTGCCTAGATATAAAGTTCTACCTTCGCGGCCAGCACCAATTTTTTTTTTTTTGCACTTCCAGAGTTCATTCTTCTGGTCATGTCAGTAAATCATTAACGCTGGGTCCAGTTCTGTACAAGACAAAGTGTGGGATACAGGTTGAACTAGAACTAGTTTCTGCCCTGAAGAGGAAGAAATAGAAACTTTGTTACTAAACATAACAAAAGTCAATTCATGGAAATGTTATTTAAAATGCACAAAAATTTGTCAGAGCACAGAGGAGAGGGGAATTAATTCTCCTAGAGGTAATGCAGTGGTTTCATGGAGTGGGTAATGGGCATTTATGAATTCAACAAATATTTGAATTTTTAGCTCTGAACTGGGTGCATCATCCATTTCATCGGATTTATCAATGTAAGTCAGATAAGCAAAGAAAATTCATCTCTTGACTGTAGTCAATATTTATTTCCAAAGACTGAGAAAATTTTTCTAATTTGGTAATCCTACTTGCTTAAAACACCCTCCGATCTTCATGGTGTGTGTGTCCTTAGTTAGTCAGTCCTGTCTGATTCTTTGTGACCCCGTGGACTATAGCCTGCCAGGCTCCTCTGTTCATGGTATTCTCCCAGGCAAGAATACTGGAGTGGGTTCAGTTCAGTTCAGTCACTCAGTCATGTCCGACTCTTTGAGACCCCATGGACTGCAGCACACCAGGCCTCCCTATCCATCACCAACTCCCAGAGCATGCTCAAACTCATGTCCATTGAATCAGTGATGCCATCCAACCATCTCATCCTCATCCTCTGCCTTCTCCTCCTGCCTTCAATCTTTCCCAGCATCAGAGTCTTTTCCAATGAGCCAGTTCTTCACATTAGGCAGCCAAAGTATTGGCACTTCAGCTTCAGCATCAGTCCTTCCAAAGAATATTCAGGATTGATTTCCTTTAGGATTGACTGGTTTGATCTGCTTGCTATTCAACGGACTCTCAAGAGTCTTCTCCAGCACCACAATTCAAAAGCATCTGCTTTTCCAGAGGATCTTCCTGAGCTGGAGGTGGAAGCCTGGTCTTTAGCATTGCAGATTGATTCTTTACCATCTGAGCCACCAGGAAAGCCTCTGTCTTGCTGGGAAAAGGTAGAAATGAGAAAGGGTGGAGTCAGCTGCTTCTGCTCTGTTTTGGAGAGAGGTGTCTAGGAAGAAACTGTTCTTGATCATCAGGTAGTGAGACTATTAATACACATGTGATATTCTGGAAATTCTTG
Organism: Capra hircus; assembly: GCF_001704415.2. Lineage (NCBI taxonomy): Eukaryota > Metazoa > Chordata > Mammalia > Artiodactyla > Bovidae > Capra > Capra hircus. The sequence goes on from NC_030835.1 coordinate 24,673,811, forward strand.
CTGGGACGTGAAATTATAATTGTTACAGTAAAATAATCCTGTATGCAGGCTTTGAAACATTTTGAAAATAGTCTTTTTTGAAAATTTCTGTTTAGCATTTTCTTATTAAATGAATAATTTGCATTTCCTCCAAACTTCTTCCAGTATATTCCATAATTGCATAGTACCTTTGAGTAGTTGAAATGAGAAACATCTGCTATGCTGTGCTTTTGAACTAGACATAGTAGTTATTCTGGGAAGAAGCCAGGAGATAAAAAAACAAAATAACTGCTAAGACAAAAGAATAAATTTTTAAAAAGCAACCTGGTGTGTGATACACTTAGAATATCATTCACATCAAGCTCCTGACCTTCAAAAAATATTTTGTTGTAGACTGCTGAGTTTTGAGTGGGGAAGAGAAGTACAGGGAAGATGTTTGAAGAGTCTTATAAGTGCTGTTTTTGGAGATAATTTAACAGAGAGTGCTGTTGCTTCAGTTCCTAATTTCTAGGTTCATTTGTTCAGATATGATAGTCCTAGATCCATGATGTTGATTTAGCTGAACTCGCCTGATTAGCATGATAGCCTCCTTCAGCCTCATCAGCCTGAAAAGAGTGTTCTTGGGCATGCGTGGTTTGGTATAGTTCAGTAACTTTTCAGAAACCTAAATTTTCTGGATGATATACTTGCCCTTCATGAAATTCATTTTACCTGTCCCCACAAGTATCTGTGGGGTGGTCAGGAATGAAGACTCAACCCATAGAGTGTAATATTGAATGCTATGAATTGGTTCTGAACACTTTGGATTCAGAAAAATCTAACTGAATTCTGTGAATGTTCTCACTTGTAGTGTGAACTGGGAAAATTATTTAATGTCTCTAACCTTAGTTTCTTTATGTACACACTGAGACAAAGATCTTACAGTGATGAGAAGATAAAATGAGATAATCTATGTAAAGTAGCATTTGTCATACGGTTAGTTCTTTGTCCAGCAGAGGGAAAAGTACAGTGACAAGTAATCCTGGGGTCAGAATCGATCCTAATCATTTCTACTGACAGTCCTAGTTAGCCTGGCTGAGTGGGGAGAGTGACACCGTGTCATGCCACTTAGATCCCTCTTAAAGAACCTGGCACTTACACTTAAGTGGTTGGCAGGGCTGACTGCTGACAGCTCAGAATTGCATCCCTTTCTCAGAATTGCCCTCTAATGAAAAAGGCTGCTTACTTGAGGCTATTCCCCTCTCTGGGAGCAGCCCTTATCCAGCAATTGGTCACTGTTGGGCAGTACTAAAGCCCATACTCCTTGCCTCAATAAAAACACCCATGGAAGACTTCCAAGTTTTAGAACTTTTTGATTGATTGACGGAGGCAACTGTTGCAACTGCATCTCCATTTGTCTTCCCCTTCTGTTCAACCCTGTCATATGGCTGCTTCCTAAGAGCTGTTCCTGGGAACATATCCCATTAAGCCTTCTGCATGCATATGTCAGCATCTTAGAGTTTCTTTCTTCAGGACACCTAGAGAGACAGGAGGCACCTCCCACCTCCATCTTCCCACACCATTTTGTGTTGTATTGCTTCTGAGAGAAAGGATATAAATTTCCAGAGGTGGAGATTCCCAGAGATAGCTGAGGGCATTTGGTGATAACAACAGTCCACAGAAGACTATTTTCTTGGTATTATCAAAATGGTCTTTTTCTTTCCTCTGTATATTTCAGGCTTCCCCAAGCTTTCCTGTATTTTTTGTCCACACAGTTTGGTTCACTCCAGATTAATTCCCTGCTTTTCTTCCTCTACCTGGGTGATCAGAGCTAGGAGCTAGACAGAAGACAGCAGCTCCTGACATCAATTCCACATGTTCCTTCATCCCACTGTCCTTTAAGAGAAAGTGACAGACACTTTACTAAGACAGCATAAAAAGAACCTAATGAAGAAATGGAATGTGAGTCCCTGAAAGACTGCCTGTCTGTTGGGCTTTGATTTTGAAGTGGCTTGAGTACTACCTGGCAGGACCACAATAGACTTTTGAAATGACAAAAAAGGGAGCTCACATTTGTTAAAGCTGTAACTAGCTTGAATCAATGCCAGACTGCCAAAGTTGAGCTGACTTTAGGCTACTCCCAGGTCTTCTAGCCTTAGAGGTTTTCCCTGATAAATAAATTAAATATTTTATTTATTTTAAAATAAATCATATAAACAGATTCTGGTCAATTGCTCCTTTGCCACATGCAGATCACTGCTTCTGTCATTCTGATGTTTGGAAAGAACCATTTCTGCCTTTTAAAAGTTATGGATTTAGCTGGAGTCACAAGAGATATTGCACAAAACTTCAGCCACATGATTTCAAATATTCTGAAATTAATTATAAAATCAAGATAGCTTTCAAATCGTATGACAGGCAAGCCACCATCACCATGTACTGCAACTGCCTTGGAACACAACCTTTACAAGGTGAGCAGATTCTTAGTATTGCAGTTGACTCAAGTGAACATTCTTACATTTTACATTTTCTCTCTCTCTCTTTTTTTTTTTCTTTTTTGTTTTGAACATTCTTGAATAACCTAGTTTGTTTTCTAGACAATTAAGGACAAAGTGAGTGAAATGCTATAGTCAGTGTCTAGTTTGATGAATGTCCTCCTGTGAATGATACCAAATGTCAGGGGGGAAGTGTCTGTTTTCATATAGCAGTATTTTCCTTTGGTAATCCGCCTCATAAAATCTATCAGCAACTATTGGACTCTTAAATCTTTCTAAGTGTTATGTATTATGGAAAGTAGAAAAGTTATTAAACTTGTGCCCATAGGGAGATATGAATCATAAAAATTCAATCAACTAGAATTAAAAGCTTCAGATTTATAATTTATGTTGAGATGAGCAACACTAAAAACATAAATGTACTAAAACCAAAAAATAGTAAATGAAGTCATCTTTAGCTTTCAGAATAGTTTGTATTTGAGAAAATTCCTAACTGTACAGGAATGAATTATAAGTCTTGTTATGTAATTTAGTCCAAATTAATTAACCAGAAGGCATAATTTGCAAAAGAAAAATATATTTTTAATGTTTTTAAAACCCATTGTTACTGTTTGTTTTAAGCAGAATTTCTTGTCAAATGAAATTTTACCTGAAATCCAATTTAAAACAGGTGAATAAAATCATGATTTAATCAAATATAGTTCTAAAGTACATTTAGTAAAATACTTCTGATAGGACATTGTGGTTCTCTATTTAGGTGTCTATATGCTTCTGTGAACTCCTGGAAGAAAAAGCACTGTGCCTTATTGACTCAGCGTCTAGAATTCTTCCTGGCCCTTAGGAGTCAGATGAAAAAAAAAAAAAGTGTGTTTTTCACACATGGGCTGAGTAAATGTGTGGGTCACCAATAGTCTCGCTCTCAGTGAAATCATGAGTTAGTCAGTAATGGATTAGATCTATTGGCACTTCAGCGTTATTGATAGCTTGCTTTTATGCACAAATTGTTCAGCATTTCTTTTGCTCAAAGGGTTGTCTTTCTAGAATCCTCCACAAAGAATATAATTTGAATAATCACACCCATGTCTATGGTAGTGAGGGTGGACCCTGAGAGAGTGGTTAGTGGCTCTCTTGATACAACCTGCCTTCTTAAATCTCTGTGATCCTAATTAAATCAATCATCCTTCTTAATGGGTCAGATGATTAAGGCAATCAACCCATTCTTCCTAAAGCAGATTGATTTAATGGAAGTCAGGAAACCTAAGGGGATTGACTTAATTGGGGTCAAGAAACCTAAGGAATTTTGGTGGTCTAATGAATGACAGGAGATTTAGGAAAGACAATAGATTTAATGGGGCCATGATATTTAAGAGAGCTGTTTTAATCAATGTGATTCACTTAATTAATTGGGACTGACTTAATCAATAGGGGTCACATGATTTAGGGTGCTGATTAAATGCATGGCAGTCATGTGATTACAAGCAGCCAGATTGAAACGTTGGTAGTTCCGTGTTTTAAGGGGACTGATGGAATAAAAGGCAATCCAATGATTTAAGTGGGATTAACAGTGGGATTAACAGATTAGGAAAGCTGATTAATTTGGCTCAGATGGTAAAGCGTCTGCCTACAATGTGGGAGACCCGGGTTTGATCCCTGGGTTGGGAAGATCTCCTGTAGAAGGAAACAGCAAACCACTCCAGTACTCTTGCCTGGAGAATCCCACGGATGGAGGAGCCTGGTAGGCTACAGTCCATAGGGTCGCAGAGAGTCAGACATGACTGAGCGACTGAACTGAACTGAATCTCGTTAAAGCAATCTGCCTTCTTAATTCTCCTGAACCCCATTAAATTAATCAGCTTTCCTAATCTGTTAATCCCACTGTTGAAGAAAGTGAAAGTGAAGTCGCTCAGTTGTGTCCAACTCTGCGACCCCATGAATCGCAGCACACCAGGCCTCCCTGTCTATCACTAACTCCCAGAGTTCACTCAAACTCACATCCATCAAGTCAGTAATGCCATCCAGCCATCTCATCCTCTGTCATCCCCTTCTCCTCCTGCCCCCAATCCCTCCCAGCATCAGAGTCTTTTCCAGTGAGTCAACTCTTCACCTGAGGTGGCCAAATACTGAAGTTTCAGCTTTAGTATCATTCCTTCCAAAGAACACCCAGGACTGATCTCCTTTAGAATGGACTGGTTGGATCTCCTTGCAGTCCAAGGGACTCTCAAGAGTCTTCTCCAACACCACAGTTCAAAAGCATCAATTCTTCGGTGCTCAGCCTTCTTCACAGTCCAACTCTCACATTCATACATGACCACTGGAAAAACCATAGCCTTGACTAGACGGACCTTTGTTGGCAAAGTAATGTCTCTGCTTTTGAATATGCTATCTGGGTTAGTCATAACTTTGCTTCCAAGGAGTAAGCGTCTTTTAATTTCATGGCTGCAATCACCATCTGCAGTGATTTTGGAGCCCCAAAAAATAAAGTCTGCCACTGTTTCCACTGTTTCCCCATCTATTTCCCATAATGGGATTAGGAAACCTAAAGGGCTTGATTGCTATAATTAGTGTCAAGATTTAAGAAGGGTGATTGATTTAATGGGGGATCTGGATATGTAACAAGACATATTTCATCAATTGGAGTCACATGATATAAGGGGCTAATTTGACATAAGGAAGTCTGCTGACAAGGCAGTACACACTGAATCTTGGAGTCACCTAATTTATAGGGGCTGGTTTAAAATAGGAGTCTCCTGATTCAAGGGGCTTATTGAATCAGCCAGAGTATCTCCCTCCACCAAGGGGGACAGCACCCTCCCATAATTGTGGCATGTGCCCAGTGGGTGGCCCTGTTCATGGGTGTAGTATATTGCTTGATGGATGGAGTTAAGCCATTATTTAACTTGACTTCTTCCAACTGAAGTCTATTGGCAAGCTCATAGGAACATCCAAGGCAGACTGTATCATTTTTTTCTGAGCCTTTCAAGAGGGAATGGAAGTGTACCAGTGCAACTGTGGGAGGCAAGAGAATGATAGTAATGAATTTATATGAAAGACATTTTGAAGCACCTTACTCTTCTATGAAGTTTTAGAGAATCTGAATCATGTAAGCCCCTGATTAAGCCATAACAGGAACATGCAATTCATGGGGTTCGTGCAGTCCTTGGGGTCACAGAGACTCAGACAGGACTGGACCACTGAACAACAGGAATATAAATGGACAGAAAATGTTAAGAAATAACAAATCAGATTAGCTCAGAATGGAAAGATTTAGAATACAGTCATTATTTTATCAAATTAACAAACAAAACCCATGATTAAGAAGTGCTGCATTCTCCATGAAAACTGACCTTTTCCAGTCCTATGGCCATTGCTCTTTTCCAAACTTGCTGACATATTGAGTGCAGCACTTTAACAGCATCGTCTTTTAGGATTTGAAATGATTCACTGGATTTCCATCACCTCCACTAGCTTTGTTCTTTGTAGTGCTTCCTAAGGCCCACTTGACTTCCCTCTCCAGAATGTCTGGCTCTAAGTGAGTGACCCCACCATCATGGTTATCTGGGTCATTATGATCTTTCTTATATAGTTCTTCTGTATATTCTTATCACTTCATCTTAATCTTTTCTGCTCCCGTTAGGTTCTTACCACTTCTGTCCTTTATCTTGCCCATCCTTGCTTGAATTGTTCCCAAATCTTGTGTTCATTCTAGAAGGTGTTGTAGGTCTTCATAGAACTTCAGTCAACTTTAGATTCTTCAACATCAGTGATGGGATCAAAGAGGTAGTTTGAAATAAACATGTTTCTTTTTAGTAACTATTACTATCTAATGGACTATATAATATACTTTTTATTTTGTTTATGTCTGTCTCTTTCAACTGGAAATGTAAGCTCCATGAGGGTAAGGGTTTTGTTCTGTTTTATCTGTTTGTTTGCTTCTATAGTCCCAAAGCTTAGAATAGTGTGTATAAAATGATAAGCACTCAGTAAATATGTTCTGAATGAATTAACTGTTTAGTAGGAAACATTATAGCCATATCAAATACAATAGAAAGTGGCATCAAGAAGACTATTTAATCCTATGTTCTTTGAAATGCCTTCAGTGATATTCCTCTCAAGCTAATTTATTTTCCTTCTGGAATTGAAGGTAACTATGAAAAGTAGAAACTAAGTATTTATTGAGACAAAATACTAAATCATGTACTGTTTGTCATTGGACTTTTAGATTCTCTTTTTATCAAGAGTACCATCATCCTAGAATTGTTGTCATATATTATCATATTTCCATAAGAATAAGCATCCCCATTTTTAATATTGAAAGCAAGATTTACCGCTAAATTATGAAGTGAAAATACAACAATTGCTTCAGTTCAGTTCAGTTCAGTCCCTCAGTTGTGTCCGACTCTTTGTGACCCCATGAATCACAGCACGTCAGGCCTCCCTGTCCATCACCAATTCCCAGAGTTCACTCAGACTCATATCCATCGAGTCAGTGATGCCATCCAGCCATCTCATCTTCTGTTGTCCCCTTCTCCTCCTGTCCCCAATCCCTCCCAGCACCAGAGTCTTTTCCAATGAGTCAACTCTTCACATGAGGTGTCCAAAGTACTGAAGTTTCAGCTTTAGCATCATTCCTTCCAAAGAAATCCCAGGGCTGATGTCCTTCAGAATGGACTGGTTGGATCTCCTTGCAGTCCAAGGGACTCTCAAGAGTCTCCTCAAACACCACAGTTCAAATGCATCAGTTCTTCAGCACTCAGCCTTCTTCACAGTCCAACTCTCACATCCATACATGACCACAGGAAAAACCATAGCCTTGACTAGATGGACCTTAGTTGGCAAAGTAATGTCTCTGCTTTTCAATATGCTATCTAGGTTGGTCATACCTTTCCTTCCAAGGAGTAAGCGTCTTTTGATTTCATGGCTGCAGTCACCATCTGCAGTGATTTTGGAGCCCCAAAATAAAATCTAATACTGTTTCCACTGTTTCCCCATCTATTTGCCATGAAGTGATGGGATCAGATGCCATGATCTTCGGTTTCTGAATGCTGAGCTTTAAGCCAACTTTTTCCTCTCTCCTCTTTCACTTTCATCAAGAGGCTTTTTAGTTCCTCTTCACTTTCTGCCATAAGGGTGGCATCATCTGCATATCTGAGGTTATTGATATTTCTCCCGGCAATCTTGATTCCAGCTTGTGCTTCTTCCAGCCCAGCATTTCTCATGATGTACTTTGCATAAAAGTTAAATAAGCAGGGTGACAATATACAGCCTTGACGTACTCCTTTTCCTATTTGGAACCAGTCTGTTGTTCCATGTCCAGTTAGAACTGTTGCTTCCTGACCTGCATATAGGTTTCTCAAGAGGCAGGTCAGGTGGTCTAGTATTCCCATCTCTTTCAGAATTTTCCACAGTTTATTGTGATACTGAACACTAAATCAACCTACCTTTATAAACTTTTTTCAAACCCCAAATACTCACATAGATAAAAACAGTTAGAAATCAGTTTAACCAGCAACATCACAATATTCTCAATGGAATTGATATTTAATTTATTGTAAGATTTTATTTGGTAAGAAACTTGCTAAAGTCAGGTATCAGTATAGACCAATATCTTTTGAAGTATTGATTTCCTTAAAAATATTTCCCGTAGAACTTACAATATTTAATTATTAAATAGATCTTATATATTGATTGCTCTTGCTTAAGTTTTAGCAATGTTAAAGATATGATTTTAACAAAGTGCTTTGATTTTGCTACAAATAATGGACTGTAGCCCACCAGCCTCCTCTGTCCATTGGAATTCTCCACATGGAGTTCACCCATGGGGTGGGTTGCCATACCTTCCTCCAGGGGATCTTCCTAACCCAGGGATCGAACCAGCATCTCTTACGTCTCTTCATTGAAGGCAGGTTCTTTATCACTAGCACCACCTGAGAAAGTCTAAACAGTCCTACATAAAAAACTGGCCACCTATTCATTTCTTTCTCTTTCCACATCATTTCCATTCCCCTCCTCGAAGAGACACATTAATGCAAGCTTTTGAAAATGTATCTTCAGACCATTTTCTATTCATTTATATATATGTTTATATATATATATTCCCCGTGGTGATCACATCCTTGCCATGGCAAAGGAGCTTGTGTAACTCAATGAAGCTATGAGCCATGCTGTGAAGGACCACCCAAGACACACTGGTCGTAGTGAAGAGTTCTGACCAAGTGCAGTCCACTGGAGGAGGAAATGACAACCCACTGCAGTATTCTTGCCTGGAGAACTCCATGTGCAGTGTGAAAAGACAGAAAGATATGACACCCCAAGGTGATCCCCTCAGGTTGGAAGGTGTCCAACATGCTACAGGACAAGAGCAGAGAAGCAGCTCCAGTAGGAATGAAGAGGCTGGGCCCAAGCAGAAAGGATGTTCAGCTGTGGATGTGTCTGGTGGTGAAAGTAAAAGCTGATGCTGTAAAGAACAATATAACATAGGAACCTAGAAGGTTAGGTCCATGAATCAGGGTGAATTGGATGTGGTCAAGCAGGAGATGGTAAGACTGAACATCAACATTCTAGGAATCAGTGAAGTAAAATGAATGGGAATGGGCAAATTTAATTCAGATGACCTTATATCTACTATTGAGGGCAAGAATCCATTAGAAGAAATGAAGTAGCCCTCACAGGCAACAGAAGAGTCCAAAATGCAGTACTTGGGTGCAATCTCAAAAACAGCAGAATGATTTCTGACAGCAGAATGCTATCAGTTCATTTCCAAGGCAAACCACTCAACATCAGAGTAATCCAATACTATGCCCCATCACTGATGCTCAAGAACCTAAAGCTGACTGGTTCTATGAAGACCTACAACACCTTCTAGAATGAACACAAGATTTGGGAACAATTCAAGCAAGGATGGGCAAGATAAAGGACAGAAGTGGTAAGAACCTAACAGGAGCAGAAAAGATTAAGATGAAGTGATAAGAATATACAGAAGAACTATATAAGAAAGGTCATAATGACCCAGATAACCATGATGAAGTGGTCACTCACTTAGAGCCAGACATTCTGGAGAGGGCCTTAGGAAGGCACTACAAGGAACAAAGCTAGTGGAGGTGATGGAAATCCAGTGAATCATTTCAAATCCTAAAAGACAATGTTGTTAAAATGATGCACTCAATATGTCAGCAAGTTTGAAAAACAGCTGTGGCCATAGGACTGGAAAATGTCAGTTTTCATTCCAGTCCCCCAAAATGGCAGTGCCAAAGAATGTTCAACCTACTGTACAATTGTGCATTTCACAGGCTAGCAAGGTTATGCTCAAGATTCTTCAATCAAAGCTTCAGTAGTACATGAGCTGAGAACTTCTAGATGTACCAGCTGGATTTAGAAAAGGCAGAGGAATCAGAGATCAAGTTGCTGATATTTGTTCTCTCATGGAGAAAGTTAGGGAATTCCAGGAAAACATCTACCTCTGCTTCACTGACTATGCTGAAGTCTTTGACTGTGGATCACAAAAACTAAGGAAATTTGCTAAAGATATGAGAATACCAGACCACCTTACTTGTTTCCTGAGAAACCTGTATGCATGCCAGGAAGCAACAGTTAGATCTGGACATGGAACAATGGACTGGGTCCAAATTGGGAAAGGAGTATGTCAAGGCTGTATATTGTCACCCTGCTTATTTAACTTCTATGCAGAGTACATCATTCAAAATACTACAATCACAAGATTGCTGAGAGAAATATCAAGTCCCAGATATGCAGGTGAAACCACTCTAATGGCAGAAAGTGAAGAGGAATTAAGCCTCTTGATGAAGTCTGTATAGTCAAAGCTATAGTTTTTCTAGTAGTTATCTACAGATGTGAAAGTTGGACCACAAAGTAGGCTGAGCATTTGAAATGATGCTTTCAAATTGTGATGCTGGAGAAGACTCTTGAGAGTCGCTTGTACTGCAAGATCAAGCCAGTCAATTCTAAAGGAAATCAACCCTGAATATTAATTGGAAGGACTAATGCTAAAGCTAAAGCTCCAATACTTTGGCCACCTGATATGAAGAGCTTACTCACTGGAAAAGACCCTGATGCTGGGAAAGATCGGAGGCAAAATGATAGAAGGTAGCAGGGGATGATATAGCAACACTGTCTTAATGGAAATTAATTTGAGCAAACTCTGGGAAATAGTGGAGGTCAGAGGAGCCTGGCATGCTACAGTGCATAGAGTCACAAAAAATTGGACATGATATAGCAAACATAGCAACAATTTATACATTTAGATGTATGATGGACAGGGAGGCCTGGCGTGCTGCAGTCCATGGGGTCACAGAGAGTCAGGCATGACTGACTGGCTGAACTGAACTGATACATTTAGAAGTTTTAAAAATGGATGGGAATTTTCTCCTTTTGTTGTTTTTATTCTTGGACGTTTAACTTGATAATGTATTGAGACTCTCTTTACAAACCACTATTTATATATTTCCATGGTTCTTTTACTGGTTATATAGTAGTGTGTTGAGTGGAATGTGTCTAGTTCTTAAAAAATTCATTTTTAGTCTTTTCCTTCCTCCTTCTCGATTTTGTGAAACAAATGATGAATTGCCATGAATATGTTTCCTTTCAATAAATCAACTTTATGATGCCTGTGTAATAAGATTATGGATCTTAAAGAGGACTGGAAAGGGGATACTGTGCATGGTTTGTGACTTTGGAAAGGTCATAGCTCTTAGTGAAAACATTTTGTAGTGTTCATATTATCAGTAGTTGTTGAGAAGAGCACTGGTTTATTTGACAGCCTAGCAATCTAGGCTGTAAGCTTATTGAGTGATTACTAGATTTGAAAGACTGTCAAATAATTATTGTATTTTTATTATAGCTAATAAATGTTTATTTAAAAATATGTGGAAATAAAGAATGTATTTCATACCATGAAGATATAACTTTTGTTTTCCTTTGGGTGCATTTCTTTCAATATTTTTTCTAGTTATATATTATTGTAGATATGTAAGTCTGACTTCTGAAACCAGACTTTCTCATTTCAAATACTAGTTGTATTTGTAAGCTGTGTATTTTAAGTTTCATGAGCATCATTAACCTCAGTTTCTTCACTTATAAGGTGGGATGGTGGTTGAAAATCCCTCCTAGAGTTGTGAGAATCTAGTAAGATAAATAGATGCAAGTCATTAAATCTTGCATACAGTATGTACTCAATAAATTATGTAAACAATTTAGAACATAATGCACATAATTAGGTACCTCCTTTACTCATTTAGTATGTTATGATGAGCCCCAGGTCATTAAGATAGTCTCCTTAATTAATTTTTATAACAAAATAGTATTTCATTGTATGATCAGGTGATATATTACATATTTCATGTAACAATCCATTATTCTTAGGCAGTTAAACTAGTTAAAATTTTACGCTCTTGAAAATAACAGATTTATAGTTTCTGTATTATTTTCTGTTTTTAAAAAATTGAATGGCTAAAGTCAATAATATGTGGTTTACATTAAGGATTTTGATGTGCTAATGCTGTGCTTAGTCACTCAGTTCTGTCAGACTCCCTATGACCCCATGGACTGTAGCCCACCAGGCTCCTCTGTTCATGGGGATTCTCTAGGCAAGAATACTGGAGTGGGTGGTCATGCCCTCCTCTAGGGGATCTTCCCAACCCAGGGATCAAATCCAGGTCTCCCTCATTGCAGGCAGATTCTTTACCTTCTGAGCCATTAGGGAAGCCCAAGGATTTTGATACATGTTTCCAAATTGAACAATGGGATTTAATGGATTTCAAAATTCCTGTTTTTAAAATTCTTTCAGTTATTTTAAATAAAATGATTTGTATCTATTCCTGATTTATTTCTTATTGGATGAAAATATTTAACATTGCAAAACAATAGTTTTCACAGATTAAATACATGGTATAAATGATGGACCTAACAGAAATAGAGGATATTAAGAAGAGGTGGCAAGAATACACAGAAGAACTATACAAAAGAGATTTTAATGACTCAGATAATCAGGATGGTATGATCACTTACTTAGAGCCAGGCGAGCCTGGAGTGTGAAGTCAGGTGGGCCTTAGGAATCATCACTACAAACAAAGCTAGTGGAAGTGATGGAATTCAGGCTGAGCTATTTCAAATCCTAAAAGGTGATGCTGTGAAAGTGCTGCACTCAATATGCCAGCAAGTTTGGAAGACTCAGCAGTGGCCACAGGACTGGAAAAGGTCAGTTTTCATTCCAATTCCAAAGAAAGGCGATGCCAAAGAATGTTCAAACTACCGTACAATTGCTCTCATCTCACATGCTAGCAAAGCAATGCTGAAAATTCTCTAAGCTAGGCTTCAACAGTATGTAAACTGAGAACTTCCAGATGTTCAAGCTGGATTTAGAAAGCACAAAAGAACCACAAACCAAGTTGCCAACATCCATTGGATCATATAAAAAAGCAAGAAAATTCCAGAAAAACATCTACTTCTGCTTCATTGACTACACTAAAGTCTTTGACTGTGTGGATCACAACAAACTGTGGAAAATTCTTAAAGAGAAGAGATGGGAATACCAGACCACCTGACCTGCCTCGTGAGTAATCTGTATGCAGGTCAAGAAGCAATAGTTAGAACTGGACAAGGAACAATGGACTGGTTCTAAATCGGGAAAGGAGTACGCCAAGGCTGCATATTGTCACCCTGCTTATTTAACTTCCATGCAGAGTACATCATACAAAATGCCAGGCTGGAGGAAGCATAAGCTGGAATCAAGACTGCTGGGAGAAATATCAATAACCTCAGATATGCAGATGACACCACTCTAATGGTAGAAAGGGAAGAGGAAATAAAGAGCCTCTTGATGAAAGTGAAAGAGGAGAGTGGAGAAACTGGCTTAAAACTCAGCATTCAAAAAACTAAGATTATGGCATCTGGTCCCATCACTTCATGGCAAATAGATAGGGAAACAATGAAAAGAGTGACAGGCATTTTCTTGGGCTCCAAAATCACTGCGAATGGTGACTTTAGCCATGAAATTAAAAGATGTTTGCTCCTTGGAAGAAAAGCTATGACCAACCTAAACAGCATCTTAAAAAGCAGAGACATTACTTTGCCTATAATTTCCATATAGCCCAAGCTATGGTTTTTCTAGTAGTCATGCACGGATGTGAGAGATGGACTATAACGAAAGCTGAACACCGAAGAATGTATGCTTTTCAACTGTGGTGTTGGAGAAGACTCTTGAGAGTCTCTTGGACAGCTAGGAGATCAAACCAGTCAACTCTAAAGGAAATCAATCTTGAATATTCTTTGGAAGGACTGATGATGTGAAGCTGAAGTGCCAATGCTTTGGCCACCTAATGTGAAGTGGAAAAGACCACTTTTCATTGGAAAAGACCTTGATGCTGGGAAAGATTGAAGGCAGGAGGAGTAGGGGATGGCAGAAAATGAGATGGTTGGATGACATCACCAACTCAATGAACATAAGTTTGAACAAGCTCCAGGAGTTGGTGATGGACAGGGAAGGCTGGCATGCTGCAGTCCATGGGGTCGCAAAGAGTCAGACATGACTGAACAACTAAGCTGAACTGACTGATAAATGATACAAGAACTTATTCATCTAATAAACTTTTTTTCAAAAAAAAAAACCTTGAAAGGTAGGATCTCACTTATACTTACACTTGAAAATATCTTTGAGATTATTCTTTAGCTATTGAATAAACCCATAAGCATTTTTCATGTTATGGTTATGATTATTATCTATATCAAAATATAATTGAAAAGTATCTCAAATTTGTCATAAGAGTTGACCTAAAGTAAACTGTTTGCAATATTTTTCCTACTCATTGTCCAATTTCTATCTTAATCAGAATCTTTTCCTTTCTTTCTTTCTTATTTTCATCTAGTATGGCTGCAATGTGTGTGGCCCTAGCACATTTAGGCTGGTTCAAACCATTTCTCAGAATGTTTTACAACATGACCTAGTCTTAAGAACCTGTTCTAATAAGATTTGATAAGAAGTCTATTAAGAGGGTACTTGCTAAGGCTTTTGCTTTATTGATTAGAGACGGTTATAGCTGTCCACCCTTTCTTGCTCTCCTCTCTTCTGCCTGCTTTGAATAAAGCCAAGATTGTTGAAAGTACAAGTCTCTTATGACTAGAAAATCTCATCAACTTCAATGAACTTCTGAGTTAATACAACAACTGCCCACTACCAGATGTATAATTATATGAGGAAAAACCTCTCCTATTTATATAAAATACTGATCACTTTGGTCTTAATAGATTTGAAGGCTAAAATCTAAAATAGATTTGAAGGCTAACACAAACTCTGCTAATTTTTTAGCTGCTTTTGAAACAGACTTCTTTAGAGACTTCATCAAAATTGATTGCTCCAGGATTGTATAGGATTTCATGAAAAAATATATATATATATATATTGGTTTTTCAAGACATATTTCAATGAAATTGTGGAATTTAGAGTTGGAAAGGACCTTAGAGATCATTTAATTCAAAAATTCTTTTAATTTTTTACATTTTTTAAACTTTTAATTTTATATTGCAATATAGCTGATTATCAATGTTGTGATCATCTCAGGCGGACAGCATAGGAACTCAACAGTACATATATGTGTATCCATTCTCCCCCAAACTCCCTCCCATAGTTCATAAGTTCTTAATGGCAGTTGTTTGTCAAAATTACCATTGGTTCTTAAATAAATATGCATATCTTAGCCTTATGCTCAAGCATGTTGATTCAGAAGATCTCAGGTAGGATCCATCTGTATTTTTTAAAACTACAGGGTGATTCTCACAGTCAGAGGTGAAAGTTACTGATTAGTATCTACCCTTCTCAAACAGCAATCTGTGGAGCAGCCTATGATATCCACATATCATACCTAGCAACAAATTAGAATTTTTCAGTTTACAAAGGAAAAGTAAGTTTATATAACTGTATTACTAAACATATCCAAGATCCTGATAAATAGATGAATTTTTTAAAAGGTCCAGGTAAGTCTCAGTTAATTGTAGCCACTTTTTTTTTTCTAGAAAGTAAAAATATTGAGAAATATTGAGAGAGTCTTTCAAGACTCTCGTGCTTTCACGAGAACTTCACCACCAGTTTCACAGCTCACATTTGTTCATATTTTCAGTCTGTTGAGATTTAGTTCAATGGTGTGGATTTACCTTTATCTGGGGGAAGATTAGACCCAATTTAACTAATAGAAGCTTCCCTGGTGGCCCAGATGGCAAAGACTCTGTCTGCAATGTGGGAGACCTGGTTTTGATATCTGGGTCTGAAAGATCCCCTGGAGAAGGGAACGGATACTCCAGTATTCTTGCCTGAAGGATTCCATGGACAGAGGAGCCCGGTGGGCTACAGTCTATGGGATCACAATGAGTCGGACATGACTGAGTGATTAACACATACACACACATGCAACTAACAGAGGCAGCTTGGGTGGAAAGAGTGTTAGCTGTCACTGCACCTCCCCTCCACCAAACTCCTAACTTCTCTGCTAAGAGAAAATGAGTTTGCCAGTGAAGCTGACTTGGACCTCTTTGGTTGGTTCTTATTTCAGTCATATGTACAATTTTACTTTTTAGAAATTATTCTAGACCTCATCTAATAAGTTATTTAGGTTTCTGTTTAATTTGCAGTCTCAAGCAATTTAAATAATTTATTGTTAATAAATAGCTATTCTTCAAAATGAGTGCCAGTAAATTTTTAGATATAAAGAAAACATTCAAAAATAGTTATTAGTTCTTGGCCTGAAATAATAAGGAAAAAAATCTTTGCAACCCTATGGATCACAGCTCACCATGCTCCTCTGTCCATGGAATTCTCCATTCAAGAATACTGGAATGAGTTGCCATGGGGTTGCAAAGAGTCAGACACGACTAAGCAACTATCACATACACATGCATATATACATATGTGCGTGCATGGTAAGTCACTTCAGTCATGTCTGACTCTTTATGACCCTATGGACTGTAGCCCACCAGGCTCCTCTGTCTATGAAATTCTCCAGGTAAGTATACTGGAGTGGGTTGCTATTTCCTTCTCAAGGGTATCTTCCCCATCTAAGGATCAAACACATGTCTCTTAAGTCTGCTACATTGGGAGGCATTTTCTTTACCACTAGCACCACCTGGGCAGCCCCATACACATATGAAAGTAAAAGTCTGCTCAGTCGTGTCTGACTCTTTGAAACCCCATAGACTGTAGCCCGCCAGGTTCCTCTGTCCATGGGGATTTTCCAGGCAAGAATGCTGGAGTGGGTTGCCAAACCCTCCTCCAGGGTATTTTCCCAACCCAGGGATTGAACCAAGGTCCCCCGCATTTAGGCGGATTCTCTATCATCTGAGCCACCAAGGAAGCCATGTACATGTACAGCCATATTTAATCTGAAGTACATTACATGGTCTTCTAAATATAGAAAATATTTCTGAAAACAATTTTTTCTTCCCCTACCTACTTCATTTCTCACAATAAGATCCCAGGCTGCTTGTAGAAGTTAAGGTATGCTGTAGGCAGTACTAACTATGGAGAGTATAACTGTGTAACTGGATCCTAATAGCTGTGGTTCCTCAGAGCCTTGATTATGTTGTTTTCATTTTATTTCAGGCAGCAACTGGTAGAGAAGATTTAGGCTCCAAGAGGACCAGATTCCCCTCAGCTATGTTAGTGTTGGAGCCACTGCAGGGTGATGCAAAGATTTTGCTTGCTGTCCTCCATTGCAAAGACCCCTAGTGCCAGACCAGAAGGCTGCCCCGCCAGGCCAAAGATCCAGAACCAGCAAATAGGCCTTTTTCATGGGAAGACTGGCAGTTTGTCTCAGTGGGTTATCTATGCAGAGCCCTGGGGTTGATAGTCTCTCTCTTTGATTGTACCTGGAATTGCAACCATCCCCACTCTGGCCTCCAGAGCCAGGTAATCATTAAATCAAACTTGGTTCTGCTTGCTCATAGTCTGTAAAGTCAGCTACTGACACCAGAGTGTTGTGAAGGAAAATGCAGCTTTTTTATTGTAGGAAGCCAAGAAAGGAGTCCAAGGCAGCTAGTGCTTCAAAAACCGGAACTCCCCAAAGGCTTTCAGAGGAATGTTTTAAAGATGGAGGGGCGGGGGAGCGGGGTGGTGGGGGACCGTAGGGGAGGGTTTGTAAGACGAGGGATTGAAATGAAGCAGGATCCGATGGCCCTTGTGTCCTGTGTCCTCCACCTGTGTTTTGTTTGTGGAAAAAAAAAAAAAAAAGTTCGCAATGTATAAATTTAATCAGAGAAATGAGAAAATGGAGAAGCAGAGACAAAAGCTGTCAAACAGGACAAAACAATAAATAGTAAGCAAAGTCAGGGACTTTTAGTCCCTCCATAAGGGCTCTAGAGGCTTCCCTGGCGGCTCAGATGGTAAAGAATCTGCCTATAATGCAGGAGACCTGCGTTTGATCCCAGGGTCAGGAAGACCCCCTGGAGATGGGAATAGCTACCAACTCCAGTATTCTTGCCTGGAGAACTCCATGGCCAGAGGAGCCTGGCAGGCCATAGTCCTTGGCAGGGGTTGCAAAGAGTCAGACACAACTGAGTGACTAACACTTTTACTTTCTTCACTTCAAGGGCTATAGATAATATTCTGACCCATATCCTGTGAACTGTCTTGTAGATACTGAAACCCTCACCAGACAGAAGAAGTTAACTACTTGATGACAAGATTGTAGCCATGACATAAACTGCCACGATTCTGAAAACTGGCCTCAGGGAAATGGGAACAAACCAACCCTGGAACTAAAGATTAATGGCAATCATTTGCACTTAAAACAATCAAGATGAGGCTATTCAGGCCACTGATAACTAGTTTCAAGATGACTGTTGGAGCTGACTGTACTTGGAGCTCCCTCCCTCTTCCTATAAAAGCTCTTGCCCACTGGTTGTAGTGGGTGTCAGCCTTTGGACAGGAATCTGCCCTTCCCCCAGTTGCCTGCATCCAAAATAAAGCAAACTTTCCTTTCCACCAGGCCTTGCCTTTTTATTGGGTTTTGAGTTGCAAGAAGCTCGATCTCACTTTCAGTTACAGGATCAGCTCATGGAGATTCTTCTGATAGGGTGGTGGGGAGATAATTAATTCTATCTGGTTTGGGTAAATTCTTCCATCTGGTGGTGGTTTTAGTATCTGCCAAACAGCTCAAAAACCATGGCTCAGGGCTTGCTTGTTTTCCTTTTTGCATTTTCTCTCTTCTCTGGTTAAATTTATTCTTAGACTAGTGTTTTTCTATAGGCAAAGGCAAGTGGAGGAGTCCTGTACTGAGAAGGCCCCACAGGGCCCTGCTCAGTTATAAGTGGGGCTGCAAAACCGAGGGAAGCAAGCTGGAGAAAAAGCCCCCTCCCCAAACCCTGAGATCCTGCTGCCCACAGCAGAGGGCAAGCATGAAGATGGCACCTGCTGAGGGAAAAGAAACAAAAAACCCTAATGTTAAAAGAGAAAGATAGAGATGCCGCCAGAACATGAAGATGGTCCTGCCTGCCTGTTGGAAGAAAGCAGAGAAAGAGCTTATAGATGGGGTCTCAGGAAAAAGATAAAAGAAAGAAGATGGAGCCTGGGTAAGAGCCAGGCTGGGAGAGAGAGCCAGAGACAGTGCCCAGCTGGTGGCTGGCTTCCTCAGAGGCCTGCTCCTCAGGCTGAAGCTCCAGGACAAGCAGACTAGCCTCACCCACCATGAAGTCTGGACATCCAGCAACCAACTACTTCACACGGGACCCTGGAGCAGGTAAGGCCCAGCACCAGGCCTAGAAGAGCCGTTTCTCTGGTCACTACAGCCTTTTGGGTCTTGGGTATGCGAGCTCCATTGGTTTTCAAAGCTAAACATTTGGGAGGCTTGTCTCTCAGGGAAAGGTATTAAAAGCTGGGGTGACTGCTGTGGGTATTCTTTGCTCCTCAGGGAGAAGCTCGGGGTATTTCATTCCCTCCCGAATGTGGATCACCAGCCAGGGTAGGGGTTGGACTTTATGGTGAGACTGTTCCAGCCTTTCCTATGCTCTCTAATGTGGGCCTTTTCCTCCCTCCCTGGTTGTAGAGATTGCTTAGTGGTTGCCTTTAGAGATTTTTCTGGGGAAGTTGTTCCATATGTAGCTGCAGATTTGATGTGTCCACAAGAGGAGAGCCCAAGGTCCTCCTATGTCACCATCTTGAACTGGCTAAAAACTAAAAAAAAAAAAAATTAAAGCATTACTCTGGTTGCTGTGTGGAGCCTAGACTGGAGGGGGCCATTGTGGAACACTGAGCACAAGCAAGCTGAAACATTGGAGTTTGGATGAGAAACATTTATTAGTCGAGGAGGCACCAACCTGGAAGACAGGAAAGTTAGACTTGTCTCAAATCCATCTTGCTGGCTGGCCAGGAGATAAGAAGTTTAACAGCAAAGGGGGAAAGGGGAGGACATTCTGTGGGATTCTCGTTTTGTGATAAAATCTTAGCTGTGGACTTTTTGGCATCACTGTATGATTTTGCTTATCTCAGGTGGCTGTGATTATTCTATATGTTCCTGTAAAACAAGCTCAGTGGTCAATGTCTAGTGATCCTTTACCTTTCCTCTAGGAGGCATTTATGATTTTTTTAGGGCTTAGGTGATGGTCCAGGCAGAGAAGGCAACGGCAACCCACTCCAGTACACTTGCCTGGAAAATCCCATGGACAGAGGAGCCTGGTAGGCTGCACTCCATGGGGTTGCGAAGAGTCGGACACGACTGAGAGGCTTCACTTTCACTTGGCAGCAGCAGCAGATGGTCCAAGAATTTCAATTCTCAGTTGACCCTTCCAGTGTCATCAATTTCTAAGTCTGCTTGGGGCCAACTGTTTAAAGTCACAGGACATTATCTCAACAATTTGGGGTTATAAATCAAGGTATTGGTTTAAACTCCTGCTGCTGCTGCTGCTGCTGCTGCTGCTGCTGCTGCTGCTGCTGCTGCTGCTGCTGCTAAGTCGCTTTGGTCATGTACGACTCTGTGCAACCCCATAGATGGCAGCCCTCCAGGCTCCCCCATCCTTGGGCTTCTCCAGGCAAGAACACTGGGGTGGGTTGCCATTTCTTTCTCCACTGCATAAAAGTGAAAAGTGAAAGTGAAGTCGCTCAATTGTGTCC
Source organism: Capra hircus (assembly GCF_001704415.2). Classification (NCBI taxonomy): domain Eukaryota; kingdom Metazoa; phylum Chordata; class Mammalia; order Artiodactyla; family Bovidae; genus Capra; species Capra hircus. The sequence goes on from NC_030835.1 coordinate 24,694,367, forward strand.
AACTCTTCACGACCCCATGGACTTCAGCCCACCAGGCTCCTCCATCCATGGGATTTTCCAGGCAAGAGTACTGGAGTGGGGTGCCATCGCTTTCTCCAATTGGTTTAAGCTAGTGATCGTGAAAAAGATTATGCTGGGCTTTCATTTCCATTGTTTCTGAATTCTTTCACTTCCCTAATTAATAAGTGCTTGAATTGGCTCTTTGGAACTCAGGGAATGTGTAGGAGACTAATATTTTTTCTACAAATAACAAACAGAGACACTGATAGGTTTTAGTGCCTGCTGGATCCTGCTTGGTTTCAGAGCAAAGTCGATGCAGGAAAACCACTTAGGAAAGATAACTTTGGCTTGAACTGGAAAATGGAAAGGAATGGACCAATATGCAAGCATTTGAGATTTGTGCTTGTGAGTATTTACTCACAAATTGGATGTAAGGACAGTGAGAGTAGGAGGAATGAATATTCTCCTCTAGATTTTTGGCTTGAGCATCTGAAGTTATGGTAATGCAATTTGCTGAGATTTGGAGCATTAGAGGAAGATGTGTAGCTTTTCCTGGCTTGGCCTTATTCCCCTGTTAAAATGTTTTATGATAATCTTTGCTTTCCCTTTACATCCTCTATTAGAAACTGAAATTTCATTTTGATATGTTATTATTTGATTAATAACTTTCTCCTTCAATAGACCACAAGCTTTATTTTATTTTCCTGGCTTAGAACATGGAACATGGTAGGCTGGTTATAATGGTTGAGTGAATAAATGTGTGTTGCCATTGAGACGCAAACTATTTGAGAATTTTGAGTGCCAACTTTTTGTTGGACAGAGATGTGTCTGGAGGTAGGAAGAGAATTGATTGCAGATACTCACCTTCAAGATGATGAAATCACCAGTGGAGTATAGAGTGAAATTAGAAGAAAGTCTAGGAAAAGAGGAAGCACAGGTAAACTAAAAAAAACTGAATAAAGAATCTTACCTAACAGCGGAAAATGGTTAGCTTAACACTTGGAAACCAAAATAATACCTTTTCGTGCACAAACACCAGGTAATCACAGGTGATCACAATCTTCTACTTTAGTTGTCCCAACCAAAGCCTCCTTTAAAGTTTTTAATTTGCCTTTCTCTGAAATACAAAAACAGAAAGAAATGGGCTGTTCAGTATATGCGTGGAGAACTTTAGGACTTAACCGTATGCAATCTAAAAACTTGTGAACAAAATTAAAGTACATTCCCTGCTGAAACTGAAGGCAACACAAATCCACATATGTATTAGCCATCGGTGGAAATCTTTCCAGAACATTTCCTCTGAAGGACTACACTATTCATATAGCCAAGTGAGTCCTGCTTGCCTCCTAAAGTTCCTGTAAAACTGTAGTGAATCCAAAAGTAAGATAAGCTTGGGCTAGATAATTGTAACATGTTCTACATGAAGTAGTGAAGTAATGACAAACACTTTCTGTGACTGAAAAGCCTATTGATAAACAGTCAATTATCTACCTCTTCTTTATCTATGGGAGAGAAAAACCAAGATAGAGTTTCTAGTTAGAGCACAGACTATACTTAGGGTGGAGATGGTTGCACTAGGTATGCACAACGGTTTGATTCCACAGACCCTTTATTTTGTTTCTACTATTACTACTGCTGCTAAGAATGACTAGAAGCTCTGACTAGGGTAGCTCTTTGTCTGGAGTGCTAAAGGACTCTGCTCATCATTATTTCACTTAACACTCACAACAAAAAATATAAGTTGACACAATTTTTTTCCTGTCATTCTTTTGACAAAGTAGAGGATTTGAGAAATTAGGTGAATTATCCAAAACTGTGTAACTAATGAGTGACAGAGATGAAACTGAGGTCTCTTGTATGATTAGTCTATGAATCAGCAGAGGGTCATTTTGTTTTCTTTGTATGTGGAATGGTCAACATAAGTCTATAAAAATGTCATACAGAGGACTAGATCCAGAATTCAAAACTTCACCATAGCACATTTTTTAAAATGTAATTGAACTATAGTTGACTTACAATGTTAATTTCTGCTGTACAACACCTTGACTCAGTTTTATATATATATATATATATATATATATATTCTTTTTCATTCTGATTTATCACCGGTATTGAATATAGCTCTGTGCTATATATTAGGTCCTTGTTGTTGATCCATCCTATATATACTAGTTTGTATCTGCTAATCTCAAATTCCCAAGCCTTCCCTCCCCCACCTCTCTTCCCCCTTGGCGACCACAAGTCTGTTCTCTATAAAGCATAGCTTTTGTGTGCATGTGATAGGTATGTTTAATAGGTGGAATGGGATGATTATTTCACAATATAATGTATATCAAAACATTACATTAGATACTTGCACACATTATATGATATGCATACAATTTTTATTTATCATTTTACCTCAAGAACAGTGAGGGGGGAAAAGTATAGAATATCTTTTATTTTATTTTTTTGTCCTTCTGTCTGATTTATTTCACTTAGCACAACGCCCCCGAGGAACATCCATGCTGTCACAAACAGACGTTCTCTCTTACTTTCTGCAGTATTCATTCTTTAAGATTTGTTTTCTAAATTGTCATTTTTTAAACTATTACTCTCAGCCTTTATTAATTTTTAATTGACATAGAATTGCTTTACAATGTTGTAGTCATTTCTGCTGTACAATAATGTGAACCAGCTATAGGTATACATGTATGCTCTCCCTCTTGGATCTCCCGCCCACCTTCCCATCCCACCCCTGCAGGTTATCACAGAGCACCAAGCTGAGCTACCTGTGCTATATAGTGGCTTGCCACTAGTAGTCTGTCTTACACAAGCATAGACACTTCTTGAGACCCAGGCTAAAATAACCAGCTGAGCTTCCCCACTCAGCTGTAACCAGAGTACTCATCCACCCACCAGCTCTAGTTTGTCTAAGGTAAGCACCAGAGATCTCCTTAATGCTGCTTTTGTGAATCTTTAAAATCCTATTATTGGTTTCTGAAGGCATTCATCCATCACCCTCTCGTGATAAATCTCCAACAAGACTTTTGGTTCTCTTTTCACTTTCAGATTCCCTCATCCTCCATAAATTTCCTGGTGAAGTCACAATTAATCTTGAGCAGCACATTAACCTTGCTCATATCAAAGTAACCCTGCAAGTTTTGCAGTTTTACATGTGATTAGAGACCGGTACTCACATACTGAGAGTCTCCGTTTACCACGGGCAGGAGGGTAACAATGAGGTTTCTGCTCTCAGCTCTCATTTATCTCTGTTTCCTGGCCAGGCTTGGATATCTGCAAGGCTCTGCTTGCCTCTTGGTTTTTAGATAACTCTGCTGATCTGTCAGCATTTTCCTCTCATCTCCACTTATCAACTGATAAAAGTCCCTCTGCGTCATTCCATTTTTGTAAGTGCCATTGCTTGACATATTAGTTTGAATTAAAAATTTAAGCCCTCAAACTATATGAAAAATTTAAACCTTTTATTTAATTGATTAAGAAAAAAAAAAAAAACCACTCTGCTTAACATCCAAATGGTCAGATTCCCCTTCAGAAAGCATCATCTTTTTGCATTCAGAAATTGAGCTAATAATTCATAATCACTATGCCTCCAAAGATAAGAAGATTGATTAACTCATCAAGATTCCACCAGATATAATCCCTTCAAACTGTATAATTATCCAGTTGCAGTCTTCAGTAAGCAGGGGCAGTCATGCTCAGGTTCAGAGGAAAAGCTTTATAAGTAGTATTAATATGATTAGAAAGTGATATGAGCCCTGTTATCATCCACATGTGGTATTTCCCTTGCTCGTCTGCCATGGAATTTGAAGTTCCCACCATTCTGCAACATTTCAGGTTATGGTATTAGAAGCACTCTAAAAATATAGTTAAGTCTCCTGAGAAGGGTCACCTTTTAAGTCATTAATGGCCATTAACATCAAATTGAGATTTAGTTTGCATCATTTTAATGACTCAAGTAGGGTAAGCACAGAATAATAGGACAATGATGAACTTTGATGGGACAGGAGGTCAGGGAAACTGTCCATCAGGCAGGTTTGACTTGGGGGCACTGTGGTGGAATGTGCAGGAGAGGCAGAGTCAAGGATGAGGTTTTTCAACATATAGGAGCCAGAGGTGAAGGAATACTTATAAAGGTTGAAGTGGGCTGAGATAGAGAATCTGCAAAGACATTGAGGTGTGTTTGTCTATCTTACAATTTTGTCAGAGATTCAAACTTACTTTAAAGTGGAGAATTTTAATTCAATACTTCCCTTCTTACAGTTATGATCAGATCACAGCAAGAATCACAGTAGAGATATTGCCGTACGTAGTGAAACTGGCCTGGGAATATAAGTTTCTCAGAGAAGTTGCTAACTGATGCTCTAGATTGGATGAAACCAGAATGATGCACATTCATCATACAGGAAGTTTTTCATATTCCTTTGTGGAGTGTGGCTTTGAGAACATCCTTTAGATTCAGTTAATTAGCCTCATAAAATATAGGTTAGATGAAAGGAAAGGAGTATAGTATGCAGAATTTACAATGTGGAGAAGAACTATTTAAATAGAACATTGAACATTTGAAGATTAAATAATTAAACAGAGAATAATCAGGGAGGAAGAGGAAGGAGAGCTGATCCTTGTATAATATCAACAGCAGCAGATTAACCATCTCAAACTGATTATTAGCTCATAAAAGGACAAGCAGTTAAAAAAAAAAAGGTCAAAATGGACAAATATAGAAACATAAAACAGAAAGATGAATTTTGAAGATTAGCAAAAAGGTGAAAGCTATTATTATGAAAAAGATAAATCAGTGGAGCAGAGAAAAGATCACTAAGGATGACAGCATCTGGAAAACCAACAGCAACAACAGCAGTTTTCTGAATAACAGGCTGTATGTGCTTCTCTGGAAGCTCAGATGGTAAAGAATTTGCCTGTAATGCAGGAGACCTGAGTTCAATCCCTGGAGAAGATCGAGGGGATCGAGAAGATCCCCTGGAAAAGGGAATGGCTACTCACTCCAGTATTCTGGCCTGGAGAATTCCATGGACAGAGGAGCCTGGCATGCTATAGTCCATGGGGTTGCAAAGAGTCAGACACAGCTGAAGCGACTAACACTTTCTCTTTCAAGGGATCCAGAAAACACTGAAGAGAAGAAAGGGACAGAGAACCTGGTGGCCAATAGAAGGCTAAGCAACTTAGGAATAATGCAAGGGAAATCTACATCCACAAAGAAATTCACAAGGGAAAGATAGGGAGATCTGGGATTCTTCACTGTTGCTGAGGAAATCTACTACAACCTCACTATGAAACAATTTTTTGAAAAAAGAACAAATATCTGTAAAGAACAAATGTAAGAACAAGATCTCATGTTTACAAAATGGTCACTGTGAATCTCTTAGATTGTCCTGGGAATTTTCTCTACTTTTGGAGTCACAGGGGATATATCTAAAAATGGCAGCTATGGGGAGTTCAGTTCAGTTGCTCAGTCGTGTCCAACTCTTTTCAACCCCATGGACTGTAGCATTCCAGACTTCCCCGTCCATCACCAACTCCTGGAGCTTACTCAAACTTATGTTCATTGAGTCAGTGATGCCATCTGACCATTTCATCCTCTGTTTTCCCCTTCTCTTCCCACCGTCAATCTTTTCTAGCATCAGGGTCTTTTCCAATGAGTCAATTCTTCACATCAGGTGGCCAAAGTATTGGAGTTTCAGCTTCAGCATCAGTCCTTCCAATGAATATTCAGGACTGATTTCCTTTCGAATGGACTGGTTGGATCTCCTTGCAGTCCAAGGGACTCTCAAGAGTCTTCTCCAACACCATAGTTCAAAAGCATCCATTCTTCGGCACTCAGCTTTCTTTGTAGTCCAACCCTTACGTTCATATATGACTACTGGGAAAAAAAAAAAAAAAACATAGCTTTGACTAGATGGACCTTTGTTGGCAAAGTAGTCTCTGCCTTTTAATAGGCTGTCTAGGTTGGTCATAGCATTTCTTCTCCTACTGCCATGGGGAGTAGGAGGAGCCTTTTTTATTTTTTAAATTATCTTTAAAGTTGAGCTGCCTAGTGGAGGACCCTGAGAGAGGAAAAGGGACTTGGAAAGAATAAAGTCAGAAAAAAAGAGGGTAGAGGGGAAAAGAGGGAACAGGATACAAAAAAAGAGAAGGAAAAAAAAAGAAAACAAATCTGAGATTTTATAAGCCTTTTTTGAAGTGCCTAGTACCATGGTAGCACTCTTAAAATCTTTAACTCTTTTTACTCTTTCAACAAATATCATCATACCCATTTTACAGATGATAAAACTGGGGCATAGAAATTATTGCTTAGCTCACATAACTGCTGGTATCTGTAGTTGAGGGCAATCTCTGTGACTTGGTACTTTTCTGAGAACTGGTACTTTTATGAATACATCAAGCTTCACAAGATTTGGGATTCTCTCTCATATATTTGCTGTAATATTCATTAAAGCAACTATTTATTTATAAGTATAATTAGTATTTAAGTGAATACTATGTGCCAGTTGTTCTTTTAGATGCCTAGGGTATAGCAAAGGATTAAAAAGATACAGGTTCCTACTTTTATAGGACATGTATTCCTGTGGGTGGAGAAGGCAATGGCAACCCACTCCAGCACTCTTGCCTGGAAAATCCCATGTACTGAGGAGCCTGGTAGGCTGTAGTCCATGGGGTCACTAGGAGTCAGACACAACTGAGTGACTTCACTTTCACCTTTCACTTTCATGCATTGGAGAAGGAAATGGCAACCCACTCCAGTGTTCTTGCCTGGAGAATCCCAGGGACAGGGGAACCTGGTGGGCGGCCATCTCTGGGGTCACACAGAGTCGGACACGACTGAAGCGACATAGCAGCAGCAGCATTCCTGTGGGTAGAACTGAGACAAGTCAATATATGTATCTAAGGTGGTTTCATTACTTCTAAAATGAGATGTACAATATTCACAAGATCTGTTACTATACCTGAACTTCACAGCTATAAATTGGGATACACTTTCCAAATACTGTTTCCCCTCTGATTTCCAAGAACCACCCCTGGCATGAAGTATTACTCAATGATATGAAAAAAATGCACTGAGGAGAACAAGGGAAGCAGCAGAGGAGACCACAGCTTTCATCAGGTAGAGAGTGATATCTGTAGCCACCGTTTAGTGGCTTCTGTTCAGAGACCACTGGTCCTATTTTCAAAAAGCTGAGAAGAATATTGCCAGAGATAGAGATTTTTCAGCTCAATCTCAGGGAATACTTTACTTGGAAAATATGAAATTTCATCTGAGCAGCTTTCAAAGTGATTAATTTTATATTTGGATGGGAATGATAAGACTGGGATGGGGTCAGTAAAGTAACAAATAGTGGATGACATGGATAGGACTGAAGCATTCAGACTCAGATCTGAGTATGTTAATATTAGAATGGATGTTAGAGTTCATTTCCTAGCCTTGGCCTTCCCCAGCTTTTAAGATAATATAGCTCTGGAATCATTGGCCCATAAATTAGCAAGTGGGGTTAACATGGAATCAAACCTTAGACGTAGACTTACCATCCAGCACTCTGGCAATCATGGTTCATTATGTCTAGTGTTGTGTAGGCATTTCTGGCTCATTCAGTTCCCCCAAGGTAGTTAAGACTAGTATTTTATTGGTATTTCTCATCTGCAAACATTAGTGAGTCCATGCTTATCTTCCCTCTCATCTAATGAGCCACTGGTCCTTTGAACAGATTGAAGTAGTCAAATTTGTCAGTTTCTGAAGTCAAAGACTAGATTTCAGATACATACACACACTCACTAACATATTCAGAATATGAAGGTAAAGTGTGACTTCACAACAGAAATGAGGGATGCTTCAATGTTATAACCTTGATTTGCCTTACAAGATGCCAAGCAGATATGGGCTTAAACTTTGGACAGGATCTAAAACTTGGCTTTGTTTTCACACTCACAGCACTTCTATAAGCTTCACATTGCATGGCCTGAGCCACCCTGTTTACTTAAAATATACCATGAGAGGTGCTTTGCCTCCCAGTCTCCTGAGTGAGCAGGTTGTATCTCCTTTGCAGATTTACTTAGTGGTAAATACCGCAGTGATGTCCCCTAGGGAAATGACCATTTAGAGAGAAGGTGATACAAAGGGACTGAGCAGATTTGGGCTAATAGATATTTTCATGGTTCCAGGTGCCTCTTTCTTACTATATTCCATCTTTTCATCATATGTTCATTATGGATAAGGCAGCAATATCCATGCCACACAATCCAGTTTTAGGGGTAAGATCATTCTGACATCCTTTTAGGGGGCTTTGCTTATAAAGGCAGTACTTGGAGCTGATTTTGGTTGAAGAGCCCTTGAAAAATTTTGTAATCATAAACTATTTTAAATGTAAAGAAAAAAAACAACCTGATTCAAGATAAAATAACAATTTGGTGACAGCAACACACTCCGTAATGATTCTGCTCCCAGGTCTGCTAGAAGTAAATGGAAGGTTATATCTTCTGACTTGAGAAAGCCTGCTATTTATAGAGCATTTATTTATGTCTGAAGCCCATTTAAATATAAATTGCGATACTTAATGCCTAGTTTTATAACATGTCATTCACAATCCATTAAGTATTTTATTGCATGAATTGTATAAGAAACAGATTTATAGCCCTCAATTATGGCATTAATAAGGGATGATGGAATCTCACTGAAGATGTATTTCCCTTCAGTCTTTACTCAACTTTATTGTTTCAGCATGATGTGAACTAAACTCTTAATGTTTTGTTGTAGGAAGCCTGGAAACAAGTGCTCTCATAGGCAGAAGGTACAAGAAAAACATTAATATTCCCATTAAACATTATTGTTTTAAAACAAAAGCAGTAAAGTTACTAAAAGCTTGCTTTGGGTTTTGATAATAGGTTATTTTAAATCAAGTTAGAAAATAAAGTTAGCTTTGATCTTGTGACCATATTGTGACCTTTTCTAGAATGTTTTTCTTTTTAGATAAGAGCCCCAAGTACTTGCTGAATGAAGTAGTTCACTTTTTGTTGTTGTTGCAGGCTAAAGATCCACTTCACATTTTAATTATATAAATTTTAAAAGAATTTCAAGATAATTTAGCACTTTGGGGTTGTTTTTTTTTTTTTTTTTGCAGGGGCTATGAGGGACAGCTCAGTGAGTATAAAAAAGGAGGCTGTACATCTGGAATAATGAGAACACTGCGTTCTAAAATCAAACAAGTTAGTCAGAGATTTAATGTCAGAAATAAAATAATGCAAAAAGCAGAGGGACCAGAGATCAGCAGGCTGAGGTTTCAGAAATATTTCAGGACTGAATAAAGTGGCACTTGACATGGAAGAACATACGAGGCATGCACTTGGGAGGCGGCTTAAGACCTGGGATGTGGAGCATAGCCTTGGGATAGCAAAGAATGTCAGCTTGCTCTTGCTCAGGATGGGAGGTAGAAGGAATCCTGCTGATAAGCCTGCCAACAAATGAAACAGAAACCTGGAAACACCTTGAGCTTTATGAGTCAAAAAATAATTCTCCTCCAGCAACAAATGTTAAATGCAGCTCTGCATTTAGCACTGAGAACTTTTACAATTCATTTCCTGTTAACATTTTTGAAACTTTAACTGGCAGTACAAACGATGCTAGCTGATCCCGGATGTGTTCTAGTTAGCACCCATACTATTACCTAGGCCAAAATTATAAGTAGGGTCTAAAGATTTTGAGGAGTCCATGAAGACTCTGAACAATCTGGTGCAAGCTCTTTCCCAGGAATCATGCAAGGTAATGAAACAGCCCTACCATGGCCATTGCTACACGGAAGCAGCATACAGGGATTGTAAAACCATCTGGCTGTGTTCCCTGTGTAGGAGCTGTGAGCGGGAGAGCTCCGAGGGCCAATTTCATGGCCCACATGTGAGGATTTCAATCCATTTAAAATGATTGAGTATAATTCTTAAACAGTGATTTGCAACCACTGGTTAAAGAATTGTCTCCATTCCCCTATATTTGTAAATGATGTGCATTAATTACAGTCTTATTTCTTTAAGTCAATCAGTCAGACTGACTTATAGTGATAGGCCCACTTATATTTGCTTTGTTCCCTTTATTAATGGAACAGTGAATGCCTCTATTACTTTTTTAAATGTCTCGTTTCCTTTTGCCATGGGCATTATCAGTTTTACTAGTCATTACTTTCCTGTTTCTAACACAGCTCCAAGATATTGATGGTATTTCATTATCAACTTAAAAGTTTGCAATATTTATTTCTTTATATGCAATGCACATTATAAATGATGCACATAATGAGGGAATCATGGAATTTAATCATGGAAGATTCAGAAATTATCTGTTTGAGATTGAAATCTGTTTTAAATATGAGTACATGGAAGCCCAAAGAAGTGAAATAACTTGGCCAATTCAATATAGTGAATTAACAGTGATTCTGGGACTAAAATCCAATAACATAACCATTGTATGAAGTGGAGCTACTATTATCTTCATTCTACAGATTAGAAAACCAAGACATAGAATAATTCAAGTGGTAGAATAAAGATTAGGACTCAAATGGTCTGTCCCTAAGACTTGACCTATTCTAATCTCAAATTCCAACCTCAAAATCCAGTTTCCTTCTAAAATACTTCATATATTTGCAAGCTCATTATTTAAAATATATCTAGAATCCTTTTCATTTACAAAAAACATAGAAAATATTTTTATAACAACCCAAGAGTTGGACTGTGAAGAAAGCTGAGTGCTGAAGAATTGATGCTTTTGAACTGTGGTGTTGGAGAAGACTCTTGAGAGTCCCTTGGACTGCAAGGAGATCCAACCAGTCCATTCTGAAGGAGATCAGCCCTGGGTGTTCTTTGGAAGCAATGATGCTAAAGCTGAAACTCCAGTACTTTGGCCACCTCATGCGAAGAATGACTCACTGGAAAAGACTCTGATGCTGGGAGGGATTGGGGGCAGGAGAAGAAGGGGACGACCGAGGATGAGATGGCTGGATGGCATCACGGACTCAATGGACGTGAGTCTGAGTGAACTCCAGGAGATGGTGATGGACAGGGAGGCCTGGCGTGCTGCAGTTCATGGGGTTGCAAAGAGTCGGACACGACTGAGCGACTGAACTGAACTGAAATTTTAATCAAAATTATTTTGGGTGAGGGGAGGATAATAATATAAGCAGTTTGCATTTGAGTGTAGAAAGAAATTGAAGGCAAGATGTTTCTAGATTCCTTACTGCCAATTAATGAGAAGTAACCACTTACTGATAAATAATTCTCCCCTTGAGGAGAAGTAGCCTCTGCATTGTTTGCCTTTTTTCCTCCCTTCCTGTTATCTTTGTTGAAAGCAAGTGACTGATGGCGTGACCTAAGAAAGAATTATTTCTGTGCTTATATACTCTCTGCCCAAAATGTATTACCTGAGAGAAGTTTGACCTACACATCAAGGGCTGAGTGAGCCAATGTTAAGCTCCACTGGTTTGTTCAATCTCATGACTGAGAGAAAAGCAAAAGAGATGCCAACGTTTTCACAAAAGTGACGGCACCACAGAGAAGTATCAAGTGCAAGACATGCACAAATACAAAATACCAGGGATAGAGTAGGGAGGTATGGAAAAAATACTGGAGCAATAGTAGGCATGAAAGATGTTGGGTGTCATTTTAAAGTTTCCATATGACTCTATGATGATAGCTATTCCTTCATTTGGGAGGATTTCCAAACACTATATATCCATTATCTCCTTGGGTCCTGTCCACAGTCTTCATAGGAATGCAAGGATGATGTCATTAGCTGTTCTGACAACCAGAGCTCCAGCACTCAGTGGCTTGAATAATTTTCCTATGCTACCAAAACCTCAAGTTTCCACATGAGTAAAATATGGATAATAATAGGAGTACTTGCCTCAAAGTGTAATTATAAAGAATGAAGGAACACATGTAAGACACTTAGTGCATTTTCTGGCCCATAATACATGTTTCATAAATATTATCTTGTTACCATTATAAACTTGCTTATAAATGGAGATTCCAGAAGGTGAAGTAGTTTCCCTCCAGATACTTCTGATTAATAGTGGAATTAGAACTGCGATCTAATCTTTTTTGCCTCTCCAAGTTCTCTTTTTCCTCCTCCTGGGAGTTATCCTAGAATGAAGAATTTCCTTTCCTACTGCAGCAATAGCTCACTCTCCTGTTTTAACTCAGGATTCCTTCTCCCTTATTGCTTTTGTCAAGTCAGGGATTGCTACTTCTCCTACTAATCAGCAGAGCAATTGCCTATGGAGGTCAGTGGTACTGATAACATCTGCTTCCGCAGGAAATCCATAGGCTGTGCAGCAGCATCAGTGCCTCTGATGCCCCCGGGGCCCCCATGATGTTACAAGGTGGTGTCACAGGTAAAATAGATTCAGTGTTGCTGAACAAGCAAGGAGTGGTGCAGAGTGTGTGAAGGTCAAAAGGGAGTGGAACTGAGATGTGGGGTTTTATCTGTGGCTGACAGACAAGCCTCTGCTATTGGGGAAAGACCAATTAGAATTTGGCCTATTTGTTCCAACAAAAATAGGATTACTCCTTCATCCCTTTTGCCTTATAGCTGCCTTCCTTCTTCTTTCTAGTTAATTAAAGTTTTAAAAATAGTTTTAAGCTGAAATGAAAGGAAGGTATAGAGATTTTCTACACAGCCCATGCTTCCACACATGCATAACCTTCCCCAGCATCACTTACTAGAATGGTAAATATTTTTTTTTCCTTTCTTAACCAAGGATGATGTCAATGATACATCATAATCATCAAAGTCATCAATCGTAATTGTCAAAAGTCCACAGTTTATCTTAAGGTTCACTCTTGGTGTTGTACATTCTATGGGTTTGAAATATAAAGATATAGTGACACTTCTCAATCATGATTATATCATACAGGGTGTTTTCATGCCTGAAAAATTCTCTGTGCTCTGCTTATTCATCTCCTTCCCCGCTAACTGTCACCCCTGCCAATCACTGATTTCCTTTTTTTTTCCTACTGTCTATAGGTTTGCTTTTTCCAAAATATTACGTAGTGGAATTACAGTATAATGCTTTCTCAGATTGGGCTTCTTTCACTTAGTAATATGCATTTAAAGTTTCTCCATGTCTTTACATGGCTTGATAGCTCATTTCTTTTTAGCACTGATTGATATTCCATTGTCTGGATTTATCACAGTTTATTTATCTGAGGACATCTTGGTTGCTTCCAAGTTCTGGCAATTATGAATAAAGCTGCTGTAAATACTGTATGTGGGCTTCCCTGGTGGCTCAGTAGTAAAGAGTCCACCTGCCAATGCAGGTGATGTGGGTTCACTCCCTGGGTCTGGAAGATTCCCTGGAGGAGGAAATGGCAACCTACTCTAGTATACTTGCCTGGAGAATCCCATGGACAGAGGAGCCAGGCTGGCTGTAGTCCATAGCGGGGTCACAAGTGCTGGACATGACTTAATGACTAAACAACAGCAGCAAACACTGTGTGCAAATTTTTGTGAGGACATAATTTTCAATTCCTTTGGGTAAATACCAAAAGCATTATTGGGAGATCATATGTTTAGTTTCATACGAAATTACCAAAATATTCTTGCCAGGATTTGGTATTATTAGCATCATGGATTTTGCCCATTCTAACAGGTGTGTAGTAGTATCTGATTATTGTTTTAATTTGTATTTCTCTGACAAATAAGGTGAGCATCTTTCCATGTGCTTGCTGCTATCTGTTTATCTTTGGTGTAGTGTCTGTCTGGACCATTTTTTAATCAAGTTGTTAGTTCACTTATTGTTGAGTGTTAAAAGCTCTTGTTATATTTTGGATAGCTGTTTTTTCTTAGATGTGCCAGTTGGAAATGTTTGTTTTCAGTCTGTGGCTTGTCCTCTAATCCTCTTGATGTAGTCTTTTATAGACAGAACAGTTTTTAATTTTTGTTAAGTCCATGTTATCAATAATTTCATTCATGGCTATGACTTCAGTGTTGCTTATAAAAAGACATCACCATACCCAAGGTCATTTAGATGTTCCCCTATGTTATCTTCTCGTAATTTTATAGTTTTGCATTTTACCTTTAGATCTGTGATTTTGGTCTAATTTTCCAAAAAGAGTAAGGTCTGCGTCTAGATATATTTGTGGGTGTTTTTTTTTTCTTTTTTGCTTGTGGATGTTCAGTTGTTTTAGCTCTATTTGTTTAAAAGACTCTTTGTTCCATCCTATTGACTTCTCCCCTTTGTAAAAGATAACTATTTATAGGAGTCTATTTCTGGACCCTCTAGTCTGTTCCATTGATACATTTGTTTCTTCTTTGCTAATAGGATACTGTCTTGATCACAGTGGCCTTATATAAATCTTGAAGACAGGTTGTGTCAGTTCTCCAACATTGTTCTTCACCTTAAATATCGTGTTGACTATAGTGGGTCTTTTGCCCCTTCATATAAATTTAGAAACCTTTTGTCAATGTCAATAAAATAACTTGTCAGAATTTTGATGAAACCTTGAACTCAAAAAGTTTGCAGTTTTCTAAGATCAAGTCTTCTGAAATGATAAAGGAAAAGTTAGACCATAAAATATGTAGTACTGACCATGAGTACATTGAGTACTTAAGGAATAAAAGAAATAATGTGCTTTCATGGTTGAAAGCTATTTAAAAAGATCAAATATGCATTGGCAATATCTAAGTAAGCTCTTGCCATTGTAATCATGAAGCATTGTGATACAGCTTAAAATATGTCCACTCATGTAACTTTTGGGAGAGTGGTTTTCTTCCAGAGGTGAATATATAATGTTAGTTTTCTTAATAATTTGGAAGAAGTTGAATTAACCTTTAGGGAAAAAAAGTACACATCTGAAGTCTAATGGCAGAGGGAAATGTGTATAGTAAATCTTATGGATTTAGTCCTCATTAGCTGAAGGAGATGGCTTGAATGGCAACATCAGTATACATCCATTAAATTAAATTACGTGACTCACTGATATGTTCTGTCTTCAAATTTGGTCCTTCTTTCTTAAATTTTACAGGCCCTCACTCCTTCCCCCTATTACATTTCTTTGGTCATTATGTTTAGCAAACTTGATTTTAAAAATTGTCTATTCCTTCATGTTGACTTTTCTCATAGGTTAAAAGTAAAAGAGACAAAAATCTGTCAGTAATACATATGTCCCCAAATATCCAAAAATTTCATATTGGGAATGCAGGATAGCTAAGAGCTTATAGCATTTTGTGGTTTTAGTTTGCTCTATAGACATAACTCTAGCATGTTCTCCAACTCTTAAAAATCATAGAAATGATTTAAATATTTATTTCACTTTATTTTATTTAAATTACTTTCTTACTATATATCTCATCATAAAAAAAAATTATGAAACCAATCAGGTGAGCAATCTAACACTAATTAATAAATTGCACCAGAATTGTTGTCAACTAAAATCACAAGCATTAATATTATGAGATGGAACAGGTATAGAAATTTGGAAGTGTCTGGATTCTTTTAACAACTAGAAACTGGAAAGATCGAAGACTGGGGTCAAAAAAGGTGAGTGGAAATGATTTGTTAGTATAGATGTAAACAGATGGCCCCCTAGAGAGCCATGAGGTTCAGCCTCCTGCATCCAAGTTGAAGACTCCTTTAATCATTTCAGGCAGGTGATTATCCCCTTAAAAGTTCCCATGGCACACAATATCCCACTTTCCCTTTATAGACTGAACATGGCTCTGAAGGAAAGTCTATCATGGGAATTAGGATTTTTACTAACTTGAAAGCATAGATTTCTCTTCCTGATCTCCTGTTTTGATTTAATTCTGATAAGCTCCAGATACTTGTTTTTGGTGTTTGTGGTAAAGTGGAACATAAAAGGATAAGATACTTGCATCATAAACTTTCACTCCAAAGGGATGAAATAGATAACAAAGACATAAACACATGAAATAATTTCAAATTGTGATAATTTTTATTAAATAAAAGCATAGATTGATAGGGACAAAGGTGTTTTAGATAAATTGGTTAGGTGTGGCTCTGTGAGGAAGGGACATGGGGATGATACATATCTTAATGAAGAGAAAGATTGAGTGGACTAAACTATATGGTATAATGGA
This sequence comes from Capra hircus, assembly GCF_001704415.2. Classification (NCBI taxonomy): domain Eukaryota; kingdom Metazoa; phylum Chordata; class Mammalia; order Artiodactyla; family Bovidae; genus Capra; species Capra hircus. The sequence continues at coordinate 24,710,457 of NC_030835.1, forward strand.
AAGAATTCCAGACGTATGACCTTGGGTAAGCTTGTTAGCCTCTGTGGATACCATTTATTGGTTCTATTAGCCAGCATATGTCTTTGTTAGTATTGAGCTGGCCAAAGAGTTTGTTTGTGTTTTTCTGTAAGATGGCACTAAAAAGCTGTAACACAGACTTTTTGGCAATCCAGTAGATTAAGTTGTTTTTTTTTTTAATGATTTAATAATATTCTTTTTGTTATTTCTAAAAAATTTGTATTAGATTATAACTAAGACATCATTATAATGGTGTGTTAGTTTCTGTTATATAGCAAAGGGAGTCAATTATACATATACGTATATACCCTCTTTTTTGGATTTCCTTCCCATTTAGATCACCACAGAGCACTAAGTTCCTTGTGCTGTACAGTAGGTTCTCATTAGTATCTGTTTTATACATATAGTGTATATATGTCAATCCCAATCTCCCTAGATTAACTTCTAATCAAATTTTATCTTCACTGGACAAGTTTTCACAAGCCATATATTTCTAAAGTGGATTGTTAATGGACATCTTTAGATCAATGTTGGAGTCCTGGTGAGTTTCCATTGATAGAGATCTCAGAATAGCTTGAAAGAGAACAAGCAGGGCTGTCTTCTCAGCCAGGCTCATTGTCTCATTCTCACTGAAAAGTAACATAAGAAAGCCAAATGCTTGAGGGGATTTATTCAACCCAAGGAGGTGAGGCTGTATTACCTGGCAGGTTACCTCCCTCTGCACCTATATAGATTTAGGCTCTCCCTTGGACTGCAAGGTGATCCAACCAGTCCATTCTGAAGGACATCAGCCCTGAGATTTCTTTGGAAGGAATGATGCTAAAGTTGAAACTTCAGTACTTTGGCCAGCTCATGCGAAGAGTTGACTCACTGGAAAAGACTCTGATGCTGGGAGGGATTAGCGGCAGGAGGAAAAGGGGATGACAGAGGATGAGATGGCTGGATGGCATCACTGACTCGATGGACGTGAGTCTGAGTGAACTCCGGGAGATGGTGATGGACAGGGAGGCCTGGCATGCTGCGATTCATGGGGTTGCAAAGAGTCGGACACGACTGATCGACTGAACTGAACTGAACTAAACTGAACTGAACCCACAGCCAGATGAAGTCAGTTGGCAATCCCCTCTCTTCACTGAGATTGGTGACATGTAAAGAGACAGATACTCAGTAGAGGCATAAAACATGCTTGATTCCTGGGTCACAGGGCTTCAGAGACCCCAAATCAGGCTTTTCCATCCAGGATGGATGGGAGAAGCTGGTCATTAAGTAGAACTGGCTTGTGGAATAAAGCCTCAAGTGGCACATTTGTGTAACACAGGTACATTCCCCTCTGTGAGGCTCACTAATCCCACCTACAGTTTTCCTTATTACTGTCCTTCAAAGATATTCTTCCTAAATTCCATGGGAATTAAGTCTGAAAGATAAAAATAGTGTTCTGGGGAAAAATAAAGGAAGGAGGAGCTTAACTGATGCCAAATGTTGACTTTTTCAAGAGGAGGCTAAATGCTCAAGAGAATTCCTGTAATTCAGAAATCTATTTAAGTGTGTTTTACCAGCCAGCCTCAAGCTTAGTCAACTATGTAAACTTGGTTTTTTTCCCCCTCACAGAACATTTATTAGCATCTTATTGAAAGCATACGGATTTAGAAACATTGCTTCAGAGAAAATATTTAAGAGGATGCATGATGGAAAGCTGATTGGCTTGCTGGGATTGATTGCCTGCAACAAGGCTTTTGTTTAGAAAAAGGGATAGAAGCACACTGATACTGAAATGGTCTCATCAAATTCTCAATAAGAGATTTTCTAAAATAGGATTAGGACTAAGATTACAAAAATACCTTTTTATATGCAGAACTCTGGTAAGGCCATTTCAAAATGTTTACCCAGTCTCAAAATTGACCACATAATCTTATTAGAACAATGTGTGCAATTAGAAGCTTATATAATTATTAGGTCTTTCTTAAGTTTCTTAATCTTTAATGCCAGAATTGGATAACAGAGCATGATCTCAAAGGAAAAGAAATTGCTTCTAGCTTGCTGCTGTTGTATTGGAAAACCATTCTTAATTGTTTGCAAGTGATTTTGACTTCCAGTGCTTCAAATTTAGACTTCTCATTTGGAAACTTTGAAACCTTTATACTAGGTCATGCAGGAAACAGCTTTTTTTTTTTTTTTGAAGCTCAGACAGTAAAGCGTCTGCCTACAATGTGGCAGACCGGGGTTCAATTCCTGGGTCAGGAAGATCCCCTGGAGAAGAAAATGGCAATCCACTCCAGTACTCTTGCCTGGAAAATCCCATGGACGGAGGAGCCTGATAGGCTACAGTCCACGGGATCTCAAAGAGTTGGACACGACTGGGCAACTTCACTTTCACTTTCAGGCTAACATTCCTTTTTTTGTTTTTTTGAATTTCCTAAGTGAAAATGTGTTTCAGGAAATAGATGCTCAAATTACATAATTCAGATTTCTGCAGACCCTAGTCTCTGTTTTGTTTTTATTTTTTTTATTATTTTAAATCTTATCTTTGTCGTTGCTCTCCTGATGCTCTTTAAAACTTGACTCTGAGTTTGGTCTTTGTCATCGCTATTGTCTGTGTGTTCTGAACAACTACTCTGATAGTCACCTAGACACCATTGATCAAAAGATGTCTGGCCTTCAACATGATTATATTAAGATTGATATTAGCCTTCATGGAGAGTGGATCTTGGGGCCATGGGTGAGACTGTTTCTTTTTTAGCCTATTGATTTTAAGATATAATTCATGAATATTTTTTGCCATTGGGTAGAATTATTTAATGACTGAAAAAATTGGTAAAGCTAGGGTAACAGCAGAGACACTAAGAAGTCAAAATGAATTGCTCTCCATTCAGCTTTCAAATCTTCAAGTAGCAATGTACAAATGTTTAGGTCCCCATATGGCCCGTTTTTCCTTTGGCTCTGGTTTCTGCTTTTAGCACATAAAATTAGAAAAAAAGGAAGAAGTATGCAATTGTCACGAACAAGTCTTTATATAGTCTCAAGCAATAGTCTTTTTTTTTTTAAAAAAAAGCAAATGACATTTGATTGTAACTTGGATAACATTTATGCACTATCAATGTAAATGAAACTTGTTAATATCTTTTACTTATTTTGGCAGTTTCTATTGGCCAAAATAAGGTCTTAGTTCCTTGATCAGTGATTGAGCCCAACCCCCCCGCCCCCCCCCGACATTGAACGCCCATAGTTTCAACCACTGCACCACCAGAGAAGTCCTCAATTAACACTCTTGAGAGTGAAACAAACAACAAAACAAATTATAGTAATCTGTTCACATACTACCTCAACTCTATTTTGATATTTACTAATATGAATTTTCTCACTTAATGTTAATGATCTATTATTACTGAGTTGTTAAGATTTCTATATATAATAAACAGATTAGCTCCTCTTTCTGTCATCTACCCCCTCTTGCTTATCCTCCACCATTCAAAATTGCCTTCAGATCCAGGAAACATTTGTTTTCTTGATCTTTGTTTCCTGTTCACTTGAAATCTCTGTTCCTATACTATCTAGTTTAAGGATAACAGATAATCAGATATTCATGATATGATCCTGAACCCCAAACTGGGACTTTTCCTTCAAAAAGGGTGAAACTTCTTTCTGGGTTAGAGATAGTAGGTTATAAACATTTCATGAGGCTCTGTTAGTGTCTGCCTCACCCTTAGTCCTGGTGCCAGCCCCAAGCTTTTTCACAATTTAGGAGAGTCAGAAACATATCCCACTGGGTCCAAAGAAACTGGAATTTTAGTCAACTCATTAGTTCATCATCAGATTTTCAGATTTTCTTTCTTGAGTCCCCTTAACATCTATTCTTACTGTTTCCAAACCACTGGTGCCCAATGGGGTCTATGGGCTATTTCTGAGAGAACTCTCTAGAGACCTGGAAGCTTTGGGGCAATACAGTATTATATTGTTTTTACTAAGAATTTTTGAACATTTAAGAACTATTACTTTCTTTTACCGCTCAATAGGTGGCTCATCTGAATCTGAGAAAGAATCTGCTTGCAATGCAGGAGATCTGGGTTCGATCCCTGAGTTGGGAAGATCCCCTGGAGAATGGAACAGCTACCCACTCCAGTATTCTTGCCTGAAGAATTCCATGTATAGAGGAGTCTGGCGAGCTATAGTCCATGGAGTCTCAAAGAGTCAGGCATGACTAAGCACTAACATGCACACACACACTGTAAACTATTTTTTTTTTTAATAAAATGTGCTTTTTTTTTTTTCTTTTTGCCTTACACTGGCTGAGGGACAAGATAAGAAACAGTTTTATGAATCTTCCTATTTCTTCTGTTGTAAGAATGCTGTTGAAGACGTAGGTCATGACACTGCATTTCCACGGATTTCCAGGAAATACTCCTATCTGACTTCACCCACCAGCATGGTGGCGGGGCTCCTGAACAATTGACCAGTTTCTATCTACAGGTACAGGGAATTGTGCAACTGATCACAATGTTTCCCTTTTAAAATTGACTACGGAAAAGCTTAGAGTCAAGTTTATGACTAACTGTCTATAGCAAGTGTGTTGGTTTTATAACAGGCATTTTTAGATTAAACTTATTTCTAACTCAATTTTGCACACATAACCGTGTTCAGTGTTCTTTTTTAATCTCTTTTTTCCTTTGTCATTTTGCCCAGTTTATGTAAGAAGTCTTAAATTCTTTCAGGAATAACATGGAGAATAAGCAAATAACTGAGAGCTATTCTACATTCAGCTCTCCTCTAACTCAGCATTCATTGCAGTAAACAATGAATTTTGTCTGTTTGGCTACTTTTTTCTGCTTTCATCTTTCCCTCCTTTAGCTGAGTCTCTTAGTGCTCAGCCTTTAATCTTTCCCTATGTTGTTTAGCATTTTTGATGTTACAACATTATTATTATTTGTTGTTGTTGTTGTCATTGTTATGTTTTGAGAGTTGACTACCAGAAAGAGCATAGTATGTATTTCCACTTCAAAAACAGTTCCTGTTCAAAGAACATAGATGAATATAATTTTTAAGTATGCTAATAGAGTAGTCTGGTAATTTCAGAGTGAAAAGTGCTATGAATTCCATGCTTTCTCAGGCAAATAGTAACAAAAAACAAGATAAAACAGGCTATTATGAAACCATGAACAGTGAGGCTCCTTTTTGTGATAAAGTATCAGTAATCCCGTTGACTTTATTAACTCTATTTGAAAGTATACTTTGAAGTGCTGGAACTAGGTTTATAAAATTTCACCCTGAGTACCACTATGCCAAGCAATTTATCATGGTGTGTCATGGTATATATCTTTACCTGAAATTAAAAAATAAAAAAATATAACAACCACTGAACTTCAAAGTGGGATCAGTTTTTATACTAAGAATTGGATTCTCTAGCTCTTAACTGGCATCAGTCTAATGGCAGCAAGATTATAAGGATGATGATATGGGATATATTTAGAAAACGGAGCCAGGGCAATCATGACCATAAGTTGACCTGTGGGTATAAGCATTTTTAAATATCCTTCATTTCTTCTTGACAGTTGTTTTTTTCCTTCAAAGAATATATGAGTCACAGATAATTCAATGGCAATGAACTGGGAGATGGAATGAAATTTTGCTATACTGAAACAGCTGATCTCTTGATTACTTTATCCGACTAATTTTCTAAACCAGAAACAAGCCTTTGATTATCCTTGATTCTCCCCTCCTCACTCCCAACCCATACTCATCGGTAAACACTGTTCATTTGGCCACCTGCCTTACATCTTTGGAAACTTTCTAGCTTCTCGGACTCAACTGCTGTTCCCTTCATTCAGGAAATAGGTTCAAATCATACCTTGGTACTTTGTTTATACTCCCTAATTCTAATCCAGTTTCTTCTCTTGGACAAAACAGCTACTGGGGCTAGTCGTTATTGAGCCTTATTCCCTAGGAGAATTTAGACAGGATAGCTGAAATGTTTTCTGTTTCATGGGCCAAAGCCAGTGAGCTTTCGGAAGAGATTCTGAACATAACAGATCTTAGACTGTGGATAGAAGGTTAATTGGAGAAGGAAATGGCAATCCCCTCCAGTATTCTTGCCTGGAGAATCCCAGGGATAGGGGAGCCCAGTGGGCTGCCGTCTATGGGGTCGCACAGAGTCGGGCACAACTGAAGTGACTTAGCAGCAGCAGCAGCAGAAGGTTAATATCAGCCCCATATGTGCTTGCCTAGTTTCTTAAGTCCTCAAGGAATCCAGGAGGAGAGGAATGAATGAGTCAAGTTCTCCCACACTTGTGGTGAGGCTATGCAGGGAATCTGGGCAACAAGGTGGATTACTCATGTGATCTACTGAGGTACTGGGAGTCATATTGCTGGCCCATAGGGATATGAAAGACTTAACCTTTTGCCACTTATAGATGTACTACTATATAGCTCCAGCTACCATATCTGACACATAGCTGACAAAGATGTCAACAGCTTTAGGGGGGACTCACAGCCAGAGACGAAAGCATCAAATAGATCTGCTAAAAGAGACTAGTAACAATTTAACAGTAAGAAATGTCATAAGCACACAAAAGAAGATTGACATATAGCAGAGGAACCCAATTCTTTATATTTAAAACATTGTTTTGTTTTAGTCAATGTTTAGATATTTGTCTAATACTTTGGAAGATGAGGTGGAAGAAATAGTCCAAAGCCATGATGGAAGAAAGATTAAGAAGATGCATCTAGGAGAGCAAATGTGTGAATAACCTCTATTCCAGAAAGAGGAAAAGGATCAGATGAAAGAGAGGCAACTATTCAAACAAATAACTGGGGAGAAAGTTCTCATATTGCATAAATACTTGAACTGCAGATTAAGAGATTGCAGCAACTTCTGGTAAGATTTTATTATATATATAATTATGTATTCTTGAGTGTGGGTTGACAAAATTCTAAATTCTAAGGAATAGAGAAACCTCTTAAGGCATGTCAACAAAGAATAAATACACATAGGGATAAGGGAAAAACTTTTTTGTTTGTTTCTGCAGAGTTCAGTTCAGTTCAGTTCAGTCGCTCAGTCGTGTGCAACTCTTTGAGACCCCATGAATCGCACGCAGCATGCCAGGCCTCCCTGTCCATCACCAACTCTCAGAGTTCACTCAGACTCGCGTTCATCGAGTCAGTGATGCCATCCAGCCATCTCATCCTCAGTCGTCCCCTTCTTCTCCTGCCCCCAATCCCTCCTAGCATCAGAGTCTTTTCCAATGAGTTAACTCTTTGCATGAGGTGGCCAAAGTACTGAAGTTTCAGCTTTAGCATCATTCCTTCCAAAGAAATCCCAGGGTCTGCAGAGTTAGGGCTATCTAAATTTTATTGAAACCTGAGACCTGCACTATAAAAGCAAGTGTGCGTGCTCAATCGCTCAGTCATGTCCCACTCATGGTGACCCTACAGACTGTAGCCCACCAGGCTCCTATGTCCATGGCATTCTCCCAGCAAGAACACGGGAGGGAGTTGCAATTTCCTCTCCCAGGGGATTTTGCCAACTCAGGAATCCAAACTGTGGCATCTCCTGCATCTTCTGCATTGCAGGCTAATTCTTTACCACTGAGCCAACAGGGAAGCGCCCTAAAAATAAGTCTGGAAGTTAACTGATGACTAGTTAAATCATAAAGATTCCAGAGATAGTTGCTTCTGCAGAGGTACGAGCTATATAGTTACATTTCAAACCCCAGGATCAGGGAGCAATCCATAGACTGCAAAGCTGAATACTCAGGTCTTAGCTCTCCATGGAGAGATTTATTTACATTCCAAAGGGTTAGAGTAAGAACATCCAAGAGATATTGTGAATGCTGGGGAAGATGGACTAACCTGGGCTTTGGTGTTGGGGCAAGGGTGTGTATTGTGTATCCAGGAGGTGGTGGATTATATCATATAATTGAGCTCAGGCTGTGTACAGGACTAGTCACCTGATAGAGAAAAATTGTGCACTGCTGGGTTGAAAAATTAGATTTTATCGAATCCTTCTGCTGTCACCAAGTCTTGAGCAAAGTTCCTATAGTCATGAATATGTTTGAGTTCTTTTGGCAAATGTCCCTAAAACTGAGGTCTATGTGAACTAGTTAGCATGAACACTGGATAGAGATCCTCAGAGGTTAACCCATAAGCTGAAGCAACACTGAAAAAAGAACAGAAGTTTACTGAAAATGAGGACAGTATTGGACTCATGTAGGCTGCAAAATGAGATATTTGATTTAAATTTGATTCCAGCCAGAAGGCTCTAGTTAAATCTGAGTTATGGTGCTGAATCCAAGGATACCATAGTTAAATATGAAGACAGCAAGCAATTCACAGCACGGTATAAGGGCTATAGTAGAGGAAAGGGCAGATTGCTTGGGAAGTAGAAAAGAAGAAATTGGGGATAGGGCAGGGAAGATCTCTCTAAAGTGAGAACATATTGACTTTGTTCTGAAGGGTTTAGGGAGATGAAGGAATTAGTTGAATATTGCAAGAGAAATTGAATCACATGCTTCCGCTTGGGTAAATTTAATCATTCCTTGTATTTTAGGCAGTGAGTGGTCATAAAGTACTTAATAGGTCTTTACACACAATTGGAAATTACTTTGAGCAGGCGAGAAGCTGTCAGTTTCTTTATGGGATTAATAATCTAATGGAGAAAATGAGGAATGACATTAAATATGTAAAACTATGTACAAATAGAGAAAGTTAAAGTACATTGGAATGTAAAAAGTAGGGATTGGAAATAGAACTACTATTTTTATATTTTCAGGGGTACAATTTCTAATTTCTGAATTTCTCTTCCAGCATATTTAAGCACCAGGCTGTGTGACTTTTTGACTTTTCCTCTGGGGACAGAACATTTTCCTTCTGTCTTTCTTATCTGTAAGCAGATCTGAAGCTGGAAACCTGGAAGGGGATGATTAATGTTTTTGTTGTTCATCCTGCTTTAAACCAGTTTGAATCTGCCTTTTGGAACTGCAGGATGTAGTCTCTGACCTTTTCTGAATTTTAGTATCTTTATATGAAAAGAAATTCTTTCATCTATGTGTGTCTCAAGAATCATCTTTTCGGTCAATTTTAAATTTTAGCTTTAAACGTATTCTAACGTACAGTTTAACATATTAACCCCAGGTCTTCATCATATACCATAGGTTCCAGGTCAGTACTTTCTAAGCACTAATGGACACATGATTTGCCTGGTAAAACATAGATTTAATTTCAGTAGATCTGGTGTCAGGATTCAGATTCTGTATTTCCGAAGCTCTCTGGCAATGTGGATGCTTCTAATCTGTGAACTTCATCTATTGCCAGGCAATAGGTGACTATATGGATAGAAAATGCCAGACCTAGATGCTGGAACAGGCCTTGAAACTTTAGGGCAGATTTCTTGTTCCTCTATTTTTCCTCTACTCAGCTTGGTAAACTGAAATCAAGCAATTTTTTTCTTTGTTTAAAGACAGAGAAGTTTTTCCTTTCAGGACCTTTGTCTACACACTCATTTTCGCTTTCCTTGATATTTGGAAGGGTTTGTTAAAATAAAGTGCAGCCATTTTCAGAGGGGTTTTTTGTTTGTTTGTTTTTTTGTTTTGTTTTGTTTTGAGTCCCTTAACTGATATTAGATTATTACAGCATCAAGGGAGTGTGTATGTCTCACACATCTCGAAAACAGTCATTCCACATAAGACTTATGAAAGAAAGAAAACTATCCCTTTCTCACTGCACAAATTCCATACTCAAAACATATTAAGAAAAGATGGTATGTTGATGATGGTTGCAGTTAGACATTTTTATGAGATAGAAGGCTTATAACTATGACTGCCATTAAGTAGAAAATTTTTTCTAGATTATCTTCTATTTACTTGCTGGCACTCATCACATTTTTTGTGCTTATTTTGGACTGAGGATAGGCCTCTGTGACTAGCATAAATTGGTTGATAAAATATCCACAATTATATATTGGTTCCCAATTATGTTCTAGGCAGCATGATAAGCAACTGATACAATGATGATTAAAACACACTCTAAGCATTGGGTATTTACAGTCTACTTGGAGAGACAGAGCTTAAAAAATCTCAGCATTAACATTTAATAAAAATTGTGATAAATGCTTCATTTGCTCTCCTGTCTAACATGACAGTTCCTTTGGGTGGGTTCTTTGTTGAAAGCAAGAGGAAGTAAATTTATCTTAGTAAGCTAACAGCATTCTAGTACCCCAAGCTGATTCAGTACTGATTCTTTTTTTTTTTTTTTAATGTTCTCTACCATCGCTGCGACCAGCGGCGCCCCAAGCGCAGGCTGCTGCAACCAGCAGCGCACTAAGCGCAGCTGAGAGGAGCTACCCCACGTCGGAGGTCAGGGGCAGAAGCCTGGAGGACCCCACGCCTGAAGGGCGGCAGCCAAGAGGAGCTACCCTGCGTCCGAGGCCAGGGATGGCGGCCGAGAGGAGCCACCCCAAGTCCCAGGAGTGGTGGCTGCGTGGGCATAGGAGGGCCTAGAGGAGCCATCTCACGTTGAAGGTCAGGAAGGGCAGTGGTGAGGAGATACCCCTCATCCAACGTAAGGACCAGCGGCTGTGCTTTGCTGGAGCAGCGGTGAAGAGATACCCCATGCCCAAGGTAAGAGAAACCCAAGTAAGATGGTAGGTGTTGCAAGAGGGCATCAGAGGGCAGACACACTGAAACCATACTCACAGAAAACTAGTCAATCTAATCACACTAGGACCATAGCCTTGTCTAACTCAGTGAAACTAAGCCATGCCCGTGGGGCAACCCAAGATGGGCGGGTCATGGTAGAGAGTTCTGACCAAATGTGGTCCATTGGAGAAGGGAATGGCAAACCACTTCAGTATTCTTGCCTTGAGAACCCCATGAACAGCATAAAAAGGCAAAATGATAGGATACCAAAAGAGGAACTCCCCAGGTCAGTAGGTGCCCAATATGTTACTGGAGATCAGTGGAGAAAGAATGAAGGGATGGAGCCAAAGCAAAAACAATACCCAGCTGTGGATGTGACTGGTGATAAAACAAGGTCCGATGCTGTAAAGAGCAATATTGCATAGGAACCTGGAATGTCAGGTCCATGAATCAAGGCAAATTGGAAGTGGTCAAACAAGGGATGGCAAGGGTGAACGTCAACATTCTAGGAATCAGCGAACTAAAATGGACTGGAATGGGTGAATTTAACTCAGATGACCATTATATCTACTACTGCAGGCAGGAATCCCTCAGAAGAAATGGAGTAGCCGTCATGGTCAACAAAAGAGTCTGAAATGCAGTACTTGGATGCAATCTCAAAAACAACAGAATGATCTCTCTTCATCTCCAAGGCAAGCCATTTAATATCACAGTTATCCAAGTCTATGCCCCAACCAGTAACGCTGAAGAAGCTGAAGTTGAATGGTTGTATGAAGACCTACAAGACCTTTTAGAACTAACACCCCAAAAAGATGTCCTTTTCATTATAGGGGACTGGAATGCAAAAGTAGGAAGTCAAGAAACACCTGGAGGAATGCTTACTCCTTGGAAGAAAAGTTATGACCAACCTTGATAGCATATTCAAAAACAGAGACATTACTTTGCCAACTAAGGTCTGTCTAGTCAAGGCTATGGTTTTTGCAGTAGTCATGTATGGATATGAGAGTTGGACTGTGAAGAAGGCTGAGCGCCGAAGAATTGATGCGTTTGAACTGTGGTGTCGGAGAAGACTCTTGAGAGTCCCTTAGACTGCAAGGAGATCCAACCAGTCCATTCTGAAGGATATTAGCCCTGGGATTTCTTTGGAAGGAATGATGCTAAAGCTGAAATTCCAGTACTTTGGCCACCTCATGCTAAGAGTTGACTCATTGGAAAAGACCCTGATGCTGGGAGAGATTGGGGGCAGGAGGAGAAGGGGATGACAGAGGATGAGATGACTGGATGGCATCACTGACTCGATGGACGTGAATCTGAGTGAGCTCCAGGAGTTGGTGCTGTACAGGGAGGCCTGGCGTGCTGTGATTCATGGGGTCACAAAGAGTCAGACAGGACTGAGAGACTGAACTGAACTGAACTGAACAATCACTTAGCCATAGGTTTTCCTTCTAGGAAACAATGCCTTGGGCAGAATAGTTGGGGCATTATAGATAAGCCTGACCATGACAACATCCAAAGCTCTCATTCAGTCTCATTTATAGCCCAAGTCCACCGTTTTGTCAACTTACTCTTTATGCATTTGATAAATCCTACCCAAATGCCCCTTCAGAGCTTTCCTCAAAGTGGAGGTGGCTAGTCCACATGTTATTCTGCCCTTAATTCCTATTGGATTTATCTGTATGTTGCATTTTCATTATTTATATTGCAGAGAGGGCCCTGGACAGGGTAGGTGCTCCTAGACATAGTTCAGTCTTGGCTCCGCTCTGCACTCCCCTGACTATTTGTCCTTGACCAAACTCTCTTAAGGTTTCTAAAATTTTAATATCTTCTCCTTAGCTTGTATGTTTTTCTCAGTATTTCCTTTAAGTTCATTGTTCTGATTCTTTTTTTGTTGTTGTTGTTTTAACTAAACCTAATACACTGTGATTTCCCAAACGAGAATTTTCTTAACATCTTCCTATTAATTTTGTTCCTCTACTTATAATGAGTTCAATGTGCTCTGAGAGTGATATTTAAAAGCAGACTTGATAGCATAAGTAGGCCAAGGCAGTAGTAGGATGGGAAAGGCTCTCCTTGTTTTGCATGAGGTGAGAGACAAATCTTCCACTGAAGAATTTTAGGAAAGCTTAGTGTGGCTGGAGCCCAGATAACCAGGGCATTTGGGCTGAGGTGAGCTGGTAAGATAAGTGAGATCTTGCAGCCTCATTAAGGATTTTAAATTTTGTGCCATAAGCAAGTTGTTGTCCATGGACTGAGGAGTCTGGTGGGCTACAGTCCATGGGGTTGCAAAGAGTCAGATACAACTGAGCACACAATTAAGCAAGTTGTTTAGCCTCTCAATCATGTCTGATTCTTTGTGATCCCATGGACTGTAGCACACCAGGCTTCCGTTTCCAAAGGGAGGACATTAAAGGGCTTTCAGCATGGGTTTAGGGGAATTCTGTGGGATATGTATGTGTGTGTGCGTGTGGTGACAAATTGGATTTGCATTTCAAACTAGGTAAAAGCTGATGTTTCCTGACACAAGGAAGTACAGGTTATGACCTGGCGACTGTTTCATCACCACTGAAATCATTTTCACATTGTTTAATCAGACAGAATTTAACTAGTTGAATTTTAGATCCCAAAATACTCACTTGATGCTGATTGAAGTCATTCTGAGGAGAAATTGCAGGGATTCATGTCCCTCTATCACATATCATTTTCTAAGGAACAGTTTCGATGGTGGAAAATGAAAATCACTTAAAGTGATAGTGGGAACTAAGGCAGAGGAAAGGAGAAGGGGGTCCACTCACTTCACAGTATTGATGACAGTGCTTCCTAGTATCCCCTTATCTGAAAATTTACATGAAGAAAAGATCGTAATTGCTTAGGAGCACTCCTGAAACACTCACCAAATGCAAAGCGCACACATTTAATGGCTTGGCATCAAGGAGCATTTAGTGCATTGTCATTTGGTCAATGAGACATAAAAAAGAAACCTGTTACCTACTGAGCATATTTGCTAGGAATTTGGTGACGGTAGCTCAGTTGGTAAAAAATCCGCCTGAAATGCCGGAGACCCCTGTTTGATTCCGTGGTCAGGAATATCCCCTGGAGAAGTGATAGGCCACTCACTCCAGTATTCTTGGGCTTTTCTTGTGGCTCAGCTGGTAAAGAGTCCACCTGCTATGTGGGAGATCTGGGTTAGATCCCTGGGCTGGGAAGATCCCCTGGAGAAAGGAAAGGCTACCCACTCCAGTATTTTGGCCTGGATAATCCCGTGGAATGTATACAGTCCTTGGGGTCACAATGAGTAGGACACAACTGAGCGACTTTCACTTTCAGAGGAAGTCTCCATTTTGTTCTTCTGTTGCAGAATTTATGATCTGGGTCTGTTGTTCTTTGCTCAGTCGTGTCCAACTCTTGCAACCCAATGGACTACAGCAAGACAGGCTTCCCTGTCCTTTACCATCTCCTAGAATTTGCTCAAATTCATGTCCTTTGAGCTGATGATGCCATCCAACCATCTCATTCTCTATTGTCCCCTTCTCCTCCTATTCTCAATCTTTCCCAGCAACAGGGTATTTTCTAACGAGTCAGTTTCTTTCGCTTCATGTGGCCAAAGTATTGGAGCTTCAGCATCAGACCTTCCAATGAATATTCAGGCTTGGTTTCCTTTAGAATTGATCTCCTTGCAGTCCAAGAGACTTTCAACAGTCTTCTCCAACACCACAGTTTGAAAGCAGTTGTGTCTTGGCTACTCCAAAAAACTGAGACTAATGTTTTGCCTTTGATGTCTTTCCTTTCTTGTGCAAATCCCCTTGTCCATGGAATTACAAGCCATAAATGTATCCCCAAAATATAGAGATCTCTCTTATCCATGTATGATAGATTGATAGACAGATAGATAGATATAGATATGGGCTTCTCAGGTGGCACTAGTGGTAAAGAACCTGCCTACCAATACAGGAAACTTAAGAGTCATGGGTTGGATCCCTGGGTCAGGAAGATCCCTTGGAGGAGGAAATGGCAATCCACTCCATTATTCTTGCCTGGAGAACCCCATGGACAGAGGAACCTGCCAGGCTATGGTCCATAGGGTGGCACACAGTCAGACAAAACTGAAGTGACTAAACACAGTATAGGTGTATGTGTGTGTGTGTGTGTGTGTGTGTGCTTGGTTGCTCATTCATGTCCAACTGTGACCCTATGGATTGTGTGTGTATAAAATATTCATGGACTTGTTTTATTTCTGAAATCAACCTTGTGCCTTCTGTATTTTCTAAGGCAAAGAAAAAAGGATATTTGTTTTAGCCTGACATGCTTTTTGTGCTTGTATCCTGAGAAATGAATTGCTTTGTTCCTAACACTCACTTATTAGATAAGCTGGTATGGGTCATAAGGTCCTCAGAGGACCTCTCCCTCCTTACCAGTGTTCTGACTGGGTCAGCAAGAAAGAACCCTATAAATGTGGCTTATGCCCTTTAGATGTCCGAGGGATATATGGTTAGGAAAAAGGTTCTAAATATCAAGGATAATCTTGAATGCTTTTTAACTGCTTTCTGTTATAGAATGCTAGTGCTAAGCAGCCAGTAAAAGTGCCATGTTAAAAGGAAAAAAGAATTGCTGAGTTTCTGGGACCACTATTCAAATAGTCTTAATGATCTGTGATTTTAAGGAAGACAGGCCTGGTTTACTTCCAAGGATGCCAAGTGTACACTCTCATTTAAGGCTGTTGGAGGCACCTTCCCCAAGACTGAAGCTGAGAAATGAGGAGTTTCCCGCCACAGCACTGTCGTTCCACAAGCTCAGCATAACCATGATGATATGGGAAGTCAGACAAGTGAAGCCTGGGAACAAATGCATTAGAGACACACTCGTGGGCATGTGGGCACACACAGTGTTTGTCATATAAACTTCTCAGGTGGAGCAGGAAGGCTGCTTTTTGTCCTAGTACCAATGTGTCTTTGAAACCAGAAAAAGCACATCCATATCTAGGCTAAAGAAAAAATGGACAGAGGTTTTGGAGAGTGTGTGTGTGTTGTTCCCCTGAGATTTTTTGGTTTTGATGATACTGTTGCAGGAAAGAGGACCCCTTCCAGGGCCCAAGAGTGGGCTCTTGTCTAACACCCAGAAATGAGTTGTCTGAGGAAAAACACATGCTGAGAAAGCAAGAGACTTTGTTGGGAAGGGGCATCCAGGCAGAGAGCAGTAGGTAAGGGAAACTAGGAGGACTGCTTTGCCGTGTGGCTTGCAGTCTTGGGTTTTATGATGATGGAATTAGTTTCTGGGTTGTCTCTGGCCAATCATCCTGACTCAGGGCCCTTCCTGGTAGTGCATGCATCACTCAGTAAAGATGGATTCCAGCAAGAAGGATTCTGGGAGGTTGGTAGGACTTATAGACTGGCTTCTCTCTGCTTTTGATCTTTCTGCTATTCTTCCAATTGGTAGTAGCTTGTTAGTTCTGCATTCCTTACCAGGACCTCCTATTGTAAGAGAACTCATGCGTGTGAGTATGATCTCATCTGGCCAGGGCATGTGGTTTCTGTCCGTGTTGCCCCAAACAGTGTTAAATCTTTATCTTATGATTTGTGTTTTACTACACCTGTGATAGCTATGATATAGCAATGGTTACAGAATATGAGAATTTCCCACTCTCCTAACAGCTAACTGCACTGCCCCTTCTTGCTTCAGTCCAGTTCAATTGCTCAGTCATGTCCAACTCTCTGTGACCCCATGAATCGCAGCACGCCAGGCCTCCCTGTCCACCACCAACTCCCGGAGTTCACCCAAACTCACGTCCGTCACTTCAGCGATGCCATCCAGCCATCTCATCCTCTGTCTTCCCCTTCTCCTCCTGTCCCCAATCCCTCCCAGCATCAGAGTCTTTTCCAGTGAGTCAACTCTTCACCTGAGGTGGCCAGAGTATTGCAGTTGCAGCTTTAGCATCAGTCCTTCCAATGAACACCAAGGACTGATCTCCTTTAGAATGGACTGGTTGGATCTCCTTGCAGTCCAAGGGACTCTCAAGAGTCTTCTCCAACACCACAGTTCAAAAGCATCAATTCTTCAGTGCTCAGCTTTCTTCACAGTCCAACTCTCACATCCATACATGACCACTGGAAAAACCATAGCCTTGACTAGATGGACCTTTGTTTGCAAAGTAATATCTCTGCTTTTGAATACTCTGTCTAGGTTGGTCATAACTTTTCTTCCAAGGAGTAAGCGTCTTTTAATTTTATGGCTGCAGTCACCATCTGCAGTGATTTGGGAGCCCCCCAAAATAAAGTCTGACACTGTTTCCACTGTTTCCTCATCTATTTGCCATGAAAATAGATAGCAATGGTTACAGAATATTAGAACATCCCACTCTCCTAACAGCTAACTGCACTGCCCCTTCTTGCTTCAGTTCAGTCTCTTAGTCGTGTCTGACTCTCTGTGACCCCGTGAGACCAGATGCCATGATCTTCGTTTTCTGAATGTTGAGCTTTAAGACAACTTTTTCACTCTCCTCTTTTACTTTCATCAAGAGGCTTTTTAGTTCTTCTTCACTTTCAGCCATAAGGGTGGTTTCATCTGCATATCTTAGGTTATTGATACCAGAGGTTAAATGAACAGTTGTATCAGTTGAGCTATAAGTAAGTGTGCATAAACGTTTTAAATGAGCATTTTACATTTCTGTAAAGACAAACCTGCCAAAACTGTTTGAAATTATTGTTGTTAGAAGTGGAGATACCTGGCCTCTTAATTCTCATTTTTAGCTGTGCCCTTAAGTAGATAGATTCTGAATCATTGACAAATGTGCTGCAATGGCGAGAAGGTGAGAACTCACTAAGACCATGATAACCTGCTAAGTCTACACAAACAGTCCCTACTTTGCTAATGAGTATTTCACTTCTCACGTAATTGGCTACTTTTGAGTTGTATAACCCTCTAATTAAGTGACATACTTGGAATGAATTCTTTTGCTTCTGAAAAATCCATAAGAAGGAAAAGTTAACCAAAGCTTGGAAGAGTAGGAAATGAAACAAAATATAAACAAAATGAAACTTGGACACCAAAAGAAAATAAACCAGTGTTGCATTTAACATTTGTAAAGCAGATTCCATATAGAGCCTGCTGATTACAACTAACTCACTTTGATGTCTAGAGTTTATCACATGATTTGATTATGCCATGATTAACATATTGGTGTTCTGGTGGATGTTCATTTGAATAGCAGTGAACCTTGACTATAAAAAAAAAAAAAGAAGACTGTACAAAATTCATAATGAGGTCTAAGAAAACTGCATGAAAGGAAGATTATTACTATTGACTTCATTAGCTTTAATTTTTTAAACCTAAAGATAAAAATGAAAGCAATATGGAAATCATACAACATCTCTCAGGAATACTTTTTTGTTCCTTAGAAAATTAATTTGCTACTGATTGAATTAAAATGGAAAGGCCTCAAGAAGGTAGGCTCTTGTGGTAAAATGAAAAGCTTACAGGGAGAAAATAAACATCTACTAATGCCTTTTTATTCCTGGTTTCCAAAGCACACTGAAAGTGTCAGTTAATAATAATCCAAAAATTGCTCATGTATTTTAAAAGAAAATCATTCAGTTCTTCAGTTTATATCTTAGCTGCTGATAAGTACTGTATTGGTAGGTGGTATATTTTATTTATGTAGTCAATGAGTGCTGCTTTTCTTTTTTTATTTTTTCTTTTTCAATGAATGGTGTTTCTGTGAACTTCATTGAGCATCTCTCTAAGGCTTTTTCTGGAATACATGCTGTTGTACTGTGGATGAAGCCATTTTGCATCATCATCTTCATCTCCTTCTGTTTGTCAGATAGAAAAATAAAGTCTCAAATAATATAGGTGAGTGAATGAAGTGGTCTGGGTAGGAGAGAAGAATTGATTATATTGAAGTAATCAAATTCAAATTTTGAAACTAGAATATTTTAATGGGGAAGTCTTTTAAATCCTATCTAATGACAGTGATACTAATATACCAGTAGGAACATAAGCAAAGTAAGTGAACTGGCAATTTGTGACAGAAGTTATATTACTGATTGGAGAAATATAAATTGATGTTAAAATTCATTAATAATCTATACAAAGAAAGTTGTAAAGAACTAATATATTCACCTATGAGATAGTCATTTTAACTTTTTTATTTTTTTAAGTTAAAATGTTTTATGTATTATCACTGTTCAATCATTCCCTGCTCTGACTTTTCTTAACATTTTTATTTTGTATTGGGGTATGCTGCTACTGCTACTGCTGCTAAGGCGCTTCAGTCGTGTCCGACTCTGTGTGACCCCAGAGACCGCAGCCCACCAGGCTCCCCCATCCCTGGGATTCTCCAGGCAAGAACACTGGAGTGGGTTGCCATTTCCTCTCTCATGCATGAAACTGAAAAGTGAAAGTGAAGTTGCTCAGTTGTGTCCGACTGCAGCCTTCCAGGCCCCTCCGTCCATAGGATTTTCCAGGCAAGAGTACTGGAGTGGGGTGCCATTGTATTGGGGTATAGCCATGGCAATATGCTATTGAAATCTCATGCAAGAAAGAACTTGTTGACTCAGCTGTGGGATTGCTATCAATAGTTGCAGGTAACAGTGACATTGACAGATAAACAGAGTTCAGATGGTTGCAGAAAGCCACCATTCTCAAGGCAGCCCATATACTATGACTTATAGAATAGAATTGGAGTTATAATGGGACAGATGTTAGACAGAACTCAGTGTGGTGTGGACCATGCTTGTTGTGGAGCCAGCACTGCAGCCTGACTTTTTTTCTCTGCTCAACCACCTGCTTTCTTCCTCCCCTAGGTGTGGACTCTAAAACCCTCCTTCCAAAATATTCTATACCCTAAACTGAGTTTGTGTTAGCTTCCTGGAGAATTGGAGAATGCAATCTGCCATGGATATGTACAACCTACAAAAAATCTATAATTAATGGATTCTAATGTAGAATTTAAAATTATTTTAAGGAAAAGTTTATGGTAAAATAGAAAAGTATCTAGGTCTAGTGGGAAAAAAAAAAAAACCCTCTCAGATGCATAATTACCTAGCAATTCATCCCTCTATCCATATAAATCATACACATGAATATAAAAAATTAAAAAACAGTAACATGAGATAACCATAATTTGACCAGTGAAGATGTTTTGTCTCTCTCCCTTCTTCCTTCCCTTCCCTCTTTCTTCCTCTTTGCTTCCTTTTGCTCCCCCTACTGATTATTGATGGGCCTGTATTACTTTAGTCATGGTCGATACAAAAGCTTTAAAAAAATTATACTCAAGTTAGAAAAATAAAATATTTTTAAAAACATGTACCTAACAGGGCAAAGAGGTTTTGTGTTTCTTACTCTTAATATATTTATAGTCCTCATATCAATTTGGCATACTGTCTGAGATGTTCTGTGATGTCCAATAATTTTACAACTAGCTATTGGGAGGTAAATGTGCATGCTCAGTTGCTCAATACTATCCAGTTCTTCGTGACCCCATGGGTTGTAGCCCACCAGGGTCCTCTGTCCATGGGAGTTTCCCAGCAAGAACACTGGAGTGGGTTGCCATGCCCTCCTCCAGAGGATCTTCCCAGCCCAGAGACTGAACCTATATATCCTACATCTCCTGCACTGCAGTCAGATTCTTTACCACTGAGCCATGGCAGAAGCCCAGTGGGAGGTATAAAACATATTTTAAAAATTTAAAACTGAACTTAGAATAGAGATAAAGCCATGTAGCATAGCATATAGCACATGTAAGTAATGCAGTGAAGTGAAAGTTGAGCAAATTGTTCCCAGTGGTCCTCAGATCTTGGATAGTGTTCTCCTCTTTGAAACCTGACGTCTCTGGGAACCATACTGTCCTTTTTGCCCCAGTGTACAGTCAAAGCTATGTTTTTTCCAGTAGTCATGTTTGGATATGAGAGTTGGACCATAAAGAAGACTGAGCACTGAAGAATTGATATTTTTGAACTGCGGTGTTGGAGAAGACTCTTGAGAGTCCCTTGGACTGCAAGGAGATCAAAGCAGTCCATCCTAAAGGAGATCAGTCCTGGGTGTTCATTGGAAGGACTGATGCTGAAGCTGAAACTCCAGTACTTCAGCCACCTGATGCAAAGAACTGACTCACTGGAAAAGACCCTGATGCTGGGAAAGATTGAAGGCAGGAGGAGAAGGGGATGACAGAGGATGAGATGATTGGATGGCATCGCCAACTCGACGGATATGAGTTTGAGCAAGCTCTAGGAGTCAGTGATGGACAGAGTAGCCTGACTTGCTGCAGTCCATGGGTTTGCAAAGAGTTGGACATAACTGAGGAACTGAACTGAACTCACCATGTAAATATATGCATGTGAAGTCACTCAGTCATGTCCGACTCTTTGCGACCCCATGGACTGTAGCCTACCAGGCTCCTCTGTCCATGGGATTTTCCAAGCAATAGTACTGGAGTGGATTGCCATTTCCTTCTCCAGGGGATCTTCCTGACCCAGGGATCGAACCCAGGTCTCCCGCATTATAGACAGACGCTTTACCGTCTAAGCCACCAGGGAAGTCAAATATATGCATATCAGTGCTTAAAGATAGCTGTGGACCTCTAGTATCTAGCTGTGTTCATGTGAATCACTTTACCCATTTTCTCATTCTCTGTCTGCTCTTGACCTTATGTCTGTAGATACTTGAATTTGTAGCTTGCCACTGCCTCCCGGTCTTTGTATCAGCCTTGGTCTGTTTTTTAGCTCTGCTCTGTTCTGTACCAAACCCATCTGGCTTTTTTAGTTCTCTGGCTCTAGGCAACAGTCTTGCTAAAGTATTAACTTCACCTTCTTTTACTGGCCCCAGTAGTTAAAACCTAGCTCTGGCCACATGAGAGACAGTGAGACACAAATACCTATCTATATATAGATTTTATTTTTCCCCTAGTCTGAGCTGACCAGAGGCCTGTCATTTCACACTCTTTACCAAATTGAAGAAAACCGGCCAGAAAAATACTCTACAAAATTAAAAAGGGAAGTGACAATTTGTAAATGCCCCAAGTATTACAAATGAAATATTTTTGCAAATGTGCTTAAAAATATAAAATTAAAATCATTCTTATTCAGGTGAAAGAATGCCCAGAATGACATACTTTCCTATGAAACTCTGAATATGGATGAGGTCTCTCTTTTTTTTAAGTGCCTGATTTTAAAATGAACTTTTAAATAGATAACATATTCACATGTAAAACTTAAATTCCCCATATACCCTCCTAAGGGGCTTCCCAGGTGGCTCAGCAGTAAAGAATCTGCTTGCCAACGCAGGAGGTGTGGATTCAACCCCTGTGTCAGGAAGACCCCTGGGGGAGGGCACGGCAACCCTCACCAGTATTCTTGCTTGGGAAATCCCACGGACAGAGAAGCCTGGCAGGCTATAGTCTGTGGGGACACAGAAAAGTCAGACTCGACTTCGTGACTTAATAGCATAACCCTTTTATTCATAGTACATAGTGTATGGACTGTTTTATATTAATAACACTATCTTGCTTCAAGAGATCAGAGCATGGTCTATTTTGTTCACTGTTTCTTCCCCAACATATAGCACAATTCCAGGCTCATGGTAAATTATTTTCAGTAAATATTTATGGGATAAAATACAGATATTTCATCTCTATAATCTCTTTTTCAGGCCTTTAAATCTACCTAGCAAGTTTGGTTGATTCATCCACAGGAATATTTATCAGCTTTATCTCTTATTTCTACAGTCACAGTCTAACCTGAGGTCCTCATCAATCAATCTATGTCTTAGATTGTTAAAGCTTCCTACATGATGTTCTTGCTTTCTTACACATAGATAACCAGCTCTGCAGAGAGGCAGGCAGTGTAGCAGCATGACTAAGAGCATGGGAATGGGCAGCCTCCTGGAGTTCATATTCTAGCTCTGCCGCTTATAAGCTTTGTGGTGGTTTTAGTTTATTTGAAGCAGAGGATGATTTCTTTTGATGCAGCAGCTATATAGGAAAAATCACAGTTACCCTAATGTGAATTGATTCTAAATTTTAAAAATTAATCTCTATAATTGATGCTATAATTGAAATTGAAATTCCAGCCAAGGATGAGATAAGCAGATGACATTACTGTTGAACAGCTGGTTGATGTACTGGTTTATTAGCAGGGCTTGAGAAGATGTGTCTTTTTAAGTGCTAATAATACCTGGTTCTTCAAAGTACTAATTAGAAAGAATGGTAAAGCAGATTTGTTAGTTCCTCTAAGATATAAGAATTTTCATTGATGTGCGAAGTGATAAAAATATTTTGCCTTTAGTTGGAGTTTGGGCCTTAGCCACGATGTAGGCATGGCTTCATTTTCCTACTGGCTTCCCTAAATGTGTGAATTTAGATAACACTTAAAGATGTTTGCATGACTTATGAAATTAAAACTTGGACAGATTTCTGTCAAATTATAAGCTGTTCCCTCTGTGAGTTCTGGTTATGTGAACCAAGACAGAATTTTGATTTGAATTCCCATAGTATAATTGTCTTATTGGTGTAACCAAGGTATTAGATGAGTGATAAATAAGTGTGTTTACTTTGCAGGTGAGGTTTTGCTGTTGTTGTTATTTGTTTTGTTTTTAATCCATGAATTGATGACCAGGAAATGCTCAAATAAATATTTTTAGGGAGCCTTTTCCCAATAAGCTTGGAATGATGTATAATCTCTCGACAGGGCTGGCAAGCTCATGAACAAGATTTGGCTGCTTTTCTGCTAACAACAAAATGTGAACAAAGGCTGAAGCACTGTGTGTTACTTTTAACATAATCAGCATTTTTTCTGGTTGTACTGGGCTCTTCTCTAATTGGACTCCTCTTCCAAAGATGTTATTTCTTGACCAACTCATGCCCAGACAGGAAATGATTTCAAACTTTCCATGAAGTCAAATTTATATTCTGAGTTATTATCCTTTCTCTGAAAACTCTTTCGATGAAAATTAATCTCTAAGGTAGAGTTTGTTAATAAAGTTAAAATTCTAATTTAGGGTTGGGCAAACTATATTCCACAAATCAAATCTGGCCTGCTTTATGCAACCTGTAAACTAAGAATGGGTTAATATTTTTCAATGGTTAAAAGCAATCAGGAAAAGGATTCATATTTTGTGACACATAAAAATTATCTGAAATTCAAATTTTAATGTTCATAATTGTTTTATTCGACTATAGACACTTATTTACATAATTTCTCTGGCTGCTTTCATGGAGCAGTGGCTGAGTTGAGTAGAGACTATAGAGACCGTGATTTGCAAAGCTTGAGACATTCACTATCTGAATTTCTCTAGGAAAAGTATACTTGCCCTATTTTTGTTTTCATTTTTAAATTTATATTACTGAAATATAGTTGATTTATAATGTGTTAATTTCTACTGTACAGCAAACAGACTCCATTAAACATACACATGCACATACACAAACATGTTCTTTTTCATATTGTTTCCCATTAAGGCTTATCACTGGATATTGAGTCTAGTTCCCTGTGCTATACACTAGAACCTTGCTGTTTATCCATCCTACATAAAATAGTTACATTTGCTAATCCCAAAGTATCCACTCCATTCCTCCCCCACCCCTCTTTCCTTTGGCATCACAAGTCTGTTCTCTGTCTTATTCACCACATACTCTACTGTGAAGAGAGAAAAATAGTATGTCATTTTAAGGTGAAGAAGAATCAAATTAACACATGGTCTATTGTGATTATGGCATTCTGTGGAGGAAGCAGTTAAGAAAATTAGTTTAGCAAAATTGAAAATAAAAACCATGGATAGATATTTAAGAAACATGGAAAGGTGAAAATGAATATAAGTTATTTTGGCTATGCCTCCTGAAGCAATCAATTCACTATTTTTTATTCTCATTATTTTTCTCAAAAAAAAATAAAAATGCAGGAGCAAATAGAAATAGTCTAACAATTAGGGTGGGAAAGTGAACCTTAGCTTTGTCTCTGAAGTGTGAGCTCTGCAAGGGGAGGGTCTGCTTCTTTCTCCCTGTGACTTTAGGGCCTAGTTAGGACCTTAGCTGAATACTCTGCAATGGACATTTTGGTGAATGCCATTTGGCTTGCCTGTAAAAGGTTGAGAAGAACCTCTGAAGGTTGAATCTCTGAAGAAAGGCTGAAAGAGAAACACAAAGTAAGAGGTATTTTCCTTAGAAAACAGAAGGAGCAGAAAACCTTTTCCCCCCATTTATTCTCCAGCCTGGCCTTCAGCTTAACAACAAGTTTGTCATCAATCTCTTTCTACCAACTCATGGATTTTAATTCATTCACTGTGCCTCCTCTTTATATCAGAGTCATTACTTTGTTTATTTTATAGACTTTAGTTTTTGCTTCCTAGATAAATGGAAGGATTTTTCTTGACCATTATATGTCACATAAGTGCTTTTTTGAACATTCAATAATGTTATTTACAATGGGACCCCTAGGTTGAGAAGATTCCTTGGAGGAGGGCATGGCAACCCACTCCAGTATTCTTGCCTAGAAAATCCCATGAACAGTGGACCCTGGTGGGGTTGCAAAGAGTCAGACACAACTAAAGCAACTTAGCACTTACACATGAAAGGTAACTGCAGAGCAGTGGGAACAAGGAGTTCTCTGAGTGAAAGTTCCATCTCTTCCCAGCAGTGTGTTACCATGGAAAGAGTACTCTTTTTTGAGGCAATTGGTTTCTAGCTCTTTTTCTTCCAATGATATGCTCAGTCTCCCTGGAGTATTAATTTGCCTTTCTAGGCCTAAACTTCATTTGTAAAAACAAGAGGTAAGGCTAAATTGGTATCTTTTAAATCAACATAACAGTTTTTATATAAATTCTCAAATAAACCCTAAGATAGTGAAAAAGAAAGAAAGAAATTATTGTGTTAATATAGATTTGCATTTTACTAAAAAATTGTAACATTTACTCTCTGTCAAAAATGCAAAGCAATATATTAATATTAGTGATCTCTCAAGGGCTCAGATATGAGTCTAGTTCACAGTTTAGTGTGTATTTTTAAAATAAATATTTTATTGTATAAATAAATAAAATACTGTATGTATTTTAAATAAAACTTTAAAAATGGTTAAAATACACTTGACAAATGCTATTGGAATCAAGTCTTTGCAGAAGTTGTAGGCATCTCTGTACTTTTGAAAGGTCTCTATAGTATGTCCCCTGATCATTTTTTCTAAAGTGCTGTATATTGCAGATATGTTTGCAAGAAGTGATTTCAGGGGACTAGAGTACTATAGTGTGCAGGACTCACTTATTTAATGCACTAATTCGGGGGGGAAAACCTTGAATTTCACTCCTCCATTATCCTCACTTTTCTAATGATCTCTCTGCCTATGATACTTCAGCATACTTAGCACTGTGGCAGAGGCTGGGGATAAAATGGTGTGCAAGACATATTCTCTGGTCTCAAGAGCCTAATGGACTTCCTCTTTAAAAACTGTTGCTCCTCTTGTTTGAGATTTCACTTAATTCCACTATCTAGTCACACTAGCTGGAAAACTTGGGGTTTTTTTTTTACATTCCCCTCTCCCTCTTTACTCCTACACAGAACCAAGTCCTATTTTTTATTTTATTTTATTTTTTCCATTTCTACAGCTGCTATTCTATTTCAGAGCTTTGTCAACTTTTACCCAAACTATTAAAATAGCTTTGATTCATCTTGATTCCTCCTGTTTTGTTCATCTACACTGTTGGCAAAGTGATCAGTGTCAACTCTAAATTCAAAAGACTCACTAAAATCCTTCTAAGGATTCCTAAGGAGCATAAAAGAGTGTGCATAACTTTCCCTGGTGGCTGAGATGGTAAAGAACCCACCTGAAATGCAGGACACCTCGGTTTGATCACTGGGTCAGGAAAATCCCCTGAAGGAGGTAATGGTTACCCACTCCAGTATTCTTGCCTGGAGAATCCCATGAGCAGAGGAGCCTGATGGGCTACAGTCCATGGGGTCACAAAGAGTCAGACACAACTAAGTAACCTACACACACTAACACCCTCTACCACGGATTAACACAGTTTATAAATATCACTATGATAGGGGCCTATGTTAGTCAGCTTGAGTTGCTATAACAAATAGACTGAGTGGCTTAAACAGCAGACGTTTATTTTTCACAAGTCTAGAGGCTAGGAAGTCCAAGATTAAGACATTGGTCAATTTGGTTAAGGTGAGGGTCCTTTTTTCTGGTTTGTAGATGGACATCTTCTTGCTATATCCTCATATGACACAGAATTTCATGTCTCTTCCTGTTTTATAAGGGATTAATCCCATCATGACGACATCACCCTTATAATATAATCTAACCCTAATTAGTATCCCAGACATTCCACCTCCAAATAACATCACATTGAAGATTAGAATTTCAACATATGAATATTGAAGGGACTAAAACACTCAGTCCATAGCATTCAGCCCCAAAATTCATGTCTTTCTCACCTGTGAAATATGTTTAGTACATCCCAATGGCCTCAAGAGTCTTAGCTCATTTGGCATCAACTCTAAAGTCCAAAGTCTTATCTAAATAGCATCTAAATCAGATATGTATAAGACATGAAGTACAATTCTTCCTGAGATAAAATTCCTCTCCTGGAAACCTATGAAAGTAGATGTGTGCTTCTAAAATACCATGGTGAGATGTGTGCCTGCTCACCATGTCTCACTCTTTGTGACCCCATGGACTGTAGCCTGCCGGGCTCTTCTGTCCATGGAATTTTCCAGGCAAGAATACTGGAGTGGGTTGCCATTTCCTTCTCCAAATGGTGAGATAGGCTTTCTAAAAGGGAGAAATTGGAAAGTAGGAAAGAGTGAGTCTCAAGCAAGACAAACTCCTTTAGACCTTAAGGCCTGAAAATGATCCTCTCTGGCTTAACGATCTTCCCTCTGGGCCCACAGAGTGGCAGTCTCACCTTCAGGACCCACCGGGTTGGGGTCATATCTCCACAGCTCTGCTGGGCAGTGATCCTGCCCTTTGAAACAAAAGCAGAGACAACCTTGGTCACTGGGCTTGTGGTGGGACTGGCAGCCTTGGAGATCTCTGGGTTATCTTTAGGATCCTTCCTTTTGAACAGTGTACAGCTAAGCAGCAATATATTCCAGTCCTGAAAGACTAGAGATCTCTTCAAGAAAATCAGAGATACCAAGGGAATACTTCATGCAAAGATGGGCTCAATAAAGGACAGAAATGATATCGACTTAACAGAAGCAGAAGATATTAAGAAGAGGTGGCAAGAATACACAGAAGAACTATACAAAAAAGATCTTCACAACCAAGATAGTCATGATGGTGTGATCACTCACCTAGAGCCAGACATCCTGGAATGTGAAGTCAAGTGGGCCTTAGAAAGCATCACTATGAACAAAGCTAGTGGAGGTGATGGAATTCCAGTGGAGCTATTTCAAATCCTGAAAGATGATGCTGCAAAAGTGCTGCACTCAATATGCCAGCAAATTTAGAAAACTCAGCAGTGGCCATAGGACTAGAAAAGGTCAGTTTTCATTCCAATCCCAAAGAAAGGCAATGCCAAAGAATGCTCAAACTACCGCACAATTGCTCCATTCTCACACGCTAGTAAAGTAATGCTCAAAATTCTCCAAGCCTGGCTTCAGCAATACGTGAACCATGAACTTCCAGATGTTCAAGCTGGTTTTAGAAAAGACAGAGGAATCAGAGATCAAATTGCCAACATCCACTGGATCGTGGAAAACACAAGAGAGTTCCAGAAAAATATCTATTTCTGCTTTATTGACTATGCCAAAGCCTTTGACAGTGTGGATCACAATCAACTGTGGAAAATTCTGAAAGAGATGGGAATACCAGACCACCTGACCTGCCTCTTGAGAAACCTATGTGCAGGTCAGGAAGCAACAGTTAGAACTGGACATGGAACAGACTGTTTCCAAATAGGAAAAGGGGTACATCAAGGCTGTATATTGTCACCCTGCTTATTTAATTATATGCAGAGTATATCATGAGAAATGCTCGACTAGAAGAAGCACAAGCTGGAATCAAGATTGCCAGGAGAAACATCAATAACCTTAGATATTCAGATGACATCACCATTATGGCAGAAAGTGAAGAGGAGCTAAAAAGCCTCTTGATGAAAGTGAAAGAGGAGAGTGAAAAAGTTGGCTTAAAACTCAACATTCAGAAAACGAAGATCATGGCATCTGGTCCCATCACCTCATGGGAAATAGATGGGGAAACAGTAGAAATAGTCTCAGACTTTGTTTTCTTTTTTTTTTTTTTTTTGGGGGGGGGGCTCCAAAATCACTGCAGATGGTGACTGCAGCCATGAAATCAAAAGACGCTTACTCCTTGGAAGAAAAGTTATGACCAACCTAGATAGTATATTGAAAAGCAGAGATATTACTTTGCCAAAAAGGTCTGTCTAGTCAAGGCTATGGTTTTTCCAGTGGTCATGTATGGAAGTGAAAGTTGGACTGTGAAGAAGGCAGAGTGCTGAAGAATGGATGGTTTTGAAGTGTGGTGTTGGAGAAGACTCTTGAGAGTTCCTTGGACTGCAAGGAGATCCAACCAGTCCATTCTGAAGGAGATCAGCCCTTGCATTTCTTTGGAAGGAATGATGCTAAAGCTGAAGCTCCAGTACTTTGGCCACCTCATGTGAAGAGTTGACTCATTGGAAAAGACTCTGATGCTGGGAGGGATTGGGGGCAGGTGGAGAAGGGGACAACCGAGGATGAGATGGCTGGATGGCATCACCAACTCAATGGACGTGAGTCTGAGTGAACTCTGGGAGTTGGTGATGGACAGGGAGACCTGGTGTGCTGTGATTCACAGGGTTGCAAAGAGTTAGACACAACTTAGCTACTGAACTGAACTGAGGATCTTAGAAGTTCTTCAGCCCTTCTTCATTTCATCTAGTTTCTAATCTCTTCCAATCAAGCAGTCAGTGTTTCTACTTGGGTGGCTGATTATGTCCCTGGTTCATACCAATACTCACTCCCTTACCAGTCTGTTTTGGAACCACACCTTTAGTGTTCTCAGCATTCTAGATGGGCTAGCTACTTTCCAAAACTTTAAATTCTGGCTCCTTTTTGTTTGGCAGGTCTATCTTCAATTCATTTTCTCTCCTCGCACTTTAAGGAATCAGAAGCAACTAAAGTGCTCTTTCAACACGTTGCTTAGAAATCTCTCAGCTATATATCCAAAATCATTAATTGAAACTTGTACCTTACAAAAACAGTGTAAAACAAACACAATTTGGCCAAGTTCTTTGCCAGTTTGTGACATGGATTACCTTTTCTCGACTGACCAATCACATCTTCCTCATTTCTATCTGAGGTCTCATCAGAATGGCCTTTACTGTCCATATTTCTACCACCATTCTGTTCATGATTGATATATTTTCTAAGAAGAGAGATGCTTCCTCTACAATTCTTTTTTTTTTTTATCCTGTGCTCTCACCAGAATGGTCTTAGCTGTCCTTGCATAGCAATATCAGCTTTTTCTATTACGTATCTCAAAATTCTTTCATCATCATTTTGTTACCCTGTTCCAAAACCACTTCCATATTTTTAGGTATTTGCTATAATTGCACCCCACTTCTCAATATCAATGTCTATATTAGTTAGTGTTCTTCAGTTGGGTTCTACAGACCCAATAGAATATATATGTAAGATTTATTTTAAGAAATTGGCTCCCACAATTATGGAGGCAGGGAAGTCTCCCAATCTGTGGTCAGGATGAAAACCAGAGATCCAAGAAAGCTGTGCTGTAAATTCTGGTCTGATTCCCAAGGATTGAGAACCAGGAGTCCTGATGATATAAGATTTAAGTCCCAGGTCAAGCACAGGAGAAAATCTGTGTTTCAGCTCCTACAGTTAGAGAGAGAAAGAATTCAACTTTCCTCTACTTTTTTTGTTCTATTTAGGCCCTCCACAGGCTGGATGATACCCAGCACCAACGTTGGGAGACAAACTGCCTCTCTCAACCCACCCAGTTTCTGTTTGTTCCTTGTTTTTAAAATTTATTTTTAATTGGATGATAATTGCTTAACAATGTTGTGTTGGTTTCTGCCTTACAAAACATGGATCAGCTATAAGTGTACATATATCACCCCCTCCTGAGTCTCCCTGCCTCCTACCCACCTTCTCACCCATCTAGTTCACCACAGAGCACGAGGTGGAAACTTCCCACCAGCTATCTATTTTATACATGGTCGTGTGTATAGGTCAATGCTACTCTCTCAATTCATCTACTGTCTCCTTCCTGCACTGTGTCCACAAATCCATTATCTACATCTGGGTCTCTATCCTACCCTGCAAATAGATTCATCAGTACCATTTTTCTAGATCCCATATATATATGCATTAATATACAATATTCGTTTTTCTTTTTTACTTACTTTACTCTGTATAACAGACTCCGGGTTTATCCACTTAATTTCAACTGACTCAGATCCATTCCTTTTCATGTCTGAGTAATGTTCCATTGTATACATGTTCAGTTCAGTTGCTCAGTCATGTCCACCTCTTTGCAAACCCATGGACTGCAGCATGTAAGGCTTCCCTGTCCAACACCAACTCCTGGAGTTTGCTCAAACTCATGTCCATTGAGTCAGAGATGCCATCCAACCATCTTATCCTCTGTTGTCCCTTTCCCCTCCTGTCTTCAATCTTTCCCAGCATCAGGGTCTTTTCCAATGAGTCAGTTCTTTGAATCAGGTGGCCAAAGTACTAGAGCTTCAGCTTCAGCATCTGTCCATCTAATGAATATTCAGGACTGATAACACAAGTAAAATATGAATGCAATCTCATTTAAAATATATATATGGAGAGAAGGCAAGAGATGCCTTTTATTTACACTGCTAGTCTCTTATTTCAAACTTAAAAAAAAAGGATATACAATTGTTCATGTGTGGTTTTTCATGTACAATGTCAGTCACTAGTAGGAAAATGGGCTCGGTAAATGGTAGTGATGAGCAGTGCCAAGAAAAGAGTTGCATAATACATCTTCAAGATTGCTCCCGAAGAACTCAAATGTGTAAGAAGCCAGGTGCCTAAGTCTGAATCCTTTCATACAAAATTATTTGTTGTGATAGCGAGTTTTACCAAACCATGTTTTTGACAGGCTTGAAGAGTTTAATATGTGTGTGTACTGCTTGCCTTTGCTCACTATTATGTCACTATAAATAATTGACTTTGCTGATTAATACTGATGGCATTTTTTTCTTGTAAAGATTTCATCATATCTTCACTTGTCATTTTAAGGCTTTAAGTGTCCTTGAAGAGAATCTACTTTAAGCTGTGTCAAATTGTCACCTTAAATATTAATGATTATGTTGTTTTGTACTGTATTATTCTATAAAGGGTACAACTTTCATAAAAGCCACACCAGAAGAAATTTGTCTGTTAAAACTAACTTTGAGGTCATAAATCCCCCAGTCTTTTTGGAATGTGAGGTAATCAAATCATTCTTTAATAATATCTACTCGGGAAATGGTAATGAGTACTGGACCTGGTTTTGATGTCCTATTTCCAAGAAGTAGTTTTCCCTGTAAGAGAATGAGAGAGAGGAAGATGTGAGAGAAGGAAAAGAGAATGGTAAAGAACCCTGAGAAATGGGATAGCCCCTTATAAATCTCTTGTGTTCCTAACACCTTATTCAGTAGCTGAAATATATTTGGTGCCCCCCATTTTTTTTAATTGGAGTATAGTTTCTTTACAATATTGTATTAGTTTCTGCTTCACATTTAAGTGAATCAACTCTTTCTACCCCCCATCAAACCTCATTTAGGTCATCACAGAGCACCAAGCTGAACTCCCTGTCCTATACAGCAGGTTCCCACTACTATTTAACACACAATAGTGTATATATATAACCTCCAATTTCCAAATATTTTTTTAATTAATGAATGAGCCTCTGGGTCAGATACTTTGTTCTGCCTTATTTAGTTCTCTTGAAACCTGTTTATTTTCTTTACAGTTTTTGCAGAGAAGTTAACAGCAAATGGTAAATGGTTTGAATATTAAAACTACATAATCAAGTTTTTCTCTTCTAAAGTGTGTGTGTAGTCATGGAGTAGAACTGAGGATATTTTATTTGTCTTTATTATTTTTTTTCTTTTGAAGACATTTTGATATTTACTTTGGAACTAAAGAATGTGAAATGAGCAGAATCATGGAACTTTTTTCAAAAGACTAAAGAAACTTTAGAATTTTAAGGAGTATGATTTCTCTGCATTTGCTTGACAGATGAGTTGCTTAATAATTGTGAAGAGGAAATGGTCTTAGATTTATAGGAGAGAGAAAGAGATATGCACTTTTGAAATCTTTTACTCCCCAGAGGATTCCTCTACCCCAGACACCATGCAATAATATCTTCGTGAACTGGAAAGGGATTAAGGTATATTCAGGAAGATTGATCACACTGAAGGCAAAGATGAATTTCTGTGACTTAAGACTGACTTAAGGCATTGAAAAAGGGAGTCTAAATTTTAATAAATATGATTCCAAAATTACGCACTGTCTCATCAGCTTCAGAGACTGTGGGTTGTTGGTTGAACTCAGGCTCAAGAGCAATGCTTCTTTTTTGCTCTGACAGTAAGGTCATAGCAAATGTCCAAAAAGCTCCCCCATGGAAATTGTATGGTAATAAAATGGTCTCTTTGTTCTTTATCTCTTGGTATAAGGAAATTGTGAAACCTTCATGCAAAGGTTATTTCTTGCTTGAAAAAAAAATGTGAAAAGTTTAGGTAGGTTTGCACAGGGTCCTCATCTCTCAGTCAGAACCATCTCCTTATTAGAGAACAAATTCTAAGGATTAACTTGCTAGTGATAATCAAGCTGGTTGAAGACATTAAAAGCAGAAGAAAGAGCATTAGGCAAAGTCCAGTTTTTTAAAACATTATGGGCCTATGGAGATTAATCATTTTAATATGATTAGAGTGTAAAGCATATGATTGAGAGGTAAGAGGAAGAATCCAATGCAATAATGACAATATAGTGATTCTTCTTTACCAAGGAAAAGATTCAGATCCAGATGAAATCATCTGTCAAATATGTGAGAGATAACTTACATATATGAAAGATTTTCTCAAAAGGGAAGTACTATCTCTGTAAATCACCATTCTTTACAAATCTAACTAGATGGTTAGTAACATAGTATTTTAAGATGTAATGAGGCAGATGTCTTTATCAACTCAAGCTTTTAATATGGGGGTCCTGACATTAGAATTTTTAACCCAATTCATTTTTAATCAACTCACTTATATCATGCTGTCATGCTTTTGCTTTTGACCATGGTATTATCCAAATTAGACTGACATTATTTTTTTCATGACCACCTTAGCAACATAGCAACATAAGCCTGAGCCACACTCAGATATAAAGAAGGGAGGATAATTGAAATGACTTCAGGAAAAAGCATGAGCAATGCAATAGAATGGAGGGCAGGCTACAGAAAATATTATCTATTCTTGTCTGCAGAATTCCATGAACAGAAGAGCCTGCCAGGATTCAGTACATGGGGTCTCAAAGAGTCAGACATGACTAAGGTACTTTCCATTTTTTTTTTTTTTTAATGAAAGAGAACAAAACCCAAAGAGAGTTGGGGAGAGAGCAATGAATGTTTGGGGGCATGATAAGCAGACCAGAGATATTGGACTATCTTGTACTTCCAGTGGTACCAGGAAGTACCACTGGACATGTTTTTGTTCTGAGACTGTTGCTATTGGAGGGAAGTGTCAAGCTTGGAAGATGTTAATACTCGGGGACAGATTCTTATACTTTTGTTCATTGTGTTTTGGAGCTACTTCATATTCACACCACTGGACATTCCATACTTCAGCCTAGTTTGTCTATTCAAAAATTTCCTTACTTTCTAATTCATGGAGATAACTGAAGCTATACAGAGTGTTTCTTCATAAACATTCACCTTCTCATTGAATTATTAATGGCCTGAAGCTATCCTTTCATCATTCCTCCTCCCTACAACCATGGCTTTGGGAATTTTCTTTAAGGCTTTCATTCAGTTCCACAAATGCTGACATGTGCTTCTTATATGTCCCAGTCCTATTGAGGGACAGACAGAATATGACAGACACCACTAATTGTTAACCTAATAACCATTCTTCCCTCCTGTCTTCATTAGAGAGCTCACATTTTGTTTGGAGCAGCAATGTGTCTGGTTGAAAGCCTTGCCTTACCAGAGTTTTCTTACAGATAGACCGCTGTGCAGTATTCTGACCTTTGCAGTGTCAGTAAGAATCTTCTGGAAATTTCTGAGAAAGGCTTTTCTTTCTTTTAAGTACTATCCTTTTCTTCTCCACCTTTCTTCTTGCCTGAAATGGAATAGCCATTGTGACAATGAGGTGGCAGAATAAAAACAGTCTATAATGATGGCAGAGTAGAAAGCAGGGAAATGTCCTGAACACTGATGATATTATGAAGCCAGAGTGCCAAACCTGGACTGTCTACCTGAGGATAGTTCTTGTTTTATAAGCAAAATGTGTTCTGGAGGAAAAACAAACTTGGAAGAAAAATATACAGGATACATTCACCTTCTCTAGATTAAATATATATATATATATACACACACACATACATACACATACATACACACACACACACACTTAGCTGGGATTTTGTGTCATGTAATCCCTGAAAAGCTCCAATGTGTATAGGAGTGGGTTGCTGTATTTAAGGTTTTGAAAGTTTAAAAAAAAAAAAAAGTGGATTGAATAGGGTAGAAAAGGGAAGAGGACAGGGCTGCAAGCTATTTGTCCACATTGCAGGTTGGACAGAGCTGGTAATCCTTGTTCTTTATTTGATCAAACTGCTGCCTGTTGTTCCTTAGGAAATTTACCATGGGCTGACCAAGACTATAGTTTTAGAAGAAATGGTAGAAAAATATGTGTTTCTGGATGCTGCTTGTTCTTAACACTCAGGAAACAAAAAGGATGAACTTGAACTAGAGCTAGTCACTTCTGCCACCGAGATGGAAAGATCATAGTCCTCAAACTGTGGCTTAGAAAGCTCTTTGCAGTTGTCAGTGGCATCTAACTATTCAACCCAGGCAGGCAGTCCTTAGGTACCTGAACAGGCACTAGGAGAAAGTACTCTGCTAAACCTCTGGAGCCTCCAGGAAGTAGCTTCTTTCTCCAAAATGCTCGCATCAGATGTAGTCATGAAGGATGATAAAAGGAAGATTCTCAGGATGACCGGTCCCTAGGGCAAGGGACAAAGGGGGTCCAACCAGAGAGAGACTAGAGGCAGAGATAGTGAAGAAGTGTAACCCCAGGACCAGGGCAGTGATTGTTGCCCACTTGATGTGCTTCCTAGCTACATCCCTGTTTACGAATGAAAGTTTTCATTTGTCTATACTTTTCTTACTGGGTGTGTTGAAGGCAGATAATATTTTTATGCATTCGAGGTTATCAGACATGCAGACCTGCTACAGTACCAAAAGAACTTGGAATTTGAACTCGGTATATACCAGCTTGTATGGGAATTTGGGATTATGTTAGTTGGGGAAAAGGAGTAAATATATATATCAGTGCTGAGCAGACAAAGGTTTACAATATGTCAGATATTATTTGTCTGATCAGTATACATACTCATTTTCTCTTTAAAAGAACCTCAGTTTTGGAGGGAAGGTCAATAATGCGCAAAGCCATACAGTTCTCTTCCCAGATTCCCTGGGAGATGGTGATGTTACATAGTTCAAGTAGTGAAATTTAAGCAAAAATCGGCCAGTTATGTTGCTTCTTTGATGAAGTTGTTTCCCCTTCCTCTTCTTTCTTGATTTTATGGTGGCAAATGTGAGGGGAGAAGCCGCAAGTAAAAAACAGAGTGGAATGAGAGAAGGTGGAAAGGCTTGGCTGATGTCAAGACACCAGCCCTAGGTGATTAATTGCATACTTTGTCTTATGTGAGGGAGGAAAAAAAAAGTCACCAGATTTAGCCACTGGAGTAGGTTTTTTGTTACATACAGCAAAACAACAATCTTAACTGATATGCACAGATTACAGGCTCTCCATACCTTTCGGATCTAATGACCCAGCATGAGGAGCCCCTTCCTTAGGGTCTTATTCCCATAAAAATCTCCCTTTTCTTCAGCATTTCAATATCTACCTTCTTTTCTGGTATTCTTTCTGTTTTGCCCCAAACATTTATCATTCTGTAAGAAAATTACTCCATCAGCTATATATCTAACTTTTTCACACGTATAAACAGTGTATATCGACATTCTCAATAGAAAATATTCACATAACTTAGAAGAACCACTGAGTTTATCTTTTCATTCTTTTCTTTTCATTGATGAAATCTGTAAAGTGAATCTCTTCAACTCAGGATTTTCTCCCAATGGCCATCTTAATTCTATGAAGTCTGGTGTCTGCCCTCATCACGCCACTGAGAGAAGCAGTTCACCGGGGACTCGGTTACTCCTAGATGATACCTTTCAGAGATTATGCTGAATTGGCTGTGAATATGCAGCTGCTACAGGCCTGCACCAGTGTGCTGTGAGATTTAAAATGGGCCAGAAGTATTCAAAACAAGCTTTAAAAAAAATAGAACCTATCTTCCTTCCCACAAATCATGATTGGTCAAGTAAGTCACAAACTTGTCTTTCTAGGAGTGAGGGAGTGAGTGAGTGAATGCTAAGTCGTGCCTGACTCTTTGTGGTCCCATGAACTGTATCCTGCTAGGCATCTCTGTGTGTGGAATTTTCCAGGCAAGAATACTGGAGTGGAATGCTAATTCCTACTCCAGGGGATCTTCTCAACCCAGGGATCAAACCTGCATCTCTTGCATTCTGATATTGGGAGATGGCTTCTTTACAACTACGCCACCTGGGAAGCCAGATGGGAAGCCCTCTTTCTATATCTAAGTCTTTTGGCTTGGTAGAAATTCCCTCATTTAGGAGGATAACTTGCAAAAGTTAATACTACTAATTCCCAATTTTAAAAAAAAATCCCCAAATAGAACATAACAAGTGTAATATGCAAATACTCTTCTTACATAGACACAGGTGAGTAAGTAAAAGTAAAAGTATTCTTATACATGGCAAACAATTAATTTTATTATCAAATTTATTGACAAAAATTTTTCATATAGATACTTTTATTTTTCTTAGACCTCTGGACTTTGCATTTTTCTAGTATTAGTATCCTGCTTTTTTCTAACCTACTATACTATGTGTCAAACTAGCTAGTGATACG
Source organism: Capra hircus (assembly GCF_001704415.2). NCBI lineage: Eukaryota > Metazoa > Chordata > Mammalia > Artiodactyla > Bovidae > Capra > Capra hircus. The sequence continues at coordinate 24,748,259 of NC_030835.1, forward strand.
TATAAAAATTTCTGAGACCTAGTTAGGAATTGCTTTCAGTTCAGTTTAGTTCAGTCACTCAGTAGTATCTGACACTTTGCAAACCCATGGACTACAGCACAACAGGCTTCCCTGTCCATCACCAACTCCCAGAGCTTGCTCAAACTCATGTCCATCGAGTCAGTAATGCCATCCAACCCTCTCATCCTCTGTCGTCCCCTTCTCCTCCTGCCTTCAATCTTGCCCAGAATCAGGGTCTTTACCAATGAGTCAGTTCTTCACATCAGGTGACCAAAGTATTGAAGTTTCAGCTTCAGCCTCAGTCCTTCTAATGAATATTCAGGACTGATATTCTTTACTATTGATTGGTTGAATCTCCCTGCAGTCCAAGGGACTCTCAAGAGTCTTCTCCAACACCATAGTTCAAAAGCATCAATTCTTTGCCACTCAGCTTTATTTACAGTCCAACTCTCACATCCATACCTGACTACTAGAAAAACCATAGCTTTGACTAGACAGACCTTTGTCAGCGAAGTAATGTCTCTACTTTTTAATATGCTGTCTAGGTTGGTCATAGCTTTTCTTCCAAAGAGCAATCATCTTTTAATTTCATGGCTGCAGTAACCATCTGCAGTGATTTTGGAGCCACCCAAAATAAAGTCTGACACTGTTTCCATTGTTTCCCCATCTATTTCCCTTGAAGTGATGGGACCAGATGCCATGAACTTAGTTTTCTGAATGTTGAGTTTTAAGCCAACTTTTTCACTCTCCTCTCTCACTTTCATCAAGAGGCTCTTTAGTTCCTCTTCACTTTCTGCCATAAGGGTGGTGTCACCTGCATATCTGAGGTTATTAATATTTCTCCTGGCAATCTTGATTCCAGCTTGTGCTTCATCCAGCCTGGCATTTCACATTATGTACTCTGCATATAAGTTAAATAAGCAGGATGATAATATACAGCCTTGATGTATTCCTTTCCTAACTTGGAACCAGTCTGCCATTCCATGTCCAGTTCTAACTTGCTTCTTGACCTGCACAGAGATTTCTCAGGAGGCAGGTAAGGTGGTCTGGTATTCCCATCACTTTAAGAGTTTTCCATAGTTTCTTGTGACCCACACAGTCAAAGGCTTTGGCGTAGTCAATAAAGTAGAAGTAGATGTTTTTATGGAACTCTGTTGTTTTTTTTCTATGATCAAACACATATAGCCAATTTGATCTGTGGTTCCTCTGCCTCTGCCTTTTCTAAATCCAGCTTGAATATCTGGAAGTTCATGGTTCATGTACATTGAATATTTTTTGGTATTGACTTTCTTTGGGATTAGAATGAAAGCTGACCTTTCCCAGTCCTATGGCCACTGCTGATTTTTTTCCAAATGTCCTGGCATATTGAGTGCAGCACTTTCACAGCATCATCTTTTAGGATTTAAAATAGCTCAGCTGGAATTCCATCACCTCCACTAGTGATGCTTCCTAAGGCCCACTTAGCTTTGTATTCCAGGATGTCTGGATGTAGGTGAGTGATCACACCATCTTGGTTATCTGGGTCATAAAGATCTTTTTTGTATAGTTCTTCTGTGTATGCTTGCCACCTCTTCTTAATATCTTCTGTTTCTGTTAGTTCCATACCATTTCTGTTCTTTATTGTGCCCATCTTTGCATGAAATGTTCCCATGGTATCTCCAGTTTTCTTGAAGAGCTCTTTAGTCTTTCCCATTCTATTGTTTTCCTCTATTTCTTTGCCTTGCTCACTGAGGAAGTGATCCCTTATCTCTTACCTCTTATCAGACATCTCTTATCTCTCCTTGATATTCTTTGTTTTGTTTTGTTTTGTTTTTAATTTATTTTTTTATTTTTTAAATTTTAAAATCTTTAATTCTTACATGCATTCCCAAACATGAACTCTGCATTCAAATGGGCAAACTTTCCTTTTCTCCTTTGCCTTTAGCTTCTCTTCTTTTCTCATGTTTAAAAATTTTTAAGATCTAGTTGAGAACTGTTTTAAGCCTTTTTAAAAATGACAATAATGAGTAACAATTATATACAGGTACTAAACAGAACTGGCTATAGAAACTCAGATTTTCATTTTGTATATCAATTTTACAATTAATTTTTGCACAAATCCTCCCATTGCCCTCAACTGGTGATCAATAAGTGTTTAGAAAACAACAATATTTGACAGCACAAGTCTTCGTTTGTCATATGTTTCTGGTCAGAATGGATATCAATTTTGATTCACTGCTTTTGGAACTGCTAGAGCAGAATGGATTAGATTAGCAGGCATGAATAAATCTTAATTTTGTTGAGATTTATACCTGTCGCATGATAAACACAGATAAATGCTCCTTCATCCAACCAGTTGCATCGATTTGGGTCTTACAAAAGTTAAATGTTAGTCTACAATTAAATTTGTGGTGACATGGTAAATGTAACTTGAGATAATGATGGTATAGGTCAGTATATGGCAGTGGAGACAGCACAAGGATTCTACTAGCCCATAAACAGTTTCCTCAAGTACATAATCAGGCAAAATGTACATGCAATTCATGGAGATAGGAAAATAGGACTTTTTTTAGGCTCAAAAATTGTAGAATTAAGAATTACCTAAACTCTTCAGTTGGTTATGCAATACCAGCCCTTGGAATCAGGAGGATGATTTATCATTCATTTTAAAACTAAACTTTAAAGCTGTGTTTCTAAGAAATTGTGGTTGCCTCTGTGGAAGGGAACTAGAGGATGAGGGAGAGACTTTTTTCATAACATATCTTTGTACAATTTGAATTTCATATCATGTGCATATAATACCTATTCAAATAACTGAATATTAGAAAGGAGAAAAAGAAACTAAGTAAAATAAAAATAAAACCAAGGCTTCCTATCTAAAAAGAAACTCCAACAACTTAAACACTTAGGAAGAATTTACTTGGGTGACACAGTGACAAAGAATCCACCTGCCAATGCAGGAGACACAAGAGATGCAGGTTAGATTCCTGGGTCAGGAAGATCCCCTGGAGAAGGAAATAGCAACCCAGTCCAGTATGCTTGCCTGGGAAAGCCCATGGACAAAAAGAGCATGATGGGCTACTGTGCATAGGGTCACAAAGAGTCAGAAACGACTGAGCACCAGCACCTCCTGTCCTGTTAAATCACCTATACTCAGCATATACCCTTTGTTCCCTTTGCGTATTGTATTATTCATGGTCCTCTGCATTTTAACACTCAACGTTATTTTGAGTGCATTGAGTTTTGCCTTTTCTAGGATATATTTCTCTAGGACATCTTACAATACTCTGCCTATAGAAGGAATTCATTAAATAGATGAAAAATAACTGAGAAAATAAGCTGCTCAGTTGTTCATCACTAGCCTCTTGATATGGAGCCAAAGTTAATAGTATTATAGTCAGACTGGTAAACATATGTCCAGCAAAAGACAGCAGACATTTGACGGACATTGAACATTTAAGAGTCAAGAACTCCATAAGACGGTCAAGGAAGGCATGGTTTATATTGTTAAAGAGTTAGGAAACCTACAAATCAGAGGTCATCAAGAGGGAAGAAGTAAATAGGTGCTGAAAATTTGGATTAGTCAGGAGATTAAGAGGATTGGGTGTGGAAAGGTCAGCATTAGAGAAGAGAGCATGAATTTGGATCTCAGAGTAGAGCCTCTCCTGATATTTACTGTACTTTTTTTCTAGCTATGTGTTAGTAGGGGACTACACTAGGGCTTGTTGAAAAAATGTGATATGAAACAGTCATAGGATTGTTACAGCCCCAAAAATATAAGGGCTGTAAGGTACTTAAAGATTACCTAAGTCTAGTTTTTTCTCATTTTATAGATGAGGAAACTAAGGACAATGAAGGTTTTTAGAAGTTAAGACTGAATTTTCAAGGTCCAAGAGGTTCATATTTTTAAGTATCCCATTATACATTCATTTTCTGAGAATCAAATTCATATTTCATGGAGAATTTGTCAACAGAATCATTGAGAAGTACAAGTAGCAACGTAATGAGTTTGATAAAAAGAATTTTGGAATACCTCTTCTGGAGATGAGTAACTTATCCAGGGACACTTAAGGGTGTCACTGGTTTTCACATAGGTAAAAGTGAATTGACATAAAATAAAAACTAGAGAGTTGCAATGCCAAAAATATTGGGGGTAAACACTTTTGAATAACTGACTCAGGCTTTTAGGTGCATGCACACTCAGTAGCTCTGTCATGTCCAGCTGTTTGTGACCCCATGGACTCTAGCCTGCCAGGCTCCTCTGCCATGGAATTTTCCAGGCAAGAATAGTACAGTGAGTTACCATTTCTTTCTCCAGGGGACCTTCCTGACCCAGGGATCAAACCCAAATTTCCTGTGCCTCCTGCATTGGCAGGTAGATTCTTTTACCACTGTGCCACCCAGGAAGCCCCAAGCTTTTAGGAGCAGTCTCTAAAATGAGAGAGTGTCACAAACTCCTTTTATAGCCATTTGGTAGATTGTGTTACAGGGCATTAATGCCAAAGATAAAATAGTGAAGAAAGCCCCTTCAAAGAATTTAGATATTAGACATGCATGATTCAGAATAAAAGGTTAGTTAAGACGATGGCATCTGGTCCCATCACTTCATGGGAAATAGATGGGGAAACAGTGGAAACAGTGTCAGACTTTATTTTGAGGGGCTCCAAAATCACTGCAGATGGTGATTGCAGCCATGAAATTAAAAGACGCTTGCTCCTTGGAAGGAAAGTTATGACCAACCTAGATAGCATATTCAAAAGCAGAGACATTACTTTGCCAACAAAGGTCCATCTAGTCAAGGCTATGGTTTTTCCAGTGGTCATGTATGGATGTGAGAGTTGGACTGTGAAGAAGGCTGAGTGCCGAAGAATTGATGCTTTTGAACTGTGGTGTTGGAGAAGACTCTTGCGAGTCCCTTGGACTGCAAGGAGATCCAACCAGTCCATCCTAAAGGAGATCAGTCCTGGGTGTTCTTTTGAAGGACTGATGCTAAAGCTAAAACTCCAATACTTTGATTGGGGGCAGGAGGAGAAGGGGATGACAGAGGATGAGATGGCAGGATGGCTTCACTGACTCGATGGACGTGAGTCTGAGTGAACTCTGGGAGTTGGTGATGGACAGGGAGGCCTGGTGTGCTGCAATTCATGGGGTCGCAAAGAGTCGGACATGACTGAGTGACTGAACTGAACTGTTGGTTTTATTTTTTTGCTTTCATTCTTTCTTGGCCTCCCAGGTGGTTCAGTGATAAAGAATCCACCTGCCAATGCAGGAGATGTGGGCTGTCAAAATCCCCTGGAGGACACAGTAACCCACACCAAAATTCTTGCCTGGAAAATTCCATAGACAGAGGAGCCTGGCAGGCTACAGTAATGGGGTCACAAAGAATCAGACCTGACTGCACGACTAAGCATACACACACATTCTTGTTCTCTCAACTTATTGCTTATTTGAGGAGCTGAAAGATTGTGTTGCTTATTATTGTTATATAATTAATTGTGGTAATAATTTTCCACAAAACTGTCATACAGATAGAGTATATATGAGTACACACTCCACCATCTTAATCCATTTCAGCATAAATTTATATTTAACCACTCAGAAATCTTTACTTACTTAGCAGGAAATGTGACTTGAATTACTACTTTCTTGCAAATAGATCCCACTGTGGGAGTCCCATGGGTCCACTCTAGCCTTAAACTTCTCCTCGGTGAATCTCAGACTGACAGTCAGTCAGTCAGTCTGCCAAAGGCTAATTTGTGTACAGATTAGCTATCTCCAACTACCTCTAGGAAATGACTCTCAAGAATGAAGCAAGACAGCAGCAGCTAGGTCTTTCTGAAAGGCTGGATAATAAAAGTGAAGCATTGGACATTGTCAAGACAAGTGTGTAGAGTGTGAAAGCAAGAGTGATCAAGAACATCTCCTTGTTGCATTTTCCTCCGCCTGTTTCCTGGAGGGAGGTGAGGGCTGAGTGGAAACTAAAAATCTTTCAAGAACAGCATGCCATCAGTCAGTCAAAGGCTAATATCTATAGAAGTGCTGATCTTCAACTTTAGGCCTTTTGTTGTAATAGAGGAACCAGGTGAAATTATACAAGACCACATGGCAATCTCAGAGCTAGCCTCTCAAGATTTTCAGCCTGGGGTTGACATTGCTGAAATATTTTAAAGGGACTAGAAGGAAAAATTAATCTATTGATAGTTGCCTGTGCCTACGTTGTTACTACCGTAAGGTGTTAAGACTTTTGACTTACTTTCTTTCTTAGTTGATTTGCACACTTAGTACTGATTATAAATAACAATTGCAGAAGGTTATTTCACTGACTTCACTGCAGTGAAACAGCCTAAGGTAGCACCACACACTGGCCTTTCAGCCAAAGATAAATAATTTCTGCACTGAGTATAGGAGAGAAAGCAAACAGTTCAATTACCATTACTTACAAGAGGTTGGAAAGACACGCCATTGTAAGAAAACTTTCTGTGTTTAATTCCCTTTGTCCTTAAAGAAGACTCAAAAGATTTTTTTAACTTCTTCAGAAACTGCTGCCTTGTTTTATAAGAGGCAAGTGTTTTCCATCTATATGGTATCATTGCTGTCTCAGCATTTTCTGTCTCCTGCAGTATCATTCTCAAAGCTTGGCAACTGTTTTGAGTTTAATAAAATAATAGGTATTATTTAGGGATCTTCTCAACTGAAGAATTACTCCTATGAATCAGACTTCAGTCATCGCAGATTCCATTTAATGGTTCCTCTTCTTTTTACTTGCAGTCATCCTTATCAAATATAGTTTCAATTAATATGCTGGATGAATGGCATTAGTATATGGGGGAGAATTTGTCCACCAGTAGAGACAGTGGCATCCTAGGAAATAGTCATTCTAACTCTGGAATGATGAAAATAAGAATTCCCTCTGTTGGGAATTCCCTGATGGTCCAGTGGTTCAAGGCTCTTCTTATTATGTTACATTGTGCTTAGAACTCCTCACTATCAATGTTGAAGACCATGTTCAATCCCTGGTCAGGGGGCTAAGATCCCACAATTTGTGTGGGAGATGCCCTTCTTCCCCCTGAAAAAAAGTCTGTTATGTCCCAACAGAGGATGAAGATTTAATTATATTAGTTTTATTTCATAAAATGACTTTTTTGAGTTAGGCTTTTACAATGTCTTTTTAAAAATTAATTAATTTCTTTTAATTGGAGGCTAATTACTTTACAATATTGTAGTGGTTTTTTCCGTACGTTGACATGAATCAGCCATGGGTGTACATGTATTTCCCATCCTGAAACCCCCTTCCACCTCCCTCCTCATCCCAACAATGTCTTTCTAAAGATGAATCAATTAAGGTTTTGTAGCCCAGCTAGTAAGTGACTCACTTGGAACTGAAATTCAAGAATGTCTGACTTCAAGGCTCTTCCTATTATGTTACACTGTGCTTCTTAATGTCAACATTAAAATTACATAGATGTTAAAAGTTTAGAAATCTTCTAAATTTTTCATATATTTCTTTTCTTTCCACCTCTCTCCTCTACATTTCTGTGACTTAAATGACAAAAAAAAAAAAAAAAAAAAAAAGTTAATTGATATTCTGGTACAATTCCATAGCTGTTCAGAAGACATTTGCTATTGTTTTTTTGGCACTGTGAATGTCTTATAAAAGACTGTATAAATAAATATGGCCTCAAACACTAGATCACTAATGATATCGTCTGATTAGTATGCAGAGATATAATTTTAGAGATACTTCTGGGTGGAAACAATAAAAGGTTCAGAATGGGTGTCTAAATTTTTCAGTGTTGTTTCATAGCCACAGTTAACTAGCTGTGAAATACTGCCATTTCCACTTAATTTTGTTCACTAGTTAATTCAATCCTCTACTTTATTTGATCAGATCTGAAGCCAAATCATTTATATTCATTTTGCATTGTGTTTTTGCAGTGTCTCTTGATCACTTTCACATACTAATACTGGCTAATTCAATTGGGATTTATTGAAGCAGCCCTTGAAAATTAACCATCCAATTTCTCATACATAACATAAAAATAGACTTATTTCTCTTCACTTGTCTCTTTGCAGAATATATATTAGCATAAAATAAGAGGTTGTCTTTTTGGTGCAAATCACAATGCTCATGATATTAAAGGACTGGTCTTGGAGAATGAATTTTGTCAAGAAGTGGTGGACCCTCATGGGAATGTAGACTTGATTGTTATTTTTTTTCCTATGGGGGAAACTCTGGATGAAATAAATTGATCAGGAAAACCAAGAGAAAGGATCAATTTCCTGATATTTAAGATATTAATAATTTATATGTTGCATTGCTTAGGTCGTATTGGTAATGATGGTGAGAACAGAAATTATTAATGACTCTACAAAGATGAAAGCATGTGGCTTTTGCCTTTATGGGTGAGGAATTTTGCTGGTTAAAAATCAGTCTATCAATAAAGTAATGAACTTACTCAATTTCAATCCTTTGGACACCATTTCTAATTTAACTATTTTGGGGTGGAGTGGTCATAAAAGCTAAGCTATGAGTTCCTCCCTCTTCTCATTAATCTGACTGTACAAGGAATTTTAGTTAATTGGAAACCTGTTATGCCTAAAATTCCAAATCACAAGATAAATAAATGAATTGTTAAAAGCAAGGAAAATAGAGACTGAAGAGAAAAATAGAAAAGGGACTCAGACTTCAGAGAAATCTTCAAGGTTAATTACAGTCACGCTCTGACGTACTAAAGTAAACCCAATGTGTGTTCCAATAGCAGAGGCCCAAGGTTTGAATGAACATACCCAAAAGATAAGTTAACAAAAGTTCCGTTAATAAAGGAGGTACGGGATGAGTGACTGAACTATGAGAAGACTTGAAGCTATTTTCTCTATTATAAATGGGAAAAGGTGAAAAGAGCACATATGTACAACCCTGGGTCACAAAAGTTCCCACTGTCTTGGAAGAGCCAGTGATTCTGGCTCTTCCACCATATACAGCTACAGTAAATATGTCTAAGAAAACTTTTATTTGCTCTGGACTATATTTTTTCATCCAAATTTGAACTTTTCTCATGGACAAAGTACAGTTTTCTTACCTCGTCATTTTCTATTGTTTACTTCTCATAAAAGATTTGTGTGTGAAAGGACAGAAACAAAGTGAGTCTTAGATCTCTATAGCTGGAAGGAAACTGAAGATGAGAGCAGTCTGAACTGGAGTGTCGGGAGTGGAGAAGACACTTTGCTTACCTTTGTATGGTCTACAACAGCACCTGAAATGTGCATCTGAGCAGAAAAAGGTTCCTAACAATGTGGGAATGTGGTCCCACTGTTCCAAGTGGGGTGAGACCACTGCAGAACAGTGAGCCGCCTCTGGAGCCTCTGCAAGTCATAGAGGCCGTTGCCCCAACTAGCTCTAATTGTAGATGATGGTTCTTGGCTTTCTCTGTGGATCTGACTTTGCTTAATCTGTGGTCTTTTTTATTCTGTGTGTGTTTGTGTGTTTCCCCCTTCCCTGGTGGCTCATATGGTTAAAAAAAAAAAAAATCCACCTGCAGTGTATAAGACCTGGTCTGGATCTCTGGGTCAGGAAGATCCCCTGGAGAAGGGAATGGCAATCCACTCCAATATTCCTGCCTGGAAAATTCCATGGACAGAGGAGTCTGATGGGTTGCAGTCCCTGGAGTTGGAAAGAGTTGGACATGACTGAGTGACTAACACTTTCACTTTTTTTTTTTTTTCCACTTCTTTTTATTCTGGCTTTTTTCTTGTTTTCACTGAACTCTTTCTCTCTCCACTCACTCTGCCTCCCCTCTCCCCTCCTCTTCGCTTCTCTATTCTACTCTCTTGAACTCTCCACAGTTCTCAGAGTTCAAACATAGAGGCTCAACCACTCACTAAAAGACAGGACCAGGTTTGCTGTTGAGGGTGGGGAGTAAATGTTCTACTCTCTTGGTTGTCTGTTGCTTTTTATCAACCTGTATTATATTACCCTCTCCTATTCTGTTTACATGCCACTTATTTGTGAAACTTTCAGAATAAATCTTTAATACTTAAATCCACCAGTTATATATTTAAGGATGATCAAAGGCAAAAGAGTAAAAGAAAGTTCCCTTTTGTTTCATAACTCACTCTTCAGACAGCTTTTCCTTGTCCCTGTTCTTTACCATCAATCACTCCCAAGTAGGTGTTTCATCTTCTTATGCTAAAATTAAGTACATAGAATACAAAGAAGGAACATAACAAATACTTGAGGGGATACATCCACTTCTCTTTTTCAATCTTAGACTGACTTTCCTCAAATCAACCAAACTCTGCTGCTCTTTTCATACTTCTTAAGCCCCTGCTCCTCTCTTTTTATTTTACGTTATAGTTTTGAATCTTTCCTAACTTAAATGGAATGGAGTTTCTGACATTGTATTTGTGTTATTGAAAGGGAACTGAAGCAGTGGATGGTCTAATATTTGTCATATCTGTAACACCTCTGCTCTCCACTCTTGGGTCTTGCTCATTGGAATATGTTCTTAGTCTGTAAGGCTGTGTTCTCTGTTTTGTTTTATTCTGCTTCCAAGTCAAAGCTCTCCCTTTCTGTAACTTCCAAATAGAAAATTCATTTTTTTCTGAGTCTCTCTCTTTAGTTGCTGATAATACACAAAATTGTAAACACTGAAATTTTTCTTTAATTTGATGATTCACTGTTTTACAGACAATGGTTGTTCAGATGGCTGGAAACAGATTGATTGGAGATGAATGGTTTTGTTCCCTATGATCTATGTCTTAATGAAAGATCCTTGACAAACCAATTAATTTCAAATAATATCAGTCATGAAGGAAGAAACCCTGACTAGTGCCTCTTTATTTTGATGAACAGCATTCCCTTATTAAGTAGGTGATACTGTGGGAAAGCAGGTGAAAATCTACTGCTCTTAAGCCCTTCTGCCTTCTGTCAACCCATGTGTTTTCAGATGGCAGTATTCCCCAAATCAGCTATGAAGAGATGCCTCAGCTAGTCTTTTCTGAACTTAAAATTGATTTCCTTGATTAATGGCTGTCGTTTTACTTATTAAGAAGATATAATATTGTCAGTTTGCTCTGACATGACAGTTGCTGAGCTAGGCGATAGATAGAAATATAAATCCCTTCCTGTGTTAATGAATTAATTAGTAGAAAAGTTACTTGAAACAACATATGGAAAAAAAGTACTAGACATTTAAATGTTGAAGCAGTATTTTCCATACTGAGTTTGAGGAATGCCAATGTCAGTATGTGTTTAGTTGAAAAATGGTGGCTTCAGTGGCCAAATGCTTTAGGGAAAAAAACAGATTTCTTTCCTTTAGGGTTCTCTGAGCTCATAATATGATAATGTGCACTATGAGCTCCCAAGAATAGTTATTATACAGCAGTTCCTCTACTGTTTTAACTGCAGAGAGCTCCTTCTAACTCACCTGGTAACTAGTGTTCCTCAGTTTAGTTCAGTTCAGTTGCTCAGTTGTGTCTGACTCTTTGCGACCCCATGGACTGCAGCATATCAGGCCTCCCTGTCCATAACAAACTCCTGCAGTTGACTCAAACTCATGCCTATTGAATCAGTGATGCCATCCAACCATCTCATCCTCTGTTGTGCCCTTCTCCTCCCGACTTCAATCTTTCCCAGCATCAGGGTCTTTTCAAATGAGTCAGTTCTTGGCATCAGGTGGCCAAAGTATTGGAGCTTCAGCTTCAACATCAGTCCTTCCAATGAATATTCAGGATTGATTTCCCTTAGGATGGACTGGTTGGATTCCTTGCAGTCCAAGGGACTCTCAAGAGTTCTCCAACACCACAGTTCAAAAGCATCAATTCTTCGGTGCTTAGCTTTTTTATAGCACAACTCTTACATCCATACATGACCACGGGAAAAACCATAGCCTTGACTAGACAGACCTTAGTCGGCAAAGTAATGTCTCTGCTTTTCAATAGGCTGGGTAGGTTGGTCATAAATTTTCTTCCAAGGAGTAAGCGTCTTTTAACTTCGTGGCTGCAGTCACCATCTGCAGTGATTTTGGAGCCCCCCAAAATAAAGTCTGACACTGTTTCCACTGTTTCTTCATCTATTTGCCATGAAGTGATGGGACTGGATACTATGATCTTAGTTTTCTGCATGTTGAGCTTTAAGACAACTTTTTCACTTTCCTCTTTCACTTTCATCAAGAGACTCTTTAGTTCTTCACTTTCTGCCATAAGGGTGGTGTCATCTGCATATCTGAATTTAGTGATATTTCTCCTGGCAATCTTGATTCCAGCTTGTGCTTCCTCCAGCCCAGCATTTCTCATGATGTACTCTGCATATAATTTAAATAGGCACAGTGACAATATATAGCCTTGACATACTCCTTTTCCTATTTGGAACCAGTCTGTTTTTCCATGTCCAATTCTAACTGTTGCTTCCTGACCTGCATACAGATTTCTCAAGAGGCAGGTTGGGTGGTCTGTTATTCCCATCTCTTTCAGAATTTTCCACAGTTTATTGTGATCCACACAGTCAAAGGCTTTGGCATAGTCAATAAAGCAGAAGTAGATGTTTTTCTGGAACTTTCTTGCTTTTTTGATGATCTAGCGGATGTTGGCAATTTGATCTCTCTGTTCTTAGAGACCATAAAGTAAATGGGATATTAAAGAAAATGGAATATTAAAGCCATTTTTTTCCTCTTTAAAAAAAAATTTATCCTTTAACCCCTATCACAGCAAACTTGAGAGCTCTGAAGCATGATGGTAGGGTCATGTTAATAAACCAGGTTCATTTGCCCAAAATGTAGCAAGCCAAAAGCTGAGATGTCAAATCTGTAGCAGAGAAAGCGTTTTTGTTTTTTGTTTGTTTGTTTGTTTCACAAGATAGCCAAGCAAGGAGCTGGAAGAACCAATCTCAGATCTGCCTGCCAGAAGGTGAGAGGTTTGGGATACTTCTGGGGTAAAGAATCAGGTTGGCTTGAAGTATGGGAAAAGCTGACTGGACCCTATAGACTCCTTTGACCATGGGATTCTCCTGGCAAGAATACTGGAATGGGTTGCCATTTCCTCCTCCAGGGAATTCTCCCAACCCATTGAACCCATGTCTCATTATGTTTACTGCATTGCCAAGGTAGGTCTAGACTTGAGATTCAAGAAGTGTGGTATTGATACTTTACATTAGTAACCAGATGGAATTTCAATGCCAGGTATGAGAATATTATTCTTATAATAATATATAACACAGTTTAATTAAATTTTCAAAAAATGAAATGCAAAATTTTGGGCTTTATTTAAATAACTTTGTAAAATTTTTAATTATAATTTTATTTGGCCTTTTAATGCCAATAGATAATTTTGAGTCCTTTAAGAAAAACACTTTTAGAGACAAATCTTTTCTATTTTTCCATTTAAATATTTTATAAAAACATCTAAACATTTCATACATTTTGTACACTTGACATTTTAAAATCCTTTATACATTTCTGTATACAATTATGGTTGTATACAGTTGTATGAAAGTTTCAATTATAATAGTATGATATGTAGCTTTTTTGATATGAAATAAAATATAAATTTTATGGAATAAATATAAATTAATGCTGTTGGCCCATCAATAGAACACTCAGACATGAGCAATAATAAATTCATGTGTCTTTGGTGTGTAATTTTTCACTCATATAACAAGCATAGATTTAAACATATATATATATAAATTAATTATATAGTCCATATGTGTATTAACTTATATAATTTATTTATATTGATATATTTTTTGTTCTGTCACTAAAAATGTATATTCGTCCATGTAGGAGGGATAAAGGGCATTTTATTCAACAGTGTAAAAGCTTGATTTGTATGTGTGCTAAGTCACTTCAGTCATGTCTGACTCTTTGCAACCCTATGGAATGCAGCTTGCCAGGCTCCTCTGTCCATGGGATTTCCCAGGCAAGAATACTGGAGTGGAGTGCCATTTCCTCCTCCAGGGGATCTTCCCAACCCAGAGATTGAACCCATGTCTCATTATGTTTTCTGCATTGGCAGGCAAGTTCTTTACCACTAGCACTACCTGGAAAGCCCATATTTAAACATGTAGCCATGATACGTGAGCTTCCATCTGCACTCCTGCCCTGGATGGCACAAATCAATGGTGGTCTTTGCTACTATGACTCCTGGAAGTTTGCTGGCATTATAAGGAACATCTTGTAAGGAAATACCAGTTTTATCTGCCAAGCAGGAAGCACATCTTCCCACCAAAGGCTCTTGACTTCCTCTGTCCCGCTATTCCCCACCATATACAGAATGAACAGATAATCACTGGCTTATGCAACCACTATTAAAACCACTGGGATAAAATTTTGATTATGCTGAGCTCATTTCTTAGAGTGATAGGCTCATGGATTGTTTTCCAGAAATCATAAGAAAAAAATAACTGTCAGTATTTAGCAGTCAGGACCTTGGAGCATAAAATAGAAATTCTGGCCAGATGAGAAGAGAACAAGCAATACAGACATACAGTGTGAGGATTCAGAAGGGGTTAGAACCTGTCTTTCAGCCTCCTTTGTGAGACAGAATTGAGTACTTGTGTCCAAAATTAGTGTTGGACATTCACAGCTCTGCAAAAGTAAGGTGTGTTGTGTATCTTATTACATAGTGTAGATTTCTTCCTATCTACTATAATTATATCAAATTATTTTAATTAAGGTTCTGGTATCTAAGATGAGGAATCTGAGAGAAGGAGCCCCTGTGATGGAATATTGCCTTTAAATGGCTTTTGTTTTTACCTTTTTCCAATATAAATTGTTAGACTTTGATTCAATGATTTTTTCTCAGTGTATTCTCCTATAAGTAAAGGAATTCAGTCTTTAAAAAAAGTAGCTAATTATTATTTTAGATAAAATTTATTTGTATACTAATCATATTCAGTTTAGTAAAGTCAGATTTGACCTCCAACTGAGAAGTGAGGGCTACATTATAAATCTTACAATATTCCTATACTTTATGATTTTAGCTGTGTTTAATATTTATTTCTCTTCCAGTTTTATTGAAATATAATTGGCATACTACATTGTATAAGTTTAAAGTGTATAGCATAATGATTTAACTTACAAACATCCTAAAATGATTACTACAATACATTTAGTGAACGTCTATTATCTCATATAGGTACCAAATAAAAAGAAAAAAACTATTTTTTTGTGATGAAAATTCTTAGAATTTACTCTCAACATTCATATATAATATTTCAGTATTAATTACATTAATGTGTTCTATATTATGTCCCTAGAATGTATTTAGGGCTTCTCTGATGGTTCAACTGGTAAAGAATCCACCTGTGATGTGGGAGACCTGGATTCAGTCCCTGGGTTGGGGAGATTCCCTGGAGAAGGAAATAGCTACCCACACCAGTATTTTGGCCTGGAGAATTCCATGGACTGTATAGTCCATGGGGTGGCAAAGAGTCGGACACGACTGAGCGACTTTCACTTTCAGAGTGTATTTATAACGAGAAGTTTGTACCTCTGACCACTTTTGATACCATACAAATATATTACATAATTATTGACTAGATATCCTACACTGGACATTTCATGTCCATGATATTTATTTTGCTACTGGTATTTTTGCCTCTTAACTTTGTTTGCTTATTTCGCTCATCCTCCCATGACCCCATCACTCTGGCAATCACCTGTCAATTCTCTTTGTATAAAAGTGTGTTCCTGTTTTGTTATTTTTGTTCATTTGCTTTATTTATTAGATTCCACATGTAAATGAAATCATAGAATATTTCATTATCACAAATAGCAAGATTTTATTTTTTTATGACTGAGTAATACCTCATTGTATTTACATATATGTATTACATCTTCTACATCCAATCATTTATCAGTGGGCATTCAAGTTGCTTCTGTATCTTGGCTATTGTGAATAATGCTGCCACAAGTATACGGGTGCATGTATCTTTTTAAATTAGTGCTTTTGTTTTATTCAGAAAAATACCCAGGAGTGGAATTGCTATTCTCCATACTGTTTAACCCTGGTGGCTCGGAGGTTAAAGTGTCTGCCTGCAATGCGGGAGACCTGGATTCGATCCCTGGGTCTGGAAGATCCCCTGGAGAAGGAAATGGCAACCCACTCCAGTACTCTTGCCTGGAGAATCCCATGGACGGAGGAGCCTGGTGGGCTACAGTCCATGGGGTTACAAAGAGTCGGACACGACTGAGCGACTTCACTTTCACTTTCATACTGTTTAACATATTGCCTGCACTAAATTATAGTCCTACCAAAAGTGCATGAGGGTTCCCTTTCTTCTACATCCTTGTCAATGCTTCTTTTTCATTGTTTTTGTTTGTTTGTTTGTTTGTTTGTTTTTCTGAAAAGTATGAGGTGATATCTCATTGTGTTTTGATTTTCATTTCCCTGATGATTAGCAATATTTTGCATCTTTTAACGTGTCTTTTGGTCATCTATATGTCTTCTTTGAATAAATGTCTATTCAGGTCCTCTGCCCAGTTTTTAATCATTTTTTGACATTGTATGAGTTCTTTGTATAATTTGGATATTAACCCTGTATAAGATAGGCAAAACATATTTACAAATATGTTCTCCCATTCAGTAGGGAACCTTTTAGTTTTATTGATAGTTTCCTTTGCTGTGGAAAAGCTTTTTAATTTAATGTAGTCCCATTTGTTTATTTTTGCTTTTTTTATCCTCACCTGAGGAGACATATCCAAAAACGTATTGCAGAATCTATCCTTTTTTAAAGTAAAATTGACATGCATGAAATTGATGGATTTTAAAAGATGAGTTTGAATGAATGTATACACTCACCAAACTTTTACCAAGACATATATATGTATATATGTCCGACTCTGTGCGACCCCATAGATGGCAGCCCACCAGGCTCCCCCGTCCCTGGGATTCTCCAGGCAGAACACTGGAGTGGGTTGCCATTGCCTTCTCCAATGCATGAAGGGGAAAAGTGAAAGCGAAGTCGCTCCGTAGTGTCTGACCCTCAGCGACCCCATGGACTGCAGCCTACCAGGCCCCTCCATCCATGGGATTTTCCAGGCAAGAGTACTGGAGTGGGGTGCCATTGCCTTCTCCATATTAGTGTTTAGCCCTCACATTGTTTGTGGAATGGCTAACTGACTTAGCAGGATGAGGTAGATGATCCAAGTTCACTTAGAAAGAAAGTGTAGGGACTCAGATGTGTCAGAACTCAGATGTGTAATTCAGTGTTTCTGATTCTAAAGCATGACCAGTTAACTTTTGACAGATGGATGCTCATTTAAAATCTATTTCATGGACCTTTGAACTTCAGTCATCACCAAGGTTCTCAGAAGTTCTCAGACACTACAAAGTAGTATCTAGACTCCAGATCAATACCTATTTTTCTCTAGTAGAGAAGGGAGGTATTTCTGCAGTCTGTTTATAGCTCCATTATTCAGTGTGGTGGTTAGATCTACTTTATTTCACGATCTTCTAAAAAATGCCCAAAGAAATGTTTTATTCACATCTAAAACTTGGATAATGGGACTGTAATTTTGTAATGTTTATAGGTTGTTAAGGCAAAAAGTAAGCTACAGTGAGCTACTTCCTCCTCTTTTTAAAAGATTGCAGCCCTGTCTAAGCTTCCTTATGTGTCCCTATAGGGCGTTTTTTAAACTACATGATGTACATTATATTTATAAGATTATTTAGGCTTTAGAGGAAATAAAGAAATAAAGCTGCTTTCAGACGGGATTCAACAAACACACCAAATTCTACTGAGACCAATTATTCCTGCTATATAGAGTAATGATATAATTTAATAAGACATAGTTATCTATATTTATTTGAAATAGCTCCAGGATTTCTATTGAATAGCTGTCTGTTCTTTTATTACCTTTTTCTATCCATTTAAACTACCTTTGATCATATGCAAAATTAGAGAGTAATCAATTGTTTGGGCAAGAAAAGGGGAGTGAGGAGACTGACTGGAAATATATTTTTATTTTCCATATTTACAACAGTTTTCCCTTCTAAGGTCTAGTGGGCTGGAGAAACCTTGAGTCTTTATTTTGAATCTCTATGATTTTGAGTGTCATATAGTTAAGCCTTAGATTTCTATTTCCAATGGAAACAATAGCCACCAAAGTCCTCAATATTAATAGAAGCATCAAGGTCATCTAGTTTATAAGTTTCTGTCCAGGTTGTTCATCAGGAACACTAGGAACATAAGAACATCAGTTAGAATTAGAATTACTAGGTGCTGTGTATATATGCTATGAAAGAAAAGCTCTCCAGGTAATTTTGATTTTGATCCTTGGTTACGAACCATTGATGGAGTCCAATTTCTCATTTGATGTTTGAATCATCCAAATGGTTTTTCAACAGCAGAGAGATTTTCATGTCCAGAGCATGTCCTTTCCTTCTTTGGACAGCTGTGATTGTTAGAAAGTCCTTCCTTAGGTATAGTTGAACTCTGCCTCTCTTCAGCTTAGTCCATTTATCTGGTTATCTGGTCTGCCAAGGATATCACGGAAAGAAAAATCTCATATTTTTAGAGTTGATATCCAGATCTGCATTCATGGTCTTATATGTCAGCTGAGCATTTAACAGAACTATTGTTCCCTTACTCTCATTTTAAACACAAACAAAAGCAAATAAGAATGTTATTTAGGAGTAGATGCTATCATGAAAGGGGCTGTAAACCCAGAATAACATCTGGTATTGAAAGAGTCTGTGGTGAGAAAAGACATGGGAGGTTTATGATAAGCCCCTATCAATAAGAGAGTCAGAATGTAAACTGCTTGCTCAGGTTTGAGAGCATAGTCTTGTGATATGTTCTAGAAAATCACACACATTTTCAGTAACAGTTCCTGGCATGGTACTAGGCTCTGGTAGAGTTGGAATTAATTTCTAAAACACACAAGCAACTCATACAATTCAATGTCAGAAAACCAAACAACTCAACCAAAAAGTGGGAAAAAGACATAAATAGACATTTCTCCAAAGAAGACATACAGATGGTTAACAAACACATGAAAGGGGGAAAACAACTAGACCATTCAGGTATGACCTAAATCAAATCCCTTATGATTATACAGTGGAAGTGAGAAATAGATTTAAGGGACTACATCTGATAGGCAGAGTGCTCACTATTAAAGAAATGCAAATCAAAACTATATTGAGATACCACCTCACACTGGTCAGAATGCCCCTTATCAAAAAGTCTACAAAAAATAAGTGCTGGAGAGGGTTTGGAGAAAAAGGAACCCTCTTGCATTGCTGGTAGAAATATAAATTGATACAGTCACTAAAGGAAGACAGTATGGAGATTCCTTTAAAAACTAGGAATAAAACTACCATATGACCCAGCAATCCCACTAGTAGCCATATACCCTGAGGAAACCAAAATTGAGAAAGACACATGTACCAAATGTTCATTGGAGAACTATTTAATATAGCTAGAACATGGAAGCAACCTAGATGTCCATCAACAGATGAATGGATAAAAAAGCTGTGGTACACATATACAATGGAGTACTGCTGCTAAGCCACTTCAGTCGTGTCCGACTCTGTGTGACCTCATAGATGGCAGCCCACCAGGCTCCCCCATCCCTGGGATTTTCCAGGCAAAAACACTGGAGTGGGTTGCCATTTCCTTCTCCAATGCATGAAAGTGAAAAGTGAAGTCGCTCAGTCGTGTCCAACTCTTAGCGACCCCATGGACTGCAGCCTACCAGGCTGCTCTGTCCATGGGATTTTCCAGGCAAGAGTACTGGAGTGGGGTGCCATCGCCTTCTACTCAGCCATAAAAGAAATGCATTTGAGTCAGTTCTAATAAGGTGGACAAACCTAGAGTCTTTTATACAGAGTGAAGAAAATCAGAAAGAAATATAAATATCATACACTGATGCATATATATGGAATCTAGAGAGATGGCACTGATGAATTTATTTTCAGGGCAGCAATGGAGAAATAGACATAGAAAACAGACCTAAGGACATGGTAGGAGAGGAAGAGGGAGAGGATGAGATGTATGGAGAGAGTAACATGGAAATTTACAATTCCATATGTAAAATAGATAGCCAGTGGGAATTTGCTGTGTGACTCAGGGAATTCAAACAGGGACCCTAGCAATCTAGAAGGGTGAGGTGGGGAGGGAGGAGACATGGGTGTACCTATGGCTGATTCTTGTTGATGTATGACAGAAAACAACAAAATTCTGTAAAGCAAATATCCTTCAATTAAAAAATAAAGTGGCAAAAAATTAGGTGAGTGTCACCCTCATCTCTGAATTATGAAGTAGCTGCTACATTTAAAGTGACAGTGCACACTTCTCATTGTCCTGACTTTGTGTTTCTACTCAAGTTTTTTCTATCTACTGTTTTCCCCACCATCTTGTTAATGTAATTAATAAGTAGCTAGTTTCCATTTCCTTCATCATGCTTTCTGTATTGCTCCAATTTAACAATGATCACTTTCTCCACTCATTTGAAACCTTACACCATCACTGAAACTTCCTGTCTTGGTCATTTTATACATCTCTTCTCTGGTAGGATTTGGGTCCCTTGAATGTAAGATCTCATTATTTTGTAAATCATTGTACCATAGCTGCAATGAAAGTGAAGTCGCTCAGTCGTGTCCGACCCTCAGCGACCCCATGGACTGCAGCCCTCCAGGCCCCTCTGTCCATGGAATTTTCCAGGCAAGAGTACTGGAGTGGAGTGCCATTGCCTTCTCCAAATAATTATAGTTGCAATAGCTCCATGCAAACGGTGCTATCCGCCTGACGATAGTTTAGGCTGGGCCTTTGTAACCTGGGAGTTATTACCCTATTCCATGGGAAATGTACTTTTAGTTTTACTTACTTATATTTAAAATTTTACTTATCTTTTGAAAACCACTATTATATTGGAATTGTTCTCCTGTCTTTAGTATTTTACTACACCTTAAGCATTTTGTATGACCAGAAAATTTCTTAGTGGCAGTAAATTTATTTCATTCTTTCTTTGTGGTAATATATAATCTGAATAGGACTCTGATTGGAATTTAATTTTTTATGAGTTGTAAACTCTCAGGGATAAAAACTAATAAACCAGTGAGTTTTGTGTGAGGGGTAATAGTTTATTTGTATTCTTCTATTTTATATCTTTTCATTTTTTTTCTATCAAGAGTTTCTTTTCTAGAACACTGGAATTATTATTATGATATATTTCAGTTCTATATTCTTACCTACTCTTTCCATTAAATCATTTTAAATCCAGATCTATGAAGGGAGGAAAAGCATTAGCTCCTATACTGGAACATTCTCCTGAGGTAATAACTTTGTTTGAAGTTTAGTGAGTTTGGGAGTTATTAGCCTTAAACCTCTATTTTATGAGGCTCCTGTATTTTTTCAGGTTAGTTGAATAACAATAGTTTTCATGGAACTCTTCAGGATAATGAATAATAACATCATTTCAAGTTGATACTGTCTGCTGATTTATTCTTGTCACTAGCATCTACTAACGGAAAGACACAGCAAATGTTAGGAAATTAACAGCGACATGTCTACGTGGTATAAAACAATGTCATGAATTCAGAGTAAAAATCAAGAGAAAACATTTTTTATCCTTTCTTTCTTCCTCACGTACATATTTCCAACTTTCTTTTGCTCCTTACATATCCAACATTTTATGGGAAGTTGGCCTTCTAAGAAATATAGCATCCTGAAACTGTTTAATTCATACTGCAGCTGAAATACCTGAATTGTAGAGATCTGATTTCAAATATTGTCTCTGGAAGTGTTAGGTAGTTAGAATAGGAAAAGGGAGTCCAAAATAGTGGTTGCTAAAAGACAAAGAAAAGGAAAAGCTTGTGAAAATAGAATAAGGAAGGTCTGAAGACCAGAGTGAGAACCTCAGGTGAAACAAACAACCCTCCTAGCTAGCCCAGTTTACATAGGACAGGCTCAGGGGGTGAAGAAAAAGCATAAACAGAAGAGCCAAAATTGAGCCACTCACCTCTTTTGGGTTTGCCCCCTCTCATGTCTCGAGGATATATTTTCCTTTGCTTGTCAAATAAAATTGAGCTGTAACCCAGCTGTAACACTGGCCCACCGTTTAAACTGAGCTATAACAGCTGTAACACTGGTTCACCATTTCAAGTTTTTGTTGCAGCAAGACAGAACTGAGGAAATTACACTTCCCCGACAAAAGCATCACCACATCCTTTTCTCTGATTTTTAGTAGGAAATAACTAAACATCCAACTTGTTTTAAAGTTGACTTTATCGGTTAGTTCGTTTTTTCAGCTTTATTGTGATATAATTGACATATACCATTGTTTAAGATGGACATGACAATTTGATATACATGTATACTGCAAACTATCACAGTACTATTAGATACAACCTCAATTACCTCACATAGTTGCTTTTTTGTAAACAACAACAACAACAAAATGTGGTGAAATCTTTTATGATCTACTCTCTTAGCAACTTTCAAATATACAGTATGGACAGGCTTTCAAGTTTCCTCTGGTGATCCCTGTGTGATGAGACCTTGGAGAATCTTACAGGAAAGTTTCCACAATGTTAAGGAAGCTGAATGTCACTTTCAGTTTTCCTGTTGCCCTCCGGAGAAACCATAAGCCCAGTGAGGCCCTCTTGGTTGGGGTCCTGTGCTGTACTGTGGAGGGGCAATGAAGGCCAAGGAGAAGCACCCCCTCTTACCCTTCTGTTGCGGTCCTCCGGCTATGTTGTCCATGGGATGCTTCAGCCTCACCCCTGGGCTCCGGGATTTTCACAGTGATGACTGTCTATGGATAGTTGGTATTTGCTGCTCTTTTGAGGAATGCTGAGGTTAGAATGACCTATGTCATCATATTGATGATGCTACTGCCTTTTTAATTGGTAATTTAAATAGCCCTTTCAAGTAATGCTCAGGTCTTCAAAAAAGATGGCAAACCTGAAAGTCCCAGATTGCCCGTCTTCTACATCTCTTTTTGGATATTCTCTAAGGAAGATGCGTTCATGTGGGAGAGGATATGGGTGGTAATAAGGATTTATGCAACTGTGCGTGTTTGTCGCTCAGTCATGTCTGACTCTTTGTGACCCCATGGTCTGTAGCCTGCCAGGCTTCTCTGTCTGTGGGATTCTCCAGGCAAGAATACCAGGGTATATAACCATTCCCTTCTCCGGGGGATTTTTGCAACAATAGGGATCGAATCTGTATCTCCTTAATTTCAGGCAGATTCTTTACCATCTGAGTTACCAGGAAAGCCCCTTGGATTTATGCAAGCTGTGATAAAAAGGAGATTTAAGACCTATTTGTTTTACTGACCTCTCTGATCTCAAAGACAGTTTCTTCCGTCCATGTGGTGACTTCACCCTGTTGCTTCACCAGTTTCAGTGATCTGGATTCTGCTGACTTGCCATGGCCTGGTAGTATCCCCTGGATAATCTAGCTTTTTGTATTCCCCACAGCACTTTGGGCCCTGCAAAAATTCCAGTATGACTTGAATTCCAGATGATTTGCTGTGCTTCTTTCCCTAGGGAGGCATCTGTGTGGAAACTCCTGTCAGTCTTGACATTCCTTCTGAGGCTGTCTATCCTGCTGAGGTACGACCACTGATCCAGGGCTGACTTAAGGTTACCTTGGGGTGGCAGTAGCCCAAACATGTATAGGGCAGCTAGCAAACCAGCTTCCTCCATTACTCACAAACAGAACCATCTCCCTCTACCTCTCTCTGATGTATTTCCCATACCTCCTCTTTCTCTAGGTGGAAGTTCCAAGACGGAAAACAGGAGAAATAATTACTTGCTTTCTCCCTTCTGTCTCCTCTTCCTTTGCTCTTTTCTGTACTAGAAATGCAGTGGTATTGCCGGGAGAAATATCAATAACCTCAGATATGCAGATGACACCACCCTTATGGCAGAAAGTGAAAAGGAACTAAAAAGCCTCTTGATGAAAGTGAAAGTGGAGAGTGAAAAAGTTGGCCTAAAGCTCAACTTTCAGAAAACGATGATCATGGCATCCAGTCCCATCACTTCATGGGAAATAGATGGGGAAACAGTGGAAACTGTGTCAGACTTTATTTTTTTGGGCTCCAAAATCACTGCAGATGGTGATTGCAGTCATGAAATTAAAAGACACTTACTCCTTGGAGGGAAAGTTATGACCAACCTAGATAGCATATTCAAAAGCAGAGACATTACTTTGCCGACTAAGGTCCGTCTAGTCAAGGCTATTGTTTTCCCAGTGGTCATGTATGGATGTGAGAGTCGGACTGTGAATAAGGCAGAGCGCCCAAAAATTGATGCTTTTGAACTGTGGTGTTGGAGAAGATTCTTGAGAGTCCCTTAGACTGCAAGGAAATCCAACCATTCCATTCTGAAGGAGATCAACCCTGGGATTTCTTTGGAAGGACTAATGCTAAAGCTGAAACTCCAGTACTTTGGCCACCTCATGTGAAGAGCTGACTCTTTGGAAAAGACTCTGATGCTGGGAGGGATTGGGGGCAGGAGGAGAAGGGGACGACCGAGGATGAGATGGCTGGAGGGCATCACTGACTTGATGGACGTGAGTCTGAGTGAACTCTGGGAATTGGTGATGGACAGGGAGGCCTGGTGTGCTGCGATTCATGGGGTCGCAAAGAGTTGGACACCACCGAGCGACTGAACTTAACTGAACTGAACTACCCACCCCCCCTTACTCCACATAATATTCCTCTCTAAATATGGATCACTAGAAGAGGAATATTCTCTGTTATAAGAGCACTTTATGATCTGAATCATTCATGCCTATTTGCTGTCATGATGAATTTAGATGCTTGTTGAAAGGATAAAGAAATTTAGAATATTGTTTCTGTAACAGTAATTTTATACAACAAATAGAATATAATATTCTTTCACTTTGTATTTCTTCCATGATAAGATCCAGTCTTCCCTCAAGTAAATGGATATCTCCAATGGTATAAAAAAGTCAAGAGAGAAAATCACATTAAAACTTTATATAATATTCCTTCTCTAACAGAGCAAATAGTTGTGTGCAGGGAGTCATGGAGCTTACCATCTACTTCTGGTTTAGACAGAAAACTGGCTTGAATTTTTCACTTTTAAACTAGCTGGGACAATTTGGTAAAATGATACAGAAATTTGGATTTTTTTTTTCAAGAAAATGTTTTAATACTTAAATTAGTCTATTTAGACAAAAATATTCTACAATTTTACAGTTTTACTCAAGATTTTATTTTTATTTATTATAAAATAAATACTAAAATAGAAGACTATCTACGTAAAATGTGGTTATTGCTAAGTTTTTCTTGACTTGCTTAAATCCAGATAAGTGGTTTAACTATGATTTTTACTTTATGAGCTCTAAAAAATCTCCATGTGACTCTTTGTATTGTCTCTATGCTAAGTTCTTCCACGGCACACCACTGACTAGTGGCATGAAGAATCCTATAGCAGTAGAATAGCCTCTCAAAGTCATTTCAGAACTGATCTAGAGGAAATAGATAATCTTTTTATACTACAGGAAGTTCCAGTGCCTCTGTATTAAGAGATACTAAATATAAATACAAAATACTAAATATATCATTTGTTCCTTGTAATTCATATAGAAAAATAATTCCTTTTTACATCTCATATATAATAGGTTTTCAGTAAATGCCCACTGTTCCCATGTTCACTGATTTTCCATTTGATAACTGTTTATCATTTTGTATTAGGAGATAATTAAATAAAGACTGGTTACTGGAGGTCTGAAATACCTACTGAATTTTCCATTTTGTACACCATATTATTTTCTAAAATTTATCATGAAAGTCTTCAGTAGCAATCTTTTTTTTTTTTTTAGGTGTTTTGATAGAATCAATGATAGGGATATACTGAGTGATTACCTAAAAATTATTCAGAGCTTTAAATTTTGATTTATCTGTTTATTATAATAAAGAGAGGATATACTTGCTTTTTAATCACCTACTCACAAATTTTTATCTAGGTTCACAATTATTAATCATCACTTTACACAAAAATATCTCTTAAAAGTTACCAATGACTTGTTCATTAACAAACCCAATTATCTCCTCAAAGTGTCCATCCTTCATCCTTCCTCTTCAGCCTGTGACAATGTGGACCATCTTTCTTGACTCTACTTCTTCTTTTGCCTAAACTATTTAACTTTCTTATGACTGTCTTCTACAGTTTTTTTGCTGAATAGGCTTGTTACCCTTCCACATGGCATTCTCACCTTGCTCATTAACAATATAGGCATTTTCAAACCTTTCTTCCTCAATATAGTTTTTTATTACTTTTTTTTTCCCATTTTTAGTGGCTAATTTCCAAAGATAGACTCCTGACCCAATGAGCCATACCTCGAGGTGCCCATACACTCTCTGAATCTGTGTTGGACCTCTGACTTACTGGTTACTGATATAATGTGGTAGAAGAGACACAGATTCTGAGGTGTGATAATGGATGTTAACTAGACTTACTGTGGAGATAGTTTTGCAATAAAAATAAATATAAAATCATTTTAGTATAATCTGAAACTAATATAATGTTATATGTCAATTATATCTCAATTTTTAAAAATGAGGTGGTCCAGCAGTTAAGAATGCCCTACTTCATTGCAGAGGCAAAGGTTCTATCCCTGGTCAAGGAGCTAAGATCCCACATGCCACATGGCATGGCTAAAAAAAAAAAAAAAAAATGAAAAAATGAAACTGCCCAAGTACTAGATAAAAGCATGGATTAATTTCTAGGTATAAGGAAAGCTTTCTTATCAATGACTCAAAATCAAGATTCAAGTAAAGAAAGATTAATAAGTTGAATAAATGACACCAAAAACCATAAAAAATGAACATGACAAATAATATAAAAATGCAAATGACAGACTTGGAGAAAATATTTATAACATCACACATTGAAGGCAATCTCTCTAATTATAAACAGGGCTTTTAAAATCATTGTAAAAAAGAGAAAAAGCAAATGAAAACTTGATGGAAAAATAGACAAAAGATCTGAACAGACATTTCATAGAAAAAGATATAAAATGTTTCTTAAATATATAAACGATGCTCAAATTTACTCATAAGGTATATGACAATTGAAGAATATATTATAGTAGCATTTCTCACCAATAATATTAACAAAAATCCAGAAGCTTTGTCTCTGGTTTGTAGAACTTTGAGGAAAAAGGCATTTTTATGCATTATGCAAGAGGCTGGTGGAGTGTAATATTTCAACCCCTTTGCCAGTTAGCAATATTTTCCTCCCATCTCCAAATCTCTCTTCATTTCCCTACTTCTGATACTGGTGATGGAAAACATTTCTCCTTTGCCCACTGGCATCATATTAAGCTTGGCAAGCAAGGGCACAGGAAGAACACTGCGGGAGGAAGAGGCTCTCTGTGTGTTTCCATTATGCTTTCCTTTCTTTTTGCTTCTGCTTGGCTGGAATGTGGGATACTCAGTAGAGCCCACCTCCTGTGAGTTGCAAGATTCAGTTGCATCCCCACAGGCAGGTTTCAGGTGAGTTCCACAGGTAACCGAGCTGGTTTCCCAGAAACTTTAACATCTCTCCAGTGAAATAATTCCTATTATCCTCCTAGCAAATATCCCTTTCAGCCCCCTAGCTAGTGCCTGCCCCTCACCCACCTCCATAGGCAGCTTCCAATCAAGTTTCATCTGCACCCCAGTGGGTGATTTCCTGTTTGCCAACTTTGGCATGAAACCCCTCAGCAAACTTCTTTGCTATTCAGGGAGGTAACCGTTTCCGCTCCAGTGAGATCTAAATCTTAGCTTTTTCATGGAGGTGGAAATTATCTCAAAATTTTTCTTCTTTTGGTATTTTTCTTCAGCTTCAGGATAGTAATTATCCCTGTATTTTACATGTCTGTGTTCTTTCGAGCTTTCTTTACACCTTAGTAGCCAGTCATCTATTATTAGTTAATAATTCTATATATTAAACTTTCTATGTTCAAATTACTGTGGAGTTTCTGTATCCTCATTTAACTTTGATTGACTCAACCCCTAACGAGAACAATTGGGAAATATCTAGCAAAACTACATTTTTATTTATCATTATGCTTTGCAACGCTGCTTCTGTGAGTGTGCTATACTTGAAGCTGTTGCAGTGTTGTTTTTAATAGGTGAATTTAGACACATTGTCCATGTTCACCTACAGGAAATTGGTAAGAAGATACTGAATTTTGACAAAATTTCAGCAGGTCAAATTTGGACCATTATGAGCAGCTCCTCCCCCAAATAAAGATATAAATGGGCAATAGCCAATTGACATAGATTAATCCATGAGTCCATTTTTAAAATAATAGAATATAAATGGTGGGAGCATTCTTTACAGAAGAATTTCAGTTAAGAATTATAGAAATAATTAGAGATTTTTAAAATCACCATTTTAAAATTACCAATAAATGCAAACATCAGTTTAGGCAAGGCCCATTAATGATTGTTTAAGACATTGTGTAAAAAGTTCTTGGGAAAAATATAACCATTTTGTTTCAATTTATCACCCCACCGATTATGTATTAAATACAAAAGGAAAGAAATGCCCCTCAAATGGAAAAATTGTAGACATTTCCTAACTCAAGTGACAAAACTCAGCATTACTACAAGTTGAACAAACTGATATTAGCTGGCTTACTATGTGATAACATGCAGTGCCATGGAAACTCACCTCACTAAGGCAGTTGCTGTTGTTTAGGCATTAAGTCATGTCTGACTGTTGTACTACCCCATGGACTATAGCCCATCATGTTCCTGTGTCCATGGGATTTCCCAGGCAAGAATACTGCAGTGGGTTGCCATTTCCTTCTTGAGGGGATCTTCCCAACCCAGGGATTAGACCAATGTCTCCTGCTTGGCAAGTGGAATTTTTACCACTAAGCCACCTGGGAAGCCCTCACTAATGCAGTATTCTTGCCCAAACACTGAACTTGAATCTACTTATGTAGATTCTACTTATGTAGATTCTACTTATGTAGAAACTATCACACATTTCCAGATTGTGGACTATTCTACACGATAACTCTCAAAAAAAAGATGTGACTATAATTTTTTGAAAGTGGGGGGAGTGTGTGTGTGGAGGTAGGGAGACAAGGAGAACTATTCCAGATTAAAGGACAACAAAAAGACATGGTACATAAACACATCACATACACACACGTGCACATGGATCTTTGATTGGTGTATCCCTTTTCTGGCTTAACAACCTGTGACAGACCATTTTCTTGGGCTCCAAAATCACTGCAGACAATGACTGTAGCCATGAAATTAAAAGATGATTGCTCCTTGGAAGAAAAGCTATGACAAACCTAGATAGCATATTAAGAAGCAAAGACATTACTTTGCTGACAAAGGTCCATCTAGTCATAGCTATGGTTTTTCCAGTAGTCATGTATGGATATGAGCTGGACTATAAAGAAAACTGAGCACCTAAGATTTGATGCTTTGAACTGTGTTGTTGGAGAAGACTCTTGAGAGTCCCTTGGACCGCAAGGAGATCAGACCAGTCAATCGTAAAGGGAATCAACCTTGAATATTCATTGGAAGGACTGATGCTGAAGCTGAAACTCAAAAACTTTGGCCACCTGTGTGAAGATCCAACTCCTTGGAAAAGACCCTGATGCTGGAAAAGATTGAAAGCGGAGGAGACAAGGAAGACAGAGGACAATATGGTTGGATGACATCACCTGGACTCAATGGACATGAGTTTGAGCAAACTCTGAGAGATAGTGAAGGATAGGGAAGCCTGGCATGCTGCAGTCCATGGAGTTGCAAGGGTTGGACAGGACTGAGCAAATGAACAACAGCAGCCAAGTATAAAATCTCAGTGACATCCAATGAAGCGCATGGATTTTACTCATGGGTTTCTGGATATTTTTCACTCGTGCATTTCCAGCTCCGCTAACTGGGTAGCTCTGCTCCATTTGTGCTTATTTCAGATGCTAATTGAAGATACTGACTCTTTGCAACCCAATGGACTATAGTGCACCAGGCTCCTCTGTCCACAGGATTCTCTAGGCAAAAAACACTGGAGTGGGTTTCCATTTCTTCCTCCAGGGGTATCTTCTTGACTCAGGGATTGAACCTGGGTCTCTTGCATTGCAGGCAAATTCTTTACTATCTGAGCCACCAGGGAAACCAGTTCCTTGCCAGAGTAGCTCTTTTCATGACAATGATAGAAGCATACAAGGCCATACAAGCATTAAGGTGCTGACAAGGCCAGCACTTGTCAAGGCTCTGATTACTTCAAGTCTTCTAACAGTTCACTGGTTGTAGAGAGTCATGTGGCCAGAGCCAAATACAAGAGAGGGGAAGGTGAATAAATTTGAATATGTATCTAAGCTATCAAAACTGGATCCTGAATCAAATAAAATAGTTGTAATAGCCTGTATGGCATAATTGGTAAATTCAAACAACAGCTATAAGATAGTATCTTGTAAAAAATGTATTTTCTAGATTGATATAGATATTGTAGTTATTTAGGAGGATGCCCTAATTCTTAGGAGCTACACATTCAAGTTTTGAGGAATGAAATGTCATTATGGCTAAACCTTACTTTCGGAAAGTTCAGTAGCATCAACAAAAGTATATGTCTGTCTGTTCATTTCTCTTTTCACAGATATCTATGAAATATAAACATGATCAATATTAATGGTTAAAAAAACAATATTCAGTATACACAGTATACACAGTATACACTGCGCTACTCTTATACATATGCCCTGTATAGACTTTTTTTTAAGTTAAAAAATAAAGTTAACATCAAATCAATGAAATATTGGTTTGGCCAGTAAGTTTGTTCATTCCCCTAATATCTTATGGAAAACTCCCCGTAACAAACTTTTTCACCAACTCCATAAATACCTAGATAGAAACTGTACCAGAACTTATGGAAAATCCTTATGATGCTACAGCTGGAAAATAAGTGAAAAGTGAAGGATTGGCAAGATTATTGACTTATGTTTAACTCTTTGCTGACATGATGCAACATTTATAATCAACTCTAGGTTTGGAATTTTTGCAGGTGGACACCTATGAGCTCTCAAAAAGAGAGGACATAAGAATAACTTTATTCTTTCTGTCTCATTCTGTTTGTGGGTATGGGGAAAGTCTGGGTCTTAAGATCAGAAGGTTTGAGGAAAGCTTTCTCCTCTGGCAGAATATGAGGCAAAACTAAAGATTTCCCAGGTGGATAAAAGTGTCCCAGATGCAGAGAGCATTGGGTTCCCATCTTAGAGAAACCAACTGGCCACCCATGGGTCCTTTGGGAAGTTGCACAATGTTATTGGGGCTAGGAAACCTCGCACGGCATTGCATTGATGAGATCAGTTACTCTTAACTCTGTGGCAGTGAATTGCCTCTATCTTATGCCCAAAGCGCTTCTGAAAGCCAAAAGCTCTTTTGATATCTTCAGTTTATAGATCTTGTTTTGACAAACTACTTGCTGCTAATTCACTAGATAATTTTAGCCTTTCTATTTTGCTGTTTTTCTAGTCACTTCAGCTTGATCTATAGAGTGGAAAGAAAAAGGAAAAAAAAAGACACAACCAACTTAAGGGAGACTCAGGAATTGGAGGGGGGAGTACAAAGTGGACAATCTGATATTGGCTTGTACTGTTAGAAAACTAATCAAATAAGAGAATGTGAGAAAAGAAAAAAAAATCATAGTTTTTAAAGGAAGTCAATGCTGAGTTGATTCTAAAATTTCTGTGAAAGGATGAAAGACTGAGAATAGTCAAGGCAATTTTGAAAAGGAATAAGAGGACTTGACTTATCAAGTACCAAATTTGTAGTAATTAAGATACTGGAATGTCTCATAGTCTCAACTGGCAAATGATTAATGGTTCCAAATAGACATCACTGACAGAGACCCAGACATATATAAAAATTATATACATAAAAGAGGTTGAATTTTAGGTCAGAGGGAAGAATAAACTATATAACAAATTATACTGAGACAGTCAGTTATCTACATGAGAAAAACAAAGTCCCCTACTTCACACCACACAGATAAATTTCAAGTAGATTAAAGACATAAGTATAAAAGAAACAAAATTTAAAACCCTTGGAAGAAAGTATAAGAGCTAGTCTTTACGGGCTTGAATTAGGCAGAGGTTTCCAAAATCACTCAAAACCAACCAATCAAAAACAGTAACATTAATAAATTCAATTACAGTTAAAAAATTTTTTTCCTCAACTGAGACCACTAAAAAGTGAAGAGACTAGCCACACTCTAAAAGATATTTGCAAGGTTTAACCTACAAATAATTAGTACCCAGAGCATTAAAACCCCCATAGTGAAGTGAAGTCACTCAGTCGTGTCCAACTCTTTGCGACCCCATGGACTGTAGCCTACCAGGCTCCTGATGTCCATGGGATTTTCCAGGCTAGGGTACTGGAGTGGGTTGCCATTTCCTTCTCCAGGGGATCTTCCCAACCCAGGGATCAAACCTGGGTCTCCCATATTGCAGGCAGATGCCTTACCATCTGAGCCACCAGGGAAGCCCTATTTCAATATGAAAAGCAACCAAATAGAATATAGATAAATGGCTATGAAGATGCAATTCATTGCTAATATGGTAAAGGCGAAGGCAAATTAACTTTACAATAATATATAATTTTACCTTCTTCATTTTTGTAAAATTTAAAAGATCTGATTTCGTCACTAAATATTATCTAAAATGTAATTAAAACTCCTTATATAGAAAATATAGGCAACTTCTGCAGAATCTGAAGGTTTAAAGGGGCTGGTGCACGCATGCGTGTAAGTTACTTCAGGTGTGTCCGACTCTGCAGCCCTATGAACTGTAGCCAGCCAGGCTCTCCTGTCCATGGGATTCTCCATGCCCTCCACCAGGGAATCTTCTGAACTCAGTCTCATGTCTGCTGAATTGGCAGGCAAGTTCTTTACCATTAGCGCCACCTTGGAAGCCCTGAGGAACTAGAGGAGTCAAAATACTCAGAGGCAGCCACCCAGATGTGTATCAAGATGTGTACCCATCCCATGTGCCAAGATCCCAAATTTCTCAGACCAGGCCTCGGACAGCAAACCTGCCTCAGTTTAGGATTCTGTTGTTTTTTAAGAGTCTGTTATTCTGAATACTAAATCCTCATTTTGTCTTTAGCTTTCTGTGCTCTTCCACGGTAGGGGATGGGGGCCTCTTTTTGTTTTAATTTTTATTGGAATATAGTTGCTTTACAATGTTGTGTTTGTTTCTACTATATAGGAAAGTGAGTCAGCTATACTATAGTTCAGGGAGCTCTAATCAGTGCCCTGTGGTGACCTAAATGGGAAGGAAATCCAGAAAAAGATGAGAGACTCCTTATAAGCTACACAATAGGCCCTCTAGCCTTCATGATTTTAGTTTTCAGCTTTAATTATCTTTCTTTAGGGTATCAATGCATTTTAGTGAGAACCTGCCAATTTCCATGGTCCACTTTTGCATTGCTTCCCTTATTGCCCAAATGCCAGTTGGTGGGGGCAGGGTGTTCAAGCAAGAACAAACTGGAATCCACAAAAATCAAATAAGAATCCCCATCAGTCTTTCACTTGGAGTTGCGGTTGACCTATTGAAGGAGCTGGCACCCTTCACTGTGGAGCAATTCACTCACCTGGCCCAGGACTTGGGGCACTAGGAGGAGGAGGTCTAGTGAGAAGCCAAGGCATTAGGAGCCAACCTGCTCTAAGAAGGTGAAACTAGTCCCTGGTGTGGATGTGAGAGGTGGCACCAGCCCTACTCACCTTCAGAATTGCTGCTTCACTTCCTCTGTCCCAAGCTCATAGGTGTTTGCTTGTGTTCAGCCCTCACCCAGAATCAGACAGGGAAAAGAATGTTAGGCAACACGTTTCCTGTTTAGCTGAGAGACTCCAGGTATATGTATTCTTTCCTTTTCAGTTATTTATTTTCTGATGAAAAGGCACATGTATGCATTGCTTTTGTAGGTTACAAATGCCTTAGAAATAGTATCATAACTTATTTAAAAATTTACTCTACTTTGGTATCTTGCAACAGATTCTCCATATGTATTTATTAAATAAAAAATTTTAAAAGGAAAAAAATCATATTGTTGCTTGATAAATCTTTGCTCCTGGGAAACGAGTCTGCCTATTTTCAGAGAAACTGCTAGTAGAATACAAAGTGAACATTAGTGTTAATTATTTTAAAAGAATCCAGCTAATACTGCATATTCCATAATACATCTCTCTGTCTTGGGCTAAGCCAAATATAACTAGAGATACCTT
The DNA here is from genome assembly GCF_001704415.2 of Capra hircus. NCBI lineage: Eukaryota > Metazoa > Chordata > Mammalia > Artiodactyla > Bovidae > Capra > Capra hircus. Next base: position 24,782,444 of record NC_030835.1, read on the forward strand.
ACTCTCTGGGCTTCCCAGGTGGCTCAATGGTGAAGAATTCACCTGCCAGTGCAAGGAGATGTGACTTGGATCCCTGGATCAGGAAGACCCCTGGAAAAGAAAGTGGTAACCACTCTAGTGTTCTTGCCTGGAAATTTCCATAGTCAGAGGAGCCTGGCAGGCTACCTACAGTCCATGCGGTCACAAACAGTCAGACATGACTGAGCACTCAGGCACTTTGTTCTCTAACTTTTCTCTATCTGATTTATCTTTGCAAAATTCTCATGTGGCTGTACCCCATTATATAAAATTGTCTGATTTCTTTTTCTTAGTTTTCATAGGCAGTATCTTTCCATTTAGTTTTTTAAATGATTTTAATGAATTCCCAGAGTCTGGGAAGGTTATTACAGACCAACCAAAGGCAGGTATAAGTTTAGGACACGGAACATTTTATGCAAAGGTGGGCTTGGTAAGGATAGAAATAGTCTGGACCTAACAGAAGCAGAAGATATTAAGAAGAGGTGGCAAGAATACACAGAAGAACTGTACAAAAAAAGATCTTTATGACCCAGATAATCATGATGGTGTGATCACTCATCTAGAGCCAGACATCCTGGAATGTGAAGTCAAGTGGGCCTTGGAAAGCATTGCTATGAACAAAGCTAGTGGAGGTGATGGAATTCCAGGTGAGCTATTTCAATTCCTGAAAGATGATGCTGTGAAAGTGCTGCACTCAATATGCCAGCAAATTTAGAAAACTCAGCAGTGGCCGCAGGACTGGAAAAGATCACTTTCATTTCAATCCCAAAGAAAGGCAATGCCAAAGAATGCTCAAAATACTGCACAATTGCACTCATCTCACACGCTAGTAAAGTAATGCTCAAAATTCTCCAAGCCTGGCTTCAGCAATACATGAACTGTGAACTTCCAGATGTTCAATCTGGTTTTAGAAAAGGCAGAGATCAAATTGCCAACATCCACTGGATCATGGAAAAAGCAAGAGAGTTCCAGAAAAACATCTATTTCTGCTTTATTGACTATGCCAAAGCCTTTAACTGTGTGGATCACAATAAACTGCAGAAAATTCTGAAAGAGATGCGAATACCAGAAAACCTGACCTGCCTCTTGAGAAATCTTTATGCAGGTCAGGAAGCAGCAGTTAGAACTGGACATGGAACAGACTGTTTCCAAATAGGAAAAGGAGTATGTCAAGGCTGCATATTGTCACCCTGCTTATTTAACTTCTATGCAGAGTACATTATGAGAAACACTGGACTGGAAGAAACACAAGCTGGAATCAAGATTGCTGGGAGAAATATCAATAACCTCAATATGCAGATGACACCACCCTTATGGCAAAAAGTGAAGAGGACTAAAAAGACTCTTGATGAAAGTGAAAGTGGAGAGTGAAAAAGTTGGCCTAAAGCTCAACATTCAGAAAACGAAGATCATGGCATCTAGTCCCATCGCTTCATGGGAAATGGATGGGGAAACAGTGAAAACAGTGTTAGACTTTATTTTTGGGGACTCCAAAATCACTGCAGATGGTGGTTGCAGCCATGAAATTAAAAGATGCTTACTCCTTGGAAGAAAAGTTATGACCAACTTAGATAGCATATTCAAAAGCAGAGACATTACTTTATCGACTAAGGTCTGTATAGTCAAGGCTATGGTTTTTCCTGTGGTCATGTATGGATGTAAGAGTCGGACTGTGAAGAAGGCTGAGCACCAAAGAATTGATGCTTTTGAACTGTGGTGTTGGAGAAGACTCTTGAGAGTCCCCTGGACTGCAAGGAGATCCAATCGGTCCATTCTGAAAGAGATCAACCCTGGGTGTTCTTTGGAAGGGCTGATGCTAAAGCTGAAACTCCAATACTTTGGCCACCTCATGTGAAGAGTTGACTCTTTGGAAAAGACTCTGCTGCTGGGAGGGATTGGGGCAGGAGGAGAAGGGGATGACAGAGGATGAGATGGCTGGATGGCATCACCAACTCAATGCACATGAGTCTGAATGAACTCTGGAAGTTGGTGAAGGACAGGGAGGCCTGGCGTGCTGCGATTCATGGGGTCGCAAAGAGTCGGACACAACTGAGCAACTGAACTGAACTAAATATGATTTGGTACATGCCCCCACTCAAACAGTGAGGTCACTTTTCACATATGAGAATGTACTCCCACATGCCATGACCAGCTGAAGTCAAGTTCTGTGATTAAGCATTTGGGAACTTCCTGAGTTTCTTACAGTCATGTTTCCTAGCACATCTCACCTCTATTACTATACATGTTACAATACATTTTGTTAGCTGGTAAGTTAAAAGAGCTCTGAATATATTGGATTTTTCTACACAGAGATGAACATGTATTGATTTTCATTAGCTTGCAGGTTTTTCATCATATTATTTACTCCACAGGCCAGGAGATCTCTTTATCTTATTGATTTTGGTTCTTTACACCTCACAATGGGTCTTCAGTTGATATATTTAGGTCTTCAAATGGCCGTGTAGTATCCTTGCATCTACTAAGCCATGCCTTGATATATTTAAAAACTCCAACCATGTGAAACCCACCCAGTTTGTTTTCTTTTTTTGTAGAAAGTAAAAAGAAGATATCTACAACTATAGCCATAAATATTCACTGTGCAAGTGTTATATGAAGAAAGAAACTCAGATTGTTTACACATACAACCTAATATTCATTATATATATATATATGTATATTTAAACTTGTTTTGGTGTTTATTATTTATTTGGCTGTGCTGAGTCTTAGTTGCAGCAGATGGGATCTTTCAGTTTTGGCACATGGGATCTAGTTCCCAGACCAAGATTTAAACTCAGGCCTCTTGTATTGTGAATGCAGAGTCTTAGCCACTGGACTGCCAGGGAAGTCTCCCATTTAAGAGAATTTTATAGATTTAGGTTACCTCAATCATGTAAATAGTAGATGATACCTTGTTATATTTAATCCCACCTACAGGCTTCATTTATAACTACTTTAACGACAGTAAAACTATATCCCATGGAAATAGAGAACAAATATGTCAAAGTTCTTTAAGGTTTAAAAAACACAATTGTGTAAGTTAGAAAAATATTTCAAAGAAGGTACTATTAGGCAGAACAGTCTTTCAGCTATCCCTTCCTCCACAAAAGATAAAAATTCCCTAGTGCTGGGGAGGAGAAAAGAATTTTTAAAGTGTTAGATGATATGGAAACTGTGCCAGCCTCCTCATTCCAGCCTGAGTCAGACCTTGACAGTCAGTCATGTGAGAATTTAGAGATCTTTGAGGCAGATAAGGTTTAGGAAAAAGTAAGCCTTGCAGAAGAGTTCTCTCAGTTGTCAGGGTAAAATAGAGAACATAAATATCAATGGGGTGTTTCTAGGTATAAGGAGGTTGGAGACTGCCTACAAGTTTCCCAGAGTGTGGTAGGAGACATCCCAAGGTCTGTGTCTCCTTGAGCTCATATGGACAGTGGTGGGATAGACAGAGCTCTCGCAACAGAACAAAGACAGCTGAATCAGTCCCACCGAAGACAGGATACATCCCAGCAGATGGCCAGCCTGGAGTGAGACATGCTTCAGTGTCAGATGGGAGAAAACAGTATCATCTAAATGGAGAGATTAGCTGGAACCAAGACAAAGATGAAAGACTTTTCTTGTTACAGAAAATGAAATCTCCCTGTTATAGAAATAGAATCAAAAGTTAAACCTCCCTATCAAGTAAACCTCTACACAAAAGTGGTAGAGAAGGAAAACGCTTCTATTTTTGAATAAGCATTGAACACAGAATTTGATGCACATCATAGGCAGTCTGCTTAGACACTACAAAGACAGAAATTTCATTCTTTTCTATAGACAAGCAGATACAGTGAAGTGAAGTTGCTCAGTCATGTCCGATTCTCTGCAACCTCATGTATGTAGCCCACCAGGCTCTTCCATCCATGGAATTTTCCAGACAAGAATACTGGAATGGATTGCCATGCCCTCCTCCAGGGAATATTCCCAAGCCAGGGATTGAACCCACGTCTCTTATGTCTCCTGCACTGTGAGGCAGGTTCTTTACCACTAGTACTACCTGGGAAATCCCATTAGTCATACATCAGTTCAGCTCAGTCACACAGTCGTGTCCGGCTCTTTGCCACCCCATGAATCACAGCACGCCAGGCCTCCCTGTCCATCACCAACTCCCGGAGTTCACTCAGACTCATGTCCATCGAGTCAGTGATGCCATCCAGCCATCTCATCCTGGGTCGTCCCCTTCTCCTCCTGCCCCCAAACCCTGACAGCATCAGAGTCTTTTCCAATGAATCAACTCTTCACATGAGGTGGCCAAAGTACTGGAGTTTCAGCTTTAGCATCATTCCTTCCAAAGAAATTCCAGGGCTGATCTCCAGAATGGACTGGTTGGATCTCCTTGCAGTCCAAGGGACTCTCTAGAATCTTCTCCAATACCACAGTTCAAGAGTGTCAATTCTTTGGTGCTTTTTTTTTTAAGTCATACATTGTTCATCTTAAATTTACCTGGTATTTGGGGGTCATCCACAGTTTATTGTGATCCACACAGTCAAAGGCTTTAGCATAGTCAATAAAGCAGAAATAGATGTTTTTCTGGAACTCTCTTGCTTTTTCGACGATCCAGTGGATGTTGGCAATTTGATCTCTGGTTCCTCTGCCTTTTCTAAAACTCAGCTTGAACATCTGGAAGTTCACGGTTCACGTATTGCTGAAGCCTGGCTTGGAGAATTTTAAGCATTACTTTACTAGCGTGTGAGATGAGTGTAACTGTGCGGTAGTTTGAGCATTCATGGAGAAGGCAATGGCACCCCATGCCAGTACTCTTGCCTGGAAAGTCCCATGGACAGAGGAGCCTGGAAGGCTGCAGTCCATGGGGTTGCTGAGGGTCGGACATGACTGAGCCACTCCACTTTCACTTTTCACTTTCATGCATTGGAGAAGAAAATGGCAACCCACTCGAGTGCTCTTGCCTGGAGAATCCCAGAGATGGCAGAGCCTGGTGGGCTTCCGTCTATGGGGTCGCACAGAGTCGGACACGACTGAAGTGACTTAGCAGCTGAGCATTCTTTGGCATTGCCTTTCTTTGGGATTGGAATGAAAACTGACATTTTCCAGGCTTGTGGCCACTGCTGAGTTTTCCAAATTGGCTGGCATATTGACTACAGCACTTTCACAGCATCATCTTTCAGGATTTGATATAGCTTAACTGGAATTCCATCACCTCCACTAAGTTTGTTCATAGTGATGCTTCCTAAGGCCTGCTTGAGTTCTTATTCCAGGATGTCTGGCTCTAAGTGAGTGATCACCCCATTGAATTATTTTGGTCGTGAAGATCATTTTTGTATAGTTCTGTGTATTCTTGCCACCTCTTCTTAATATCTTCTGCTTCTGTTAGGTCCATACCATTTCTGTCCTTTATTGAGCCCATCTTTGCATGAAATGTTCCTTGATATCTCTAATTTTCTTGAAGAGATCTCTAGTTTTGCCCATTCTATTGTTTTCCTCTATTTCTTTGCATTGATCACTGAGGAAGGCTTCTTTATCTCTCCTTGCTATTCTTTGAAACTCTGCATTCAAATGGGCATATCTTTCTGTTTCTCCTTTGCTTTTTGCTTCCCTTCTTTTCACATCTCTTGAGAAACTTGTATGCAGGTCAGCAAGCAACAGTTAGAACTGGACATGGAACAACAGACTGGTTCCAAATAGAAAAAGGAGTATGTCAAGGCTGTATACTGTCACCCTGCTTATTTAACTTATATACAGAGTACATCATGAGAAATGCTGGGCTGAAGGAAGCATAAGGTGTAATCAAGATTGCTGGGAGAAATATCAATGACACCACCCTTATGGTAGAAAGTGAAGAAGAACTAGAGAGCCTTTTGAAGAAAGTGAAAGAAGAGTGAAAACGTTGGCTTAAATCTCAACATTCAGAAAACTAAGATCTTGGCATCTGGTCCCATCACTTCATAGCAAATAGATGAGAAACAGTGGAAACAGTGACTGACTTTATTTTTTGGACTCCAAAATCACTGCAGATGGTGATTGCAGCCCCCAAATTAAAAGACACTTACTCCCTGGAGGGAAAGTTATGACCAAGCTAGACAGCATATTGAAAAGCAGAGACATTACTTTGCCAACAAAGATCCATCTAGTCAAGGCTATGGTTTTTCCAGTGGTCATGTACGGATGTGAGAGTTGGACTATAAAGAAAGCTAAAGCCAAAGAATTGATATTTTTGAACTGTGGTGTTGGAGAAGACTCTTGAGAGTCCCTTGGACTGCAAGGAGATCCAACCAGTCTATTCTAAAGGAGATCAGTCCTGGGTGTTCATTGGAAGGATTGATGCTGAAGCTGAAACTCCAATACTTTGGCCACCTGATGCAAAGAGCTTACTCATTGGAAAAGACCCTGATGCTGAGAAAGATTAAGGGCAAGAAGAGAAGGGATGGGCAACAGAGGATGAGATGGTTGGATGGCATCACCGACTCAGTGGATATGGGTTTGGGTGGACTCCGGGAATTGGTGATGGACAGGGAGGCCTGGCAAGCTGTGATTCATGGGGATGCAAAGAGTCGGACATGACTGAGCAACTGAACTTAACTGGGGGTCATCATCTGTGTTAGTTATTTAGCTTTGCAAAATGAAAATTTGCATTTTTAATATCTCTATGACAGAAGGTTTTGCATTTTGGAGCCAGGTATCTGTGAAAGTTTGACCTCTTCCCTCCCACAGAGATGAGGAGATATGGGACAATCTGATTTGATGGTTATATTTCAAAAGAAAGGCTCCCAGCCACTTGAAAACGACATTCTCTGTTTGTAAATTTGTAAGATATTTTTTAAAAATATAACTACAAGTTTGAAAGTTAAAATGTTCTAAGGGAGAGGAATATCTCCTACCTTATTTTTAGTAGGGAGAATTAAGCCTCTTGCTTTAAATTTTATTTATCCTTATATCCTCACTGATATCTAGCAGCAATTAAGCCTCCTGAGTATCAGCCTTAAGCCTGAGGGTGAAGTAGAGGAAAGGGAGAAAAATTAAAAAGAAAAAAAATGTGACTGTGTTTTATTCCAAACTCAGGCATCACTGAATTTGACTAAGTTTGCCTGATAGCTAGACCAATGGGACCTTGGGACTGACGTTAGTTTCAGTCTAAAGTTTGTGCTGTGAAGTTGCTTCTGCCCACTACAGAGTTACACAGGTGTGCCCAGTTCCTGGGGCCCAAGAACAGCTCGCCAGGGTCAGGAGAGCCAATTGGAGCAGCCTGACATGCCTCTGGATGATAGCTGCTTTTTCTACATGTGCTACGAGGTGCAAAAGCTTGGGGACCCTTGGCCAATTACCCTTGTCTCTTGGTTTTGCAGTGTCACTTTGCACACTTAGAAATGACATTAACCTGTGGTTACAACAGGGCTGGAATTTCAAGTGTTCAATGACTATCTGAACACAAGAATGAGCAGCCATGATATAGCAATGGGAGGTTTGATGAACTAGGTACATCTTTGGGGGTATAGCTAGGTATGTACACTGTGGAGCAGACTGGAATTGTCAAAAAGTTTGAGGGACTTTGCTTATACCTTTCTCAAGGTGACTGTTTAGAGAATCCAGTTTGCTAAGAAGAAAACTAGTTGATATTTTCCAGATGTCCCATCACCTTAGCACACACAGACAAGGCCTCTTGCCTATTCCTCATAATAGTAACAAGTGGTGGTGGCTGGAGATTGAGCGTCTCATGGTGACTCTGTGTACCTGCATCTGGTATTTTATTCAGTACTAGCTTCTTGATCCCCAAAGATGTCCTCTTTCATGGAGCGTGGTCAATTAACTCTGACGGCTTAAAGAAACTGTGTGGGCTATCATCAGTGCAAGGGATATATACTGAAATGATCAAGGGTAGGTTTTAATTTGAGAACAGATGAGTAAAGGAATGAACTGGTTTTCTTTTAATTGGGATATAGCTGATTTACAATATTATGTTTCAAGTATACAGCAAAGTGAATCAGTTATAAGTATACATATGTCTACTCTATTTTAGATTCTTTTTCCATATAGGCCATTACACAGTATTAGACTTCCTTGTGCAATACAATAGGTCCCTATTCAGTTCAGTTCAGTTCAGTCGCTCAGTTGAGTCCAAGTCTTTGCGACCTCATGAATTGCAGCACGCCAGGCCTCCCTGTCCACCACCAACTCCCGGAGTTCACTCAAACTCATGTCCATCGAGTCAGTGATGCCATCCAGCCATCTCATCCTCTGTCGTCCCCTTTTCCTCCTGCCCTCAATCCCTCCCAACGTCAGGGTCTTTTCCAATGAGTCAACTCTTCGCATGAGGTGGCCAAAGTACTGGACTTTCAGCTTTAGCATCATTCCTTCCAAAGAAATCCCAAGGCTGATCGCCTTCAGAATGGACTGGTTGGATCTCCTTGCAGTCCAAGGGACTCTCAAGAGTCTTCTCCAACACCACAGTTCAAAAGTACCAATTCCTCAGCGCTCAGCCTTCTTCACAGTCCAACTCTCACATCCACACATGACCTCCAGAAAAACCATAGCCTTGACTAGACGGACCTTTGTTGGCAAAGTAATGTCTCTGCTTTTCAATATACTATCTAGTTACCTGTTTTATACATAGTACTGTGTATGTATCAATCCCATTTTCAAAACTATTCCTCTTCCTCTAAACCCCCATAACCATAAGCTTATATTTTACATCTGTTTCTCTATTTCTGCTTTGTAGGTAAGTTCATTTGTAGCCTTTTTAGATTCCACACGTAAGTGATACCATATGATATTTGTCTTTCTCTGTCTTATGTCGCTCAATATGAGATCTCTAGGTCCATCTGTGTTGCTGCAAATGATATTATTTCATTCTTTTTTTTTTTTTTTTAGCTGAGTAATATCCCATTGGATACCTGAATGCCAATATTCACTGCAATACCATTTACAATAGCCAGGACATGAAAGCAACCTGAATGTCTGTCAGCAGAGGAATGGATAAGGATGATGTGGTGCAAATACACAGCTGGTGAACTGTTATTTAAAGTTAGAAATGATGACCAAAATGAAAGCTCTTATCACTGGCATTTTGTTTTCCTTCTGCTGCTGCTAAGTCGCTTCAGTCGTGTCCGACTCTGTGCGACCCCAGAGATGGCAGCCCACCAGACTCCCCCATCCTTGGGATTCTCCAGGCAAGAACACTGGAGTGGGTTGCCATTTCCTTCTCCAATGCATGAAAGTGAAAGTGAAGTCTCTCAGTCGTGTCCGACTCTTCGCAACCCCATGGACTGCAGCCTACCAGGCTCCTCCGTCCATGGGATTTTTCAGACAAGAGTACTGGAGTGGGGTGCCATTGCCTTCTCCATTTGTTTTCCTAGTGTCCATTTATTCCTATATTCAACACATTTCCTGAATGCCTCTCATGTGGCAGGTATTGTTACAGACACAAGGAATAAGATGATGAACCAGACACAGCCCCGGCCTTTAATGAACTCACAGCTTTGCAGGGGAGAAAAACCTGTAAATAGATACATTATAATGCAATAGGCAAATAAATACAGTAAAATCAACTAGAAAGATAGTAGTTAACATTTTCCAGAAATATGAGTGTCTTCAGTATTTACTCAATGCTACATTATTGTACTGTACTTTGCCTGATGAGTCAGGTGTTCCAGAAGAAAAGAAGTGGTTAAGATCTTTGAAACTGGGAGAATTCAGAACTGGATATTTTTGTTGTTGTTGTTGTTGTTATTTTTAAATTTTTCACTCCCCCTATTAGCCACATAGTATTTATTTATTTATTTTTACTTTATTTTGCTTTACAATACTGTATTGGTTTTGCCATACATTGACATGAATCAGCCACGGGTGTACATGAGTTCCCAATCCTGAACCCCCCTCGCACCTCCCACCCCAGTATTTTTTAAATAATAAACTTTATTTTTAGAGCACTTTAGGCTTCATAGAAAAATCGACTGGAGAGCATGGAGATTTTCCTTATATCACTTGCCTCCACGCATGTATGCACGCTAAGTTGCTTCAGTCATGTCCAACTCATTGCAACTCTATGGCCTGTAGTCTGCCAGGCTCCTCTGTCCATAGGATTCTCCAGGCAAGAATACTAGAGTGGGTTGCCTCGGTCTCCTCCAGGGTATCTTCCTGATCCATGTATCTAACCCACATCTCTTATGTCTCCTGCTTTGGCAGATGGGTTCTTTAGCATTAGTGCCACCTTGGAAGCCCTCACATGTATATGTCAGTTGTTCAGTCATGTCCGACTCTTTGCAACCCCATGGACTGTAGCCCACTAGGCTCCTCTGTCCATGGGGTTTTCCAGGCAAGAATACTGGAGCATGTTGCCATTTCCTTCACCAGGGAATCTTCCCAACCCAGGGATTGAAGCCAGGTCTCCTGCATTGCAGAAAGATTCTTTACCATCTTAGCCCTCATGTGCATAGCCTCCCTTATTATCAATATCCTCCACCAGAGGGTATATTAGTTACAATTGATGAACCTACATTGACACATTATATTCATCCTTTACATTGAAAAGTGAGAGTGAAATAGCTCAGTTGTGTCCAACTCTTTGCGACCCCATGGACTGTAGCCCACCAGGCTCCTCCGTCCATGGGATTCTGCAGGCAAGAATACTGGAGTGGGTTGACATTTCCTTCTCCAGGGGATCTTCCCAACCCAAGCAGACCCTGCATTGCAGGCAGATGCTTTAACCTCTGAGCCACCAGGGAAGCCCTCCTTTACATTATGTCTTGATATTGATATACCCTCTGTGGGTTTGGACAAGCTTATATAATAATGACATGTATCCATCATCATACAGAGTAGTTATAAAAATCTTCTGTATTCTGCCTGTTCCTCCCTCTGTCCTCCCTAACCCCTGGTAACAATTGATCTTTTATTTTCTTCATAGTTTTGTTCTGTCCAGAATGTCATACGGTTCAGATCATGAAGCATGTAGACTTTTTTGATTGGCTTCTTCCACTTAGTGATAGGCATTTAAGTGTCCTCTGTGTCTTTAGCCACATAGTTTTAATTCATCCTGTTAGTCCTTTTGAGTGAAGATATGTCCATTATTTGCATAAACAGACACTGCTTCTAGCAATATGTAAAATGCAACTCTCAGATTTTATAATCTTTGTGTTTTCTTGAGCAGTACCGTAATTAAATCTAATTAAGTAGATTTATGGTTTGGAACACTAATGGTCATGAATAAATACATTTCCCTTGAAGCTATTTGCTCAATTTGTACTTTATGTCTTTTAACTTTCAATTATACATATTTAGCTTTATGCCCCATTTATTTGTTTATTTGGGAAGAGAAGGGTTAAACATGAAATTATACACTCCTCCTACAGATCAGATTTTCTTACAATTACCATCTGGTGCCCTTGCTCTGCCGCTTGTCCTAAATGGAGGACAGTTGTAAGTGGTTTATTACAAATAATAATAGCACTATAGTTTCTAGGCCAACAGAAAATTTCACAAAGTCAGAAGTGGAAAAAATATGTATAGGAAAAACAAATGGTTAAATGAGAGTTAGATTTAGACTTAGAAAAGCAGTGAAACAAAACCAAATACAAATGACCAATAAATATTAAAATACCTACCTAATTTAACTTCAGAGGTCATCAAAGAAACGCAGTGTCAAACAATATTCAGATGCTACGGTTTGCTATTACATTAACAGGAAAGAACTTAGTTATCCAATGCTTGACCCTGATGAGGTGAAACCATACATTATTGGTAGCAGTTAGATTGGTATGAATTTTCTGGAAGACAAATTGGTGTTATTTGTAAGAGGATTCACAGCATTTATACTCTTTGGCTTAATAATTCCCTCTTAGGCATTTAGCTTACATTGCTGTTGCTCAGTCATTCCCAATTCTTTGAGGCCCCATGAACTACAGCATGCCAGGCTTCCCTGTCCCTCCATATGTCCCTAAGTTTGTCAAACTCATGTCCATTGAGTCAGTGATGCCATCCATCCATCTTATCCTCTTATAGGTCAGAAAGGGGAAAAAAGATTTGTATGTAAAGATGCTCATCATAGTATTTTTTAAGACCTTTGATCTGCTAGTTTAAATATTAATGATGAGACATGAACAATTTTAGAAAATTACAGCACTGTACATCATCTGTTTACTCCATGAGTAGTTTTTTAATGGTCTTGTGCCAGATAGTGTGTGAAGCCTTTGGAAGCTTGTTTTCGGAGACTGATTAAGGAGACACGATGTTTAGAAGCATGAATCTTAGAGCTCACTTGAGTATTGATCTGGTTCTGCCACTTCCTGATGTGTGTCTTACTCTCTGTGCCTGGATCTTTTCATCTGGTAAAACTGAATAACAAGGGAACCTACTTCATTAGGTAGTTGTGAAACTTAAGTGAATTCATATATTTAATGCCCTTAGAGCAATTCCTGACATAGAGCAACTACTAAGTGTTATTATTGTTCATTATTAGTATTGTTATTATAATAGGTAAGTGAAAACTACTTGACAATATGAGCTGATTTTTGTGAATCACTTCCACCCAAAGCATTAATATAATATTTGCATGGGAAAAGGAAAAGTCCTTGATAGCTCAGTTGGTAAAGAATCTGCCTGCAATATAGGAGACCCCGGTTTGATTCCTAGGTTGGAAAGATGCCCTGGAGAAGGGATAGACTACCCACTCCAGTATTTTTGGGCTTCCCTTGTGGTTCAGCTGGGTAAAGAATCTGCCTGCAACGTGGGAGACCTAGGTTTGAGCGCTGGATTGGGAAGATCCTGAAAGAATAGACTAGAACATTTTGCTGAATGAGTCTTGATAATAATAATTGTATCAATATGAATTTTTAATCTACATAATTCACAATATTAAAAAATACCAATTTTCTCTCTTGTAGCAAATCACTGAACTTATTTATACCTGGATTCCAGTACCTCTATTGCCAGTACAACTGTGATCGATTAATTGCTCACTTTGTTTGGATTTATCATAGCTAATTCAGATGTTCTTAAGTCACCCAGCATTTTTCCACTTACTTTTGATCCTTCTAAATGTTACAAAGAGATTGTGAATCATCAGTCTATCAAGAGAGGAGGCTGTATTGTCCTGGCTCTTCTTTTTGTTAGCATTAGCTGCTGAATCCTGCTTCCTAGCACCTCTTGTTGATCACATCTTTTTTTTCCCTCCCAGAATATGTGCTAGAATAACACATTCTTATCTGTCTCCCTCATTATTTCACTATTTGACTTTCTCCATTCCTTTCCTAGTCTCTGAAGCCTTTCAGGTGCTCTCTTTCACTCTTTCTCTTGCTCTCTCTCTCACACAGTACACAGACACACATTTCTGGTGACCTTTTGGAAGCAAAAGAAGTTTTAAATATTCTGTCCCGTTACCTGGAAAAGAAGAGGCCCCTTGGGAGCTGTCTCAAGTCTCCTTACCATGATAAGCCATGCATGTCCTCCCCTAATGCGGCCACAGCATGAGAGTGACTGGTAGGGCCTTCAGCCTGTGGAGTTTCAGCCAGGAATTTCTGTACAGATCTCCTCTACTGCCACAACTCCAGCCCTGACATCCTAGTCCTGCTCCTTGGGACTCAGCATATTTGCATGAGAAGAAAAAAAATTGCTTGTTTTTAAGTACTAGAACTTTCTCTCTTAGACCTTAATGATTTCTGTGATTGAAAATAATCAGTGCCTTGCTTTTTGAAGGACTAGCTAATGAAATGTATTAATTTTTCTATTTCTTCGTTTGAGATATATATGTGTGTATATATATTTATTTATTTATTTACCCCTCAGGAATTTATTTACTCTATCTACTGAGTTAACTAGTTAGTTTGATGACTCCTTTGGACACGTTTCATATAATATTTGTCATGGCACCTTGAGGCAGGAAGGTGTTTCTCATAATTCAATTCTGAAAGCAACCAGAGGATATGGATTTACTTCCTTGAAGACATTTTAAAGATTCTGAAAAAGCATTTTCTTGTAACTAGTTTTCTGCGGGGCTTGTTTTCATATTAACAAGAAGTGGAATAGGCAAAAGTGTGGGGATCCCTGCATATTCAATACTGGTGAAACTGCCATAAACCTGATTTTGTTAAGGGAGACAAGGTTTACTAGGAAAAAAGTTTCCTTATATGGGTCCACTGGCTTTTTAAGTATTTCATTTTCTGTTGAAGATTAGCTTAATTTTGGTTTTGTTGTGTTTCAGTGGTTTCTTGAAAGTATTTGCAGTCACTGTTGTGTAATTGATTATTTGTTTAGGTCCTAGTTCCATAGGACCACGTGAAGGAAATGATCTCAGTGCAATAAGGGGTCCCAAAGCATACCTTTTGGAAGAAAATAATTTATTGACTCAAGGAAACACATTTCCTTAATTTAGAGTAGGATTCAAAGTTAACAGTTCTTTTCAGGAAAGTATTGTATTGTTTTGTTTCAATCTTGCTTGATAAGAATAACTCTAGTTTGAGTTGCTGCACTTTAATGAGGATATTCAAATAAAAGTTTGGTCCTTTTGATAAATTAATCACAATTTGGAAAACACAAAAACAACTTATATAGAACAGATGCCACGTTGGCTTTCTAGAATTTATAAATAAACTTGTTGAAGTTTAAGTTCGGGTTATTTATTCAAAGTATCTCATGATCACATCAATTTTAAATATTTTAGAATTATAGGATTATAGTAATCAAATATGCATAATGCCATCGATGCCATTTTCAAGTTATAATAATAAAACTAAATAATATTATCTCTCTTTTTTAGATTTTAGGGACATTTGTATAATTGCTGAGAAGCTAAGCAGGTTCTTCTTTCTGTTTTTACTATTTTAAATAGCCTTACAATGACGGATAAAATCTTTTGCTACTCTTGACATATGTTTTCATGTAGTTATACATTTCCTTCTTTGTATCAAAAAAATACAGCAATATTGACACATAGACATATCTCCATTAATTTTTTTATAATTTATTTATTTTAATTAGAGGCTAATTGCTTTATAATATTGTAGTGGTTTTTGCCATACATTGACATGAATCAGCCATGGGTTTACTGGGATGACCCAGAGGGATGAGATGAGGAGGGAGGTGGGAGGGGGGGTTCAGGATAGGGAACACATCTCCATTAAAAGCAGAGTTTGCAAATTGCACACACAATATGTTAAAATTGGGAAATTTCTTATAAAACTTCAAATGACTTACTTATCTGAAAAACTTCTACACTCTAGTAACCTAGGCCCACATTCCTCTATTGAAGCACTGGTCTGAGCTGAGAAATAACTGCTACTTTTAGGGAAATTTCTACTGCCTTCACTTGTTACTTCCCTCTGACCTGCTTGACTCTCCCAGAGAAACTCTGACGGCCTTTTTAAATTGGAATTTCTGACTTTTATGGAAGAATTAATACAGTAGGCATTATAGGCTCCTTTACTCAGCAAATATCTTTCACACCAGTACCAAAGGATAGAAATTGAAAGAACTTGGAATTCCAAAACCCTTTTTCCAAGATGGCACCAAGCATCTAATGAGAAGCTAAAGCATTTTATAAAATGTTCAGATGGTCCCAAATAGTCATATGGTAAAAATTAACTCATCTGAGAAACCAGTATGAGTTCATGTAGAAATACTGTCTTCTACATAAACTCAAATTCTCACAGAAGCCCTGCTGCTGCTGCTAAGTCGCTTCAGTCGTGTCCAACTCTGTGCGACCCCATAGACGGCAGCCCACCAGGCTCCCTCACCCCTGGGATTCTCCAGGCAAGAACACTGGAGTGGGTTGCCATTTCCTTCTCCAATGCATGAAGGTGAAAATGAAAGAGAAGTCGCTCAGTCATGTCTGACTCTTAGCGACCCCATGGACTGCAGACTACCAGGCTCCTCCGCCCATGGGATTTTCCAGGCAAGAGTACTGGAGTGGGGTGCCATTGCTTTCTCCGAAGCCCAAAGATAGTTATTATAATGCTAGTCACTCAGTCTTGTCTGACGCTTTGTAACCCTATGGACTATTTCCCGCCAGGCTCCTCTGTCCATGGAATTCTCCAGGCAAGAGTACTGGAGTGGGTAGCCACTCCCTTCTCCAGGGCATCTTCTAGACTCAGGGATCAAACCTTGGTCTCCTTCATTGCAGGCAGAGTCTTTATCCTCTGTGCCACTAGGGCTGCAACCTAACACAGTTATTATATCCATTTTATAAATAAGACTCAGGGATGTTAATACCAAAGTGTAAATCAAGTTCATGATAGTTTGTTTTTAAGCTTAAGTTGGTCTGGCTGCAAAGACTGGATGCTGATGTTATGTTTATATTATATTATGGTAGTCAGGTTTTACATATTCTGTCATTGACCTAGAAGTCAAATACTTTGTAAAGAAGAATGTTAACACTGGGAACTTGAATGCAAGTTGTGTGTTCTTATGCTTGCCTGTGTATCTGCATCAGTATATATGCTTTACTTGAGAAGAGCTGTAATTTTTGTTAGATTCTCAAAAGGGAACAGTGACCCAGAAAAAGGCTAAGAAATATGAATAATTGCATAACGCAGACACTTCTTAGAAATATTTACAAAATTGGCTCCAGGCACAAAATATCTGTTTCCAATATAATCTATTTGTCCTGCATAGACAAATCCTTCAGAGCTCTCCCTTCCCTCAGTGACTATAAAGTTTGATCACTTTTAACGTTCAACTATCTCATCTTTTTTAAAAAGGAAGGATAAACATAATTTGCTTTTGATTAATGATATTAAGAACATTTCCACTGTGTAAGGAAGTCCATTTATAAATGATAAAACATCAGGATAAGAATTCTAGAAATTCATTTTCATGAAAACATAATCATTACTCTTCCCTTTTTCCTCCTATCTATCTCTTTATTTCCTCATTGGGCAATTTAGTCCAGAAGCAATTAGAAGGGGTCAAGTAAGATGAGGGTCCACATCTGGGAGAGATGAAGGAGACCCATGCATGTAAGGAGGAGTCCATGCATGGAAGCGGTAACCTAACATAGAGTAGAAAAATGTGTAAAGAGAAGTCTAAGAGGCTTCGATGTAAGAAGTCTGTGTAAGAATCCCAGTGATGTCTGACTCATGTTGGGTGTCTGGGTGCTAGAGTTTGAATGAAGTGAGCAAAATGTCCCAAGAGGCAGCCTGGCTCACAATGTTGGAGCTCAAGCTGGATGAGAAAGTTCTCCTTGTGAAAGATGCACCTACCTGACTGAGGGTGCTGGCACCTTAGTTGAATGAGAAAAATTTCTCTGTCAAAGGGAGTCAAAGCCCCAAAAGCTCAATAAGAACATCCATAGGAAGGGTGTCTTTTGAAGCCCGAAAGGAGTGAGAAGGATTTCCATGATTGGGTAAGCCTGGAGAAGGCTGTCAGAGTCTGAGCAGGCTGAGAATGTCTTGTGAAAGGACAACCATACGTGAAGTATTGAAGCCTGAGCTGGGTAATTGCCTGAACTGGGTCATGCGGGCATCTACATGAGGAAAGGGTGGCAGTAATTATGGGAGATAGATTACATAAAGGAGATTGGTAAAACCATTAAATGGATAAGAATTTTGGAAGCAGGCTTTTTACTTTTGAAAAAAATAATTACCATTATTGAAAGGGAGAAAATGAGAAAAAATTATGTGGTGTTGGTTTGGAATTGAAGCTATCAGTGTGAACTTCTGGTTTTCAGTGTATATCCATAGATACAGAAATGCATGTAAGTGTAGGGGTGTGTGCGCGTGTTCTACACATATTCACCAATTCTTTTCACTGAAAGTGTCTGGTAGCAATACCCCAATAGCAATGGGCACACTTAGCCCCCATATCTTGTCTTCGAATGACCACTCTCCACTAGAAAAATTCAAAGCTCTTTGAGAAATGGCTAATTCCAGGTTCAGGCAAGGAAACTACAAGATGAACCTGGACCATCACCTCAAAGAAAATGCTCAAAACATTCTAGGACACGATAGTCAAGTTAAAAGGATTCTTACTAGTTAAATCCAAGAAATTTGAGAATTAAATAAACAATCACAATGATGACTCATATCCCTTGAATAAGATAGGGATCGATGAGACCATGTAGTCACAAAAAATTTAAATAAAATAATTTGAGAGGCATAATATTTAATATTCTTAAAGTACCTCATTACAAATACTTTTTAGCTTCCAAGGAGTAAGTTTTCATTGGAGAAGCCAGGCTGACACTGCCTTAATCAAGTTAGCATTATTAGTCATGGAAAAAATCAACACTATATATCACCTGATATGATGCAAGAATGTAGCATCACTTTTGTGATATTCCTGCCAAAAGTACATAACCTGAATGTATCTGTGCAGAAAAAGTCAGACAAATTCAGATTGAAGATATCTGGCAGCTAAATCTCAAAAGTTTCTAGATCACTAATGTCAAAGAATGTCAAGGAAATATAGAAAAACAATCCTCTCTCTTCTTCCCCTCCAGTGACACTCAGGAAGCAATGGAAAAAAAAAATCATTCAAGAAGGCACACTTATTATTTTATCTAAAAAAAAGTACACATGAACACAATTGCTTAACCTCTGGCACAATATTTTGGTGAAATTTATAAACAAGTATATAACTTAACATAGGATGTTTCTAAAGAACATAAATAAACAACTCACGAAATAAAAAATGTATCAAACTAAAAAAATCTGACAAACACAACTGTTCAATTTTGCTAGTGATCAAAGAAATGCAGGTTAGAAGAATAAGCATTGCTGTCTGTCGCCTTGGCAGATTAGAAACAAAAGCAGCTAGTATTGAGTAATGGCGAAAGTGGAATATGGGCAAGACTATATCCTGTTGATGAGTGTTTACACTCATAGAAACTTTCTGAAGAAAAGTAAGCACCAAACCTCAAAAAATTCTTATAAATGTGTATATCATTTTGTTAGGGGAAGCACACTGATTGAAACCGCCCACTCTGGCCAGGCACCATAGTAACCATTAGCATGAGTTGTTTTATGACAGGAGATCCTGATAAGGAATACAGAAGTAATAAGCCACCACCAACCGGAAGAGTTCGGGAAAGGTCGAAAGGAGACACTACGTGTCTATCCACTTCCCTGAATCCCTCTCACTAGCATCCATCTTGGCTGAGTGATGTGTGCACCACCAGGAAAGACTCTGAATTAGAATGATTGGTCAAAGACCACCCAGAAACTAACCCCATCGCCATAAAACCCCGAGATGGCAAGCCACGTGGCAGAGCAGTTCTCTTGGGTTCCCTTACCCTACTGCTCTCCACCCGGGTGCCCTTTCCCAATAAAATCTCTTGCTTTATCAGCACATGTGTCTCCTCGGACAATTCATTTCCAAGTGTTAGACAAGAGCCCAGTTTTGGGCGCTGGCAGGGGTCCCCCTTCCTGCAACAATCTGACTGAACATCTTTAATTAGTAATGTACATCAATTAGGTAGTTGAGACTCTATGCAAACATGCTTTCATAATAACATTTGTTAAGTGTGGTTTCTAATTCCAAACTTCTGTATTACTGTTTTGTTAAAATAACTAATACATTTGATAGTGAAAAATGTTCATGATCTACTCTTTGGTTACAAAACAGTTTACCTAATATACATAATATAAACCATTATTTTAAAAATATGCTTATATAAGTAAGTAAACGTATTGAAAAAGTCTGGAAATAAACTCTCAAAATGTTAATGGTGGTTATCTCTGAGCACTGAAATTTTGGTGATTTTAAATTCTTATTCTTTTGTTTACCTGCATTTGTTTTAAACTATGCTAAAAGAATTTAGTACTTTTATGATTAAAATTTATTAAAGCTCTACTATCTGTACCAGATACTTAATGTAATTATTCTGCAGACTTTAAAGAATCATCGTAATTTTATCAGTTTACATTTTCCCTTAGAGAATACAGAATCCAATCTTGCATTAGGTTTCTCTTTCACAACATTTTCTTTCTCAACTTATAAAGCCTGAAACTTTCTTAAGAAAAAGCCTATAACTTGTGTTAAGGCATTTCCATAAGTTGATTTAATCACGCCAAACCTGTCAGAAACACTGAAGGAGTTTTATTTGTTTACTGGAGCCACATGGTGTTTAAGAAAAGTGAAGTCAAAATAGAATGAAATTAACTAAATGCCCAAGATAGACATGGATGCCAATATGCCACATAGAACAGTTCCTGAGGTGACATGGGAATGTAAGAAAATTAAATATATTCATAATAGAGTAAAAAGTAAAGCAGAGATTCCTGCTAAAGTAGCTCCTTGGGAAAGATTTACCATAGTCATAGTCAAGATGATGTCTCTATAAAATTAAAAATGTTTAAACTATTCCTTAACCTTCAAAATTTAGCCTCAATGTTTCTCCTTTTTTGAGATTTTTCTGACTCACCAAGACTTGTGGTTATTTCTAGGCATGTAAAAGTCCAACTTCTATTTATGATGATGAGTGTCTGCCACCTGACTGTGAGGTGTGGACAGGGACTGGGCTCAAGACTGCATCATTCTCTTCTAACCCCAGAAGGTGCTACTGGCTCCGCATAAGAATGTAGGGAATGCATTTGAGTGAGAGCACAAAATGCATATGAAAATGAGTTTAAACCATCTTAACTTAGGAATCAGCAGGGCACCTGTCATCAACACTTGCACTAAATCAAAAGATATGCTAAGTAATTTAGGTTAAAAAAATTTTTTTTAATCTGAGAAAGCAACATGGCTTTAATTTCAATATATGTATACATACACAGGCTTCCCAGATGGCACTAGTGGCAAAAGAACCCGCCTGCCAATGCAGGAGACAAAAAAGAAGGGTTCTATCCCTGGGGTGGGAAGATCTCCTAGAGTAGGATATGGCAACCCACTCCAGTATTCTTGCCTGGAGACTCACATGGACAGAGGGTCCTGTTGGGCTACAGTCCGTGGGGTTGCACAGAGTCAGACATGACTAATGCACCTTAGCACATAACAGACATATACACACACTCACACACTTTTTCAGACAAGTTGAGGAAAATGACACTGAGCTTTATATAGTTTTATAGCACCAAACCCCTAAGTGACCAAATCTTTTATACCATATCAAAATCTTTTATGAACCAAATCTACAGATGTACACTCCATTACCAATTAGATTAAGAGTCTGAGAGGGAACAGAAAATAGCTACCTTTTTGAATAACAGGACTGCTTGAAATCCATGTTTCTTCCTTTGGATCCTTACAATGTTTCCAAGTGCTATTCAGGTTCTGGGTCTCTAAGTTAGAGTTCTGGGTCTTCAGTGCATAATGGAAAGAGGCCATCTTGCAGGGCAGAAAGAGCAAAAGAAACACAATATCATGCAGCTTTAGGGGTTATATGTGTGAATTGCTAATTGCAATTTCCTTCCTCTCTTCCACTCCTCCTCTGCCTCCCCCTGACTCTCCCTCCCTTCACCTCCTCTCTTTTTTACTTCCTGACACCAACTGGTCAACTTCTGCGAACATTCCTGACAACCAATCACCAATCACTTCTGTCAACCAATCACTTGGTTTCTGTGGCAATGCATGCCCAGAACTTTTAAACTGACTTTCACCCTACTCTGTTTTGCTCAAGAAATCACTCAAGTTCTAATAAGATTATTTGATGTTAAGAAATGAATGTGCCTATTTCCACTTACTACATTATAAACTCAGAAGGCAAGACCCCTTCCTGTTATGGAGTAGGCATATAGAAAATGCAGACTGGCTGAATGAGTGAGTGAGTGGGAAAGCTGTTTTCCTCAGTTAAATGTTATCTTTTGCAGTTTGCTTCTGCAAAACAACACACTCCCCCAAAAGGTGTAACAAAAATGGTGTTTCCCTCGATACTGTTCATGAAATATTGATCTCATTGAGTATTAGTATATAAGCTAAAATAAATTATGAATATTGCAAACAATTTTAAACAAGCCACTCTCTCAAAGGACACACCAAATCAAATCATGAATTTCTAAAATGGCTTATAGTATACAATACCTCTAAAATTTATTTGACCATGCATCCTTTCTTGTTAGACTAGTTGACAGGATAGTGTTTGAGGAACTGATTTTGGGATTCATATCTTAAGTCGTGACTGCAACAATAATAAATACTAAATCCATCTCTATTCAGCATTTGGAGTGTGCCAAGCACTGAGGTGTTAGTGTTAGAGAGATAAGTAAGCATGCATCTGCCCTTGAGGGGCACAAATGTACATAGAGCAGATAAATTGTGGTGTCACACTGCAAATGAATTAATAGAGGTATGAACTGAGTGCCCAGGGAACAAATATGCAAGAAGTAGCTGACCCAGCAAGAAGCTAGGACTTACTGTAAAGAGAAAGGCAGTTAATTCATCAGCTGCTTCTCTTATAACAAGTGGTACCCAGGTACCCTGAGGGCCCCTGAATGAAAGATGGTCCTTCTTTAGAGCCATGAGTGAAGAACGCAGAGCTGACACATTTGCTCTTGCATTGGCCTGTGGCCATTTCTGACTTTCATGAGTGTACCCCTACCACTCTCATTTAAGGATGAGGAGTGACTTAAAGGACAAGCTCTGGACAGTTAGATGACCAATGGCAGTGCAGGTTTTGCTTGAGTTGTTGCTTTTCCAACATCACTGCTGCTTCTCTTGATGATGGAAACTGTTTTCATTAGGAGCACTACCCTTCCTCCACAGCCCATCTAGGTGGTTCAGGTAGGCTCATGCTACTTTCTTTCCAAAGACTAACTACTCAGCACATTCTGTCTTCCTGTACACTGTGACTGACTCAGTCATGAGTCAAACTAAGGAGGCTTAATGGAGGTTCAAATGTAATGAATCTCAGGTGAAGGGGAAGCCCTCTATTTACTAGAGTTGAGGATGATCTGAAGTTTCCAGGGTGGCTTTGAGGAACATGTAAGAGTAGTGCTCAGTGATGGACAGAGAGGGACAGTGGGCATCAGTTTTGAGCATCTGCTCCCAGCTTTATTAGAAACTGTTCTTGAGTTTCTCATTTATATAGCCAACTACTCCTCCTTTCCTTTTAGGCCCACTTTACTTGAGTTTTTCCCTTTTGCTGCAGGAAGTATTTAACAAATTAAATTAACTAGCTGCTAAGTAACTTTGGGCCTCTTGTCAAGTCCCAGTTTCTGAATAGGGAAGGGCCTCAGTCTCCCCACCTATATACTATAAAATAGTTGGACCCGATATGTAGATTCCATACATTGGTTTAGAGCATACCTCTTTTCTAATGAAAATATTATATCAATATATAAGACACATAAAGTAAAATGCTATGGTTGAATTGAAATTATGGATTTCCCAGGCCTTTTTACCTACAGTAGATAACAATTTAAAATCAATAGACAGTATGCCCTCTTTTTTTTTTCCAGCTTTGGTATTCTATGATTCTGAACCAATGAGGTTTTGTTAATATCCATGTGAATACTTTACAGTGAAATTCATTTTGAAGGGGTGAAATACAGTTTGAAGGGACGATTTTAGTTAACAGGGGGATAGTGAGATGGCCCCTAATGCTTTTGATTGTGGTTATTAACTGTGTTTTATTTATACACACAGTAAGACTGGCTGAGCAGGGAAATACCTGACATGTTCATTATTTTGTGTGTGCGGTTGATAGGTTCTACCAAGTGTTCTAACTGAAATGGTTGGGCAGCAGTTCCTTTTACCTTGTATGTGAGCAAGACCTTCATTTCTAAAATGGATTAAACCAATATGCTGAGTGATCCATTTATTCTTTTCACATTGCATTTGGATTTCATTACCGGAGAAGTCAAAAGGCCATTTTCATTTTGGACTCTGGAAAGGTCATTTGTTACTCATGTTTTTATTTCCCAGTTCTTAGTTATGATGATGAGGAAGAAAAAAGAGAATGTTAGTAGTTTTGATTAGTCTCACTATGAATTTATTATTTTCTGACTACGCCTGCTGGGCTTTAGACTCTAATTGTATCTGTCAACATGGTAAAAAACATTTTGGGTTTAGGAGGACCACTGTAGAGTGTTTGATATTGCCATTTCAGAAGAGGAAGCTTCTAATCTTCGGAAGATTTTCTAAGCTTAAGATATCAGAAGTTCCATTACAGATCACTGACAAAATATAATAAATAACTTCTCACCATAAAAAGTAAAAAAGATTAGAAAAATTTTCATGACTCATTATTTTAATGGATTAACCTTGGTCTCAACACTAGACAGTGAAAATTACTTAAACAGTGATAGCTATAATAATTAACTTAATAACTCAGATATTTCATCTATCTAAGGTATCATATTAACAATTTTTATTTCAAGCAAAGGGGCCTATATTTTGTTCTAATAAACTAAATTAATATTTCTGACACCTGGTAAACAGCTTTAATTGTTTAAATCCTATCTTCATAATATCATATCTAATGCCATTATAGAAAAGTACTTGATAAAAGCTTCTGGTTATTAACATCCAGAGAAGTTTATTGTTAGAAAAATAACACTATTAAACTACTTAATAATTCAAACATCTTTTAAGGGAAAAATAGAAGCAAAGTGGCTGCCAGTTGAGTGAAACCAATATTCTATAAAATGCTTATTACAAACAGAAGGCACAGTACAATATATCTAATCTTCAAGTTTATTCTTAGAACCAGAAGAATAACATATCCTGAAAGAGGACAAAGAAGTAAACTTCCTAATTTTACATATTGCATTTTTTAAACCAGGAAGACCTGAAAGGGTATTTGAGACTATAACAATGGTCTACTAATTTCTATATTTTTATTTTTTAACTAAGTTGAAAAAATATAGTCATTGCTTCTGAAAAAGCACTTCTCTTCCCTGTACAAAAGTGCAGAAAGACATATTGTTATCTTGACTTTGACTGATATTTTATTTTTGCAACTTCTGGTAATACTCTAAGTTCAGTTCAGTCCAGTCACTCATTGGTGTTCAACTCTTTTCAGTCCCATGGACTGCAATGCACCAGGCCTCCCTGTCCATCACCAAATCCCAGAGTTTACTCAAACTCACAACCATTGAGTTGGTGATGCCGTCCAACCATCTCATCCTCTGTTGTCCCCTTCTCCTCCTGCCTTCAATCTTTCCCAGCATCAGGGTCTTTTCCAATGAGTCAGTTCTTCACATCAGGTGGCCAGAGTATTGGAGTTTCATCTTCAGCATCAGTCTTTCCAATGAATATTCAGGACTGATTTCCTTTAGGATGGACTGGTTGGATCTCGTTGCATCCCAAGGGACTCTCAAGAGTCTTCTCCAACACCACAGTTCAAAAGCATCAATTCTTCAGCACAAAGCTTTCTTTAGAGTCCAACTCACATCCATACATGACCACTGGAAAAGCCATAGCTTTGACTAGACAGACCTTTGTTGGCAAACTAATGTCTCTGTTTTTAATATGCTGTCTAGGTTGGTCATAACTTTTCTTCCTAGGAGAGAGCGTCTTTCAGTTTCATGGCTGCAGTCACCATCTGCTGTGACTTTGAAGCCCCCCAAAATAAAGCCTGTCACGGTTTCCACTGCTTCCCCATCTATTTGCCATGAAGTGATGGGACCGGGTGCCATGATCTTCGTTTTTTGAATGTTGAGTTTTAAGCCAGCTTTTTCACTCTCCTCTTTTATTTTCATCAAGAAGCTCTTTGGTTCTTCGCTTTCTGCCATAAGGGTGGTGTCATCTGCATATCTGAGGTTATTGAGAATACTCTAAATTCATTACTTAAAAGATACATATTAATTTTAGAATCTATCTATAAATGAGTGGCATTTTGCATGTTCACTGTTTTAAAACATTTTTTAAGTGTTATGAACAATATTTTTGTTAACAGCCAGTTTGCTCATGTTTATATATTTTATACTTTGAGATTTACGAAGGGATGTTGCATTTTGGACTATCATGATATATGTGTTGCTACTAGAAAGTGCATAAAAAATATTTTTTTCATCATAGTTATGGTGAAATAAAAATGAACTTACTGGGGAAATACAGTCAACATTTTTGCATATGATGTATTCATAAATCAACAAAGATTTAATATGTATATACTTATATATATTAATTGTATATACTTATATTGTATATAAGTATACAATTGTATACTTATATTGTATTGTATATATACTTATATATATTAGGTATTTGACAGTACCTACAACATAATAGGTGCTTACTAATGTTAATTATGATCATGATGATTATCTATCTAATGCATTTAATTCTTCATTTTTTAGGAAGCTTTTTTTAAAAAAATATAAGTTTCCAATGTAGTTCCAGTGTTTTCTAAATATGTCTGTCTCATTGGTCTCAAATTGGTTGGGAAACTTTCTAAAACACCTCACTGAGATCAATGCAGCAGAAGATAATGAATCTATCAAAGCATTCAAGCAGCGTTTGCTGCCAGTCCAGTCTTTCTCCTAGTATGCTTTCTTCTCTCTACTTAGAATTGCCTTTTCCCCCACCACTTTTTGCCCCCTGAGTTCCCTCAAGTCCAACTGAAATACCAGCCTTTTACAGAGTAAAACTGGTGGCTCAGATGGTAAAGAACCTGCATGCAGGAGACCCAGGCTCGACCCCTGAGTCAGGAAGGTCCGCTGGAGAAGGGAATGGCTGCCCACTCCAGTATTCTTGCCTGGGAAATCCCATGGCTAGAGGAGCATAGGGGGCTACAGTCCACGAGGTCACAAAAAGTCAGACACAACTGATGACTAACACTCTCACTTTTCATGGAAGTTCACTGCTATTTGTTGCCTCTGTCTATCTCTAGTGTCTCTAACAGGAATAGACTGTAGTTCTAGCACTTGTATAATCATCTGCTTATTTCACCTGTGTTGCTTCCTTTGCTAGTATGTGTGTGCATGTAGACAGGCATACACACCCTCACAAACACTCATACATTTGTGTCTCGAAAATATGATTTGGTGTACATAATATGATCAAGTGGCATGTCTAATTGAATTTGATGTATGTACATGGACTTCGAATGAAATATAAGATAATTAGAATGGTGACAATCTGTCAGGAGCAGAATACTTTGTTCTATGTAGTTTGATGGAGAATATTTACAAAAAATTCACTACTATCTATTATAGTATATAGACTTGCTTTCTTTTTGTTCACTTTTATTTATTTATTTGTGTGGCTGTGCTGGGTCTTAGTTGTGACACTAAGGGTATTTTAGTTGCAGCTTTAGTCGCAGCATGCAAACTCTTAGTTGTGGCACATAAGATCTAGTTCCCTGGCTAGGGATCAACCCTGAGCCCCCTGAAGTGAAAATGCAGAGTTTTAGCCCCTGGACCACCAGGGAAGGACCAGTTCCTGCTTTCTTGACTGTTATTTTAAAGTGTGCTGATTAGATGGGGTCAAAGAAAATGAAAGCATGCCATAAAAACAGATAATAAAGAATACATTTAAAATTAAATGCAAATTAATTATATTAATTAAATGCAAACACATTTTAAATGCATGCTCTTTTATGTTTTTATGACAGGCTTTCATTTTCTATGACCCCCTTGAGTCAGTGAACTTTATATATGTAATTTATATATTATGTATATATAAATTATATGTGTATATATTAATGTATGTATGTAGTTGTATAGTTACATAGGGCTTCCCTGATAGCTCAGTTGGTAAAGTATCCATCTGCAATGTGGGAGACCCCAGTTCTATTTCTGGCTTGGGAAGATCCCTTGGAGAAAGGAAAGGCTACCCACTCCAGTATTCTGGCCTGGAGAATTCATAGTCCATGGGGTTGCAAAGAGTCAGACACGACTGAGCGACTTTCACTTTCATATAGTTACAAAGGGATAAATGATGTGATTGCAAAGATCAAAGTTTTACAAGGTAGTGATAACACTCTTGCTACCAAAAAAATTCATTTCTCTTTGTCTTGACATTCTATTCTCACTGATGCTGCTGATCCATTTTTTTCCCCCTTCTACAAACTATCAGTCTTTTCTACATTGTTATCCCCACCACTAGCTCCTGTGTGCTCCAATTCATCCTTCACATTACTACAAATGACAGTATAAAATAGAAATGAGGTCCAGCAATGATGGAGTGGCTGGGACTTGCATCTTATTGTAAACAACTAGAAAAGTGGGAAAAATAAATGACAAGATAGTTTTCGGACACTAGGCATTAGGCAGCACAGGACTTCAGTCCCTGATAGAGGGAACACAAACCACATGAGCCCTGAAAAGCCCTGTGTTTCAACTTGAGGCACTTCCCAGACGATGGTGAAGCAACAAGAATCAAAGGCACCACATGAAGTTTTTTTTTTATTCTTACTGGAAAGAGAGAAAAACCAAAGTCTGAGAAGTTTAAAGAAGCTGCAAATTGTAGGCAAGAATAACAGAGAAGAGGAAGCTACACATTGAAATGTCCCAGAAATCTGCATAGGTTTTCTATAGTCTATCACTGTATGTCAAGCCGCATATAAAATGGTGAATGAAACGGGGCCAAGAACAAACAGGGAAATGAAAGTAGAAAAAATGCCAGAACTCACATCTGACTGGAAGATTTTTTAGTTCAAAGCAGCCATAAGGGAGAATCTTTTTAAAATATTTATTTATTTGGCTGCATCAAGTCTTAGTGAGGCATGCAGGATTTCGTGGCATCATGTGGGATCTTTCCTTGTGGCATATGGACTCTAGCTGCAGCATGCCCGCTTAGTTGCTCCTCAGCATGCAGGATCTTAGTTTCCAAACCAAGGTTGAAACCCATGTTGCATTACAAAGCAGATTCTTAACCACTGGACCACCAGGGAAATCGTGGGAGAATCATTTTTAAAAATTAATGCTTTTTTGCAGAGCCCAAATGAGGATCATATCTAAGAAATAGTGCTGGTAGAGTAGAGTGAAGGCTGCTTTAAATATGTCCTAATGAAGATAAAGAAACAAGACTTTAAAAGGACTAAACTAACCCTCAGGTAAGTTAACTGCCTACCAAAAAGAGAGATCTAATTCTTTGAAAGAAGACAACAGAACTCAACACTCAATAATGTAAATAAAATTCAAGATATCTGGCATCCTATTAAAATATTAAACACAAAAAAAGGAACATGGTATCCCAAATAAGGAAAACAAGTCAATAAAGAGAGTCCCATAAAAGGTAGAGATAATGGAATTAACATATGAAGAATGTAATAAGCCTGTAATATGAATCCTAAATATGCTCAAGGTTTTAAAAGAGAAAATCAACAGAACTAGAAGACAAAGAGGTAAAAGGAAGCAAATGGAATTTCAGGAGATGAAAAATTTATTATCTAAAATGAAACATTTATGTGATCAAGCTAAAAGAAATTTAGGCACCATAAAAACACAAAATTAGTGAACTTGATTTTATAAAACCATTGAAACTGAAACAAAAAGAAATGAAAAAGAACAGCTCCTTGGTGACATTCAGGACAACATTAGTCAGTGTAACATGGAAACATAGGGATACAAAAGTTTAAGAAAATTATTAACTGAAAATTCTCAAATTTGACCAGAACAAAACCACAGATTCATGAAGCTCTGTGAACCTGATGTAATATAAATCAACAAATACTCTAAAACACATCATAATTAAAACTGCTAAAAATGAATGCCTTTTCTTGCTTTACAAATGCTGATTAATTCCATTTAGGAACAAGCAAGAATTATCACTAATTTCTCATCAAAATCTATGCTAGTGAGAATCCAGAAGGAATTAAGAGGCTGAGCCCAAGCAAAAACAGCACCCAGATGTGGATGTGTCTGCTGGTAAAAGTAAAGTTCAGTTCAGTTCATTCACTCAGTCGTGTCTGACTTTTTGCAATGCCATGAACTGCAGCACGCCAGGCCTCCCTGTCCATCACCAACTCCCAGAGTTTACCCAAACTCATGTCCATTGAGTCGGTGATGCCATCTAACCATCTCATCCTGTCATCCCCTTCTCCTCCTGCCTTCAATCTTTCCCAACATCAGGGTCTTTTCAAATGAGCCAGCTCTTTGCATCAGGTTGCCAAAATATTGGAGTTTCAGCTTCAACATCAGTCCTTCCAATGAACACCCAGGACTGACTTCCTTTAGGTTGGACTGCTTAGATCTCCTTGCAGTCCAAGGGACTCCCAAGCGTCTTCTCTAAACCACAGTTCAAAAGCATCAATTCTTCGGCACTCAGCTTTCTTCACAGTCCAACTCTCACATCCATACACGATCACTGGAAAACCCATAACCTTGACTAGATGGACATTTGTTGACAAAGCAATGTCTTTGCTTTTTAATATGCTGTCTAGGTTGGTCATAACTTTCCTTCCAAGGAGTAAGCGTCTTTTAATTTCATGGCTGCAGTCACTATCTCCAGTGATTTTGGAGTATGCTGCTGTAAAGAACCATATTGCCTATTATACAGAATGAAGTGAGCCAGAAAGAAAAACACCAATACAGTATACTAACGCATGCATATGGAATTTAGAAAGATGGTAATGATAACCCTATATAAGAGACAACAAAAGAGACACAGATGTATAGAACAGTCTTTTGGACTCTGTGGGAGAAGGCGAGGGTGTGATGATTTGGGAGAATGGCATTGAAACATGTATAATATCATATGTGAAACGAATCACCAGTCCAGGTTCAATGCATGATACAGGATGCTCGGGGCTGGTGCACTGGGATGACCCAGAGGGATGGTATGAGTAGGGAGGTGGGAGGGGGATTCAGGATGGGGAACATGTGTACACCTGTGGCAGACTCATGTTGATGTATGGCAAGACCAATACAGTATTGTAAAGTAACTAGCCTCCAATTAAAATCAATAAATTCATTTTTTTAAAAAGAACCTTATTGCTTATGAACCTTGAATGTTAGGTCCATGAATCAAGGCAGATTGGAAGTGGTCAAACAGGAGGAGATGGCAAAAGTGAACATCGACATTTTAGAAATCATGAACTAAAATGGACTGGAATGGGCGAATTTAATTCAGATGACCTTTATATCTACTACTGTGGGCAGGAAACCATTAGAAGAAATGGAGTAGCCCACATAACCAACAAAAGAATCCAAAATGCAGTACTTAGGTACAGTCTCAAAAAGGACAGAATGATCTCTGTTTGCTTCCAAGGCAAACCATTCAATACCACAGTACTCCAAGTCTACGCCCCAACCACTAATGCCGAAGAAGCTGAAGTTGAATGATTCTATGAAGACCTACAAGACCTTCTAGAACTAACACAAAAGGACATGTCCTTTTCATCAAAGGGGACTGAAATCCAAATGTAGGAAGTCAAGAGATACCTGGATGAAAAGGCAAGTTTGGTCTTGGAGTACAAAATGAAGCAGGGCAAAGGCTAACAGAGTTTTGAAAGAGAATGCACTGGTTATAACACCTTCTTCCAACAACACAAGAGAAGACTCTACACATGAACATCACCAGATGGTCAACACTGAAATCAGATTGATTATATTCTTTATAGCCAAAGATGGAAAAGCTCTATACAGTCAGTAAAAACAAGACCGGGAGTTGACTGTGGCTCAGACCATGAACTCCTTATTACCAAATTTAGACTTACACTGAAGAAAGTAGAGAAAACCACTAGACCATTCAGGCATGACCTTAATCAACCCGCTTACAATTATAGAGTGGAAGTGACAAGTAGATTCAAGGGATTAGATCTGATAGACAGAGTGCCTGAATAACTATGGATGGAGGTTTGTGACATTGTACAAGAGGCAGTGATCAAGACCATACCCAAGAAAAAGAAATGCTAAAAGGCAAAATGGTTATCTGAGGAGGCCTTGCAAATAGCTGTGAAAAGAAGAGAAGTGAAAGGCAAAGGAGAAAAGGAAAGATATACCCATTTGAATGCAGAGTTCCAAAGAATAGCAAGGAGAGATAAGAAAGCCTTCCTAAGTGAACAATGCAAAGATATAGAGGAAAACAATAGAATGGGAAAGACTAGATATCTCTATAAGAAAATTAGAGATACCAAGGGAACATTTCATGCAAAGATGGGCACAACAAAGGACAGAAATGGGATGGACCTAACAAAAGCAGAAGATATTAAGAACAGGTGCCAAGAATACACACAAAAAAAGTAAGGAAAAAAGGTCTTAATGTCTCAGGTAAACACGATGGTGTGATCGCTCACCTAAAGCCAGACATCTTGTAGTGTAAAGTCAAGTGCGCCATAGGAAGCACCACCGCGAACAAAGCTAGTGGCAAAGTGAGTTAGTCACTCAGTCGTGTCCTCATGACCCCATGGACTGTAGCCAGCCTGGCTCCTCCATCCATGGGATTTTCCAGGCAAGAATGCTGGAGTGGGTTGCCATTTCCTTCTCCAGAGGATCTTCCTGACTCAGGGATGGAATCCAGATTCCCTGTAAAGAGGAAGACTCTTTACAGTCTGAGCCACCAGGGAAAGGTAAAGCTAGGGGAGGTGATGGAATTCCAGCTGAGCTATTTCAAATTCTAAAAGATGATGCTGTTAAAGTGCTGCACTCAATATGCCAGCAAATTTGGAAAACTCAGCAGTGGCCACAGGACTGGAAAAGGTAAGTTTTCATTCCAGTCCCAAAAAAGGGCAATGCCAACGAATGTTCAAATACTACATAATTGCACTCATTTCATATCCAAGCAAAGCAATTCTCAAAATTCTCCAATCCAGCCTTCAACAGTACATGAACTCAGAAATTCCAGATGTTCAGCCTGGATTTAGAAAAGGCAGAAGAACCAGAGATCAAATTGGCAACATTCATTGGATGAGAAAAAGCAAGAGAATGCCCCCCAAAATATCTACTTCTGTTTCATTGACCATACTAAAGCTTTTGTCTGTGATACACAACAAGCTGTGGAAAATTGTTCAAGAGATGTGAATACCAGACCACATTACCTGCCTCTTGAGAAACCTGTATGCAGGTTATGAAGCAACAGTTAAAACTAGACATGGAACAACAGACTGGCTTCAAACTGGGAAAAGAGTACATCAAGGCTGTGTGTTGTCACCCTGCTTATTTAACTTATGTGCACAGTATATCATTTGAAATGCCAGGCTGGATGTAGCACAAGCTGGAATCAAGATTTCTGAGATAAATATCAAAGTCCTCAGATATGAAGATGATACCACCCTAATGGCAGAAAGTTAAGAGGAACTAAAGAGCCTCTTGATGAAGGTGAAAGAGGAGATTGAAAAAGC
Organism: Capra hircus; assembly: GCF_001704415.2. Classification (NCBI taxonomy): domain Eukaryota; kingdom Metazoa; phylum Chordata; class Mammalia; order Artiodactyla; family Bovidae; genus Capra; species Capra hircus. The sequence goes on from NC_030835.1 coordinate 24,815,544, forward strand.
TGGCATAAAACTCAGCATTCAAAAAATGAAGATCATGGCTTCTGGCCCCATCATTTCATGGCAAATAGATGGGGAAACAGTGAAAACAGTGACAGACTTTATTTTCTTGGGCTCCAAAATCACTGTACATGGTTACTGCATCCACAAATTAATTTCTTGCTCTTTGGAAGAAAATCTATGACTAACCTAGACAGTCTATTAAAAAACAGAGATATTACTTTGCCAACAAAGGTCCTCATAGTCAATCAAAGCTATAGTTTTTCCAGTAGTCATGTATGGATGTGAGAGTTGGACCATAAAGAGGGGTGAGTGCTGAGGAATTGATACTTTTGAACTGTGGTGTTGGAGAAGACTCTTGAGGGTCCCTTGAACTGCAAGGAGATCAAACCAGTCCATTCTAAAGGAAATCAGTCCTGAATATTCATTGGAAGGACTGATGCTGAAGCTGCAATATTTTGGCCACCTAATGTGAAGAGCCAACTCATTAGAAAAGATGCTGATTCTGGGGAAGATAGAAGGCAGAAGGGGATGACAGAGAATAAGATGGTTGGATGGCATTACTGACTTAATGCGAATTTGAGCAAGCTCCTTGAGATGGTGAAGGACAGGGAAACCTGGTGTGTTGCAGTCCATGGGATCGCAAAGAGTAGGACATGACTGAGTGACTGAGCAACAACTTCAGGTAATAATAGAGAAATAAAATGAAATAGCTAAAATCTACATAATTAACATAAAAGAAATAAAGCAGTGAGAAAATGAGTAAAAATGAACAATGGGAAAAATAGAAAATGATATAAAAATGATAATTTTGACCTCAAACATATAAATAACTAATGAATATGTAAATAGTTTCAGCACTTTAATCAAAATATAGGGATAATTAGTTTGGATTAAAAAGTAAGATCCAACTATGTATTATCCATAAGAAACCCAATTTAAGACAAGACACCTGTAGGTAAATGTATGAAAATGATAGCAAGTACTTATTTTTTAAAAGAATTGCAAAAGCTATATTAGTGTCAGACTAATTTCTCTTCTGTTCATACTTCACTGAGAGTTTTGTCAAGAATCACAGTGGTGTTTGGCTAAAGGCTATTCCTGTACCTAAGTATGGCCGAAGGATTTTCAACAAAATTCCAAGGGAATTTGAAGAGATAGGTTGGAGTTTTCAACCAATGATGCTGGAACAAGTGGATACTCACATTAAAAAAAAAAAGCATTTCCCTATCTCAAACTATATACAAATTCCAAATAGATAGTAAATATAACAGTTAAATTCATAATGTGTCTATATGTTAATATTGTGGCCCTGGAACAAGCAAATATGTTTATATAGGATAAAAAACAATTATGCATTATTTTAAAAATTGATACATTCACAGAATTACAAATCAAAAACTGCCTTTTGAAAGATACAATTACGAAGATAAAAGGGCCAGCAAATTTGATAACCTAAAAGAAATAGATAAATTTCCATAAACATGCAACTTACCAATGTTAAATCAAGAACAGAAAAGGTGAACAGACTAATAAGGAGATTGAATCAGTCATCAAATACCTACTAACAAACAAAAGCCCAAACATGCTCCTGATAGTATTTTTTTTCAATATTTATTATTTCTAGTGTGACTTTCATACTTTCAATTATTTAAGTAAAATTTTTTATCTCCTAATTTTGTCAATCTCCTCTTTTCTCTAAATCTCTTTTGGACTTCTGTTTACAAACAACAATGCTAAAGTTTTTAGAGTATAGAAAATTTTCTCAAATCTCCTGCTCTTTCCCCCATTTCCTTTTGTGATGCATATTCTTCATCTGTATTTTCTTAACCCTACCAAATTATTGAATGAGAGAAGCCTTTGTTCCTGTATCATTCTATGTGAAAGGGTATAGTACGTAGACAATGTTTAGTACTTAGATAACATTTAGATAGTACTTACTACCTAAATACAAGAAACAAGTGTGCGGTCTCGGATGCTCTGTCACTAAGTCTATTGTGATACCTTCTCTTTAAGCCTCCCTGGGATTTAAAGTTGGTCTCTGACTCAGCAGTTCACTGAGGCTCACAGTGAAGTAACTGACATCATAGGTTCTGTATTGTGGTCTGAGAATCTCAGCTTTTTTTCCATTCTCCTCGCTTCACTTCTAGCAGTCCTCTACAGATGTCTGATATTTGGTGATAAATTAGAAATATCAGAAAATAATGAAATGAGATGGTCTCTCAGGTCATGTCCTACTCTTTGTGACCCCATGGACTATAGTCTGCCAGACTTCTCTGTCCATGGAATTCTCCAGGCTAGAATACGACATAGAGTTTTCATTCATATTTGAAATATTATATGAAAACAGAGAATTACAGTTGAATATTCAGGTGTTTCAGAATATTTCAGAATTTGGAAACATGAGGACAGATACTCAGATGGCTGATTTAAAAAACAGTTAATCTGGCCTTGTATCAGCCAGAGTAAGTGTTTCAATATTCTGTTATTTTTCTTAAGAATATATTAAAACTACATCCTTGTGAATATATCCTTTATGTTAGGAATGAAAAGTCAGTGTCCTTAAATGTTGGCACTTTGATTAGTATTCTTGTTAGCATACTTGAGGAAAAATATATTTGTTAAAATTATTATAAAAATTTAAATGATTTATATTTAGTTTTAATCAGTTAGACCCTAGCTTATACATTAAGGGGGAAGAGTTATTGTTTTCTCTACTAATAAGTGATGGTTATCCCTCAGTTGTGGGACAGGAAGCTCCCACAATATCTGTTAGATCTGATCAGCTACTGCTAAGTCACTTCAGCTGTGTCTGACTCTGTGTGACGCCATAGACGGCAGCCCACCAAGCTCCCCCATCCCTGGGATTCTCCAGGCAAGAACACTGGAGTGGGTTGCCTTTGCCTTTTCCAATGCATGAAAGTGAAAAGTGAAAGTGAAGTCATTCAGTCGTGTCCAACTTAACAACCCTATGGACTGCAGCCTTCCACGCTCCTCCGTCCATGGGATTTTCCAGGCAAGAGTACTGGAGTGGGGTGCCATTGCCTTCTCTGAAATACAACATCAAGAAATAGATCAAATTATAAATTGTGGTGGAAACCACTGGGTTTTGTGTTCAATTTGTCTTTCCTGCCTACTGCCCACACTTTTACAAGTGTAGGCTCAAAGGCAACCTTGTTTCATCTCAATTCAGCTTACTTATGAAGAATGCAAACCTGATCAAACTTAAGCTGATCAAATATTCATTCCCATGATTCTGGAATTAATTGAATAGAGCAAATGTAACCTGGCAGGCTATAGTCCATGGGATCGCAAAGAGTTGGACATGACTGAGCAACTGAGCACACACACACAAAAGCTCAGGAGCAGTGATGAAGCTGTTTACTTTCATGTACAATGAAGATCTACCGAGAGAACAAAAATGAGAGATGGAGAAAAATATTCCCTGGATTTCTAGAGTGTTCTATTTCTTGTTTTGTTTGTTTTTGTTTTGTTTTTTCCCATTCCTATAGTCCAGATAGAAACTGAACTTTGGGTTACCTGAGAGTCCAATATTTCTTTATAAATGATGACTGTCTTATATTGATAATAATATATTCCCAATGCTTTTATTTCTATTCATTTTCCTTTTGCATCATTCTGTTGCTACTTCTTTAAACCAGTAGAAGTTGTTTCTGTTATTGTTCACCAGAATCCTAGTTAATATGATATCCACACAATTTGAGGAAACATAAAATGAAGTAACTTGTTACTTTTGCTAAGCAAAGGAATATACAACAATAAAAGGCGCTACAAAGCAATTTAGAGATTTACATTTGAGTATTTCTCTGGTAAGAACAGATTTGGGCAGGGGAGAGGAGAGAAATACAACCTAATTATTTTTACAAGCACAAATTTGTTCTGCTTATATAAGTTGGAACCAATGATTCACAAGCGTACATGATTCAAATGAATTTATTATTATAAAGTAATATTGACTCGTGTTCTAAGTCCAAATGTAGATTTTGTGTGAGTTGTAATACTGTATTTACTCCCACTCCCTGCCCTCTAGGACCAAGGCTACTGTCGTCCTTGAAAAACCATGTATGGGACCCACATCTACCCCTTTATGTTGAAGTAGAGGAAAGACTTCTCTGATTCTGTGGTGGTAAAGGGCTGTCTAGGTTTTATGCTATTTTTCTGGGATGTCCAGGAATCCATCAGATTTCCTTAGGGGTATTCACATACACTGGTAGGAATGTGATAACCTCAGGAATTCAGTTCAGTCTCTCAGTCATATCCGACTCTTTGTGACCCAATGGACTGCAACACGCCAGGCTTGCCTGTCCATCACCAACTCCCAGAGCTTGCTCAAACTCATATCCATCAAGTCAGTGATGCCATCCAACCATTTCATCCTCTGTCACCCCTTTTCTTCCCATCTTCAATCTTTCCCGGCATTAGGGTCTTTTCCAAGGAGTCAGTTCTTTATATCAGGTGGCCAGTGTATTGGAGTTTCAGCATCAGTCCTTCCAATGAATATTCAGGACTGATTTCCTTTAGAATGGACTGGTTTGATCTCCTTGCAGTCCAAGGACTCTCAAGAGTCTTCTTCAACAACACAGTTTAAAAGCATCAGTTCTTCAGCACTCACCCCTGTTTATGGTTCAACCCTCACATCCATACATGACTACTGGAAAAACCATAGCTTGGGCTCAATGGACCTTTGTCAACAAAGTGATATCTCTGCTTTTTAATATGCTCTCTAGGATTGTCATAGCTTTTCTTCAAAGGAGCAAGCCTCTTTTAATTTCATGGCTGCAGTCACTGTCCTCAGTGATTTTGGAGCCCAAGAAAATAAAGTCTGTCACTGTTTCCATTGTTTCCCTATCTATTTGCCATAAAGTGCCATGAAGTGATGGGAACCTCAAGAGACCCTCTCTTAAGACTCCTTTTGTGTCAGAGCTGAAGCCTCCCCTTTAAGAATTTCTTCTGAGAGAGATAGCACAAGATTTTTTGTAGTTTTCCATGGATTAAGCCATCATAGTTCTTTGATGAGTCCCGGTACTGATTGTAGAGTTATCATCTTTTTGAGTAGCTGATGAAAATGTCTCCCATGTGCTCTTATTCTTCAGTCTTGCCCATTTCAATGACTTTCTGGAAAGAGGCTGCAGTTCTGTGATGAGCTTTTATGACATGCTTCAGTCACCTTATACTTATTCATTTGTGCATGGAGGGAAATGGTCTCTTGAATTTTATTTACACAAATCTCCAGAGGCATCTCGTATAGTTCCAACAGTAATCAGACTTTCCTTTCAACTTTTAATCAGCCATATCAGGCCCATATATTATGATATGTCCTATCAATTACCCAAAACTTCATTTGTTCCTTTGATCCTGCAGGTCTCTAATCAGACAGCCAATTACCTTCAACAGTCTTGTAATTTCATATATTGTTTCCCTTCAGTAAACCAGAGTGTCTATTTAAATTCTATGTGAATTCTGATACTTCAGATTTATAGTGTATCTTAAGACGGTGTTAAATTTTTATCTCTACCAATTTTTTCACAAAGGAATTTCCACTTTAGGCCTTCTGGTTAAGAATTTTTCCTTACAGGCTACCTCTATCCTCAATACCTGTCTTAAACAATTTGACTGCTTATCTTTTTGCTCATTTAGTCCCTCTTATTCTGTAACAGTTCTCAATATCCTACTATTTTGCAGAGATACATGTTTATTGCCTGTATTAGTACTGGGTAAGTTCTATTTATATGATAACAGCAATTGTAACAATAGCAACAACTAAAACCCACATAAAATTCCTTCCATGTTTTAGGTCAAGTTAATTTCCCATTGTATCCTATGGGTATTTAATTACTTAGATACTTATGGAATCAAGTGTGACTATTTTAGTGTTGGAATAAGAACATTTAGTATTCTCAGTCTGCAGTATAGGGAGGCAGAATGCCATGTGAAATAAGATTTATTTCTGATCATGCCTATTACAGATATAAGTACATATGTAAAGACTTGGCAAATATGTATTAAGTAAATCCACAAATGAACCAGTTGTGGAAACTGGTTCATTTTGAAAACCAGTTGCAATTAATATTTAAAGTAATTAATTAGGTGCTTAATAAATATCCCAAATATAAAGCAGGTTATAAGGGCAACTTTGTTACCTGTCTAGCTATTTTCAAAGTGCATATTTTTAGTATTGAATATTTGGGTTTTTCGTATTGAATATTTGGTATCTGAAATTAACTGGATTTGTTTTCAGGTTTTCTTAGTTTTTGGATGAACTGACCTTCCTTGTGACGTTGTGGCAGTCGTCTCTGCACACTTTAAGTATGCTGCATAGTGTTAGGTTGTAGGCCCAGTGTACTCAGGGTTGGGTAGGTTGTGTACTGCACAATTCCACAGGTACCACATACCTATAATCTATGTTTGTATCCCTCTCAGAAGCATGCAGTATAGAACCAGTGTGGCTTTATGTAGTAATTCTGGCCTGAAGCTTAAACAATAAATAATTTTAAGACATGAAAGTGGAATGCTACTCTCTGATACCACCTAATGACCATTGGATGCTTTAAGTTACTGAAATACTGGTTAGTGTGGATTTTCTCTTTCAGATTTTAACTAACTTTCTTTATGCTTATGAGATCAAATAGTTTGATAGAAAGAGACTGACACATAGACCAATTTGTGCACCTTGGTTCCCTGGGAAACCAGGCTAAGAATAGTTTTCTTGGCACATCCTGCTTTCCTATAATGAGGGCCAGTGTAAGAATTTAAATGCTGCAATGTAACCTATAAATGCCAAGAAATCATTATTTTATGAAAATTTAAATGCACTTTTGCAGATACCCAGATTAGAAAGCATTTCAGATAATTGCATGAATCTAATGATTTTTGAGGTCTTTCTTATATGTGTGTGTATGTGTGTGTGTGTGTGTGTGTGTGTGTGTGCGTGTGATTTTTTATTTACCGGGTTAAAAAAAGAACATGTGTGAAGATTGATGTATAGGTTTTGGGCAGCTATCAGTAATAAAAAAATTTCCCAAGATATGGATGTTCAAGAAACTAGCTTTTAAAAGTGCATATTATAAAGTAATTGTTTCTATAAAGCTTATAATCAAATTCTTGGTTATTTATTAGTTGTAGTAGTAACACATTGCAGTATTGAACTTCCTTTTTTCAAAGTTTTTTGCTGTAATTTATTTACTTCTTTATTTAACAGATAACTTGAGAAGAATTGCTTGAATATTGAACATTTGTTCATTATTTGGTAAAACAGAAGTTTTGGAACCAAAGTTTCCAAATGCAGCACATAACAAGATATATACTTCCCTTATAAACTTTCCTTTATTTACATTGGGTTTCCTAAGCGTTAATGTATGTTATCAATCTGTTAATATTTCTTTTTGCATATTTCCGTACTTTAAGCAGACATGGATTTGCAAAGTGTGTATCAACCACAGATATTTGTGGAGGGTTCTGGATGTAGAGGCAATGGGAACCAGTATTTGTTGTGTAGTGTATCTTTCAGGATTTTGGCTATTCTGCAGACTAATCTGATTTAAGTCATTTTTGTGTTTAGACATGAAGGATTCTCTTTCAATAGCAAAAACATTATGGGAAACCTAAGGCATACTGTCATTAGCTATGGACAATGAAAAGAACTTTCAACATGGAAATGAAAGCATTCATATCTAGTTAAAACTAGACACTGAGCAATTTGGCATTAGCTATGTAAGTGTTTATGACATATCTGAATGAACATATTAGTCTCATTCTTGCCCCAGGGCTGTTAACCAACTCTGTCTTGCAGTATATAAAAATAACATGAAAAGGCATACTAGGAACCCCCCCATGATGTTCAGCTCTGGGAAAATAAGAACAAACTATATACTATTCCTAGGCTGTTTGTCTTTATCTGCCGTAATGTAGAGGAATTTGACAAAGTTCTAATGCTACTGAAGCAAGGCGGAAAAGACTAATGGATGACAGAGAATATTGCAAGACGAGCCTTCCAATATCTCAAGATGATGATGGCTGCATAGGTCTATATATCCTAACATTTACTCCCCAAATAATACAGAATTACAAAAATGAATAATTACACAAAACATGTGCTCAGCATAATTTAAATACAGATGATGCCCAAGTTTTAATATTATTGTTGGTAAAAAAGAAAAAAGTGGAAAGGATGAACCCTGGATTTTGTGTCCTATCAAAGTGTACTTAAAATGTCACGGATATAGAAAAACAATTTTAACATATAAGAATGTAGGAAATTTTTCCCCATTAGCCTTTCTTGAGGGATCTAATAAAGGAAACGATATATTCATTCAGAGTTGGCTGCAAAAACAGCAAAAGTTCTTTTGGTGAGCGTGTTTATATAAACAAACAAAAAAAAAGATCTAAGACTATAGGAAGAGATGAGAATGAGGGAGAAAGACTAACTCATAAACATTTTATCTTGTAAAATACTTGTGACAAAAATTAAGGATATATTAGATCATAAAGAAATTATCAGTGCATTCCATAAAGCAGAAATATTATAGGGGCTTCCCTAGTGGTACAGTGGATAGAAAAGTGAAAGTCACTCATTCGTGTCCAACTCTTTGGGACCCCAATGGACTAAACAGTCCATGGAATTCTCAGTGTCAGAATACTGGAGTGGGTGGCCTTTCCTTTCTCCAGGGGATCTTCCCAACCCAGGGACTGAACCCAGGTCTCCCACATTGCAGGCAGATTCTTTACCAGCTGAGCCACAAGGGAAACTCAAGAATACTGGAGTGGGTAGCCTATCATTCATCCAGCAGATCTTTCTGACCCACGAATCCAACCGGGTCTCCTGCATTGCAGGCAGATTCTTTACCAGCTGAGCTATCAAGGAAGCCCCAACCAGTGGATATGTTGCAGGAAGGTTCCACATGCTGCAAAGCAACTAAGCCTGCGCACCACAACTACAGAGCCCACACTCTAAAACTGGTATGCTGCAACTACTGAAGCCCTCATACTTAGAGCCTGTGTTTTGCTACAAGAGAAGCTACCCACAATGAGAAGCCCACAAACCACAAAGAGTAGCCCTTGCTCTCCATAGGAAGAGAAAGTCCATACAAAGCAATGAAGATCTAGCACAGCCAAAAATAAAGTAAATAAAAAATTTTTAAAAGTAGAAATATCATAAAGACTACACACTGGGATGACCCAGAGGGATGGTATGGGGAGGGAATTGGGAGGGGGGTTCAGGACAGGGAACACATGTACACCCGAGGCAGGTTCATGTTGATGTATGGCAAAACAAATACAATATTGTAAAGTAATTAGCCTCCAATTAAAATAAATAAATTTATATTTAAAAAAGACTACACTTTTATCATAATGTAATAAAATCAGAAATTTTTAAGAAGCAAAATAGGTAAAGGCTCTCCCACTTACAATTTTTAAATAAGGAATCATTAGTTGAAAGGGAGTCATGAGCTGAAGTGACAGAATTTTTTAAAAAATGAACCACTACATACCTGAGAAATTAATAGTAATTTGAGAAAATACATCTTACTAAACAATTTTATTAGTAAAAATCAAGTATTAAAAATTAATTAAATATCCAGATCAAAAAGAAAAAGAATAACAAGGCAAACTGAAAATATAAGAAAGGAAGCAATAAATATAAAAGCAGAATTTAAGGAGGTAGAGAACAGAAAAAATGGTTGATCTATTTAATCAAAAATATTATTTTAATTAAAAAAATACATGTTACTAGATAACTTGCTAAAGAAAAGGAGGAGCAGATATGCAAAGGAGAAATATTAAGGGAAAGGTAACCTTCATATTTACCAATAAAGGTTACCAGTAACATTTATGGCAATAAAAGAATGTTAAAATCATAAGGAAAAATCAACACAAAAGAGTAGATAAGACAAGATTATAAAGGCAAAATAAGGAGTAAGCTTAGCCTCACCAGACATTGAAGTATACTATTGTTTGTGTGCATTTCTGTTTTATTTCCATAAAACAATTTTGATGTTTTAATTTTTTTTTATTTTGGAGGATAATTGTTTTACAATGTTGTGTTAGTTTCTGCTGTAAAGTATAGTATTAAGATACAAAATGAAATCAAGGTGGTACTGGCAGACTAATAGACAAAGGGGCCAGTGAAATAGGATTTAAAGTTTTGAAACTTTTATGTATATGAAAATGTAGTAAGTGATGGAAGTGGCATCTCTATTCACTGGGATAATGATGGACTCAAGGAAATGGTGGTGGAAAATGGGTAGCCCCTAGAAGGTAATAAAATTAGGTACATACCATTCACAGGAAGAAGCTTCAATTGGATCAGAAATTTAAATGTAAAATATGTAATCACACAAATTTTAGAGGAAAAGATGAGTCAATTCCTTTTTAACTTTTGTCTGGGAAAGATTTTCCATATTTCAAAATTCAAAGACAGTAAAATAAAGATTGAAAAATTTAACTACAAAAATACAAAATATTTTCATCACAAAATTAAGGGAAATGCTATCTAATGATGCGGGGGAAATTTTGAGAGAATAGCACTGAAACATGTATATTATCATATGTAAAATAGATCACCAGTCCAGGTTCGATGCATGAGACAGGGCACTCAGGGCTGATGCACTGGGATGACCCTGAGGGGTGGGATAGGGAGGGAGGTGTTCAGGATGAGGAACACATGTACGCCATGGCTGATTCATGTCAATGTATGGCAAAAACCACCACAATATTGTAAAGTAATTAGCCTCCAATTAAAATAAATAAATAAATTTTAAAAATAGTCAAAGAATACTGACCAACTGGCTGAGAAGATATTTTCTACTTAATTGAGGAAAACTGCTAATCTACTAATATATAAAGAATGCTATAAAACTTAGGGACAAAAATCCAAACCCACTGGGAAAAGAAAAATATGTTACCAGACAATTCCCAAAATATTACACTTGTATAGAAAAATGTCCATTAAATATATAACAATGTTTGAAAGTAAAAGTGAATGCCGCTAGGTCATGTCTGACTCTTTGCAACCCCATGGACTGTAGAGTCCATGGAATTCTTCAGGCCAGAATGCTGGAGTGGGTAGCCTTTCCCTTCTCCAGGGGATCCTCCCAACCCAGGGATCTAACCCAGGTCTCCTACATTGCAGCCAGTCTGCGGTTCCATGTCTGGTTCTATTGTTTCTTGACCTGCATGCAATTTTCTCAGGAGGCATGTAGCACCATTATAAAAGAGACCTCAAGAAAGTGACCTTGTCCCATTTGCCAAGCAAGGAGACAGCAAGAAGATAGCTACCTATGAATCAGAACCTGGACCTTCCGTAGATGCTAAACTGCAGATACCTTAAACTCGGACTTCCAAGATTCCAAAGCTGAGAAATAAATTTCTGTTGCTTATAAGCCGACCATGCTGTGGCATTACGAGTCAGAATAGACTGAAACAGAATTTGGTGCTGAGAACTAGGGTGCTGCTTTAACAAATACCTGAAAATTGTGGAAGTGGCTTTGGAACTGGGTTATAAGGAGAGGGTGAAAAAGATGGACTGTTAGGACATCTCTGATGAGAGCTCAGGAAGAGGAGAGTTGTAGAGAAGGCCTCATGGTAGAGAATGCTTTGGCATTCTACCTCAACAGAATATTGGTAGCAATAAGGACAGTAAAACCCACTCTGATGTGGTCTCAGACAGAAATGATGAACATGTTACTGGAGAGTGGAGGAAAGGCCATCCTCATCATAAAGTGACAAAGAAATTGACTAAATCTTGTTGATGCCCTAGTGTTTAATGGAGAGTAGAACTTGTGAATGATGAAATTGGATATTTCGCTGAAGAAATTTCAAGTATTAAAATTGCATCTAAGCAAAGTATTGAAGTAAAGTCTCCTGATTGCTTAGAGTAAATTGCAAGAAGAGAGAAATGATTTGAAGATGAAATTGAAAAAGAATGTAAATATTTAGAAAACTTTCAGCCTATGTTGTAAAAGATGAGAAATCTTTGGGAAAGAACACTGTGGGTGTGGCCTTAGTGCAAAAGAGTGTCCATAGTGTGGTACTATTTATATTAAAAAACAAAAAATATAGAGGAAATGTGTGTGTGTATGTGTATTGGGTCATTTATACAAAATACAAAGAGTAACCAGACATTAATGCATTATCTACAGAGATTGAGTGGAAACTGTGTGGAAAGAATGGTGAGTGGGAATGAGGCATAAAAGATGAGGGAGGCATAAATACACCTTAAAAAAGAAAAAGTTCTGTTGCTTTAAGTAATGGTAATTCTTCACATATCCCTAAACATAAATAATTAAAATTCAGTAGACTTTTAATTGGGGGTGGAACCAAAGACAAAATATGAAGAGTAACACACTAAATCTGATCAAGTACTACAAATGAAATTAATGACCTAAACACTAAACACTGTGGGAAAAAAATAACTAGCCTAAGTTATTTTAGGACAGCATTTTAATTATATAATTTGAGGCTAAAGATTAAAAAAAAAACTGAACAAACATAATGCTTTTATACTCACAAAATAACTGTGCATCAATATATCATAAGTATATTATACAAATAAATACTATACAAATATTAAATTCATTTTTCATAGAGCTATGGATGCCAATTCTGAAACTATATTTTTAACTTTTTATTTTATATTGGAGTATAGCTGATTATGAATCTACTTTGTATTATTAAAACTGACCAAATAGGTACATATATTGTTAATACTTAGATGTGGATGTCTCATTCAAAGGAGGGAAGTAAGGAAAGTAAGGAAGGAAACAGGGAAGGTTAGAAATAAACCCCTGCTCTATGTGTGTATGTCTTTCTTTGTATATATATTATATATGCATGGATATATAGAGTGAAATATACATGTATTATATATGCATACATGATACAGGCGTGTACATATATATATATAAAGACTAAATTTCTCTATATATAGATAAGTATTATTTTATCCTTAATAATAAAAAAGCTATTGATAAGGTCTGAAATAACATTATGAAATAAATGAAAGATAATTAATAGTTATATTTATTATTGAAAGACAGCTAGCAATAGATGGGAAAGACTAGAGATCTCTTCAAGAAAATTAGAGCTAGCAAGGGAACATTTCATGCAAAGATGGGCACAATAAAGGACAAAAGCAGTATGAACCTGACAAAAGCAGAAAACAAAGACGAGTCAAGAAAACACAGAAGAACTATACAAAAAAGTTTTTAATGACCCGGATAACCACAATTGTGTGATCACTCACCTAGAGCCAGATATCCTGATGTGAAAAAGTCACGTGGGCCTTAGGAAGCATTACTACAAATAAAGCTGGTGGAGCTGATGAAATTCCAGCTGAGCTATTTCAAATCCTAAAAGATGATGCTGTGAAAGTGCTGCACTCAATATGCTGACAAATCCGGAAAACTCAGCAGTAGCCACAGGGCTGGAAAAGGTTGGTTTTTTATTCTAATCCCAAAGAAAGGCAGTGCCAAAGATAGTTCAAGCTACTGCACAATTGCAATCATTTCACAAGCTAGCACAGTTACACTCAAAATTCTCCAAGGTAGGCTTCAACAGTACATGAACCGATAACTTCCAGATGTTCAAACTGGATTTAGCAAAGGAAGAGGAACCAGAAATCAAATTGCCAGCATCCATTGGATCATAAAAAGCAAGAGAATTTCAGAAAAACATCTGCTTCATTGATTACACTAAAGCCTTTGACTGTGTGGATCACAATAAACTGGAAAATTCTTTAAGAGATGTGAATACCACACTGCCTCACCTGCCTCCTGAGAAATCTGTGGGCAGGTCAAGAATGGAACAATGGACTGGTTCCAAATTGGGAAAGGAGTATGTCAAGGCTGTATATTGTCACTCTGCTTATTTAATCTATGTGCAGAGTAGATCATGTGAAATACGGGCTGGATGAAGCACAAGCTTGAATCAAGATATCAATAACCTCAGGTATGCAAATAACACCACGCTAATGGCAGAAAGTAAAGGGGAACTAAAGAGCCTCTTGATGAAGGTGAAAGAGAAGAGTGAGAAACCTGGCGTAAAACTCAACATTCAAAAACGAAGATCATGGCATCCGGTGCCATCACTTCATGGCAAAGAGAGGGGGAAAAATGGAAACAGTGACAGACTTTATTTTCTTGGACTCCAAAATCACTGTGGACAATGACTGCAGCCATGAAATTAAAAGAGGCTTGCTCCTTGGAAGAAAAGCTATGACAAACCTAGACAATGTAGTAAAAGCAGAAACATTACTTTACCAACAAAGATCCGTATAGTCCAAGCTATGGTTTTTCCAGTAGTCATGTATGGATGTGAGAGTTGGACCGTAAAGAGGGGTGAGTGCCGAAGAATTGATGCTGTTGAACTGTGGTGTTGGAGAGGACTCTTGAGAGTCCTCTGGACTCCAAGGAGATCCAACCAGTCAATCCTAAAGGAAATCAGTCCTTAATATTCATTGAAAGAACTGATGCTGAAGCTCCAATACTTTGACCACCTGAAGTGAAGAACTGACTCATTAGAAAAGACCCTGATGCTGAGAAAGATTGAAGGTAAGATAGAGGTGATGGGGATGTAGAGGATGAGGTGGTTGGATGGCATCACTGATTCAATGAGCATGAGTTTGCTCAAGCTCTGGGAGATACTGAAGGACAGGGAGGGCTTGCGTGCTACAGTCCATGGGGTTGTAGATTTCGGACACAATTGAACGAGTGAACAACACCACTTCATAATTACACCACGCTCTTTCACGGTCAGCATGGTGGCAGCATATTGAACTGGAGAATACATTTATGGAAAATGTATTTACATGTCATCCTTTCATTAATTATAAGGCAATAGCTTATACTCAGTTGAACAACCCTCATGGGAAGGTGTCTCCTGTGGCATGCCAAAGACCCTCACAGTTCTATTCGGGATAGAGAACTACTCACAAGAAATGATGAGGAAACTCTTTCCTGCTTGGACCAAGGAGTCACTGAAGTCTTCTGATAAGAAAGGGCATCTATAGACCCCTCTGAGAAACCACTGTGAGTTTAGTTGGCATGAGTCCACAGCATGGCTGAGACAGGAGGTCCTTGCAGATCAAACCTACATAGGTAAACATGCCTTAACATGAAGTTACTACTAAAAAGAGCTACCTGCTTAGAGAACCAGGTCAGCAAAGACATTACATCTGTCATGAGCTTGTGGCCCTCAGACTAGGACTCAGTCTTCAGTACTTGTAGAGGCATCACACCTTCCTGAAATAAGGGAAAATTTGGTAAATCAACCGATGCCAATCTGAATCAGCACACTGAATTCTTGGAATAATTTAGATGAAGATATCTCAAGAGGGAGATATCAGTATTTCTGCAAATACTGACAAATTTTATTTGAGCAACTAATTGGACAAATTTATATCTTCATTGTCAGGCTAAGATCTGGAGCATGTCACAGCAGAATCACACAGGTTGAACTATACAGTGTATCTAGTGGTAAGTGAAACAGCTTATTCTGTGGGTGAATCACTTAGCCAAAGATTTGCTAGCCCAATATCTTCTCACTAACTCCAGTCCTTTTCTTGACTTTTTCCTGTCTTCAGGTTTTAGACTCGCGTGACACACATGTGTAATTTGTTGTACTGATTCACAATGGAAGTGTTTGGTTTCTGAAATCAATCAAGAAATCAGCAACAAACTTTCTTAAAAGAATCCTTTAAAGTTCAGTCTATCTGGCTAAACTGGAGCTTAAAAAAAATCAGTTTCTATCAATACGTGGTTGTTTCTAAATGTCTCTGCATGTTCTTGCAGTGTCAGAGCAATCAAAGAGAAATCACGTCTAGGTAAACATGATATTCTCTGCTCTCAGGGAAACTGAGAAGTATTGTGAGAGCATGAATGTCTTCTGAGTGGTACTCTTACTCATTATGTGATAAAACATGGTCTTCGGAATTAGGAGGAACTGAATTTCAATGTCATCTTTCCTACTTAGCATACCTTCAGAAAGTTATTAGCTTCTCTCAGCCTTAGTTTTCTGATCTGTAAAATAAAATGATTATATTTTTTTCTCATAAGATTAGTGTGAGCATTGAATAATAGAATGTGTCTGAGGTAGGCAGAAAAATTGCCCTCCCAAGATGTGCATGTTCTATTTCTTGGGAACTATGAATATGTTAGATTACATAGCAAAGGTGAATTAAGGTGGCAGATGGGATTACTATCCCTAATCTGCTGGCCTTAGAATGGAGAGATTACCTTGAATTATCTGGGTAAACCCAGGGTCATCACATGCATGTGTATTCGGTTGCACAGTCATGTCTGACTCTTTGTGATCCATGAGCTGTAGCTCTCAGGGCTCCTCTGTCTATGTGATTGTCCTGGCAAGAAATACTGGAGGAGGTTGCCATTTCCTCCTGTAGGGGATCTTTCCAACCCACATCTCCTGCATTGCAGGCAGATTTTTCGCCACTGAACCACTGGGGAATCCCCAGGGTAATCACAGGGCCCTTGAATATGGAAGGAGAAAGTCTCATGGAAAAGACTTGACAGGCCCTTGTTGGCTTTGAAGGTGAAAGCCAACCAAGGAATGCAGGCAGCCTCTACAATCTGGCCAAGGGGCCTGGGTTGGGGGATGACGCACAGAATCCTCATAGAACCTCCAGAAAGAGCTCAGGAGACCCAATACCTTGATTTTTTTAAAAATTTATTTATTTTAAGTGGAGGCTAATTACTTTACAGTATTGTAGTGGTTTTGCCATACATTGACATGAATCATCCATGGGTGTACATGTGTTCCCCATCCTGAACCCCACTCCCAGCTTGCTCCCCATCCCATTCCTCAGGGTCATCCCCATGCACCAGCCCTCAGCACCCTGTCTCATGCATTGGACCTGGACTGGCGATGTGTTTCACATATGATAATATAAATGTTTCAATGCTGTCCTCTCAAATCATTCCTTGATTTTAATACAGTGAGGCACATTTTAGATTTCCGACCTCCAGAGCTATAAGATAATAAATTTGTGTTTTAAGTTGCCGTGTGTAATAATTCATTACAGCGACCATTGGAAGCTATTAACAATATGTAAAGAGCCTAACACAGTGCTTGGCAAATAATTGATGTAAAAATATATTTTATTTCTACTTTCCACATCATTCCCTTCTGTGTTTGTGGGTTCTCTTCTAATCTCCAGCAGTTACTGCTCTTGCAAAATCTGCCCTAAGATTGAACTTAGTCTCACTACTTGATTAGGATTTTGTTATTTTAATTTGCAGAAATGGAGAGAGAGAGAAACTCAGCATCACTTTGACCACAGGCAACAAACTTTCTCTGTAAAGAGGTTGATAGTATATTTTAGGCTTTGTAGCTCATACAATTTATCTGAACTACTTGACTTTGCAGTTATAGCAGGAAAATAGCCCTAAGAAATATGTCAACTAATGAGTATGCCTATGTTCCAATAAAACTTTATTTCCAAAACAGGCTGTGAGCCACATTTAACCTGTGGTCTGTAGTTGGCTGACACATAATTTACATTGTTTCTTTTCACCTCCACACAGGTTAATTTCTTTCAAGGTAAAGGTGAAGAATGGAGGTGAATCAAATCCTCTCATCTCAAAAAAAAAAAAAAAAATTCAAGAAGACTTTGCTCTTTGTACCTAAGGCTTTCCTCTTGTTGTACCTAATCTCATCTGTGAATTAGAAATCAAAATAAGTAAAATCTGTAACTATGATAGCAACAGTTATTATGTAATCATAATTTATAGGACAATAGAGAATGGTTTCCTTATCTTCTGAAATCCTTCCCTGGGCCACAAGGCCATTCAATTTATTTATTTACCTCTTCACAAGCAGATTCTACTATTTCAAATAAATGCCCTTCATCAGAAATTTGCTAGTTTGAAATTCTGAAGGTGCTGTCTTCTGATTTTTAAAAACATAAGAGACTCTAGACACCAGGTAGTGCAGGTCTTTGAAAGACACCAGGTAGCGCAGTGATAAACAATCAGCCTGCCACTGCAGGAGATGCAGGTGACAGGGCTCAACCCCAGGGTCAGGAAGATGCCCTGGAGTAGGAAATGGCAACCCACTTCAGTATTCTTGCCTGGAAAATTCCATGGACAGAGAAGTCTGTTGGGATACAGTTTGTGGGGTCACAGTGTTGTATGTGACTGAAAAAGCAGAACACACAAGACAGAATATATTTAGAAACTCCTTTACAAGGTCTTAATTTCTCCCCCTTGAATTGAGCACTTTTAGTACTTCTGTTCAGTACTTTTGTTTTTTTCTCTGTTACCCATTTCCACATGCTGTGTCATTTGCTTTGAAATGTGACAAAGTGCTCAGAGCTCAGGACCCTGCTGCACAGGAAGGCAATATTGATTTCTTGGAGAGTAGCAAGAAGACTCGCGGTGTCACTGTTAAACTTGGCTGACAGCAAGCTTGTGACATCTAATTTACTATAATGAAATCATGGGGGTTCTCTGTCTTTCAGGCCTGGGGGGAGGTGAAAGATCAAGAAAGTGAGGATCCTGAGCTACCAGGCGTGAAGGACAGTTCATTCACTCTGTCATTTCATTCTGAAAGGATATGAGCTGAATTTACCTGCCTTGAGATAACCAGATTGTCTTAGCAAATGGAACATTATAAATGTCTGATCGTCACTATTCTGGTTGCAATTTAATTGCTCCATCAGAAAGCCTTATTTTCAACTTCATTTTGAGGCCCTACACATTGTTATAACTTCACAGCTAAGAGTGTATGAAACAGAGAACATTTTCTTTGTTTGAGAATGCTTTTAGCCATCATTTCAATTTGAATAATCTTTGCTAAGCCATACTACACACTCAGAGGTTTTGAAGTTAATTAAGCCCCATTCTTACTTAATGGATATGCTTTCATACCTATTTATTTTCATATTGTGCATGACTTTTATGAGGAAGAAACAAAAGAAAAGCAAACAAGCTGATTTTTTTTTTTTAAGATTCAGTGACTTTCCACATATCTTACATCCTCTAAAACACACAGCTCAATACCTAAGCTCACCCACATATCTCCCTGAATGGACTACAGCCTCTACTTTCTCAGGATAAAATGAGCAAAATAAGTTTTGATAAACCATTTGGACACCTTCAGCATAAAATCTTAATTTTATGTTTGTATTTTTATACAGGAGTAGTTGGTATTCTAATTGGGTCTTTGGGTCACATAATGATTGCTGAATCTTACAGGACAAGTTGAATAAAGTTCACATATATTTGATACTAAAGTCTTGTCCACAAATGCAAAAAATGTGTGGTTCTTTGGATGAGTGCTGGAATATATGCTCATATAAACTGCATTTTATTTTCAGTGCTATCCTTTACTGACTATATGCTGTACATTGCAACTCTGCAAATTAATATTATAACTGGAAGTTTGTACCTCTCAAGTACTCTTTCTCCTGTTTCTCATACTACCCACCTCCACTCTGGCAACCATTGGCTCTTCTCTGTATCTTCAGTTCTGTTTCTACTTTGTTATTTTTGTTGACTTTTTTTTTTTTTTCAGATTTAACATTTAAGTGCAATCATGTAGCACTTGTCTTTTTCAGCCTGACTTATTTCCTTTAGCAAAATACCCTCAAGGTCCTTCTATATATCATAAAAGGCATGATTTCTTTCTTTTTATGCTAATATTTCATTATTCCAAACATATATATGTGTGTATGCATGTGTGTATATATTTAATCATGTCTTGCTTACCTGTTCATCTTTTGATGAATACTTAGGTTTCTTCCATATTTTGGCTATTGTAAATAATGCCTCAGTGGGCATTAAGGTGCATATATCTTTTTTAATTCAATTTTTCTTTGGATACTGAATTGTATAGTAGTTCTATTTCTAATTTTCTGAGGAACTTCCCTACTGTTTTCCATACCGGCTGCACCAATTCACATTGCCACCAACAATGCACAGTTCAGTTCAGTTCAGTCACTCAGTGGTGTCCGACTCTTTGCAACCCCATGAATCGCAGCAGGCCAGGCCTCCCTGTCCATCACCATCTCCCGGAGTTCACTCAAACTCACATCCATCGAGTCAGTGATGCCATCCAGCCATCTCATCCTCTGTTAATGCACAAGGGTCCCCTTTTCTCCAAGTCCTCATCAACACTGGTTATTTCTTTTTCTTTCTTTTCTTTTTTTTTTAAATAGCCATTCAGACAAATGTGAGATGATATCTCATTGTGGTTTTGACTTGCATTTCCCTAATGATTAGTTATAATGAGCATCTTTACATATGCCTGTTGGCCATTTCTACGGCTTCTTTGGAAAACTGTCTATTTAGATCCCCTGTCCACATTTTCCATGAATTGTTTGTGTGATACTGAGTTTTATGACTCTTTATATATTTTGGATATTAACTGCTTATCTAACAAACCATTTGCAAGTATTTTCTCCTGTTTTGTAGGTTTTCACTTTCTTGATGGTTTCCTTTGCTGTGCAAAAGTTTTATAGTTTGATGTCATTCCATGTTTGAATTTTTGTTTCTGTTGCCCTTGCCTGAGTCATCATATTGAAAAAACTATTGCTAAAGATTGATGTTAAAGTACTTATTGGCTATGTTTCTGCTAGGAATTTTATGATTTCAGGTTTTATGTTGAAGTCTTTAACTTAAATTGAGTTTATTTTTGTATATAGTAAATATAAGAATGTGGTCTAGTTTTGGTCTTTTGCATGCAGCTGTCAAACTTTTCCAACATCATTTATTTAAGAGACTGTCTTTCCAGACTGTATATTCTTGACTCCTTTATCATAGATTAATTGACCAATAAGTATGGACTTACTTCTAGGTCCTCTATTCTGTTCCAATTATCTATGTGTCTGTTTCTGTGTCCATACCATGTTGATTACTTGTTTTGATGACTATCACTTTGTTGTATGGTTTGAAGTCAGGGAGAATGATAAGTAGTGTTGTTCTTCTTTCTCAAAGTTACTTTGACGATTTGTATTTTCTTTTCTTTCTTCTTTGCTTTTTTGTTTGGTTCCATATAAATTTCAAAATAATTGATTCTAGCTTTGTAGAAAAGGCTATGGATATTTTTATAAGGATTGTAATGAAACTATAGATTGCTTTTGGATAGTTGAACATTTTAACAATATTCTTCCAAACCATTAGAATAATTTCCACTTATTAGAGTTATCTTCAATTTATTTCATTAGTGTCTTATAGTTTTCAAACTATACATCTTTCACCTTCTAAGTTAAATTTATTCATAGGTATTTTAATTCTTTTTGATGCAATTGTAAATGAGGTTGTTTTATTAAATTTTTAAATAGTTCATTTTTAGTGTATAGGAATACAACATATTTTTTGCACATTAATCTTGTATCTTGCAAATTTACATAATTCTTGTATTTTCATATATTTGGTGGCATCTTCAGAATATTCTATATATATGGTACCATGCCATCTGAAAATAGTGGCAGTTTGACTTAATACTTTTCAATCTGAATTCCTTTTATTTTTCTTATCATATTGCTATGTCTAGGACTTCCAATACTACAACTGAATAAAATTGGCAAGCGCGGGCATCCTTTTCTTTTATCCTTCAAGGGAACAATATCTTAGAGGAAAAGCTCTCAACTTTTAACTATTGAGTATGATGTCAGCTGCGGTTTTGTCATACATGGTCTCTATTATGTTGAGGTATATTCACTCTACCCAATTTTTTCAGTTTTTAAAATTAGTGGATTTGAATTTTGTCAAATGAATTTTCTACATCTGTTGAGATGACAATATGATTTTAATCCTTTTTTTATGTATCATGTTAATTTGTGAATATTGTATCATATTTGTATCCCTGGAATGAACCCACTTGATCATGGGGTATGATCCTTTTAATATATTGCTGAATTCTGCTGTTTAGTCAATGATTTTTACAGTTATATTTATTAGGGATATTGGCTTGTGATTTTCTTTCTCCCTTTTTTTTTTTTTTTTGGGTAGTGTCTGTCTGATTTTTGGTAACAGGATAATGCTAGACTCTCAGAAGGAGTCTAGTAGTGTTCCTTTTTCTTCAATTTTTTGGGATAGTTTGAAATGATAAATTTTGAATATTTGGTAGAATTCACCTGTGAAGTTGTCTGTTCTTGGACTTTTGTGATTACTGATTTAATTTCATTACTGATAATATGTTTTAGATTATCTACTTTTTTCCTAATTCAGCCTTAGAAGATTATACTTTCTTAGGACTTTGTATCTTCTAGGTTGTTTAATTTGTTGGTGTGTATAATAATTATTTATAATAGTCTCATGATTTTTCATATTTCTGTGGTATCAGTTATAATTTCCTCTTCTTCCATTAATTATTTATTTTGGTCTTCTTTGTTGTTTTCTTAATGAGTCTGGTTGAAATTTTAGCAATCACTGCCTTTAAGCAGAGGTTTTCATAGGCTTTCTAATTTCCAAGCTTTTAAATTTGTGCTCAGTAGAGTATTGATATAAATTACTTAGTTTGCTATACTGGGAAATAGAAATTCACTAAATGTTTATTTTTTGTAGTATTTAGGTAAGTTGCTTACCCACTCCAAGTCTCTATGTGAAAAATAGGGTGGCACATAAGAAAAAATTAATCTCTACTTTACATCATACACCAAAGTCAATTCTAGAGGATTGAAGACTTAAATATAAAAAGTAAAACAAACAAATGAATAAAAAATGCTCAGGAAGGTAATACAGTCATGATTTCAGATAAAAAAGCAAAAGCTTACCATATTGAAAAAGACTGACATAGGTGACTCAACTTTATATAGGGAAGAAAAGTAATTATAGCACATGTAACCAAAAAAGAGTTTGCATTCAAAAATAAGTTCTTCTACAAGCCAATGTTATTAAGCCAGAATCCAACAGAATGATGAGCAAAAGATTTGATAATTCATAGATAAGGGTATCCAAGAAGCCAATAAATATTTGAAAAATTGCTCAACTATAGTAACTATCATAGACATGCAAATCAAAACAATTTGATAACTTTATAATGCAATTAATATACTTAAAGTTTAAAAGACTGACATTCCAAGTTGACAAGGATATGGAACAACTGAAATTTATACAAGGTTGGTCACTAACCACTTGATTTGAAAAGCCAGGCTCACCCCACAGCAGAAATGGATGGGAATGAGAAGTTGGAGAAGTCTCTGAAATCTCTTGCCTCTGTGGGTCATCTCTTGGTCAGTGAAGTGTGCAGTTGAAAAAGAAGAGCAGGGTGCAGTGTGGAGGAAAGAAAAGAAAGCTAGATCTGTTGGGCATATACTTGCAGCTACTGATTAAGACATTAGAGAGTAGTTTCGTGCTATTTTGCTTCTATTACCTCCCTGCTCTCCAAATCTCATGCAGATTCTTCTTTTGGCTAATTCTAACCAGCATCACACAGAAAAAGTTTTCTGGAAAACATAGTTCCCAACTTAGCGAAATTGACAATACAATTATTCAACACATTTTGCAACAAAAAAATAGCCATCTATAAGTAGAAAAAAGAATGAGAGACATTTTCATAGAATTACAAACTTGCATAAATTCCAAAACCTACTTGGAATCAAGCACTCCTAGATTTGAATTTTAGTACAGACTTCTACTATTTTCGTGATCTTGGGCAAGTTACATAATCCCTTAGAGTCTTGTTTTCCTTGTTCATAAAATAAAGAAAATGATATTCAACTAATACTTGTTTAAGAATAAATATTATAATATATATACATTTCTCAAGATAATGCCTAGTTCATTGAGAACCTCAATAAATTATTCCCTTTGATGATATCACTACTGATAATTTGTAAAGATATTTAGATATTATAACCTCCTAGGAACTTTTAAAATATACTGAATCAGAGGCTTACCTGATGATCCAGAGGTTAAGACTTCATGCTTCCACTGCAAGGGGCATAGGTTGAATCCCTGGTTGGGGAATTAAGATCCCCGCATGCTGTGTGGCACAGCCAAACTAGTAATAATAACAATAAAATATACTAATCCAGACTCTGCCCAGAGAGATTCTGATTTGTTTAGTGTATTTCCCTGTCAATAAGGCAGTAAGGGACCAGTTGAATCAGTATACCTCTACCTTACAAAATTCTTGTCATAGACTAAGTCACCTTCTATTAACTTACTCTAGACCAGAACACTTTGCTTACAAGTTTTGTTTACTTTTTATGTATTCCAGACATGTCTGGATGGTATATGCTAGCATTTGTTAAATTTACTATCACTCTGATGACCTTGAGAAGTCCCTAAAAGGGATACAAGGAACATCTCCATTTTCACTGACAATATTTTGGGAAGCTGGTCCTGTAGAAATATTCTTTTTTCTTTTCCTTTAGATTCTTGCTAGTCATAGTTCTTATAGGTGACTTTATAATGACCTTTGTACCATTGGGTTGAATAAGAGACATCCTTACTGTACCCACATCATTACTGATTACAGAAGGGAAAAATCTCATACCAACCAGAAATTTAAAAGTGAGATCACTGTGTTGTGTTAATTCACAGGTATGCTGAATGCAGTATGAGTGAAGAGATGTGAAAATTTGCTTCTTAGGATTCAGTGGGAAGACAACTACTAATCTTCAAGTTGTAGATGAGTTCCTTTCCATTGGCAGGCACTTTTTAATGCTTTAAAAGTTTAATACTCTCCAAGGAGGAGTTAAATGTACTTTTTAAGTGCCATTTGTTATGAATTCCAGGAAAGTGAAGTGGAAATGGGAACATTAGGGTCACAGTGTGTTGTTATTGAAAATGAATCCAATTTTACCTGTACTTCGCAGTATTCATATATTTTTCATAAAATGAATTCATCCATATTTTAAGGTATAAGATTTACAATAACTTTCAGATCTCCCCTTCTCTGATGTGCAGGCTTTTATTTTTTTCTTTTGTGTATGTGTTAACTGTTCAATTGTTAAAAAGTTGTGTTTTCTAAGATTGCCCTACTACAATGAAGCCTATGGCATTTTTTGAATGAAACTGGTGATCTGAATAGTGAAAATCAGAAAAAAAGAAAGGCACAGGAATTAAAATATTATGTTTGGGGACATGTGCCACAGTCAAAACTTTGGAATAAAGCTGAGAAATAAGCACTCTCAGCAGGTAGTTTGAATTATGGGAAAAAATCAAACTCCTTCATATATTTCTCCATGTTTAAATGAAATAGTTTTGTGAGATTCTTTACCCATAGATATCAGCTTTTAACTGGCTCTTCCTTCCTTCACCTTATCTTCAAATTTTGGCAATAGTTAATGAATGCAGTAAGTACTCAGTATCTACAATGTGCCAAGAACTGCTTTAGCCAATAGTGAAGACACAAACTCCACGATCTCCTGTAAATTATAGTTAGTTCATCCTTACAATGAGGGTTGTGATTTGTTGGCAAAATCTTTATCCATTATAGGCTTTTTAAAGGTTTCCATCTTTCTTTAAGACACATACTTCTCCCCCGAGACTCCTCAGCTGGTGCCCATTCCTTATTCATGAGACTCTGAAATCCTTCTCAGGTATTACTGTAGATATAATAATAAACATTTTAAAAGCCATCAGTTGTCAAAACCAACTTGTACAGTGACTCTTACAGTTACTTACATGTGTCATTTTATTTGATTCTGACAATAGCACTAAGAAGTAAACTATTTGGCCCATTTTCCTATACTGAAGAGAGTTTAAGAAGCCAAAGCACTTGTCCAAGGCTACTTGGCAAGTAGCAAGACCAGCTGTGAATCAAATTCAAAAGAGTCTACTAACTAGAATTCTAGGCCCTTAATCCAAAACTGAATATTACTTCTCACATATGTAAGTTCTCTTTAAAAAATATATAGATACAATGGATAAGTAAATCTCAGCTTGTTTAAAGAGACAAAAATTAAGTAAATGTCAACATGTTTAAAGTGATTTCATAGCATAATAGCTTTATTTTCACTGTATTTTTCCATTTTAAAAGTATAACTGTTCTGATATCTGGGGTAGTACTCAAAATTATTTTAATATTTAAAAGCAGTTCCTATACTGAAAAATAAATATATGTTGAGAAATACTGTACTGTACTCCAGGCTTCTGAGGGTAGTGAATTATGACTTGGTTCAATTTCGTACTTCAAGTGCTTAGCATATATCTGTCATGAAGAAGGAGGGTGATAAATGTATACATGTATAGATACATGAATGCCATCACTAAGTAGAACAGTGGCCCAGACATTTAGCATATAACATATGCAGCATGTATTGAAGTGAAATGAATAATTGGAAAACAGTGTTTGTTGATAAATAAAGGAGAATGTGGGAGACAAATGTCAATACCAAACAAAAAGTGTTGGACAAGTTAAAAAGGGCAAATACTTTTTTTGCATTTTTCCTGTTTTCTTAAAACATAAAAAAGAGGACTCATCTCAACAAATTAAAATGAATAAAATCATTACTGAAGTTTAACTGCTTGCTTGACATTGGTATGCATTTTGTTTCTCTGCATAGTTTAGATATACTTATCTAAATTTCATACATGCAACACACACACACAAAAAAAGATTATATTTTATATCTGGAGAGAACATTTTGAGATTTGAGACCCCAAGAGAATTGCTTTTCTACTTGGTAATTACATGCAGACCAATGAGTGGTAATGAATATTTCCAAGATATCACATTTTTATGTTTCTTTGTTTTTGTTTTTCTCTTAAATTTTTTTCTAATGATTTTCATTAAACACTTCTACATTCTTGAGAGACTAGAGGAAATTTAATATCCTCAAATTAAGGAAAACAAACAAAACATAGAAAAACACTTAGCAAAATTAGTTTCTTGAATTGTAAATATTTGCATTATGATTTGAAGGTTTTGTTTCTTTTTCCCCCTCCTTAAGACAGATTTAATAGAGGAAAAAGTGCACCCCAGGAGAATGCTCTAAGCTTTCACAGTTATTGTCTAAAGTGAATGGTGTTTCATTAATTTCATATAAAATCTTCTTATGTGACAGTATAATTATAATACTATACAGCTTAGCTAGATGGCTTTAAATGATCTACCAGTACAACCCTAGAAATGAAAGGTCATAGAGAGTCAAAGTGCAAAATTAGATAGCCAGTGGAAATTTGCTGTAGGATTCAGGGAGCTCAAATCCAGTGCTCTGTGACAAGCTAGGGGGCGGTGGGGGGCGGGGTGGGGGGGAAGTTCAAGATGGAGAGGACATATATATTCCTATGGAATATGTTGATTCATGTTGATAAATGACAGAAGCCAACACAGTATTGTAAAGCAATTATCCTCTGGTAAAAATAAATAAGTTTTTAAAAATTGTAATAAATACTAAAAAGGGAGTCTTTAAGATTCCATTCTGAAACCTAAGTACTCTTGGCAAGGGACAAAATTGCTGATATGTTTCTACATTTAAGAT
Source organism: Capra hircus (assembly GCF_001704415.2). Lineage (NCBI taxonomy): Eukaryota > Metazoa > Chordata > Mammalia > Artiodactyla > Bovidae > Capra > Capra hircus. Next base: position 24,842,947 of record NC_030835.1, read on the forward strand.
GGCTCCCATTGCTCATAGTGGAGTTACAGCTCAGCGTGATGTCTCTAAGTTTTTGAAATGCCAGTTACTTCTGTTTGCTTTAGGTAAGAACCTAGGAAAAAATATACCGATCAAGGAGGTAACACAGGTAGAGAAGATAGCACACTCCACGCTTTGATATGAGGTGGGAGGAATGTACTTCTGGATATTAGAAAGTTACTCAATAAACTGGAGACCCACAGAGAATGTGGTGGGCAAAATTTCTGCCCATTAAGAGCAGCTTTCTTTAGTGTATCCCTAAGAGCACGTTGACATTCAGAACGCTCCTCTAGGCATTAATTGACTATTTCAGTACTACTTATTTGAATGTAACCACATCCATCCATTTTTCACCAGATTGGCCTACCTATTGTTTTTAAAGAAAGTTATAGGCAAAAGAGAAATTTAGCTATGAATATAATCTCAGTATAGTGAGCAATCAAATTTCTTCTCTTTGGTGTATGTAGGTCTCTGCTCTGTGAAATCACTGTGTTTGCCTCCTCAGCACAGGTAGTTGGGGAAAGAAGGATTCAATCAAGGAACCTCAGGAATGGGAAACCAAAACTTGCAATTGTTACCTTCCAGTTGCCCAGCATTCTATTCTAACTGGGATGGTCCCTACTGAACCGATTATTAAATAGTTACTATCTCAAAGACTTCTAATAACTTTGAAAAATACTTAGGTTATAAGGTTATTGGAACAGAGTTGAATGCAAAATTTAACCTAAATATTGATTTACCTATATTCTAGGAAGCCACTTGAATATTTAATAAAGAGGGAAGGTCAGGATAGGGAACATGTGTACACCCATGGCTGATTCATGTGACTGTATGGCAAAAACCACCACAATACTGTAAAAGTAATTAGCCTCCAATTAAAATAAAGTTTTAAAAATACTTCAAAAACAGAGTAAAAACTGTGACTATTTTGATGGTCACTGTGATGATTAATTGTATGTGTCAACTTAAGTGGCCTAAGGGATGCCCAGATAGCTGATAAACATCATTCCTGGGGGTGTCTGTAAAGCTGTTTCTGGAAAAGATTAGCATTTTAATTAGTAAAGAAGGCAGTCTCACCAATATGGAGAGGTGTCATCCAATCATTTTGAGGGCCTGAATGAAACAAAAGGGTGGAGGAAGGGCAAATTTACTCTCTTTCTTAAACTGGGTCATGAGTCTTCTTCCACCTCCAGATATAGATAGCTCTCCTGATTCTTGGGCCTTTGAATATGGACTGTGACTTAAATCTACTTCTGGTTCCCAGTCCTTTTGAATGGTGTGTGTTAGTCTCTTAGTTGTGTCTGACTCTTTGTGACCCCATGGACTGTAGCCCATTAGGCTCTTATGTCCATGGGATTCTCTAGGCAGGAATAGTGGAGTGAGTTGCCATTTCCTGTTCCGGGGATGGTAATTGAGATTGAATTACAAAACCAGCTTTCCTGATTCTCTAGTTGGCAGAGAGCAGGTCATGGGACTTAGCTCCACAATCATGTGAGCCAGTTCCTACAATAAATGTCACTATACCCTTCCATATAATTTTTAATTTGTTATACATCCATAATCTATAATAATGCCATATGCCTATCTCTTTTACACCTAAATAGCTCCTATTAGTTTTGTTTCACTGGAGAACCCTGACTCTCATAGTCAGTTAATCAAAACACTGGTTAAAGTAGGAAATCCTAAAAAATGGGTGTATAAGGAGACTTTTTTTTTTTACATTTAAAACATTCAAATGCATATCCATTCACCAGTCTTTTAATTGGCTTCCTAAGTGGCTCAGTAAGTAATGTGCCTGCCAATGAAGGAGACAAGAATTTGATCCCTGGGTTAGGAAGATCCCCTGGACAAGCAATTGGCCACCCACTCCAATACCTCCAGGATTCTTGCCTGGGAGATCGCACAAACAGAGGATCCGGGTGGGTACAGTCCATGGGGTCTCAAAATATTCAGACATGATTTAGCAACTAAATAAAACCAATCTTTGAATGAAGCAAACACTTTCTATAGATCTGGGACGTATAAAGAAATTGTCATCTTGTAGGTCATGTGTACATAATGCATTACTTACAATTTTCCTTTAGTGTGAGAACTTTAACAAAGTTGACTGTAGTCTACATTTTTGTAATTGTTTTCTCCAAACCATTTGAAGATATCTTGCCATGCTTAGTTTAATAGCAAACTTTCAATGATTTTATTTGTTTACAAAAGGATTCAGCTTATTTTTTCATGAAGAAAAAACAATAACCTTTCATGTTTATATTTCATAAGTTTGTATCATAGTCCATTACATTATTATGTAGTTAAATTACCTATTTGTATTACAGACATAATCATAGCTGGCATCATCAGGTTTGGAAGCAGTTGAGTAATTTTTGTGTCTGTCCTAAGGTATCTATACTTTAGTAGAATTTGCAGTCTATTTATTCAAATTTTATTATCTGCTCTATTAATAGTTTACAGTTCTGAAAGTCAACAAATTGGGAGCTAGCTGGACTCCTTTGAAAAACTGCCTTAATCTTTTTCCTTCATTTATGAGTGAAGGGAATTGCATGGCAATAATTGGAACATAGTTTGAAGGATTTATATGTATATAAAGGATTTATATGTACATACATACACACAAAGCAGTAAGCCAAAGGGTCATATTTGGCTCCAAGTAAGTCAGGACTTTTGAACCATCAGAAACAGGAAGTCCCCTAAAATGCAATGACAAGGAGACAGATTAAATTGGCAATTATTCCTCTACACTGGAATAAGCATTTTTTCATCCTAAGTATTCTAAGACAATAACAAAAAGACTCCAGTAACACTGTCTACCCAATATAAATAAATAAAAGATATTAACATTTCTATATGTAAGAAGGCTCCCATTGCCAAGCAATCTTAGAATATTTTACATATTAATGCCATTCCCTTCACTAGATGTGAAGAAAAGGTTCCAAACAAGACTGATTTGGAAAGAAAGATTTTTCACAAAGATTTTATTTGTGAAAAACTTTTCAAGTCTATTTCCATTAGTTCCATCCTCCAACTCATGCTCACCCCCAGGACACAGGGGGAGAATAAGAAAGGAAGAGATTATACTTTCCAAACAAAAAGCAATAATCACCACAACAGAAAAGCAAACAACAAACCTCTTGACTTCACACTTTACTGGAGTCCTGTCCTCATTTCATAGCCAAAGGCCTAGAAAGAGTTGTCAATACTTGCTGTCTTTCTCCTATTTTTTTTTTTTTCTTCTTTTGTCCACATCTCATAGGACTGGAAGCACAGAGTCTCAACCACTGGACCACCAAGGAAGTCTCCCAATTGTCTTTTAAATTCATCCTAAACAAGTTTTCTACGCTAATAATCTGCAGATGCTGCTCCGGTCAGAGTAATGACTTCCACATTGCTAAGTCCAGTGGTAAATTGTCAGCCCACACTCTACTTGACCTATTGACAACATTTGACTCAGTTATTCTACCTTCTCCTTTGATATTCATTTTCACCTGTCTTCTGGAAAAACATGAAGTTCCTGGTTTAACTTTTATCTCAGGGACAACTCTTTATAAGTCTAATTTCTTAATTCCCCAACCCCTAACTTTTAGCGTATCCTAGGGAATGATCCTCCTGATACTTAAAACTCCCTACAGGATCTTAGCTATTCTCAGGGTTTTAAATATTCTTTCTATGCTGTTGATGCTTAAAATTGTATAACTCCTACACACACTGGGTCCATCTCCTTCTACCTTACAGTCTATCTCTACAAAGAAGCTATAGTGATTCTTTTAAACAGCTTCTGGATCATGTTACTCTTCTTTCTGTTTGAAAATCTATTGGCTTCCTGCCTTGTAATAAAATGAAAGTCCACAGTGGAGATCAGGGCCCTGTTCCTCTCAGCTTGACCACTGGCTCCAACTGCTTTGACCTTCTTTCTCTTCTTTCACCTGAGAAAGCACATTTCTGCCTTGGGATGTTAGCATTGGCTGTTCCATCAGCCTGGAGTACTCTTCCATTAACCTGTCAGTTCAGTTCAGTTCAGTCACTCAGTCGTGTCCAACTCTTTGTGACCCCATGAATCGCAGCACGCCAGGCCTCCCTGTCCATCACCATCTCCCGGAGTTCACTCAGACTCACGTCCATCGAGTCAGTGATGCCATCCAGCCATCTCATCCTTGGTCGTCCCCTTCTCCTCCTGCCCCCAATCCCTCCCAGCATCAGGGTCTTTTCCAATGAATCAACTCTTCACATGAGGTGTCCATAGTACTGGAGCTTCAGCTTTAGCATCATTCCTTCCAAAGAAATCCCAGGGTTAATCTCCTTCAGAATGGACTGGTTGGATCTCCTTGAAGTCCAAGGGACCTTCAAGAGTCTTCTCCAACACCACAGTTCAAAAGCATCACTTCTTCGGCGCTCAGCCTTCTTCACAGTCCAACCCTCACATCCATGCATGACCACAGGAAAAACCATAGTCTTGACTAGACAGACTTCAGTCAGCAAAGTAATGTCTCTGCTTTTGAATATGCTGCCTAGGTTGGTCATAGCTTTTCTTCCAAGGAGTAAGCGTCTTTTAATTTCATGGCTGCAATCACCATCTGCAGTGATTTTGGAGCCCCAAAAAATAAAGTCTGACACTGTTTCTACTGTTTCCCCATCTATTTCTCATGAAGTGATGGGGCCAGATGTCATGATCTTCGTTTTCTGAATGTTGAGCTTTAAGCCAAATTTTTCACTCTCCTCTTTCACTTTCATCAAGAGGCTTTTTAGCTCCTCTTCACTTTCTGCCATAAGGGTGGTGTCATCTGCATATCTGAATTTACTGATATTTCTCCCGGCAATCTTGATTCCAGCTTGTGTTTCTTCCAGTCCAGTGTTTCTCATGATGTACTCTGCATAGAAGTTAAATAAGCAGGCCTTGACGTACTCCTTTTCCTATTTGGAACCAGTCTGTTGTTCCATGTCCAGTTCTAACTGTTGCTTCCTGACCTGCATACAGATTTCTCAAGAGGCAGGTCAGGTGGTCTGGTATTCCCATCTCTTTCAGAATTTTCCACAGTTGAGTGTGATCCACACAGTCAAAGGCTTTGGCATAGTCAATAAAACAGAAATAGATATTTTTCTGGAACTCTCGCATTTTCCATGATCCAGCGGATGTTGGCCATTTGATCTCTGGTTCCTCTGGCTTTTCTAAAACCAGCTTGAACATCAGGGAGTGCTCTTCCGCTAACCTGTAATACTCTAATACTCTTCCTTAATTTTATGGGTATGAATAGCCTTTTCATTATTTTCAGTATTTTTTCAAATGGTACTTCTTTATTGATTACCCTATTAAATAACACTACTTCCCTCCTCAACATTATCCATCTTCTTTACTCCTTTATTTTCTTTTGTAGCTCTATTTACCATATAACACCTGAGTGAGTTGACTTAGTGTGTATATATAAGTACACACAAGTGAATGCACTTGTGTATATTAAAGGACACTCTCCCTTCTGACAGTGGAAGAAGTATGACTCTCTAATTTAAAATTATGGATTGATTTGTGGACAGTAGCATGAAAAGGTGCTTTTTCCTCAACAATGCTACTGAACTTGAACAAAAAAGATTCTCATCATTGGAATTTTACTTAGTCAATCTGCGATACACTTGAAAAACAGCTGTTAGGGTTCAGAAAATGTAGTTCTGGGAAGCAATCATATCGAAAATTTCAAAACTGTTCTAGGTTATTATTTGACCATTTATATTTCTGAATATAACCTTAAAGGCAATAGTGATATTATTAAGGGAAGCACACTGATTGAAACCACCCACCCTGGCCAGGCACCATAGTAACCATTTGCATGAATTGTTTTATGACAGGAGATCCTGATAAGGAATACGGAACTAATAAGCCACCACCAACCGGAAGAATTCAGAAAAGGTCTAAAGGAGACACAGCATGTCCGTCCACTTCCCTGAATCCCTCTCGTTAGCATCCATCTTGGCTGAGCAATGTGTGCGCCACTAGGAAAGACTCTGAATTACAATGATTGGCCAAAGACCACCCGGAAACTAATCCCATCACCATAAAACCTGAGACTGCAAGCCACAGGGCAGAGCAGTTCTCCTGAGTTCCCTTACCCCGCTACTCTCCACCCAGGTGCCCTTTCCCAATAAAATCTCTTGCTTTGTCAGCATATGTGTCTCCTCGGACAATTCATTTCCAAATGTTAGACAAGAGCCCAGTTTCGGGCCCTGGAAGGGGTCCGCCTTTCTGCAACAATATTAATAATTACCACTCTTAAGAATTCCATATAAAATGGAGGATTTTTGTGTATGTGCTTTATTATCTCATTTAATCTTCTCATGAACTCTTCAGTGTACATATCATTATCTTGATTTTCAAGGTGAAAAAACTGAGGTTCAGCAGGTTAAGTAACTTGCTCTCTGACACTTGGGAAATGGCAAGGCTGTCCGACAACTAACAATATGTTCTTTCCCCTCATTGTAACTTGTCATTATAAAGAACAGTAGAGATTGGTAGGTGTGTGAAACACAGCAGCTCCTGGTTCAAATCACACAGCATTTTCCCACAGATTTTGGAAATATACGTATTTCCATGTGTATCTTTACTGTCTGAAGGACATAATGTTAACCTCTAGTGAAGGAAAACTGTTAGGAAAAAAAGAAAACATAAACATATGTATTTTGCAGGCATGATGATGATGAGCAAATTTATGAAAGAAGTCTCTAACCCTCAAGAAATGAACCTGATTTGTTAGCAGGCATGCTAATGAACAAAGACAATTTACACATTGTCTTTATCTCCCAGTTCTTTATTTATATACTGGTACATATGATCTTGTACAGTCATAGTCTTGTGAAATAGTATGTGGATTTTTTATTACCTAGTATTATTTTTTAGCTTTACTACCTATGATGGAAAAGTACAAGAGGTTTTCTAATCAAAAACACTTGGAGTTTTATTCCAGGATGAGTGCCTCTCAATATGTGGTCACTGTTCTCAGTACTTGTATAGGCAAGAAGGTATTCACTTCATCAGTCACTGTTCTGACACCAGAGAGGTTCCCAAGGCAAGAATGAAAGCTTGATAGATCTGCTAGTAATGCAGGAGACAAAAATACATTTTTTTTTCATCCCTTTAAATGGCTGGGTCCAAGAACATACTTCCCAAATCCAAATACAGTTTCACCAGGTAGTCATATACATGAAATGAGAGAGAGAGGGTGGGAGGAGGTGGGGGGGAAGCTGGATGAAAGGAATGCTGGCTGCATAAGAGATCTGTAGAATGCACTGTGATTGTAATGGCTATATGACAATTGCAGCCACTATAAAATGTTACAGCAGAAAATTGTTATTTTTTTTAATGCAGTGATTAGTAGTATATAATAGAGGAATTGCTTTTAGCAAAAAGATAATATTGCTGCCTCATCAGACCCTGGTGGTACAGTACAGGAAGAAAAAGGAAGAAAACATGTATGTGATAGATGTCCATATACAAATGCTAAGACAGCAAGGAGCCAGTTTAATTAACCCTAGGAGAATGCCCTGGATAGACTTCATATATATTTGTTTCATATATCTTTATCAATATATGAAAAATATATAACAAATTGGATGAAGTTGGTTTAACGTTTTTAAAGAAGTGTGAAACTGCTTCAGTGCAGTTCAGTTGCTCAGTCATGTCCGACTCTTTGCAACCTGATGGGCTGCACCATGCCAGTTTCCTTGTCAATCACCAATTCCCAGAGTTTACTCACACTCATGTCCATTGATTCGGTGATGCCATCCAACCATCTCATCCTCTGTGGTCTCCTTCTGCTCCCACCTTCGATCTTTCCCAGCTTTTGGGTCTTTTCAAATGAGTCAGTTCTTCATATCAGGTGGCCAAACTATTGGAATTCTACTAACAGTCTAATAAATGGGCACCTATAATGGGACAGGTGGGTTTGGTGACTAATAACGTAGGTAGTGGAATCAGACAGATCTCAGCTCTACTATTTAGCACAACATTCACCCTGTGGATGAACTGGAGGACCTTTCTTTTTGGTATTTATTTATTTGTTTGGCTGTGCTTGGTCTTAGTTGCCTCATGTGTGATCTTCGATCTTCATTGTGGTGCACAGATTCTTTTGATTGCTGCACTAGAATTCTTCGGTTTGGCATGTGGGATCTAGTTCCCTAACCAGGGGTGGAACCCGGGCCCCCATCATGGGAAGGACAGAGTCTTAGTCACTGGACCACCAGGGAAGTCCCCGCGGGACATATCTACATTGCTTGATTCTCCAGTTCCTCAGTCAATGAGGACAACAGGGTAGTTGAGAGGACTAAGAGAAAATCTACATTAAACATACCTAATACCATGCCTTTCACATAATAGAACTTAAGGAAGTTTAGAAATTATGATCATTGTTATATTTGATTGAGTTCTCTGTTATCTCCTTTTTTCCCTTTTTTCAGTTAGCTTTAAATTAGAGAATCTTCTGCTTACAATTTATTATTTGCCTTTATCTCTGGCATCAGAGACATTAAATATCTTTTGGAGGAATATAACTTGAAAGATGTTAGTCACGTCAGTGTGTTGTCAGGAAAGAGCAGGCCTGGACATTTCTTTGGCCTAACAGAGGTTCTCTCCCCATAACTTTTGAATTGTCAAGATCTGAGATCACTGAGAAAGGGGTGATGAAATTGTTAGTAAGACCATGAAGACTCTTGGGAAGAGGGCATTAAGATTCTGATCTTTCATTTTTTTTTTTTTTTTAACAAAGCTCACTTCATTGAAGTATAATATGAAGGCAAGAAAATCTTGAATTGTAAATGTACTTCTTTGACCCTTTCACTTTCAACATTCAAACTATTAGATGGCAACTCTGACACACACTAGCAGGGTTTCCCAAGTGACTCAGTGGCAAAGGAGCCACTTGCTGATGCAGGAGACAGGGGTTTGATCCTGGGTTGGGATGATCTCCTGGAGAAGGAAATGGAAACTCACTCCAGTATTCTTGCCTGGGAAATCCCATGGACAGAGGAGCCTGGGGGGCTACAGTCCATGGGGTCACAAAGAGTCAGACACAACTGAGTGACTGAAAAGCAAGAAGTGTGGGTCTGACACACTAGTTTGGGTCTTACTGAGGCCATCAAGCAGGAAAGGAGACCACGGGCCCTTGATGGGAAACTTAGCTTGAAAAGAAGAGAGGAGGATTATTATTTGGAGTCAATATCTGAGTCTCTGAGCTGTGTTAGGGGAATAACTACCTATAGTTCTCTGCAATTGCTTTAGGCTAAAGCTTGGAAATGCAAGTGCTCTGAATGTTCCTTGGAGAAAAATGTGAAGAATATACAAATGTATGTGAATTTAAGATTCTTCCAACAAGCACAAAAAATGTAGCTTTGCAAAGTCTCCTTTACCAGAGTACAAGGAAACAGTGACTGAAATGAACTGCAAGAAGAGTGACCTCCTTTTCTTTCCATTTACAGCAATAAGGCAAGCATGCTAGAGAGCAGAGATTTCTAAGGCAGTGGAAAGCTTCTCAGTTCTTTTTCCATGAAGCATTTGTGTTCATGACTAGGCCCTTGCGCTGAGTTGTTAATGTGGGGTTATGAACCTATCAGAGTAAGTAGGAGAAAGCAGGAAAGGAACAAGGAACAATTTTTCAGTAGTGTGTTAGAGGATTATATTGATCTAAATATTGAAAATATGTGATCTTATTTTAAATCTGAAGGTTGCAAAATGAAATACACATATACATACATATATGTGTTTACATTCATATTCACATAATCATTACATTATTATTACTATGATTATTGTAATCTTTAGGCACAAATCCAGATTTTAGTAAGTATACAAAAATGAACTAAACTTCCTGTAACCACAAGGAATTTATTGTGTATTAAATAATGTAGACATTTGCAAATAACTTTTCATTATGTGAGTTGAGGCTATTGAGCTGGGTTGTGGAAAATCTTTAGAATTTCTGCAAGCGGAAATAGTTGAGAGGCATTCTCAGTAGCCAGTGGGATTACCATATGCAGAAAGAAAATTTCAAAAATCATTTGAGAGAACAATGAGGAGTTTGGTATGTCTGGTTAATGGGTGAATTCATCAGTAGTTAATACGAGTGAGGGAACCAATAGCCAAATCTTAGAAAGCTTTAGGAACTTAGACTTTCATTGTATGTGATCGTTTGTGAACCGGGAATGGCATGATATGAGCCATGTCTTAGGCCAGTTAGACTGTTGGTCAATATGTGAACCACTGAAAAAAAGGACAGAGTGATTGGCTGGAGTTTTAGTGGCCTTCCATCCCTGGTTTACTCAGTTCTTGTGTCTCCAATAGTACTTTCCAAAACCAGGACTCTGAATGCTCCTCTTCATGAAAGTGTTAGTCGCTCAGTCATGCCCAGCTCTTTGCAACTCCATGGACTGTAGCCTGCCAGCCTCCTCTGTCCATGCAATTCTCTAGGCAAGAATACAGGAGTGGGTAGTCATTCCCTTCTCCAGGGAGTGACCCATGGATTGAACCCGGTCTCCTATACTGCAGGCAGATTCTCTATCATCTGAGCCACCGAAGAAGCATCTCTTTCATATGCAGAATAATACGATGGGCTAAATCCAATAAAGTCTTAAAGTGATCCTAGTGTGTACATTGAGAAGAGTGAAGTAAGGTCAGGCACTTACTGAGTTCCTGTTGTAGTTTTGAGTTGCTTCCATATGCAAAATATCCAGAAATTAAAGTATGCTTCTTTTTTTTTTTTTCCTTCATAATGATTCCACGGGTATTTTGGAACAGTTTGCTTCTTCTTCTTCCTGTGATTGGTACGTTGGGTGCTTTTGTTACTGTTACTGTCTCTTTGCCAACTATCACTCATGTACTGATGTGACAGCTGTGTAATTCACTAAACTGTTGGCAGGCCTTCACCATCCAATTAAACAATACTGTCTAATTAGTCCTGGTCATAAAACCCATAGGGAGAGTATGGAAAAAGTGGCTGTGATTGACTGAAGTGAGAGAGAATGCTCAAACTGTTGAACAGTGTCTCAGGCTATTTCTTATATGTGTGCATATATACAAATTTGGGTGTATGATGTGTGTGTATACATAGACATGTTTATATTATATGTGTGATCCTCTTTAAACATTTCTAATTTCATTACACAAAGAGAATGAAATTTCTATCTGGTTGAGGGATAGAAAAGAAAAGATTCTGACAGTCCTTTACACTGGGATTATTTTTTGTAAGTTTTTTTGAGATGTAATTCACATACCATACAATTTACCCGTGTAAAGTATAAAACTCAACGGCTCTTAGTATATTCACAAAGTTGTGCTATCCTCACCGTAATCAATTTTAGAGTATTTTTATTAGCTCAAAGAGAAATCCTATACACATTAGCTTTTGCCTTTGTACGCCAGTTTTCCATCCTCCAGCCCCAGGCAATCACTAAGCTACTATGGATCTGCCTATTCTGGACATCTCATATAAATAGAATCATACTGTGGTTCTTCTTTTGTGACTAGTTTCTTAGCATTGTGTGTTCAAAGTTCATCCTGCTGTAGCATGCATCGGTATCCATTTCTTCTGATTGCTGAATAATATTCCATTGTATACATATATTTTATTTATCCTTTCATGAATTGATGGATATTTGGACTATTTTCACCTTTTGGTTAATAGAAATAATTCTGTGCTAAACATTTGTGCAAATTTTTGTATGCCCATATGTTTCCATTTTTCTTGGGTATGTACCAGAAGTGAAATTACTGGAGCATATGATAACTCTATGCTTAACATGAACAGCAGCTGCTAGATTGTCTTCCAATTTGGCTGCACTATTTTTGCATTCCCACTATCACTGTGTGAGGGTTCCAAATTTTCTACATTCTCACCAACACTTATTATCTTTTTTATTCTAGCCATCTTAATGACTTTGAAGTGGTACAATGTGGTTTTGCTTTGCATTTCTCTGAGGAATGATGATGTTGAACAACTTTTCATGTGTCATTTGTATATATATTTGGAGAAATATATGTTCATATCCTTTACCCACTTCTAAATTGAGTGGTTTGGCTTTTTGATGTTCAGTTCAGTTCAGTCACTCAGTAGTGTCCGACTCTTTGCAACCCCATGAATCGCAGCACACCAGGCCTCCCTGTCCACCCCAACTCCTGGAGTTCACTCAGACTCACATCCATCGAGTCAGTGATGCCATCCAGCCATCTCATCCTCTGTTGTCCCCTTATTCTCCTGCCCCCAATCCCTCCCAGCATCAGAGTCTTTTCCAATGAGACAACTCTTTGCATGAGATGGCCAAAGTACTGGAGTTTCAGCTTTAGTATCAGTCCTTCCAAAGATATCCCAGGGCTGATCGCCTTCAGAATGGACTGGTTGGATCTCCTTGCAGTACAAGGAACTCTCAAGAGTCTTCTCCAACACCACAGTTCAAAAGCATCAATTCTTCGGCGCTCAGCTTTCTTCACAGTCCAACTCTCACATCCATACATGACCACTGGAAGAACCATAGCCTTGACTAGACGGACCTTTGTCGGCAAAGCAATGTCTCTGCTTTTCAACATACTATCTAGGTTGGTCATAACGTTCCTTCCAAGGAGTAAGCGTCTTTTCATTTCATAGCTGCAGTCACCATCTGCAGTGATTTTGGAGCCCGCAAAAATAAATTCTGACACTGTTTCCCCATCTATTTCCCATGAAGTGATGGGACCAGATGCCATGATTTTCGTTTTCTGAATGTTGAGCTTTAAGCCAACTTTTTAACTCTCCTTTTTCACTTTCATCAAGAGGCTTTTTAGTTCCTCTTCACTTTCTGCCATAAGGGTAGTGCCATCTGCATATCTGAGGTGATTGATATTTCTCCTGACAATCTTGATTCCAGCTTGTGCTTCTTCCAGCCCGGCGTTTCTCATGATGTACTCTGCATAGAAGTTAAATAAGCAGGGTGACAATATACAGCCTTGACGTACTCCTTTTCCTATTTGGAACCAGTCTGTTGTTCCATGTCCAGTTCTAACTGTTGCTTCCTGACCTGCCTATAGGTTTCTCAAGAGGCAGGTTAGGTGGTCTGGTATTCCCATCTCTTTCAGAATTTTCCACAGTTTATTGTGATCCACACAGTCAAAGGCTTTGGCATAGTCAATAAAGCAGAAACAGATGTTTTTCTGGAACTCTCTTGCTTTTTCCATGATCCAGCGGATGTTGGCAATTTGATCTCTGGTTCCTCTGGCTTTTCTAAAACCAGCTTGAACATCTGGAAGTTCACGGTTCACATATTGCTGAAGCCTGGCTTGGAGAATTTTCAGCATTACTTTGCTAGTGTGTGAGATGAGTGCAATTGTGCGGTAGTTTGAGCATTCTTTGACATTGCCTTTCTTTGGGATTGGAATGAAAACTGACCTTTTCCAGTCCTGTGGCCACTGCTGAGTTTTTTGTTGTTACATTTTAACATATATATTGTTTGTATTCTAGATACAATTCCCCTTTCATATATGTGACTTGCAAATATTTTCACTCAGTCCATTGGTTTTATTTTTATTTTCTTGATAATGTCTTTTGAAACACAAAGGTTTTGTTGTTTTTTTTTTTTTTATCTTTGATGAGCTCTAACTTATCTACTTTGTTGTTTGTGTCTTTGTTGTGAAACTATAATTTTTCAAAAGACCAATATACTTATTTTCTCCATGTTGCAAATGGCTAGGTTTTCTCTCACTTAGCAGTGGTAATACAAGTATTGGATCCCTAGCACACTGGAACACTGTGTTAAGAAAGATTCTGAAGTTAATTTCACATTTACCAGGGGATAATGTTTGTCAGGGAAACAGGAATTGATAGTATTCTGTATCTTTATCATACATTCACACAATTGATGTTTTATTAAAAAAAAACACCTATCATTTTCCTTGACTGTCTAAGAAGAAAAGTTATGGTATGTAGTTTGAAAGGGGTTTAATGAGGAGAAAATTTAATCAGGATGACCTTTCTTCCTCCTATTGTTTATCTTCAGAACTGCCTTCTGCTTAATATTATTCATTTGTTTAATGTTCTAGGCACTTGTGATGTAGAGAATAAGACAGATGTGATACCTGCCCACAAGGAGCATACGTTACTTAATAACCGTCACTTCTTTCACACTTGTGGCCCACTGCCTTTCACCACCCTTGACCCTTGGATGCCAAATAGTTCTGGTATGATTATCTTAATACTGTTTGATCAGAGCACGTCCTCTGACCTATGTTTAAACTAGATGGCAAGACATACTCTTGGTGGCTAGGATCTGACAAAGGCAAGGAAGAAGATAAATATGATGGACAGTAATACCCTAGGTAGTTTCTCAGAATAAATGGGGTAGAATTAGGACATTCCAGTTCAAGCTGTTGGTTACCAGACATGGTTTCAATGCTTCTTAGAGTCTTCCCAACTTCAAAACAGAGCCAGAGAGACCTATTATAGACACATTTTGATTGAGCATTTCCCAAAGCCCTTTCCAGATTTATGCAGCTAAATATCTGATAATTTTTTAACAAAAATTTTAAAATGACCAAATGCACATTAAGTCACATAATGATAAGCCCTATTTTCTAAAATCCTTCTTTTTACAAAACTAATAATCAAGTACTAGTAGTTTCAAGAACTAAAATGACTGACTCTTACTATGGTTAAAACCATTTGCTTTAATTGAACACATCTATCTAGACAAAGTCTATTTCTAAGAATGTCTCATTTCATAAGACTGAGTGTGAGGCATGACCTTACACAAGAACTGAAATTAAGCAACTTTAGAAATTTCTAACACAGCCTGAAGCTTGATAATAAATTTTACATTTATGCCTTATTATACTTAAAATATTCCAGACTTTAATTCATGACCATTAATAAACCATTTCTTCTTAACAATGATTTTCAGCATAGTCTATATTTTACTAAATCATCCAACAAAACTGAAAAATTCATTCAATTACCTGGACATTTTTTTAACAATCATTTTGCTTTGAAGACACACTCAGATAATTGACCATACATTTTCTTATGAATGAAAGCATTTCAATATTGTGATGATACTACTTCAGTAGCTTTAAAAAATCTATACCCAACAATTTTTTTTTGTATTTTTTTCCTTTCTGCTGGAGGTAACAAGACGAAACATAGTTGAACATTTCATTTTAAATTGGCTGGGTGGCCATAAACTAATAGACAGATACATAAATACTCAGTTGCTTCTATTTGTAATTTACACATTTACCTGCAGGCAGGAAGCTATACTAGAAAATTGGAGAAGGAAAACAGGTTGTTGTTCACTTAGTTTTTATCATCAGACTAATAGAGCGCTTTCTCCCCTTGTAATGTATTTTCCAGTATTATATCTGATCCCTCCAGGATTCCATTTGACATATGGAATTGAAAATAAGGCTATAATAAGCCCAATTCTTGAGAAGATTGTTTCTTTTCTTTTTTCTTTTTTTTTTTTTTTTTTTTGCTCTTTCATAAGCACATTGAGAATGTGTTTTTGATCAAGAGCCAGAGTTTTATTTCCTATGTTTGTATGGGAATCTGAGCCTAATAGCCTCTGAATGGCCCAACTGGCAAATCTATAAGCATGCAGAGGTGTGTAAGGCTTCAGAGGAAATGAAATTGCTCTATTTTTTAAAAGATGATAAAACACTTAATATTTGCCATCTTGACTTTAATTTTCCTAGTTATGCTAAAAAAGTAAAACTCAGTTTTTACCACGATTAAATGTAAAAAATGAGGTTACCCCCCCCAATCTCTACCTGAATTTTTGATGGTTAGAAAAAAAATAGTATAATAAGGCTACATGTTCAGTGTCAAGTGGAATTTTCAAATGTTTAGCCTCCTGATTCTAGGTAAACCATAGAAAGAATATTTTTACTTCCTTGGTAAATTTAGATTGACTTAGTTGGATTTGATTACTGGTATACAAACTAGCAATAACATTTTCTTTAAATAATGCTACTTGGTATAAAGGAAAAAAGCATAAAGATTCAGACACTTGGGTTCTAGATCTAGCTCAGCCATTAATCAACAAGCTAGAAATGGTTTCTGGGCCTGAGACTTTGATTTTATAAATTAAAGGGTGAGAGGCAAAGTGGTAATATGAAGTGATCATCAAATCCCTGTGGCTGAAAAAATGTCTACATTATCATAGAATTTTTCTTCTAAAATTGCCTTGATCATATTACTGCATCCCTTTCTTCCAGGTTTTATTTAAAATGTGAAATTAGGTTGTTTCTTAGCTTTGCTGAGATTGCTTTAAACTTTAATTTTAATATATTTTTATAATAATATATATAATCAGATTTAAAATAACTATTATGATTCTAAATTATGGCTACACTCCTTGTCCCTTTGAATTCTCTACTCTTAATGCATCTTTGGGGAGGAGGTTCCTCTCTCTGATGGGGATATTTGACTAGGGATAAACATTTTAAATCGACAACCTTGAAAAGAGAATGTAAAGGTGACCAGAGACATTTAGACATTTGGCTTTTTTTTTTTTTTTCCTGAAAAAAAAAAGAAAGTACCCATTTGTCCTATGCAGTGAGGCCCTTTGAGCTTTTACAGAGTGGGCTGCATAGTCAGGTGTGATGCCCTTGACACACTGGCAGTGCCCTCTCTTACACACAGAACAGCGTGGAGGCAAGGGCACTGAGCAAAGGCACATTTTTGGAACTGGAGAGAGAGGCTTGAATTATTCACTAAAATGACATTTCCAGCATCTAAAACCCTGACAGGTGGGTGATTTATCTTCGCCTTTGGCATCATTGCCTGTCCTCTCAGTGGTTTCTCATTATTCTCTGCCGGCTCTCTCTCCCTAGTACAGATGGTAGTTCCGAACTTGTGAACCTAGGGAGAGAGCCTGGCGCTGTAAAAATAAGAACATTGCTTCCCCTCTGGGTTTCTCTCACCAATGCAACCAGTGCTCACGTCACGTCCTGTTTGTAAAGGGTGAGGAACAGTGGAGGAAATGGCAATGATTGAAAAAACAGATTAATAAATGATATTTTGAATGTCAAAGTGTTTATGTGCAGAGATGAGGGCTTTCCTTCTTGAATTTAAAGGCAAGATTTGTTTTGGGTTTTTGTTGTTTGTTTGTTTTGGTTTGTTCTTAATTTTAAGCAATGACTCTCTTCTTTGATTTGAAACACAGACACACACACAACACACACACACACACACGCATCAACACAAACTAGTACTAAATAACTAAGCAAAGAAACATTGATCACACACCAAAATCCAAGTACAAGTGACCACTCAGCTGGAGGCAGTTCTGGAGATGAAGGGAGATGCCAGGGAGGAAGATGCCAGCTAGAGTCCTGGATAGGAAGGTAGGAATCAAGGTCAAGTTCAACAGACAACCTGCTTAAGGCTTGGGATAAGGTAAGATCATTATGTGCAAAAAGATGTAGAAATTAAGTTAAATGAACAGAGAGTGTTTGCCTTTCAATATGAATTTACAATAATAATAATAATAGTCCCAGTAATTATATGGAGCTAGCAGATTACAATAAGGGCAGAGATCCTGGAGAGGGATGATCTGGGTTCACATCTCAGCTTTGTCACTACTCACTCTGCGACTTGGGTTAATTAACCACTCTCTCTCTGTTTCCTGAGGAGTAAAATGGGGTTAATGATAATGTTTACATTTAAAGGTTGTTCTCAGGATTTAGTAAGATAACACACTTGTGTAAAGCATTTATTACAGCAGCTGGCACATCCCATAAAGCTTGGTATCATTATTCTTACAATGACTTTAATATGAGAAAACTGAGATACAGAAGCACTCACACATTATGTAAAAGACATATTTAGGACTGAAAGTACTTTTTTAAAAAGTATTTTGACACTCTACTATTATTACTCAAAGGAAGTTGATGCTCAATACAAATTGGTTTTCTCCCCCTTATTTTATTTTTATTAATTTTTATTGGAGTATAGTTGCTTTACAATGTTGTGTTAATTTCTACTATACAGCAAAGTGAATCCGCAGCATGTGTACATACATCCCCTCTTTTTTGGATTTCCTTCCCATTTAGGTCACCATAGAGCACTGAGTAGAGTTCCTTGAGCTCTTCAGTAGATTCTCATTAGTTATCTATTTTATACATAGTACCCTACCCCATGGACCATAGTCCATCAGGCTCCTTCATGGGACTTTAAAGGCAAGAATACTGAAATGAGTTGCCATTTCTTTCTCAGGGGATCTTCCCAATGCAGGGATCAAACCCACATCTCCTGCCTTAGCAGATGGATTCTTCACCACTAGTGCCACCTGAGAAGCCTATAAATATATCAGCAGTGTATATATGTCATCTCAGTCTCCCAATTCATCCCATCACACCCTTTCCCACCTTGGTGTCCATAAGTTTGTTCTCTATGTCTGTGTGTCTATTTCTACTTTGCAAATAGTAGAATTTTTCCATAGGTATAGTATAGGTATACTACCTATACCATTTTTCTAGATTCCATATACCTGCATTAATGTATAATATTTTTTTTTCTTTCTGACTTACTCCATTCTGTATGACAGTCTCTAGGTCCCCTCTTATTCGTTTTTAACTCTAATCATTCCCATCTCTCATCATCAACTTCTAGTGATCATAGGAGACATGAAGCAGTACTCAACTACCCTGTAGGGGGTAAAGATCATTGGTAGATTTTTATATCCTTTCATAAAGATTTCAGATTTCAAACTACTCTACAGTTTCTTTAAAATAACAGTGGGGGGACTATTGAGGGATTAATGGGGGCCTGTTCTGTTCCTCCCATGCAATTATTTCAGAGAGAAAGAGCAAATTTGGTGTTATGACTCAAAGAGATGGTTCCAAAGGGAAAGTTAGGTTCAAAGGTTCAAATGCTGACCTATTCAAAATTTCAGTGTGTCTGACTATTAGGGAGAATTTGACAGTGGGGTTAGAGCAGAAGATGCTCCCTTGGCCAAAGGATATTAATTTGACAATAAGTCAAACCAAGAATTCATCAAAAACAATGATAAATGACTATATGTTGAATATGTCACCACCCAATTTTTTTTATATTTTTAACATACATTTTTGGGAAGTAGGATGTATGGCAGAAATAACAGTTTTTTAGACTAAGATAAAACCTGTATTGTAGTTGTGTCTCTGTTTATAAGCTGTGAAATTTGGGGCATAACATTTCACCTGTGTTTTATTTGCCTAATTTATAAAGTTGAGATTGTAATACTTGTACTGCCTCCTTCACAGAGATGTGTGTGATAATACATATAATATTCCTTTGAGAGCTATAAGACTGAATATATATGTAAGGTGTTACTAGTGCTGATTGGTTAGAACATCTTTAAATGTCTTCAGATTGTAATATTTTAAGTATCTCAAAGGACATAAAGTAAGATTGCTTTTAATCACAGCATCAATACAGCTAATGACAATTTTCCCATAATGCTTGTGTTGAGGCTTGTACGTGAAGCTATCTGTGAGTTCACAGGGCCCTAGAGGTTTAGAACTAGTGAGATAATTTGACTCAAGATTTCTCTGCCTCATTAGATTTACATTAAATCAGGAGACTGGAAGAAAATATACTCTTTGATCATGAAAACCAGATTCTTTCCACCTCTAAAATAGTTTCAAGATATTGGGAATATTTACCTAGTTCTCTCAAGTCTTTATTTACCACTTGCAAGCATTCTGGTAAGGCAAGGAGCAAAATTTATTAGTATACCAGCTGAATATATATATATATATATATATATGTGTGTGTGTGTGTGTGTGTATATATATATATATTTTCCAATAAATATATTTATTTACAATAAGAAAGAATTATTTTCATACATTTCAAAATCATAGTATCTGAGTTAATTAATATCCAAAGCACTATTGAAAACATTATTGTGCCTTGTGAGTTTGTTTTTAAAAGATTCAAGCCAAATTGTTGAGATATATCTTATGTGATTTAAGAATCAGAGGTCAAGGCTATTATGAAAGGAAGGGAGAGGGGAAGGAATGAACAAAAGAAGGAAGGGAGGAAGTAAGGAAAATACTAATTTTTTTGAAAACTTCTATGTACCTTGCTTTGCATATAATGAGTAACTTAATCTCCTTGAAAATCCTGTGACATGGCTCTTTTTGTTTGCATTTTACAAAAGAAAAAAAAGACTATTGCTCAGAAAAATTAAACATGTTGCTAGGTCTTAACATGTATGTAGTGATTGTAATTAAATAAGGCTTATCAAAGCCTCATGCTTTTTTGTACATGCTGTTGGGACAAATACATATAAAAGGTACCATTTGCTGATTAACTGCTATAACTAACTTGTCCACAGTGCTTTCCATGGGTGAGACTTTGATGCTAAGTGCCTTATGTATTTCAACTCATTTGATTCTTGCAGTGATACTGTGCGGTAGAGACTATTGCCAATCAAGTTTACAGATGAGGGAACTAAGCAGAGATAGGTTAAACAACTTACACAAGATTACTCAGCTAGAAAATATTAGGGCTGGAATTCAAATTCTGATATTCTGGCTCTAGAGTTCCTTTCTACATATGATTTTTTTAATCCCCAGAACAACTCTCTAAAGTAAGCCTTGTCTCCATTTTACAGATTGTTGTTGTTCAGTCACTAAGTTGTGTCTGACCCTTTGCACCCCCATGGACTGTAGCACGCCAGGCTCCCCTGTCCTTCACTATCTCCCAGAGTTTGCTCAAACTCATGTCCATTGAGTCTGTGATATCATCCAACCTGTCACCTCCTTCTCCTCCTGCCCTCAATCTTTCCCAATATCAGGGGTTTTCCAATGGCTCAACTTGTTCCCATCAGTACTAGAGCTTCAGCTTCCACATCAGTCCTTCCAATGAATATTCAGGGTTGATTTCCTTTATGATTGACTGGTTTGATCTCTTTGCTGTCCAAGGGACTCTCAAGAGTCTTCTCCAGCACCACAATTTGAACACAGACATTCTTTGGCACTCAGCCTTCTTTGTGGTCCAGTTCTCACATCCATACATGACTACTGGAAAAATCACAGCTTTGACTAGATGGACATTTGTTTGCAAAGTGATGTCTCTCCTTTTTAATATGCTGTCTAGTTTTGTCATAGCTTTTTTCCCAAAGAGCAAACATCTTTTAATTTCATGGCTTCAAGCATGAAGTTATTTTGAAGATCAAGGAAATAGAATCTGTCACTGCTTGTACTTTTCCCCCATTTCTTTGCCATGAAGTGACGGGACCAGATGCTATGATCTTAGTGTTTTAAATGTTGGGTTTTAAGCCAGCTTTTCATTCTCCTTTTTACCTTCATTAAGAGGCTCTTTAGTTCCTCTTCATTTTCTACTATTAGATTGATATCATCTGCATATTTGAGGTTACCGATATTTCTTCTGGAAATCTTGATTCCAGCTAATGATTCATCCAGCCTGGCATTTCACATGATCTACTCTGTATATAAGTTAAATAAGCAGGCTGACAACATACAGATTTGATGTACTCCTTTCCCAATTTTGGAACAGTTCACTGTTTCATGTGCAGTTCTAACTGTTGCTTCTTGACTTGCATATAGGTCTCAGGAGGCAGGTAAGGTGGTCTGGTATTCCCGTCTCTTTAAGAATTGTCCACAGTTTGTTGTGTGACGCAATTCCTAATTTTACAGATTAGGAAACTGAAATTCCAGTAGCTTTCAGCCCTGAGATAGAGTCCAGGTTTCATTCACTCCTCTCCAAAAGTGTTCCCTTATGCCTTTCAATATCATTGAGCAGGGACTAAGGGAAAGATATCATTTAATCTTTGGTCCTGTTTTTAAATTTTTGACCTCAATTCCAGAAGGAAAGAAAAACTGGCTTGTTGATTTTTTTGTACCCATCAGGGTTTTTCTCAAGTGCCAGAACATTTGAGACAAACTCAGCGATACTGTCATGCGGTTATAAATGCAGGATCCAGAGGCAGAAGGAATTGAGTTGTTAGTCTTGCTTTCCACCTATTGGTTTTGTATCCTTTGACACTTACTTAAACTTCTAGGCTTCCAGTGTTCATCAACGAAGTAAAAAAATAAATCACAGAGCTATCTATGTCATAGGGTTTTGATGGAGGTTCAAATGAGTTAATACTGATAAAGCCTATAAATACTTGTAAGTACCCATACAGTCTAATCATTCAACTACTTTCATTAAAAAGATGTAAAAGTTAAAAAAAACAACAACAACAAATAGTCACATCTTATCATCATCATGATGACATCAGTTTAACTATATTCACTCAGATATTCAGTCGCTTTTCAATATTGTCTATCCATCACTATGTTCTAGGACTTAACTTGTCAAAGGTAAGGAGAATACAGACTCTGAACTTCAGTAATTTCTTACCTCCCTAGTAGGGCATTCCACAAAATGTATACTACAGAACTTTATGTGCGTGCATGTTCAGTTGTGTCCAACTCTTTGTGACCCTATGAACTATAGCCCTCCAGACTCCTCTGTCCATGGGATTTTCCAGGAAAGAATACTAGAGTGGGTTGCCATTTCCTCCTCTAGGGGATCTTCCTAACCCAGGGACTGAAACTATGTCTCCTTCAGAACCTTAATCCTTCCCAACATTTCACAAGGAGAGTGTTTCACAGAATGTGTCTGTAGAGTATCTGCTTATTAGAGATTCTTACCATGCATTGTATATGAAGAACTCCAAGAAGACCAGCATTAGCGTTATCTACAAATTTGTTTTAATTCAACATTTCTCTAGCTTAATTATTGAGGGGTACTTTTTCCCCCTGCTACATGAATTAGTATCCCATAAAATTATTAGTATAGTAAGGATAATTTTAAGTAAATATAATTCCTTTCCAAGTCTAGGATCATCTTTACCATTTTTCTGGATTCCATGTGTATGTGTTAATAATCTTACCTAAATATTATATCCCCTTGGAAAGAATATGACACAATATACTTACAAACAAGTATGAAAGGAGTTCGTAGAAGAATATGGATCCATTGAGAAATGGATACATGAGATAATGTAAAGGTGGAACAAATATGAAAGGTCAATTAGATGGGGTTTTTTTGCTTCAGCATTTTTCAGTAAATAAACTTTTAGATACTTTTTAAACAACAGGAAAAATGTAATTAGGCTTGCTTGGAAGAGAATGGATAGAGGAAATTTTTCAATAGAGTATGATTCCCTGGCACACTGTTAGAATCTTTGCCATTTGTTTAATACTGTTTGCATACCTACTTACTTTATCTCATTATTTAATGAGCACCTAATTTAAAAAGATACTTTGCTAGGGACTGGGAATAATATGGTAAAAATGTTGGACCTGGTTTCTGTTCTCGTGAAACTTAAAGATGGGTGAGACAGAGAAATCAACAGACAGTTGCAATATAATTTGGTAAGTGATTTGTGGGAGAAATGAGGCAGCATCTAGGCCTAACTGGATCTGTATACATTTTAGAAGCTGTGAAACAAATGATTGTTATCTTTATATTTTCTGAGTGGTGGTTGTTCCCAACTGGCCTTAGCCAAAAGACTATCTTGCTTACTTAGTCAGACTTGAGCTTGACTCTAATAAATCCAAATGAGTTAGGATATAAATTTATACCATAGTAATGTAGTTCCAGTGCCTTATGATCTGTCATGTTCAAAGCTATCCAATATTTCAAGGAGAAAGATTTAGCATATATATACATCTTTCTGAAGAGAAAGACTTGACATACTATTTTGTATACCTCATGAGAAAGAAGTAAAAAACTGGAAATCATGAAGAAAAAAAGGTCAGAGAGGAGAAGAAACTAATACATATTTTTTTATTGTAAATATATGCTAATAAGTATTCAGTTAAGAGCAAAGTGACTGTAGTCACATAGAAAGGAACTAAACAAGAATTTGAGTTACTGTTTGAATCAAAAATGAAGTAGGTCAAATTGCATGTAATTCATTCTGTTTAAATTCGAATAAAAAGATTTTTTTCTGCAGTGAGCTATCAGATCATGAAGTACCTTTCTCGAGGAAAGCCTGGTCTTGACAAGGATTTAAAGATTTCATAGCTTGATGCATTTTAAATAGGTCAATTCACTCATGATGAATGTGTCCTTTTCCAAAACTGAAGAGAAAATTTCAAAGAAGAAAAGCAGTGAGATGTCAGTTACAAGCTTTGTGCTCAGAAAGAAGTAGCAAGAACACCCCTCTGCCTCCCAACTCTTCTTAACCTTACCCATAACTCAAAACATACAAAAGTACTGTCTGTGACCGTGTCAAGAATGATTAAGTATACTGCCAAACATTCCATGATTAAACTTTGGT
This sequence comes from Capra hircus, assembly GCF_001704415.2. Classification (NCBI taxonomy): domain Eukaryota; kingdom Metazoa; phylum Chordata; class Mammalia; order Artiodactyla; family Bovidae; genus Capra; species Capra hircus. The sequence continues at coordinate 24,867,253 of NC_030835.1, forward strand.
CAGTGGACAATATGCTAAGGACAAAACTCTTTGGTGCATAAAATAAAGACACCCAGGGCAGGAAATTTCATGGAGTTACGGTGCTTAGTCAAGAAGGCTTAAGGAAAAAGCCATATTGCCAACATAATAACTATTTCAAGAAAAATTCTGCTGGGAAAACAGTTGTAAAAACACTGGAGATGGGGCACTCCTTTATTATTACATTTGAATTACTAGACTTTATTTTTTGAAACAGTATTAGATTTGCAGAAAATGTGAGCACATAGTATAGAGTTCCATACTTCCTTGCCCTACAGTTTTCTCTTTTAACATCTTGCATTGATGTGGCATATGTGTTATATTAATGAACAAACCTTGGTCCATAATTATTAACTAAAGTCCAGAGTTTACATTAAGATTCAGTCTGTGTTTTACAGTTTTATGGGTTTTAAGAACTGCATATTGTTATGTGTCTATCATTATAGTATCGTACAGAACTGTTTAACCGCCGGAAAAATGTCCCTGTGCTTCACTTATTCATCTTTCCCTTCTCTACTTGCCTCCTCATTTCCTAACTGCTGGCAGACATTGGTGCTCGTACTGTCTCCATCAATTCAATTCAGCTCAGTGGCTCAGTCATGTCTGACTCTGCGACCCATGAATTGCAGCACGCCAGGCCTCCCTGTCCATCACTAACTCCCAAAGTTCACTCAAACTCACGTCCTTCGAGTTGGTGATGCCATCCAGCCATCTCATCCTCTGTCGTCCTCTTATCCTCCTGCCCCCAATCCCTCCCAGCATAAGAGACTTTTCCAATGAGTCAACTCTTCGCATGAGGTGGCCAAAGTACTGGAGTTTCAGCTTTAGCATCATTCCTTCCAAAGAACATCCAGGACTGATCTCCTTTAGAATGGACTGGTTGGATCTCCTTGCAGTCCAAGGGCCTCTCAAGAGTCTTCTCCAACACCACAGTTCAAAAGCATCAATTCTTCGGTGCTCAGCTTCCTTCACAGTCCAACTCTCACATTCATACATGACCACAGGAAAAACCATAGCCTTGACTAGACGGACCTTTGTTGGCAAAGTAATGTCTCTGCTTTTGAATATGCTATCTAGGTTGGTCATAACTTTCCTTCCAAGGAGTAAGCGTCTTTTAATTTCATGGCTGCAATCACCATCTGCAGTGATTTTGGAGCCCAAAAAAATAAAGTCTGACACTGTTTCTACTGTTTCCCCATCTATTTGCCATGAAGTGATGGGACTAGTTTCCATTATCTTAGTTTTTTGAATGTTGAGCTTTAAGCCAACTTTTCACTCTCCACTTTCAATTTCATCAAGAGGCTTTTTAGTTCCTCTTCACTTTCTGCCATAAGAGTGGTGTTATCTGCATATCTGAGGTTATTAATATTTCTCCTGGCAATCTTGATTCCAGCTTGTGCTTCATAGTTTTCTCCTTTTCCAGAATGTCATATAGTTGAAATCATATACTATGTAGCTTGTAAAACTTACCAATCTATGTTTAGGGTTCTTCCTTTCTTTTTGTGGCTCAATGCTTATTTCTTTTTATTGCTAAATAATATTCTATTGCATGGATGCACCTTGGTTGTTTATCCATTTATTTATGGATGGATATTCTGGATGCTTCCAGTTTTTGGCAATTATAAATAAAAGTACTAAAATATCTACACACAAGTTTTCATGTGGACATGTTTTCAACTCAAGTACATACTTAAAAGACTGATTGCTGGATTGTATGATAAATGTACACTTACTTTTGTAAAAAACAGCCAAGCTGACTTCCAAAACTGTTTCATTTTTCATTCCCACCTGCAGTGAATGAGGGTTCCTGTTGTTCCACATCCTCACAAGCAGATACTGTCATTTGTTTTTAATTTAAGCCTTATTGATAGCTGTGTAGTTGTATCTCATTGTTCAGTTTTCAATTCCCTAGTAACATGTAATGTTACTTTTTACTTAGCTTGTTTACTTTCTTGAGTGTTAAGACTTCTTTGTATATTTTGAATATGTTCTTTATCAGATGTGCTGGGTAATTATTTCCTCTCAGTGTGTGCCTTGTCTTTTCATTCTTTCAACAGTATCTTTCACAGAGCAGAAATTTTCATTTATTTAATATGCATCTTATGAATATTTTCTTTTATGGATCACATTTTTATTGCTATAACTAAAGTCTCACTATCAAATAGAGGTTATTTAGAATTTTTCATACATTTTCTTCTAGAAATTTTACAATTTTGAATTTTACATTTGTCTATGATTCATTGTAAGCTAATTTTTGTAAAAGGTACAAGGCCTATGACTAGATTGAATTTTTTTTTATATCTACTTGTTCCAGTACCATTTGTCAAACAAATCATCCTTTCTGCATTTCACTGTTTCTGTTCCTGTGTTAGAGATCAGTTCAAGTTAATTGAGACAGATTATCTCTGAGTGTTCTAGTCTGTTTTATTGATCTCCCTGTCTTTTCTTTCATTGATACCACACTGTCTTGATAGCTGTAGCTTTGTAGTGAGTCTTGAAGTTGGATATCATCAGTCCTCCAACTTTATAGTTGCTGTTCTTTTTCTCCTTTTATTTCTTCTATTTCTTCTTCTTCTGCTACCCCTTTCTCTTCTTTCTTCTTCTACATTTTATTGTTTATTATGGAATTTTTGCCTTTGCTATATGAAATTTAGGAGCAGTTTGTTGATGGACAGAAAATAACTTACTGTGGTTTTTATTTGTATTGCATTGAATTTATAGATCAAGTTGGAAATAATTGATATTTTAATAATATTGAATTTTCTTATTCATAAAAATGGAATATTTTTTCAGTTATGTATATCTGCTTTGATTTTTTCCCCACTGGTGTTTTATATTTTCCACACAAAAAAACTTTATATATTTGTTATATTTTTTGCCTTATTATTTTCATTTGTTTGTTAAGTGGTATTGTGCTCTTAACTTCAGATTCTACTTGTAAATTACTATTATATGAAAAAGTGATTCAATTTTATATATTTTGAGTCCTATAACAACCTTGCTATAATTGCTTATTAAGTCCTATAACAAGCTTGCTGTAATTGCTTATTTGTTAGCATTGTTGTTGATGTTGTTTAAATTCTTTTGGTTTTTCTACTTAGAGAATAATATCTGTGAACAAAACAAAAATGATATTATTTTATCTTTTTTCTCGATATGTATAAATGTTGTTTCCTTTTCTTGTCTTATTCACTATGAGGTGTTTCAGCTTGATATTGAGTAAGACAGCATCATTCCCTTCTTCTCAATCACAAAAGGAAAGCACTAGTTTGTCACACTAAATATGATAGTAGCTCTATATCTTTTATAGATGTCCTGAATTGAGTTGGAGAATCTCTCCTCTGCTCTCAATGTGCTGGAAGACTACTTTGTGACTTTCAATTTTTTTTGTTTTTCATCACGAATTGTTGTTCTATTTATTCATGCTTTTTCTGCCTGGATTTAATTTATTCATGCTTAATTTATTCAATTTATTCAAAAGCTTGTTCAGTTTATTCAGTGCTTTTTCTGAATGGATTCAATTTATTCCATGCTTTTTCTGCATGGATTAATATGATTATATGATTTTTCTTCTTTACTTTGTTGATGTGATGGATTACTTTAATTAAGTTTTTTGAATATTAAGTGAGACTTGCCTACCTAGAATAAATCCCATATGATCATATAGTGTGTAATTGATATTTATACATTATTAGATTTGATTTGCTAGTATTTTGGTGAGAACTTTTGTATCTATATTCGTGGGAGATACTGGAGTGTAGTTTCCCTTTCTTGCATGGTCCTTGGTTTTAGTAGTAATGCTGGCCTCAAAGGTTGAGATATATGGTGAATCCTCTGGTTTTCCTGGAATAGATTGTAGAGAACTGATATAACTTCTTCCTTAAATATTTAATAGAATTCACTCTTGGAACCATATGACCCTTGTGCTTTCCTTTTTGCAAGGTTATTAGTTATATAATCAGTTTTTAAAATATAGGTCTATTAAGATTATCTATTTCTCCTAGATGAGTAGTGTTTGTGTCTTTTGAGCAATCAGTCCATTTCATTTAAGTTATCACATTGGTAGACACAGATTTATTCATTATATTTCATTGCTATCATTTTAAAGTATATGAGATTGATAGTGATGATCCTTCTTTCATTTCTGCTGTTAGTAGCTTGTAGTTTCTCCCTTTTCTCCTGAATAATCTTTCTAGGTATTTAACAATTCTATTGATCTTAAAAAAACTTTGCTTTCTTGATTTGGTTATTTTGTGTTTTAAGTTTCATTGATTTGTGTTGTGATTTTTATTATTTTTTAGATTATTCTTAAATTGCTTAAATTATTCTTCTTTCCATATTTTCCTAATGCAGAAACTTAGATTATTAGCTTTAGAAGTTTTTCAAATATATGCATTCAGTGCCATGAATTTCCCTCTAAGCCTTGTTTTTACAACATCCCACAGATTTTGATAAATTACAGTTTCATTGTTTCAGGTATATACAAAGTCCCCAAGTTATATATACATACATATATATATATATGTATGAATGTATGTATGTATATATATATATGTATGAATGTATGTATGTATATATATACACAAACACATATTCTTTTTCAGGTTATTTTCCATAATAGGGCATTATAAGATTTTAGATATAATTCCCTGTGCTATAGAATGTCCTTGTTGCTTATTTTATATATAGCAGTGTATACCTGTTAATCCTGAATTTCCAATTCATTCCTCCATCCTTTCACCTTTGGTAATCCTGTTTTTTTTTTTTTTTTTTCTGTATCTGTGAGGCTATTTCTGTTTTATAAATAGGTTCCTTGGTATCATTTCTTTTTAGAGTTCACATATAAGTGGTTTCATATGGTATATGTCTTTGTCTGACTTACTTCACTTAGTATGATAATCTCTGATCCATCCTTATTGCTGCAAGTAACATTGTTCTACTCTTCTTGTGGCTGTGTTGCACAGCACAGTACTCCATTGTGTATATATACCATATCTTCTTTATCCTTTCATCTGTCAATGGACATTTTAGTCGCCTTCATGTCTTGGCTATTGTTAGTAGTGCTGCTATGAACATAGGGGTGCAAGGATCTTTTTTAATTAGTTTTCTTCTTTTCTAGACATATGAAGAGGTGAGATTGCTGGATCATATAGTAATTCTATTTTTAGTTTTTCTTAAGGCATCTCCATACTTATCCATAGTTTCTGTGCCATTTTCATTACTAAGAGTATAGGCAGGTTCCCTTTTTCCTACACCCTTTCTAGCATGTGTTATTTATAATTTTTTTAAAATGATAACCATTCTGATAGGTGTGAGCTGGTACCTCATTGTATTTTGATTAGCATTTTGGGCTCAAAATCACTGCAGATGGTGACTGCAGCCATGAAATTAAAAGACACTTACTCCTTGGAAGGAAAGTTATGACCAACCTAGATAGGATATTCAAAAGCAGAGACATTACTTTGCCAACAAATGTCCATCTAGTCAAGGCTATGGTTTTTCCAATGGTCATGTATGGATGTGAGAGTTGGACTGTAAAGAAAGCTGAACACTGAAGAATTGACACTTTTGCACTGTGGTGTTGGAGAAGACTCTTGAGAGTCCCTTGGACTGCAAGGAGATCCAACCAGTCGATCCTAAAGGAGATCAGTCCTGGGTGTTCATTGGAAGGACTGATGCTAAAGCTGAAACTCCAGTACTTTGGCCACCTCATGCGAAGAGTTGACTCATTGGAAAAGACTCTGATGCTGGGAGGGATTGAGGTCAGGGGGAGAAGTGGATGACAGGATGAGATGGCTGGATGGCATCACCGACTCGATGGACATGAGTTTGAGTGAACTCTGGGAGTTGGTGATGGACAGGGAGGTCTGGCGTGCTGTGATTCATGGGGTCACAAAGAGTCAGACATGACTGAGCCACTGAACTGAACTGAACTGAATAATTAGCATTGTTGGGCATCTTTTTATGTGCCTGTTGCCCATGTGCATGTATTCTTTGGAGAAATGTCTATTTAAGTCTTCTGCCCATTTTTCATTGAAATTTTTGTGTGTTTTTTTTTCTTTTTTTCAGATTTTATTTTATTTTACTTTACTTTACAGTACTGTATTGGTTTTGCCATACATCAACATGAATCTGCCACGGGTGTACACACGTTCCGCATCCTGAACCCTCCTCCCACCTTCCTCCCCATACCATCCCTCTGGGTCATCCCAGTGCACCAGCCCCAAGCATCCTGTATCCTGCATCAAACCTGGACTGGCGATTCATTTCTTATATGATATTACACATGTTTCAATGCCATTCTCCCAAATCATCCCACCCTCTCCCTCTCCCACAGAGTCCAAAAGACTGTTCTATACATCTGTGTCTCTTTTGCTGTCTCACATACAGGGTTATCGTTACCATTTTTCTAAATTCCATATATATGTGTTAGTATACTATATTGGTGTTTTTCTTTCTGGCTTAGTTCACTCTATAATCAGCTCTAGTTTCATCCACCTCATTAGAATTGATTCAAATGTATTTTTTTAATGGCTGAGTAATACTCCATTGTGTATGTGTACCACAGCTTTCTTATCCATTCATCTGCTGATGGACATCTAGGTTGCTTCCATGTCCTGGCTATTATAAACAGTGCAGTGATGAACATTGGGTTACCCATGTTTCTTTCAATTCTGGTTTCCTTGGTGTGTATGCCCAGCAGTGGGATTGCTGGGTCATAAGTTCTATTTCCAGTTTTTAAGGAATCTCCACACTGTTCTCCATAGTGGCTGTACTAGTTTGCATTCCCACCAACAGTGTAAGAGGGTTCCCTCTTCTCCACACCCTCTCCAGCATTTATTGCTTGTAGACTTTTGGATCGCTGCCATTCTGACTGGTGTGAAATGGTACCTCATTGTGGTTTTGATTTGCATTTCTCTGATAATGAGTGATGTTGAGCATCTTTTCATGTGTTTTTTAACCATCTGAATGTCTTCTTTGGAGAAATATCTATTTAGTTCTTTGGCCCATTTTTGTTTTTTTAATTTATATCTCTATAAAATGTATATTTTGGAAATTAAGCCCTTGTTGATTGCATTATTTGCATATAGTTTCTTCCATTTTGTAGGTTGTCTTTTCATCTTGTTTATGATTTACTTTTCTGTGCAAAAGCTTCTAAATTTAATTAGGTTCCATTTCTTTATTTTTGCTGTTATTTCGATTACTCTAGAAGATAGAGCCAAAAAAATGTTTCTATGCTTTATGTCAAGGAATGTTCTGTGTATGTTTTTCTTTAGGAGTTTTAGAGTATCCTTTCTTATATTTAGGTCTTTAATACATTTTAAGTTTATTTTTGAATATGGTATTAGAGAATATTCTAATTTCATTCTTCTGCTTGTAACTGTCCAGTTTTTCCAGCACTACTTATTGAAGAGACTATCTTTTCTCCATTGTATATTCTTGCCTTCTTTGACATAGATTAATTGACCATGAGTATGTAGGCTTATTTCTGGACTTTCTGTCTTGTTCCATTGATCTATGTGCCTGTTTTTGTGCCAGTACGATACTGTTTTGATGACTGAATACTTGTAGAATAGTCTGAAGTCAAGGAGCATAATTCCTCCAGCTTCATTTTTCTTTCTCAAGATTGTTTTGACTATTCTGGGTCTTTTGTGTTTCTATACAAATTGAAAAATTTTTTGTTTAGTTCTGTGAAAATTACTGTTGGTAATTTAATAGGTATTATATTGAATCTGTTGATTACCTTGAGTTGTATGGTCATTTTGACCATATTGATTTTTCCAATCCCAAAACACAATATATCTGTCCATCTGTTTATGTACTCTTAAGTGTCTTTCATCATACTCATAGTTTTGAGAGTAATGGTCTTTTGCCTTCTTAGGTAGTTTATTCCTAGATATTATACCCTCTTTGATGCAATGGTAAATGGGATTGTTTCCTTATCATCCCTTTTAATAGTCTGTTGTTAGTGTATAGAAAGGCAACAGATTTCTGTGTGTTAATTTTGTATATTGCAACTTTACTGAATTCATTAATGAATTCTTGTAGTTTTTTGGTAGTGCCTTTAGGATTTTCTATGAATAGTATTGTGTCATTCCAGTTTCAATTCCATTTATTTGTTTTTCTTCTCTAATTGCTGTATCTAGAACTTCCCCAACTGTGTTGGATAAAAGTGGCAAAAGTAGGCATCCTTGTCTTATTCTGGATCTTGGAAGGAATGCTTTCAGCACTGATATGATGTTATCTATGTGATTGTCATATCATCCTTATATTATGTTAAGGGATGTTCCCTCTATGCCCACTTTCTGGAGAGTCTTTTTCTTTTTAATCATAAATAGATGTCGAATGTATGTGTATTTAGTGTATTATTTAGTCTACAAGTTGTTGGTAATTTTCTAGGAATTTTTATTTATTGATATCTGATTAATTCCATTTCGATCTAAGATCATACTTTGTATAGTTTGTGTATTTTTAAATTTGTTAAGGTGTGTACTTCTCAGACATTTCCAAGAAATTGAAGAGAAGACACCCAAACTCAATTTTTGAGACTATCATTATGCTGATACTCAAACCACAGTAGGACAGTACAAGAAAAAAAAAATATAGGCCAAATTATCTAATGAACATAAGAAAAAAATCCTCAACAAATTAGCAAACCAAATTCAACAGCATACTGAAAGGATCATGCACCATAATCAAGAGAGATCTATACCTGAGTTGCAAAAATAACTCAATATATGCAAATTAATACAATCAATCATGGAGCAACACTAATTTGAACTGTATCAGTCCACTTATATGTGGGGGTTTTTTCCATAAATATATACTACTATACAACACAATCCATGGTTATTTGAATACACAGATGCAAAACTGCAGATACAGAGGGTTGACTAAAGTTATTCACTAATTCCCTAATTCCCACACTGTTCAAGAGTGAACTGTATACGTGACATATCACATTAATAGAATGTAGAACAAAACTCATACAATCATCTTAAGAGATGCAGGGAAAACACCTGACCAAAAAAAAAAAAAAACATTCTTTCATAATAAAAGCTGTCAACAAATTAAGTATATAAAAATTCTTCTTAAGAGCATAATAAAGCTATTTTACTCAATGGTGAAAATCTGAAAGTTTTTTTCTGAGATCAGAAATAACAGAAGGGTGGCCACTCTCACCTGTTTTATTCAACATGGTACTGGAAGGCTTAGCCAGAGCAATTAGGCAATAAAAAATCAAAATAAAAGGCCTCCAAAATGGAAAGGAAGAAATAATTTTTTTTTTCTGTTTGCAAGTGACTTGATCTTATATATAAAAAACCTAAAAATCTCTATGAAAAAAAACTGTTGAACTAATAAATGAATATCCATTATACTTGTAGGATACAAAATCAATATTTAACAATCTATTATATTTTTATAAACTAACAGTGAACTGTCTGAAAAAGAAAACGATCCCATTCATAATGTCATCAAAAAGAATAATATACTTGAGAATAAATTTAACGAAGAAGGTGAAAGATTGTATACTGATGACTATAAAGCATTAATGAAAGAAACTGAAGATGATACGGATAAATGAAAAAAAAAATCCTGTGCTCATGAATTGGAAAAATTAACTTGTTAAAATTTTGATACTACCCAAAGTGATCCACAGAATCAGTGTAATTCCTATCAATATTCCAAAAACATTTTCACAGAAATAGAAAAAATAATCCTAAAATTCATATGGAACTATAAACAACTCCCAACAGTTAAAGCACTATGGAGCAAAATGAAAAGTCAGAGGCTTCACACATCCTGACTTCAAACTATATTACAATGCTACATTAATCAAAACAGTTTTGTGCTGACATAAAAACTTACATGCATACCAGTGGAACAAAATAGAGAATCCAAAACTAAAACATCACATTTGCCATCATCCTATCTTAACAAAGGTGGTTCAGACAGTAAAACATCTGCCTACAATGTGGGAGACCCGGAATCGATCCTGGGTTGGGAAGATCCCCTGGAGAAGGAAATGGCAACCCACTCCAGTACTCTTGCCTGGAAAATCCCATGGATGGAGGACCCTGGTAGGCTACTCCATAGGATCATAAAGAGTCGGACACGACTGAGCAACTTCATTTTATCTTAACAAAGGGCTTCCATCATGGCTCAGATGGTAAAGAATCTTGCCTACAATGCAGGAGATGTGGGTTCAGTCCCTGGGTTGGGAAGACACCTGGAGAAAAGGAATGGCTACCCACTCCAATATTCTTGACTGGAGAATTCCATGTACAGAGGAGCCTGGTAGGCTATAGTCCATGGAGTCACAAAGTCAGACACAACTAAGCAACTAACATTTTCACTTACCTTCAACAAATGTGTCAAGAACAAAATAAAAAATAGGGAAAGGACAGTCTTTTCAATAAATGCGGCTAGGAAAATTGGATATTCATATGCATAAGAAGAAAACTGAGCCCTTAAACCACAAATCAAAACTTAAACATAATGAATTAAAGAATGTAAGACCCGAAACAGTACCTAACAATCAGTAGAAAACAAGGAAAAAATTTTGGCACTCTTCTAGGCAGTAATCTTTTGGATATGACACCAAGATCACTGGCATCAAAAGCAAAAATAAGAAATGGGACTACATCAAACTTAATAGCTAAGGCAGCAAATCAGCAAATTGAAAAGGCAACCTAGGGGACAGAAGAAAATATTTACAAATTATGTACCTGATAAGGGATTTTTATCCAAAATATATGAAACTCATACAACTCAATGGCAAAAAAGCAAACAACCCCACTTAAAAAATGTACAAAGTACCTGAATAGACATTTCTCTAGGAAAAAAAAAAAAAAAGACACATAAATGGCCAACAGGTGTACACAAATGTACTCAACTAGTCATCAGAGAAATTCAAATCAAAATCATAATGAACTCTCACCTCTGTGTAATAACAGGCATAACAAAATAGTAAAATATAACAGACATGTCTTTGCAAGAATGTGAAGATATGGGAATCCTGTAACACTGCTGGTAGGAATTTAAATTGGTACAGCTGCTATGGAAAACAGTATAAAATTTCTTCCAAAAAAAGTTGAAGTTGAAAACTACCATTTGATCCACTAATTCTAGTTCTGGATTCATATCCAAATAAAATAGAATCAATTTCTCTAAGAGCTATCTTCACTTCTAGGTTCATTGCAGCATTATTCACAGTAGCCAAGCTATAGAAATCATCTAAATGTGCATTGATCAATGAATGGATGTAGATGTGCTTTATGTATATAAAGATTATGAAGTGTTGTTTAACCATGAAATTTGAGAAAGTCTTGCCATCTGTGACAACTATCTTGTCCCTTATAACCTTGGTGCCATTCCTTTTACTGATCAATATGCTATAATCACCGAATGCATTGTTGATATTACTAGTATTAATTCAATTAAGAATGTGAAAAATAAAATATTTTATTTTACATTCACTTATTCCTTCTCTGATGCTCCTTTGTATATCTAAGTTTCTGATCTACATATTTCCCTTCTTATTGAAGAACTTCTTTTAGCATATTTTGCAAGGCAGAGTTATAAATTCACTGTTTTTGTTTGAGAAAGTCTTTATTTCTCATTCACTTTTAATGGATAATTTTGCAGGATATAGAATTCTAGGTTGATGTTCTTCCTTTTAATAGATAATGTATTTCACTTCACTGTCTTGCTTGCCTGGTATTTTATGAGTCCAGTGTAATTCTTATTCTTATTTCTCTCTAGGGAAGGTGTTTTCTTCACTGGCTTCCTTTAAGATTTCATCTTTGACTTTGTTTTTTGTAGTTTGGATACTATGTGCTGCGGTGTAGATATTTTGGTACATATCCAATTTTATATCCTCTAAGCTTCCTGGATCTGTGGTTTGTATCTGTTATTAATTTTGGAAAATACTAAGCTATATCACTCAAAATATCTCTCTTCTTCTTTTCCTTCTGATTTGCCATATGTATACCTTTTGTAACTGCCCCATAGTCTTGGGGCTTGTTCTACTCATAAAAAAATAACTTTCTGGTTGCCAGGGGGAAAAGTTGGGAGAAGATATAGTTAGGAAGCTTGGGATGGGCATGTACACACTGCTATATTAAAAATGGGTAATCAACAAGGACACACTGTGTAACATATGGAATTCTGCTCAATGTTTTATGGCAGCCTGGATGAGGGGTGGCAGTGGGTGGAGAATGGATACATATAGCATGGCTGAGTCTATTTGCTGATCACTTGAAACTATCCCAACATTGTTTGTTAATCAGCTATACTGCAATACAAAATAAAAAGTTTTGTAAAAATTAAATATATTTTTTCCCATTTTTATTTTGGTTTAAAAAATTTCCATTGACATATCTTAAAAGTCATTATTTACTAGGCTGTGTGCAGTGTATTGATAATTCCATTTAAGATATTCTTCATTTCTTTTATGTTTTTTGAGTTTTAGAATTTCCTTTTGATCCTTTTTCAGAGTTTTTCTTTAATTTTTTTTTTACATCAAAAACATTTTGTATTAGGGTATAGCTGATTAATAATGTCATTGTCATCTCAGGTGAACAGCAAAGGGACTCAGCCATACATACACATGTATCCATTCTCATTCTCCCCAAAATCTTCCTCCTATCCAGGCTGGCACTTAGCATTGAGAAGAGTTCCATGTGCTATACACTAGGTCTCTGTTGGTTATCCATTTTAAAAAACAGCAGTGTGTTAATGCCCTTCCCAGACTCCACAACTATCCCTTCCACTGGGCAACCATAAGTTTCTTTTCTAAGTCTGCAAGTCTCTTTCTGTTTTGTAAGTTCACTTTTATCATTTCTTTTTAGATTTCACATATAAGGGATGTCATATCATATTTCTCCTTCTATGTCTGACTTACTTTACTAAGGTTGAGTTTCTCTAGGTCCATGCATGTTGCTGCAAATGCCATTACTTCATTCTTTTTAATGGCTGAGTAATGTTCCATTGAATATATGTACTACCTCTTCTTTATCCATTCCTCTATTGATGTACATTTATGTTGTTTCCATCTCTAGGCTATTGTAAACAGTGCTGCAAAGAACACTATGTGCATGTATCATTTGGGGCCATTCTTCTCTGGATATATGCCCAGGAGTAGGATTTCAGAGTCATATGGTAGCTCTATTTTTGTTTTCTTAAGGAACCACCATGCTGTTCTCCATAGAAGCTGTACCAATTCACATTCCCACAAACAGGGCAAGAGGAGTCCCTTCTTTCCAGACACTCTCCATCACTTGTTTTAGAATTTTTAATGACAGATATTCTGACCAGTGTGAGGTGATATCTAATTGTGGGGTTTTTTCTTTTAATTTTTGGCTGCACTGGGTCTTTGTTTCTTTGCAAGGATTCTCTCTAGTTGTGGAGAGTGAGGGCTACTTTTTGTTCTGGGTGTGCTGTGCAGTGATTGCTCTTGTTGCAGAGCACAGGATCTAGGTGAGTGAGCTTCAGTAGCTGTAGCATGTGGGCTTTAGCAGTTGTAACTCATGGACCTAATTGCTCCATGGCATGTGAGATCTTCCCCAATCAGGGGCTAAATTCATGTTCCATGCAGTATCCACTGCACCACCTGGGAAGTCCTCTCACTGTAGTTTTGATTTGTGTTTCTCAAATAGCTAGTGATGTTGAACATATTTGCATGTGCCTATTGGCCATCTGAATGCCCTCTTTGAAGAAATGTTTATTCAGGTCTTCAGTCCATTTTCTGAGTGGGTTTATTTGGATGCTCTTAAGCTTCATAAGCTGTTTATAAATTTTGGAGACTAATCCCTTATCAATCACACCATTTGCAAATATTTTCTCCCAATCTGTTGGTTGTCTTTCGTTGAAGAGACTGTCTTTACAGCATTGTGTAGTCTTGACTCCTTTGTCATAGATTAATTGACCATAGGTGCATGGGCTTATTTCTGTGTTTTCTATCCTGTTCCATTGCCTATATTTCTATTTTTGTGACAATACCACACTGGTTTGATGACTGTAGCTTTGAGTATAGTCTGAGGTCAAGGAGCCTGAATCCTCCAGCTCTGTTTTTCTTTTTCAAGATTGCCTTGGCTGTTTGGGGTCTTTTGTGTCTCCTTACAAATTCGCAGTACATGAGCGGTGAACATCCAAATAAGAAAAGGCAGAGGAACCAGAGATCAAATTGCCAACATCCATTGGCTCATCCAAAAAAAAGATCTTCATGACCCACATAACCATGATGGTGTGATCACCCACCTAGAGCCAGACATCCTGGAATGTGAAGTCAGGTGGGCCTTAGGAATCATCACTACGAACAAAGCTAAGGAGTTAATGGAATTCCAGTTGAGCTATTTCAAATCCTGAAAGATAATGCTGTGAAAGTGCTGCACTCAATATGCCAACAAATTTGGAAAACTGAGCAGTGGCCACAGGACTGGAAAACGTAAGTTTCCATTCCAATCCCAAAGAAAGGCAATGCCAAAGAATGCTCAAACTACAGCACAATTACAATCATTTCACATGCTAGCAAAGTAATGCTCAAATTCCCCAAGCCAGGCTTCAACAGTACATGAACCATGAACATCCAGATGTTCAAGCTGGATTTAGAAAAGGCAGAAGAACCAAGATCAAACTGCCAACATCCGCTGGATCATAGAAAAAGTGAAAGAGTTCCAGAAAAACATCTACTTCTGCTTTATTGACTATGCCAAATCCTTTAACTAGGTGGATCACAACAGACTGTGGAAAATTCTTCAAGAGATGGGAATATTAGACCACCTGACCTGCCTCCTGAGAAATCTGTATGCAAGTCAAGAAGCAACAGTTAGAACTGGACGTGAAACAACAGACTGGTTCCAAATAGGAAAAGGAGCATGGCAAGGCTGTATATTGTCACCCTGTTTATTTAATTTATATTCAGAGTACATCAGGTGAAATGCTGGGCTGGATGAAGCAAAAGCAGCAATCAAGATTTCTGGGAGAAATATCAATAACTTCAGATATGCAGATGACACCACCCTTATGGCAGAAAGCAAACAAGAACTAACAAACGTCTTGATGAAAGTGAAAGATGAGAGTGAAAAAGTTTACTTAAAACTCAACAGTCAGAAAACTAAGACCATTGCATCTGGTCCCATCACTTCATGGCAAATAGACAGGGAAACAATGGAAACAGTGACAGGCTTTATTGATCTCAGACAGTCTTGAGCTCCAAAATCACTGCAGATGGTGACTTCATCCATGAAATTAAAAGACACTTGCTCCTGGGAAGAAAAGCGATGACCAATCTAGACAGCATATTAAAAAGCAGAGACATTAATTTGCCAACAAAGCTCCGTCTAGTCAAAGGTATGGTTTTTCCAGTAGTCATGTACAGATGTGAAAGTTGGACTATAAAGCAAGCTGAACAGTGAAGATTGGATGCTTTTGAACTGCGGTGTTGGAGGAGACTCTCAAGAGTCCTTTGGACTGCAAGGAGATCCAACCAGTCAATACTAAAGGAAATCAGCCCTGAGTATTCACTGAAAAGACTGATCCTAAAGCTGAAAACTCCAATATTTTAGCCACATGATGTGAAGAACTAACTCATTGGAAAAGACCCCGATGCTGGGAAAGATTGAAGGTAGAAAGAAGGGGATAACAGAGGGTGAGATGGTTGGATGATATCACCAACTTGATGGACATGAGTTCAAGCAAGCTCCAGGAGTTGGTGATGGACAGGGAGGCCTGGTGTGCTGCAGTCCATGGGGTGCAAAGAGTCGGACATGATGGAGCAACTGAACTGATATCACTTATGCCTTCTGCCCTGTCTTTTTTTCCCCCCTCCTTTGGCTATTCTGGGTCTTCATTGCTGTGCATGGGCTTTCACTAGTTGTAGCAAGTTGGGGTTACTCTTCCGTGTGAGCCATGGGTTTCTCACTGTGGTGGCTTCTCTCATTGCAGAATACAGTTTCTGGATGCACAGGCTTCAGCAGTTACGGCTCCCACACTCTAGAGCTTGGGCTCAGTAGTTGTGGTACATGGGCTTAGTTCCTCTGTCACATGTGGGATCTTTGCAGCACAGGGATCAAACTGTGTCCCCTGCATTGTCAGGCAGGTTCTTAATCACTGGTCCATGAGAGAAGTTTGTTTGTAATTTTTTTTTTGAAAGCCAAGCATTGTGTTGGGTATGGAACTGAGGTGAAAGTGAAAGTCATTCAGTTGTGTCCAACTCTTTGAGACCCCAAGGACTTTACATTACAGTCCACGGAATTATTCAGGCTAGAATACTGGAGTAGGTAGCCGTTCCCTTCTCCAAGGGGTCTTCCCAACCCAGGGATAGAACCCAAGTCTCCCTCATTGCAGGTGGATTTTTTACCAGCTAAGCCACAAGGGAAGCAAGGAACTGAGGTAAGTAAACTTTAATAAAATTTTCTGTTAACCTCATGATATGTTTGTGTCCCCACACCTACATTCAAATATTGATGTCCTAATCCCCATGTGAAGACACTCACAGGTAGGGTCTTTAGGAGATAGAGTTAGATTAGGTCATGAAGATGAGGCCGTCATGATGGAATTAGCAACCTTACAAAAGAAGAAACTCAAAATGTCTCACTCTCTCCATGAGCATGTACCAAGGAAAGGCCGTGTGAGGACATAAGAGAAGATAACCATCTACAAACCAGGAAGAAGTCTCTCTTCAAACTCTGAATCTACTAGAACCTTGATTTTAGACTTCACAGTATCCATAACTAGGAACAGTAAATATCTGTCGTTTAAGGCCTGCAATTTATGGTATTTTGCCATAGCTTCCCAAACCAGCTAAGACATCTGGGTAAGGGCTGTGTTTTATTTAATGTTTGTTGTAAATATGGTTACCACCAAGGGTATAGTTTTCTCTCATTTTCTTTTTTTTCTTCCCATATTTGTCTCTGTGTTTTCCTGTGAACCTTTTCTTAAGTAGAGTCCATGTCTTATAACTAATAGCTCTTTTATGTGTAATCCACTGTTATTATTCAGGAGCCCTATTGATGTAGGGGCAAAATGTTAGGGAGGAGAAATGTTCTATAATCTTACAATTAAATCTCAGCTTTTTTAGTTTGTTTGAATCCCTAGGCTGTAACGTCAAAAATATTCTTTAGCCTTTTTCTTCTTCCCTTACATGAAACAGAAATGAGCCTGGAGTTTTTTCATTGCCTTTTACCCATATCACATAAGCCTTTGGTAATGTGATTTTCTTTAGAAGGTAGGCCATTTTTATGGAAAAAATATCTGCTCCTCTTTCAAAACTATTACTGTTTTCCTTCTGTGCCTGAAACTGGAGGGAATTTTTCCTCTAATATTCCCTATCAAAGTTTCTTCCCCACAGAGGGGGAAGAAAAGAATGTGTATAAAGTGTAGGTTTCCTTCTATGACTGATCCTTCAAGAATTGTTAACTCTCAAGGAAGAAGCACAAGCTGGAATCAAGATTGCCGGGAGAAATCTCAATAACCTCAGATATGCAGATGACACCATCCTTATGGCAGAGAGTGAAGAGGAGCTAAAAAGCCTCTTGATGAAAGTGAAAGAGGAGAGTTAAAAAGTTGGCTTAAAGCTCAACACTGAGAAAACGAAGATCATGGAATCCAATCCCATCACTTCATGGGAAATAGATGGGGAAACAGTGGAAACAGTGTCAGACTATTTTGGGGGGCTCCAAAATCACTGCAGATGGTGACTGCAGCCATGAAATTAAAAGACGCTTACTCCTTGGAAGAAAAGTTATGACCAACCTAGATAGCATATTCAAAGGGAGAGACATTACTTTACCAACAAAGGTCCGTCTAGTGAAGGCTATGGTTTTTCCTGTGGTCATGTATGGATGTGAGAGTTGGACTGTGAAGAAGGCTAAGCACCGAAGAATTGATGCTTTTGAACTGTGGGGTTGGAGAAGACTCTTGAGAGTCCCTTGGACTGCAGGGAGATCTAACCAGTCCATTCAAGGACATCAGCCCTGGGATTTGTTTGGAAGGACTGATGCTAAAGCTGAAGCTCCAGTACTTTGGCCACCTCATGCGAAGAGTTGACTCACTGGAAAAGACTCTGATGCTGGGAGGGATTGGGGGCGGGAGGAGAAGGGGACGACAGAGGATGAGATGGCTGGATGGCATCACTGACTCGATGGATGTGAGTCTGAGTGAACTCTGGGAGTTGGTGATGGACAGGGAGACCTGGCGTGCTGCGATTCATCGGATCACAAAGAGTCAGACACGACTGAGTGACTGAACTGAACTGAAGTTCATTTACCTACAGCATCTAACAGTTCATTAAATTAGTGTTTAAATGTTCCTACTAGTTACTTGTTCTATCAGATTTTGCCTCAGTTAAGCTAATTCTCCATATCCTCCCTCTCTCCAGACCTAATGGGACTGTTTACTCTGTGACCTCAATTATCTGACAGATTTAAGAAAAGTCATTGCTTTTCAGATTGTTCAACTTTTTCTTTGCTGTGGGGATAGGAATGATGATTTTTCAACCCTATACTGTTGGAGATGAAATTAGATGCTCCCCCCCTTGTCTTTTAAAACAACATATGTATTATTATTCTTTTTTTTTTTTTTTTTTTTTACTGCACTGGGTCTTTGTTGCACATGAACTTCTCTAGGACTCTAGATTCTGCATGCTCAGTAGTTATGGTGTCTGGGCTTAGTTGCAGTATGTGGGATCTTAGTTCCCTGTCCAGGGATCAAACCTGAGGCCCCTGCACTGGGGGCACAGAGCCTTATCCACTGGACCACAAGGGAAGTCCTTCCTTGGCTTTTTATTTGGAAGTCATCCTTGTCCTAAAGGCTTGGACCTTCATCTCTCTTCATTTCATTGATTTTAATTGTAATAATTTGTCATTATTATTATAAATGGGCATAAATTTACTGGAGTTTATGGTTGTTTCTTAGCATATTGCCCTACCTCTGGATTTAGATTGTCAGTGAATCTAAACTACATGGTGATGTGTTAATGTTTTCCATTACCATAGAAAATAACATCATTGTGTATTTCTCAAACAATATAAGGGAGTAAATGTTAGAAGTAAGTTTTACACATCATGCTCTTTTACCTTTAGAAATACATTCATAAATTATATATGTAGAATTTTATATATACAATAGTGATTTAATATATTGATTATGCTTTACTAATTTTGATTTTAAGTACATTAAAAGTTATGCCATTCAAATATTATAACTTTATTATAGCTGTTGGCATATTCTGGGAATGTTGTTTTGATAAACAGTCATACATACAAAAATTCTGCTGTGACCAAAAGCCCATGTAGAACCACAGTAAAAAGAAAGGATGCGTTGTAAAGAATGCTCAGTTGGTGAAATGTTAGTCGCCATTCATTAAAAAAAAAAGAAAAAAAGATTTATAGAAAAATATATTTGACAAATTCTTAATCTATTTCTACAGACTTGTTTACCACAAAACTTTGATCCTTATTAAGCGTATATGCAGTTTGAATTTCTGCAAAGAATTCCTTTTTCAATGGAATTATTATTATTAAAGAGTGTTTTAGGAAATGTAAATTGGCAAATTCTGCACCAGATCATTCTTTTTAGATAGACTATGTTAAGATTAATTAATTGTATTTATTTGGCAGAAAGTCTTCTCAGTGTGTGACTGGATTCCTGCAAATGATGGACAACCGCATTGCTATGGTAACAAAGGAAGTAAGGTACTTCCAACCAGGGATGCTTCTTTTCATGTAGACAATCTGTCACCAGGTTTCTCAAACTAAATTTTCTAAAGTAGATACATGCTTAGAAAATATCTTTTTTAAAAAAAATAATTTTATTGAACAAAAGTACACTAGTTTGAAAATAACATTTTTGGCAGAATGTATTATTAAAATATTGCAAGCTATTTATTACCATAGTTTCATACAATAATGCAAAGTCTTAGGTATACTGTTTGGCTTCCCAGGTAGCACTATTGGTAAGGATTCTGCCTGCCAATGCAGGAGATGTAAGAGATGCCAGTTTGATCCCTGGGTTGAAAAGATCCCATGGAATAGAAAATGGCAGCCACTGCAGCATCTTACCTGGAAAATTCTGTGGACAGAGGAGCCTGGCAGGCTACAGTCCATGGGGTTGCAAAGGGTCAGACACCCAAAGAACACACACACAGCAGCAGATATAGTGTTTGCAAATAATTTAGAAAAGTTCTTTTAATGGAATTTCTCCAAGTTTTAACTATAAATCTGAAACGTTTTTAAGGTGCAAGAAAGTATTTATATTAATTTCTTAATAAGAATGAAAAAAGGAAAGTCAGTTGACTGAAGTGGAAATTTTCAAGGCATCCAGATATTTACAGTCTCTAAACACCACTAGTTAGGAAGGCATAAAGCAGCAAAACAAAGTATAAAGTAAGCTGTTTCCGTTGTTCAGTTGCTAAGTCGTGTCCTACTCTGTGACCCCATGGACTGCAGCACACCAGGTTTCCCTGTCCTTCCGCTATTACCTGGAGATTACTCAAACTCATGCCCATTGAGTTGATGATGCATCTAACCATCTCGTTCTCTGTTGCTTGGTTCTCCTCCTGCCCTCAGTCTCTCTCAGCATCATTTTTTTCCCAATGAGTTGGCTCTTCACCTCACATGGCCAAAGTATTGGAACTTCAGTTTCAGCATCAGTCCTTCTAATGAATATTCAGGGTTGATGCCCTTTAGTATTGATTGGTTTGGTCTCCTTGCTATTCAAGTGACTCTCAAGTCTTCTCCAGCACCACAGTTGAAAAGCATCAATCCTTTGGCACTCAGCCTTCCTTATGGTCGAACTCTCACATCCACATATGACTACGGGAAAAACAATGGCTTGACTATATATAAGAAATTGAGTTAAATGCCAGTGATTTCTTTCTTTTAATCCATCTTCAAAGATGTATATGTGTGCACAAAGAAGTTGAAAAATTTTCCCCATTTGTGTTTTAAAATTCTCATTAGGAATAGCTTTGCATATAGATAAATAGCTTATCTTTGGCAATGCTCCTACCCTCCCCCTCCCAAAACAATATCTATATAGTAGGATTGGACTATATTTGTGTGACATACAAAATATTCCTCATTAATTTAAGAGAGGATCATGTATTGCGTACTCTTTTCCAAGACCATAGCCTATGTATAGGAGAAGGAAGAAATGCAAAAAAAGTAAACATAATTTGAATAGCTAAAAGTGTAGTTACTTCTTGAGATTAAGAAGACAACTGGTGCTCAAATTGGACTGTGTCAAATTTCCCTATGAAGTAGGAAGTATGATAAGTGAATATAAAGAAAGCAAGATGGGATCAATCAAGGCTTTGTAGTTAATGAGAAATTTTCCAGTTTCTTATGGACTGTTGAGTGCCTCAAAATAATATATGGACTTGTGAGTGTCATTGAGTTTATAATGACAGCTGAAGAACATTTGTCACAGAGCAAGTCAATGAAACAAAGTGATTTCTCTGTCTTACTTGGAAATTTGAAGAGGGCAAGAAGATTGAAGAGGAAGAAATATCCAAAGTGCTCTTTAACTTGACAATCACTGATTTGATATCTATTATATTTCACAAACTATGGGTGGAAGGTAAAAAGATACCACCTTGGTTTCCCATCAAGGACTAGTAAGCGTAAAAGTCCATGTAAGCAGATGATTACAATACAGAAAGTGTGTATGGAGTTTCAGGGCTTCATAGGCACTGGGAGAATGTCTCAGGAAGATAGCAGCAGTATTTCTTAAATTTAAAAATTCTGAGGCTTCAGCAAATGTGTGGCCTTCATTTGAGAGTGCTATGGAAAGCACTATACTATTGAAGTTCTGTTTGTCATGACCTTACTTTCAGTGTTGAATGAAAACCATGTCATACTCTGCATGGGTCTTTCATTACACAGACTATTGTCACATTTCCCCAGTTAAAAAGAGAGGCAAAACTCATTCTGACTAATTTAAGGCTCACTCCTAAATATATATATTGTATGCATGATAGGTAAGAGTTATATTGGTATTAGCATGACAAAGGCAGAAAAATATTTCATATTCTTGTATTACAGAAACAATCTTTCTAAGACTTAAAGTTGTTGTTCAGTCACTAAGTCGTGTCCAACTCTTAGTGACCCCATGAACTGCAGCATGCAGTTCATGCATCCTGCCCTTCACTATCCTTGAGTTTGCTCAAACTCCTGTCCACTGAGTCAGTGATGCCATCCAACCTCTCATCCTTTGTCACTCCCTTCTCCTTTTGCCCCCAGTCTTTCCCCAAATCAGGGTCTTTTCCAATGAGTCAGCTCTTTGCATCAGCTGGCCAAATTTTTGGAGCGTCATCAACACCGCTCCTTACAATGAGTATTCAGGGTTGATTTCCTTTAGGATTGACTGGTTTGATCTCCCTGTTGTCCAAGGGACTCTCAAGAGTCTTCCCCAGCACGGCAGTTCAAAAGCATCAGTTTTTCAGTGCTCAGCTTTTTTTATGGTCCAACTCTCACATCAAGACATGACTACTGGAAAAAAACATAGCTTTGACTATATGGACATTTGTCAGCAGAGTGATGTTTCTGCTTTTTTAATACACTGTTGAGGTTTGTCATAGCTTTTCTTCCATGGGGCAAGCATCTTTTAATTTCATGGCTGCAGTCACAATCTGCAGTGATTTTGGAGCCCAAGAAAATGAAATCTGACACTATTTCCACTTTTTTCCCATCTATTTGCCATGAAGTGATAGGACCAGATGCCATTTCTTCAGTTTTTGAATGTTGAATTTTAAGCCAGCTTTTTCACTCTCCTCTTTCACCTTCATTAAGAGGCTTTTTAAGATATAAAGTAATTGGACCAATAACAATTAGGTCAGTTTATATGGCACTGAGACTTCAAGGGAACTAAGCTAATAAGTGACTAAGTCCATAGAACCCATCTTTTTTTTTTTTTTAATTTTTTTTTTTTTTACTTTACAACTTGTACTGGTTTTGCCACACATCAACATGAATCCACCATGGGTGTACACGTGTTCCCAATCCCAAACCCCCCTCCCAACCCCCCCCAACACCATCCCTCCGGGTCATCCCAGTACACCAGCCCCAAGCATCCTGCACCCTGCATCGAACCTAGACTGGCGATTCGTTTCTTATATGATATTATACATGTTTCAATGCCATTCTCCCAAACCATCCCACCCTCTCCCTCTCCCACAGAGTCCAAAAGACTGTTCTATACATCTGTGTCTCTTTCACTGTCTCACATACAGGGCTATTGTTACCATCTTTCTAGATTCCATATTACTGTATTGGTGTTTTTCTCTCTGGCTTACTTCCCTCTGTATAATAGGCTTCAGTTTCATGCACCTCATCAGAACTGATTCAAATGCATTCTTTTTAACGGCTGAGTAATACTCCATTGTGTATATGTACCACAGCTTTCTTATCCATTCATCTGCTGATGGACATCTAGGTTGCTTCCATGTCCTGGCTATTATAAACAGTGCTGCAATGAACACTGGGGATACACATCGAGGAAACCACAATTGAAAGAGACACATGTACCCCCAATGTTCATAGAACCCATCTTACTTTTTGTTTTTTTTAAAAAACACTTTTAAAATATGTTATTTATTTAAGCTATGTTCTGCCATAAGTAAAGGAAGAGTCATAATTTAATAAGAATAAAGGACACTTAGGTCCTGTATACTTTTCTGGTTCAATGTGCAGAGTAATTATCTAAACCAGTGTTTTGCTATGTAATAACTTGGTAGTAGTCCAGGGTCCTTTAGTCATGTTTAGTCATTTGGAAGCTAATTCACAGGAAGGTTATATCACAGAAAGATTATCATCTCCCCAGGGAAAGGGCTCTGTCTTGATGTAGAGGTGGGAGTGAGCAGTGAGCTCGCATGTCTCATGCTTTCTTCAATGCAACTTCATTTAACATTCTCATTGCCGTCAGGGGAAGCCTGACAAGTAGGTGAGAACCTTCCAGTTACAAGCTGAACCCACCTCATCCTGGGTCAGTCAGTGTAGGCCAGCCCACCAGTGACTGGGACCAAGGTTGCCCAGAAACTCATGCTTCCTGCTACCATTTTTTGACATGGATGATCATGTCACTGGTTAAGGCATTTTTGAAATTAATAAACTATTTTTAGAGGAGTTTTAGATTCATACAAAAACTGAGCAGAAAATACATAGAGCTCCTATAAACCCCATCTTCCCCTGACCAACCCCCAGAAACTTTTCTGTTATTCATATCCTTCATCACAGTGGTACATTTATTACAATAACTGAACCTACATTGACACATCATTATCAACAACATTCATAGTTTAATGTTCATTTTTGATGCTGTACATCCTATGGATTTGGACAAATGTATAATGACCTGTATCCATTATGTAGTATCATATAGGATAGTTTCACTGCCTTAAAGATTCTCTGCACTTCAATAATTAATCCATCCCTCTTCCCTAACCTTTGGCAACCACCAATCCTCTTACTGGGAGAAGGCAATGGCACCCCACTCCAGTACTCTTGCCTGGAAAATCCCATGGACAGAGGAGCCTGGTAGGCTGCAGTCCATGGGGTCGCTAAGAGTTGGACATGACTGAGCGACTTCAGTTTCACTTTTCACTTTCATGCACTGGAGAAGGAAATGGCAACCCACTCCAGAGTTCTTGCCTGGAGAATCCCAGGGACGGGGGAGACTGACGGGCTGCTGTCTATGGGGTCGCACAGAGTCGGTCACTACTGAAGTGACTTAGCAGTAGCAGCAGTAATCCTCTTACTATCTTCATAGCTTTACCTTTTCCAGGATGTCACATAGTAATCATATCATATAGCCTTTCCAGGCTGGCTTCTTTTACTTAATGATGTGCATTAAGTTTCCTCCATATCGTCTTACTTTAATGTTAACTTGACTTCTCTAGAGTTCCACCATGAAAACATACTAGTCAACCAAAAATGGATCCCATCCCTTTAATGTCATATCTCAACCACATCTGTTGTAACTCTGAGTAACTAACAGATCACATTAATCTGAAAGACAGTCTTTCTTTTGGAATTCTGAGCATATTTTCTGAGAGTCATTCTAATTATGCTGACTTAGCTGCAATGACTAACCTTGACTTGATCACCAAGCTTCTGTTATGAATTGTGCTCATGGCTTATTCTAAATCATATGGTCACCTTTCCACTGAGATCTAGACTCATTTCAGAAATTCAGGAATTCGGCAGTTGGAGTTGATTGGAAAAGGAGAAATGGATGCAAGGGAGGTGATTAGTATTCTGTGTCATGAACTTTAAATAGACCTCATCGTTTAGTAATTTTCTGGCAACAATTTTTTCTCCTGGTTTTGTTGCTGCTGCTGCTAAGTCGCTTCAATAATGTCTGGCTCTCTTCAACTCCATAGATGGCAGCCCACCAGGCTCCTCTGTCCCTGGGATTCTCCAGGCAAGAATACTGGTTTTGTAAGAGGTGAGAAAAAACAAGCATGCTTTTCTAAAGCAAATTTTTTCCTTGCTTGAACTAGATATTAGGAATGATTTTATTTGAAAATTGAGAGTTTTTTCCTTCTGATCTAAACCTTAGTTTAATAAATACCTCTTTTACAGTATCACCTGTAATTATTTAGAGGCTGAACTTCACATTTTGCCAAATAAATTAGATTTGGCTTCAGACAGAGCCTTTCATTAAATGCTTTCTTTTCCCATGGAAGGAGATAAATGTAAGAGTGAGGGGAGACACAGGGAGACATAGGCATGGGATAAATTGTTCTCAGAACAAATTCCTGAAAAACAAAGGGACTATTTTGAACTCACACTTATCTAGATTTCATGAGTTTCACAATTATGTGTTGATTTTCTTCCAGATGAATTTGGCAGAATCAAAAAAAGATCTTTCCAAAACTCTGCCGGCTTAGATAAAAATATCATTTTTATGTAACAACAGTATTCATTTATTCTATTTAGTGTTTAGTCAAATATTGGTAAGGATTTTATTGAACAAGGAGTTATAGAAATTTAAAAACATGGGTTAATTTTATTACTTATTTCAAAACCATATGACTTGCAAAATATAGTTGGAAAATATGTTTGTGGGTGTCAAAGAACCATTAAATATTTGCATGTTGTTTAGGAAGAAATGATTACTTTTTATGTGGAACAATGGCACCATAAAATTCTGATGTAAAGTTTAGAGTTTTCAAATTAAAGAGGCAATATTAGCATACTTATTAAAGATGAGGTAGTTAAACTTAGAAAAACATTTACTTCATAACTTCCCAAACAGAATATAATGAGGCAAAATATCTATAATATGTTGATAATGCTAGTTAGTTGGGTTTCAATAGACTTGCCAACCCATTATAATTTATTTTGGGGAGAATTTATCAAGGAACATGTGGACTAGATGTGTTCAGCCCTACAGTATAAGATTTTACTTAAAGAAACCGGTTACAGAAAGCTAAAACATGAGATATTCTGTCTCTATTTCAATATTCTTTCTCTACTTCAGATATTTTGTCTAAGTCTTTCCTGGTTTCATTCCTTGGCATTCTAGTAATATCTGGTTGATATTGAGAAAAGCCACCCAGTTTTGTTCATTATAGCCTAGAACCACAAAGTAGATTTAACAGTCATGAATTATCTTTGACATAAGCAATCCAACTTACTAATAGGAAGAGACGCTCCTTACCTTTCACAAATTCAGACAAAACACAATTCAGATTATTTCACTTACAATAAACCTAAAGAAGTAAAACATATATCTGAAAGACTCTACACCAAAATACAAGTCATGTTATATCTATCTAGGTGATGAAAATATTAGCAGTTTTCATCTTCTCTTTTATTTTTTATCTATATATATATATATTTTTATATTCAACTTGGTAGTTTACTTGCTAAGTTGTGTCATGTCTGGCTCCTACAATCCCATGGACTGTAGCTCACCAGGCTTATCTGTTCATAGGATTTCCTAGGCAAGAATACTGAAGTGGGTTGCCATTTCCTTCTCCAGGGTATCTTCCCTACCCAGGGATCAAACCAGAGTCTCCTGCACTGAAGATGTTTTTCTGCAGGCAGATTCTTTACCTTAGCCACCAGGGAAGCCATTTATATTCCTATACTTGGACAATAAAAATTAAATTAAAAAAATAGAACAAAACCAGAAAGTCCACTTACCATTAAAACATAATTCATAGAATTTCCTTACATGATTTATTTTGCAATTCAAGTGAATAATATATATATATATATATATATATATATATATATATTATAATTTGGGCAGGGAGATGACTAGAGAAAGGGATTACCTGGTTTGCAAGGAGTATTATTTTAAATACACTCAAGACTAGCAGGATAGAGACATAATAGGAAAGGCAGAAGCTAGCATACTTCCTTTGGCAAATCTCTCAGCTGCTCTAGGTTAGATATTTTAGATGGTACCAGCATTTGTAAGAGCTAATACTTTATCTCTTACAAACATCAAATTATTTATTATTGGCCTTTAAAATGTTATTGTGAGAAAGCAGATTCAGTAGTTGAGTTCACTCAAATGTTCACTGTAATGCATCTACAGTGAATTTAAATTTTCTATGCATCTTGAACTCAATGACTTTTACAGTTCTCCTTTATGCATGTCTCCAACTTGAGACTCAAATTTCAGGTTGAATAATAAGCAGTTTTTTGCAGTTAACAATGCTTATGAATTGCGTGTGTCTTTGCAGTTTTGCAATACAACACACAAATGGGAAAGGATTTATTAAATTCTGAATTAAGCACATTCCCAGGACAATCTCCACAAGGTGACATGAACTGAGTAAATTAATCACTCTGCAAATATGTAGGTTTGGTCATTTCTTCTAATGAGTGGCTCAAAATGGATTGTACTTAGAATTCAGCTAACATTTAAAACATTGTCCAAACTACACTGATTTGCTGACTATTAAATAGTATGACTTCGCATAGAGGTTACCCAAGACATGGTCAATTATTTCCATCCTTGTAATTACTTTTGTTTTCCCACATTTGACAGAAATATAATTTAAAAATATTTTTAAAAATTTAATGTGAAAATATTGGAAGGGCAAGGATAGTCACTGCTGTCAAAACAGCTTTAGTGTGAGGAATAAAAGGAAAGTGGTGGAAACTTCATGAACCAAAGAAGAAATGTTCTATCTGTAGAGAGTAGCCAATACTCTTTCTCGTTTCCAGTCATTTCTTTCCAAGAAAGGACATAGACCCACTGCTAACCAATAATCTAATTTTATAAGAGAAGTAATAAATATAAAATTGTATAAAACCTCTACTTTTTATATCTTAGAAATGAAAACACTTAGAATATTTTTGGTTTTTTGTTTTGCTTTGATTTGTTGACATTGTGCAAACCAGAAACACAGAGAATTTAGAATAAAACAGGAAACATATCTCACCTTTGGGTCACCAGTGAGCTCTAATGCTGTATTATCTCCATTAGTTGCAATCTAGATTTCTTGCCCAGGTACTTTCTTACATGTGCCTGGCTAGGATGAAAACCAATATTTACTTCCATCTCTTTCACTTCCTATATTTTTATGGGAGACATCTGCCATACTTCTGATAAACAGTCTTTTTTAGATGACTTAATATATTAAAAAGTTTTAGCCGAGTCTTGAGAAGGAGGAAGCTGTTCTGTCTAAGCTCTCATAAGTAGACTCAAGTTCATTCCTTCAATGTATGATAATTTTATAGTTTCATTCTTGTTTTAAAGCATTTAACATAATAATTTAAGGTACTTTGATATGAAATTATTACCATGATCAAGTTTGTCAACATATCCATCACTTTACATAGTTACTATACTTTAGTTCTTAGACTTATTTTTAAGTTTTTGGAGAATACATAATTATTCCTTCTTGAACTTACACATAGGTGGGAAATAAGAGACACAAGTGCTAGCACTTATTTTTACATATAGATCTATAGGTTTATGTCCTAGTGATTGAAGTAGCTTATCTATGCCACTCATATTTTTCATTTCCAACATTTCTCCTATGATAAGATTTAGGGGATGGATATATGAGTAACTTTGAGAAACACATTTATTGGGTTATCTGATGATATTTGAAGTCATTCCATCTATATCTATCTAGAATATTTTGGTGCTCAAGCCAAATTCCTTGCACATCTCCCACATGAATGGTCAATCTGTTAAGCTTGTACAAGGAGTGTATTTAATTCATCTTTTTTGACTTGAAAATTTTTCCTTCATAAAAATTCCAGTTTAGCTTGTGAGTTTCTTACTATGAAGCTGGTGTAGGAATAAGTTTCCCAATAAAATAATTAAAAGTTAGAACAACACTTTGTGTTTTCCCTTGGATTTCAAAGCTCAGCAGCAATTCTTCTAGTGTCTGCCAGTCACAGCAATAGCTTCAACTGTGTCAGAAGCTGCCATGTAATAGCCCAATTCGTGAATGTAAAAGGAAATGGCCAAGGCTAGCCCCCCCAAACCTAAAGAACCACAGTTTGAAATTCAGAGAATCTGTAAAGAATAGAATTGCATACTATCATCAATAGAATCCTTTTGAAGCACTTTGCTAGTTTAAATAATGGTCAACAAATGTATTCTGTGGTTCCACGCTTAAAATTTGCATCATTAGCAGGTATATATCCATCTTGTTCTGGGTTGAAATCCACAAAACGTATTGATTTCAGATCCAATATTCACGAGCTGTTAATTTGGATAGCTTTTTCTTCTTCTTCTTTAATCTATCTTTGCACTGTTAGTCATTCAGTCGTGTCAGACTCTTTGAGACCCCTTGGACTGTAGCCTGCCAGCCTCCTCTGTCCATGGGATTTCCTGGACAAGAATACTGGAGTGGGTTTTTATTTTCTCACAAATTAGACCTTTGATACATATATATGTATGTATGTATATATATATATATATATATATATATATATATATACACATTTTTTTTTTTTTTTTTACTGGCGAGATGCCAACATCTGAAATTTGAGCTAGTTGGATTTAGTGATGATTTATGTGGGGTTGATTAAACCATCCCTGTGAATTGCTTCTTTTTCAAGAGAGTGTTTACAGTTTTCAAACATGAGCTCTGGTTTAAAGTAATCCTGTTTCACAAGATGCATTATTTTAAGGAGGGCTATTGTCTGTGTGCTTTTTTATAGTTACCTTTTAGATCTGTTCCTACTCCATCTACTCACTTGTATGGAATTTTTTGACTTACTGCTGGTGCTTAGCATTAGATAAGGGCTGGGGAGATTGGTCTGAAATGGTGTCAGTGTTAAGATGTAGAAAAACTGATGAAAAGTGAAAAGGGAAGGTTGCTCAGTTATGTCTGACTCTTTGTGACTCCATGGACTGTTGCATGTCAGGCTCTTCTGTCCATGGAATTCTCCAGGCCAGAATACTGGCGTGGGTAGTCATTCCCTTCTCTAGGGCATCTTCCCAACCCAGGGATTGAACCCAGGTCTCCCACATTGCAGGTGGATTATTTACCAGCTGAGCTACCAAAAAACTGATGAGAATTTTATAAAACCCTGGCTTGCTGACAAATGATATTCTCCACCACTACCTGCCCCCACCCCAGCCCCAGGAAATAGCAATTTTTATTTCTTTGTTCTATTGTGGTTTCTTATCTTATCCTGGCAGAAAAAGGAGACAAATTTCTTTTGAATGAAGGCCTCAGACTGAAGTTTTCAGTATTTGGAATCTTAGGCTTACTTGCAGTCATAGTAAACTCGAGGTGGTCAAGAAAGTTATTGCTGGTTTTAAAGCACAGGCCTAGGTCAGGAATTACATCACAAGAAATGTATGATTCAGAATGATATGATAGGCATAAATATCTTCAGCCATTTTATTTATGTGTCATTTATTGAGTAAAAATTTTAGCAACCTCTGCTACTTCACAAAAAGTATGCCTACTCACAAAAAATAAATGAAAACCTCCACAGGTTCAACTGAGAAGTAAATTGTAGACCTTTAAAAGAAAGCAGCCACTGCTACATATTTGCTAAATCAGAGTCCGAAATAATCAATTGCAACAAGAGGGATTTAACTTAATCAGAGTTTTATGTGTGAAAAATAAATCACTGAGAAAAATTGTGGAAACTGCATTTTAGGAAATATTTAAATTTAGATTGTATTCAAAGTTTTAAAGATGATCTGACCTTTACCAATGCGTGACCTTGCAAATACTCTGATAAGTTATATTTTGAAATGTTCTTCATAAAATGTACTCATAGTCAGTGTCTAGATGAATCATCTGTTTCTTAAATTTTTAAATAATTTTTGTTCCTGCTTTGGTTTCATACATTTTAAAAGGGCATCTATTTTTTTTTCAGTACCATTTTTCTCCTCCTGAGTTGTTATAAATTTATAGAATTTATAGAAATGTCTCTGTAAAGGAAGAAAGGCTAAAAAGTTAATGAAATGTTAATTAACCACAAACAAACAAAGATGATCATAAATCATAAAGTTTCAATCATCCTTCATCTAGAGTTCATTAATTTCCATGAATAGAAATATTTCTAGTGGGTCAAGGAAAATTCAAACGTCCTGGGAAATTCAAGGGTTAGCTAATATATTAATTATGTGGTTGTTTAGAAGTTGATAAACTGATGGAAAAAATAATGTTACATGTGATCAAAGCCAAATTATTTAGTAAAGAAGTTTCTAGTTTTATTTTAACTGGCTATTTCACTATAATACTTCCACTTAATTATATTTTGTCTGATAATCATACAAGTCTCCAGGTTGTATAAATATGCAAAAACATTAACCTAAGAAAGAACAAAGAGATTAACAAACATCTTAATTCAAATCATTTATTTGGATCAAACATTCAAATCCTTTTGCGACTTGTTTATGACTTTAGAATGTCAGATAACTACCATCTTTCTAGAATTTCATATTAGGCTGAAAGAAATATGCTATGAATTATTGTAAAGCACATAAATTTATTTTGACAGGTCATTAAATGAAATAGGAATTTTAATACTCCTTGTATGATTGGCTTAAATTTGACCTCATGCAGAAATATTATTTAATATGTATTTATGAGGTGAACTAAGGATAAAATTAAAACTTCAAGATTTTTTTTTTTTGGCCAATTTTGATCATTTGAATATTTTTACTTATTGAAATTCTTTCCACATCCTGGTCAACTCTCATAAAAATGTTTTCTGCCTGTTTCTGTCTAGATTTAGAGATAACTTTACTTTTCAAAATGTGTTGTTTTCCCTCAGGAAAGACCCTATCTAATATTGTCCTGGAAAAAATGATTATATAAAGATAAATTTGAGAGATGGGTTAAAAGACTGATTTCTAGATGCTGCACTAAAGATTGAACCAGACTGTAACTTCTGTGATATCACTCTTATTTGTCCTTGTATCTCTAGAACCTAGGAAATCAACTTTTACCAACTCATTAAATAGTTATTGAATTAACAAAAGAATAAGGTCACTAACATCATTGTTACAAATTCATTCCTTTATACATTCATTCAAGAAAGAACTATTGGGCAAAACTATTGTTCTAGGCATTGTCCCGGAGACTAAGGGCATTCTTAAGTTTGCTATGTTAGAAGTTTCCTGAGCAATCTTAAAAAGCCTTTTAAAAGCCTCCTCAGGTTAGGAAGCCAAGCCAGAAATTCATTATCAGATTTTACCTGTGGTACCTGTAAATTGGGATAAATTCATCTCTTCTAAAGATCCCCAAAATATCATGAAGTTTTGGGGCCTTCCTGGAAGTGACTTTCCTTACTGCTGTCTAAGGCTAGCACCTCTGTAAGTCAGTTGTCTGACCACCTTTCAAAAGAGCTTTGTAATCATTGCCTTCATAAAGTCATCTTTAATTTCTTAAAACTGTCTAATTTATCTGATTCAATAAGCATCACTCTCAAACATGACATTCTAGGCAAAAATTGTTTACATAACCACAGTTTCCAGTATGTGCTATTAATAAGGAAAACAAACTCTTATGAATCTATTCAAATGATGGTCTTGCCATGAAAATACTATACATAAGAATTTCTCAATTCTAGAAGGATCAAGTGAAGAGATAAAGGATATTTCTGTTTATAAAAGTGCAGTCTATTAAATTATTATGAGTTATAGATAGAACTATATAGAGCTAGAGAGAGAAGATATGGAGAAAAATAATGGATCTCCTTATATGCAGAAAATAGAATATTCAAACATCAATAATATTCCAAACAAAAGTGAAAATTACCTTTCATTTGGTCATTCAATTCTATATAACTAATTCTTATTCAACTTGCTCATGGGTTAGTAGCTTCATGAAACTATCTGCTTTTGGACTAGAGTACTGAAAATTCTAACTCAATTGAACATTATGATTTCAAAGTTGTTTAAGCAATGCCACCAGGTGCCTGCGTCCAAGATTACTTAGCATAGTTCTTTCATTTGTCTTGTTAAAGTCAATACTTTCTGGTCTGTGGCTGAACACAAAATATTTCAGAGAAGCACCAAAATGAAACAAAAGAGACAAAAAACATCTGTAGATGACAAAAGAAGAGAGTGGGGCAGTGGTTAAGAAATCCACCTGCAATGCAGGAGACTCAGGAGACGTGGATTCAATCTCAGTTGGGAAGATCTCCTGGAGGAGGAAACCAAGACCGGCTCCAGTATTCTTGCCTGGAAAATTCCATGGACAGAGGAGCCTAACAGGCTATGGTCCATGGGATCACAGAGAGTCAGGCATGACTGAAAGACTGACCACACAGAGCAGAGCTAGCTCTCATACTTGAATGCTACTGCTTATCAGATATTAGAGATTTGGGGAGAGGTGAATCAGCAGGTTTTAGCCAGTACCTGGATGATTAGAAAGCAGCTACACTTTGGTAAACACTGCCACAGAAATATCACAATGTTCTTTACCAGAGCCAAATGGGAAGAATCTCATGAAGATTAGAGAGAGAGCTTTTGAGAAGGAAACCAGGGGAAAAAGAGCACAGGTCGTGTGATTCCATTAGCGTAAAATTGTAGGAAATGTAGTATAATGTATAGTGACAAAAAATAGATGACTGGTTGCCTGGGAGAGAGGGTGGAGGGGAAAATAGATTGATTACCAAGGGACTCAGGGACAGTTTATGGGTGACAGAAATGTTGGGCTTCTCAGGTGGCGCTCATGGTAAAGAGCCTTCCTGCTGACGCAGGAGACACAAGAGACACGGGTTCAGTTCCAGGGTTGAGAAGATCACCTGGGGTAGGAAATGACAGCCTGCTCCAGTATTCTTGCCAGGAAAACTCCATAGACAGAGGAGCCTGGTGGGACTGCAAGCCCATGGGGTGGCAAAGGGTCAGACACAATTGAATCACTGAGCACTTATGTAACTTAATATGGCTGTGGTTAATTTTTTTTTTCAATTTTAAACATTTTTTTTAATTTTTTAAATTTTAAAATCTTTAATTCTGTGGTTAATTATTAAGTGATCTTCAAAGGAGAAAGATCTGATGTGAATCCTTACTTGAAGTCCCCTCTAGTCTAGAAGATACCAGATACTAATTAAATAGGTAAAATTGCATCAAAGTTAATGTTTTAAAATATCTGATATTATGGCCAATAACACTACACCTCCTTTGTGTAATATCAGGAAAGCAACACCAGGGCTCTAATAAGTAGAAACATAACCTTCATGGCTAGGGCTTTGACAAATCTCTAGAGACTTTCCATACAACATCTAAGTTCTGAAATATGTATAGCAGTTTATTTATATAAATTTAACTTAGAGAAGACTAACCAACGTTTTGGCAAGATTTCCTATGCAACTCACCAGTAGTAATACATCAAGTTGACCTATTTATCTAGCATCTTTCTTTTTGGAAGGTAAAATAACAAATCTTTGTGACTTTTTCCAGGGGACCTCTGAGAAATCTCAATTTTAGGTACAAAAGATATAATTCAGAATTCAATTTTGAGAAGATAGGTGAACAAATTCAGACTCAAATGTACATGGTTATAATATTGTAATTAAGTCACTAAGTCATGTTCAACTCTTGGTGACCCCATGAACTATAGTACACCAGGGTCCTCTGTCCTCCAGTATCTCCCGGAGTTTGCTCAAATTTATGTCCATAGAATCAGTGATGCTATCCAATCATCTCGTCCTCTGGCTCCCTCATTTCCTCTTGCCCTCAGTCATTCCTAGCATCAGGGTCTTTGCCATTGAGTCGGTTCTTTGCATCAGGCGGCCAAAATATTGGAGCTTTAGCATCAGTCCTTCCAATGAATATTCAAGGTTGATTTCCTTAGGGTTGATCGGTTTGATCTCCTTGCAGTCCAAGGAACTGTCACGAGTCCTCCCCAGCATTACAATTTATTTCTCCTTTCTACCTCTCTTTCACATTTAAAGATGCTATATATTGTACCCACCCTGTTAATCCAGGTTACTCTCACTATTTTAAGGTGATTTTATTAGCAACTATAATTGTGTCTTCAACCATAATTCACCTCTGCATGTAACCTACAGAGTCATGGGTTCTGGGAATTAAGATCTGGATATATTTAGAGTTCATTATTTTGCCTACCACAGCTAGTTTTCAGTTCATTTCAGTCGCTCACTCATGCCTGACTCTTTGCGACCCCATGAACCACAGCATGCCAGGCCTCCCTGTCCATCACCAACTCCCAGAGTCTACCCAAACCCATGTCCACTGAGTCGGTGATGCCATCCAACCATCTCATCCTCTATCATCCCTTTCTCCTCCTGCCTTCAATCTTTCCCAGCATCAGGGTCTTTTCAAATGAGTCAGCTCTTCGCATCAGGTGGCCAAAGTATTGGAGTTTCAGCTTCAACATCAGTCCTTCCAATGAACAGCCAGACCTAATCTCCTTTAGGATGGACTTGGTGGATGTCCTTTCAGTCCAAGGGAGTGTCAAGAGTCTTCTCCAGCACCACAGTTCAAAAGTATCGATTCTTCGGCACTCAGCTTTCTTCACAGTCCAACTCTCTCATCCATACATGACCACTGGAAAAACCATAGCCTTGACTAGACGGACCTTTGTTGGCAAGGTAATGTCTCTGCTTATCAGCAGCTTAAAGCAAAAGGGAAAAGTTCTGTGTTTGATCTTGTCAGAGATGAATACATCTACAAGTCTTATAAGAATATAAGAAAGAGGACAGTGAGTGAGTTTATGATGAAGTGTAGTTCTTTGCAGTAGACCATTTCTTGAAACACAAAGCAGTAGGGGATATCTAAAGTTGTTGTTGTTTTCTGGGAGCAGTGGCCCCCACTCTGGTTCTCTTGTCTGGAAAATCCCATAGATAGCGGAGCCTGGTAGGCTGCGGTCCATGGGGTCTCTAAGAGTCAGATAGGACTGAGCGACTTCACTTTCACTTTTCACTTTCATGCATTGGAGAAGGAAATGGCAACCCACTCCAGCGTTCTTGCCTGGAGAATCCCAGGAGCGGGGGAGTCTGGTGGGCTGATGTCTTTGAGGGGGTCACACAGAGTCGGACACGACTGAAGTGACTTAGCAGCAGCAGCAGGGTCCAGGTAAAGTTCAACATTGCCACTCTCATAAAATAGAGAAAAGAGTAAAGCAGAAAAAGTAAAGAAGAGAGGCAGGAACAAAAAACAGAATTTCCTGGGCTAAAGCTTTAGCTCCAAATAGCTGAAGTTTGATTTCCAGCTCTCCAACTTAAAAGGATTTTGTGGTGGTGGGGCAGGGAACTTAAATGTAGTAAACCTTAATGTCCTTATCTTTAAAATGATTATGATACAGTATCTACTTCAAGCTGTTGTTGAGAGATTATATATGAAAGTGCTTATAAAAGTGCCAGAAGATAGTTAAATGCTCAATTAATGTTATCTGTTGATAACTGATTAATGAATCACTCCAGTGAGATCTCAGTTGGATAAGAAGAGATATGATATATGTTATGTCAAGTGATCTTTCAGTTCTTAATAATTATGAAGTTTTCATGAGCCCTGGATATATAATAGAAGAAATAACTTTTGGCTTTCTTATTCTCTTCCCTTCACTTACAGTGAAGCTCCTCACAATAAAAAGCTCAGTCACTGAGATAAAACTCAATCTGTTTTTGGTACTTGAAACCTAGAAGATTCCATAGATACACTTGAAATACTAGCCAAATTGTCAAAACCAAATGCACAGGAGACTTGCTGCATTTCCCGTTCGTGTTCTATGTGTGGTGATTGGACTGATAGCATATAATTTTTCAAAAAAGTTAAAAACATGACTCCCATGCAAATATAAAATAATCATGTCAAGGGCTTACCAACCATTACTTTATGAGGGAACGATCAAATTAAAACTGTTGAGACTTTGGCTTACAGAGATTTGTATTCTAGAAAAAAAAAGTATTGCTGTGAACAGGAATCCTCTACATTGCCATCAGTTTTCTGTCACTTAGCTTCTAACTATGAGGAGCTGTAAAAATAGCCTAATCAACAGCAAGTCATCAAAGATTCCCAACCTCTTTGCCCCATAAGAGCAGACATAGAGGGTCTGCTAGGCAATCTTGAGTCTTCTCTTTTGCTGATTTTCAAGTCTTGGACAATTTGACTGATGATTCAGGACATTAAGTCAGAAGAATTGTGCCATGAGGTGAAGGTCTTGTGAGTGATTCTGAAGAGTTTATTGTGAATGGTTCCAAAAGTGCATCAAGAAGGGACTTTGCACCAGAGATAATCCCACATATGATGACTTGAAACTTTTGATGATTTAGATTCTAAAGGCAGTTGATTACTTTAGCTCATGGCCTTTATAAGTTTCGGGATGTGTTTGTGTGTGTGTGTACACATGCTTGTGTGTGTTTAACAATTTCTTTGACTTGTATTTAAGAATCAAAATGCACTGTTTACATGCATCCTGAAAGATCCTTGGGGAACAAAGTTTTTGCTAGTTGCCCAAGTCCATTTTAACAACTCTTAAAACTGATTGATTTAGTGTCTCTTATTCTTTCATGTATTATTTGTCTAACCAAAATGTTCCAGCTTCCTACATAACTTCATTGTTTCAGACAACTCAACAGAAGGAAAAGACCTAATACTTGGAAAAAGAGCTGTAATTTTTATTAGGGAGAAGAGTTAGTACAAGCAGGGTCATCTATAATTTCATCAGATTGAAATGTTTAAGCAGATTCTTCTTTATATATATATATATATATAATAGGAAAATACTAAGTTGTCTGTGAATATACAAGCTCATCTAAATATAAAGACGGTAAGGCAAGTCTGATTTTCAGAAGTCAGAAAAATTATGTGGTAGTTTGTCTGTTTTAAAGAAATGCAGCTTTGGGTCTAGAAACTGCAAAGCAGAGATAAGGAACTCCATAAATTTTGAAAAAAAGCATCTCAAGCATCTCTCTTGGGAGGACAGTGGTAAAGTCTGTATTTACTGTATGCTCAAGTACACATCATAAAATTCATTGCTTACTCTCTTTTTATTTATTTTTTCAGTAACACTTTTCGTAGAGAAGCAATAAGGGAAAACAATTGGAACATGGAAAACAGAAGAGAATGAAGAAAGCCAGCACATTAATCATTATCAGACCAGTTTATATTTTTTCCTCTTTTTTAGGGAATTATTTTGGTTTTGTCCAGCTTTGTTAGGATATAATTAGCATATTACATTGCGTAAGCTGAAGGTGTACAATGTGACGATTTATACACTTAGATATTGCAAAATGATTACCACAACGTGTTACTTAGAACACTCCCATTACCTTGCATAATTACCACTTCTTTTATGGCAAGAAAATTTAAGATATATGCTGTTAGCAAGGTTTAGGTGTATAATACAGTGTCATTAACCACAGCCATCATGCTAAACATTAGATCCTGTTTTCATCTGATGAGAAGTCTGTACTCTTTGACTGATCACTCCCCATTTTCCTCACTCCCAGGTATTGGCAGCTACCATTCTGCTCTCTGTTTCTGTGAGTCCAGCTTTTTTAGATTACAAATATAAGTGATATAAAGTATTTGTCTACCTCTAGCTGCCTTGAATGGAGAAGGCAATGGCAACCCACTCCAGTACTCTTGCCTGGCAAATCCCATGGACAGAGGAGCCTGGTAGTCTGCAGTCCATGGGGTCACTTGGAGTCAGACATGACTGAGTGACTTCACTTTCACTTTTCACTTTCATGCATAGGAGAAGGAAATGGCAACCCACTCCAATGTTCTTGCCTGGAGAATCCCAGGGATGGGGGAGCCTGGTGGGCTGCCATCTCTGGGGTCACACAGAGTCAGACACGACTGAAGCGACTTAGAAGCAGCAGCAGCAGCAGCTGCTGCTGCCTTGTATAGGTTGGTATAATGGTTTAAGTACCCATCTTCTATTCTGGTTTGCATCTTCATCCTTGTTATTTTTGCCCTTAGTATTTCACTTACTTTCTTCTGAACTCATTGTATATTGTATTTATGCAGCATTTCTAGGTGATCTTTGGAGTTAGGACTTTCAGGATTTTCTAAGCTGTTAAAACTCTTAATGATTATCTTATAATCCTTATCTCACTCTACTCAGCAACACTGGATACAGTCGACTTCCTTCTATAAAGAAAAGAAAAAAAAAAGAAAGAAAAAAATGTCCTCTTCTCTCTTCATTTCTGAGATAGAATGCTATCCTAATTTTTTCCACTTACTTGACTTTTCAATTTCTGTTTTCTTTACTGGCTATTTTCCTCTACCAAATCTTAATGGTAGCCTCCTCACTCCTTAATCTAGACACGTTTCCTAGTTTATCGCTTTTGCTAGCAGGGTTTTAATACCATCTAGATGTGACTGCTCTCACATTTATTTCTATTTCTGATCTCTATTCTCATCCCCAGACACACAGATTAAACTATGTTGCTGACATTGTCACTGGGAGGTCTCAAATGCATCTTAACCCCTTAACTTCTCTCTCATTGTTACTTCCCCAGCATTTCCCTTCTCAGTAAATAGCAATTCTATCCACCCTGGTTTTTGTGTTATAAATTGAGGAGAAAACTTTGACTTTTCTCTTGACGCTACTGTGTCATACCTCTCAATTCATCCCCATGTCCCATCAGCTTTACCTCTAAGATATAGATCTCAGATCTATCCACTTCTTTATCTTCAATGCCACGGTTTGAAATCAATCCTCAGTGAACTACTGGGCTACTCGAACAGTCTTCAATTCTGTCGCACACTTTTCACTCTTTTGGGGGGAGTGTTAATGTTAAAGGTAGTTATATGTATATATTTATATACATATGCATAATATGTAAGTACATGATATAATATTAATATGTATATAAATTATATGTATATACAACTATATACACATATATATAAATTTTCCTGGAGAAGGGAATGGCTACCCACTCCAGTATTCTTGCCTGGAGAATTCCATGAACAGAGGAGCCTGGCAAGCTACAATCCATGGGGCTGCAGAGAGTCAGACTTGACTGAGCGACTCACACACACACACACACACACACACACACACACACACACACACACTTACACACAAAATTTGTTCTGTGTCAAGTGTTTCTTACATCTAAACTCCCTTATGTCTAACCCTGTTGTTTTCTAAATATTATATCATTGGTAATTTGAATTTCATGTTAAGGAACTATTTAATAGGATTTTTTACCTCTAAATCAGTTTTTATTTTTTATATGAGATTAATGTTTTTAAACATAATTGAATTCAAACATTGTACCTATATATATTTATGTGTGAAGATATATATATATACATGTATGTGTAGAAATATATATATATATATATACACACAAACATACACATACATATTAGACAATAAAAGTGTTGGCTTATCCCTTCCACTGAAAGGCAAACACTTCAAATTAGATCTTTAAAAATATTTTTTTCACCATATACATACACATGAAAATATTTTATAACAGGATTTTCAGTTAAAAATATACAATGGCCTTTTATATTATTCTCCTAAGTTCTATTAGGACCCTTAGTAAGAGAATATGGTCACGGTATTTCTACTTTTTATATGCCTGAAATGGGAAGAACAAGAGGGAAAATAATCCATGTTTTTCGTGAGCTATTTGGAACTGTGCTTTTAAAAAGTTGATCCAAAAGTGGTTTAAATTGGCATGGGAGGAGGAAGGGGCAGAAAACCCTGTTAGAACACTATTGCAAGAAGGGACAGAGTCCAGATGATACAGAAAGTAGCAATAAGATTAGAATGAAGTGGTTGAGGTGATTATTGTAATGATTAGTGAGGGTGGGAATGAATGATGGTGTGAGAGGGAGAGGGTGCAGATGAGTTCTGAAGTAGGAAGGCATTTCCTCTAACAACACTGAAGGGCTCTCAAGAGAAGGAG
The DNA here is from genome assembly GCF_001704415.2 of Capra hircus. Lineage (NCBI taxonomy): Eukaryota > Metazoa > Chordata > Mammalia > Artiodactyla > Bovidae > Capra > Capra hircus. The sequence goes on from NC_030835.1 coordinate 24,908,565, forward strand.
CTGGGCTGGCAGGAGACGATACACTGGAAAGACATACTGTGGTCTTCCTGACTTCTTTTCCCCTGTTGAAAAAAGTGAGAATTTGAGTGAATTTATAATTTTCAGTAGAGCCCACCATGTGTTTAGGGGGTGGAAACTTTCAGTCCCATACCCATCCCCAAGGAAGGGAGAGGAGCTGGAGATTGAGTTCAGTCACCAGTGGCCTGTGATTTAACCAATCATGCCCATGTAATGTGAAGGAAATGGCAGCCCACTCCAGTATTCTTGCCTGGAGAATCCAGTGGACAGAGGAGCCTGGTGGGCTGCTGTCCATGGGGTCACACAGAGTTGGACACAACTGAAGTGACTTAGCAGCAGCACCATAATTTGTAGTACAATGTTTAAGTGCATGAATTGTATGAAAATTAGGGTTGTGCTAAGTAAAATGCAGTCTGTAAAAGAGATATTGGAAATAGAGGAGTATATCACAGTCATGTCACTTTTCCAATTCAAAATTATGTTGAGCAGCCCACCTTGAAATGTATTTTATAAGAAATATTGACTTCATTCACTGTGTTTATCAGTATAAATGCTCTCTAAATCCTCAATATTGAAACTTATTGTGGTTAACTTAGGCACTATCTATTTTGAGTAATAATGTGGATTATTACTCAATAGTAATATGAGGTCACTTAGAATTACACTCAGGGTAAATAATTTTACTAAGTAGTATGTATACTGAAAACATTTAATAATAAACCTATTTAGACATATTTATGGACATGAACTTGAGAAAATTCCAGGAGATAGTGGAGAACAGAGGAGCCTTGCACACTGTCCATGGGGTCACAAAGAGTCAGACATGACTTAGCAACTAAACAACAACAACAAACTACAGTTCATAATTATTTATGATAAATGTTGAGAAAAATATAAAAATTCCTGTTTATGAAATCAGCTACCTTATGAGATTTAATAATACTTATATATGTACATGTAGCAGAATATGATGCTTTATTAATAAGTGGATATACGTTATTCTATCTTTTTATGATTTTGCAAGAAGCAAAATTTCCACTGTTGTTGAAATGGAATATATGGTATGTAATTATATTTCAAATAGACGTACATATACATATGTATCATGTAGAAAGATGAGAATACAATTACATCAATTTTATAAAAATGATTTATGCCAACAATTACTCCACATGGGAGAGAATGGCACATTGCACTAATCACTGATCTTGAGCTCATAAATATTGAAGTAATGTCCTGAGGCTTTATGAACAAGAAAGACATTCAGTGTTTCACAAACCCTGTGACATATAATTTTAGTCTCCCTTTTAGACATTTGAAGTGATTACAGTGGTTACATTATTTCATCCTTTCTACAGTCTGTATTCTCCACAGATTTATTTAATGTACTACATAATTTACAAACTTTATAAGCTAATTATGACATGTAGATGCTCATTACAAGTCAATTTTGAAATGACAACCATATTATTTAAGTCACAAAATGTAAGTATCAAGGTAAGAGAAACAAAACAAAAATGAGAGGAGGACATCCTTCAGTCAAGAAGAAATGTTTTAAATTTTCCACCTATTCCTAATTTTTTGCTAGACCTTTGGTAGTTTCCTAAAGAGCAGTTTAAATGCTCAAGACTCTGCACATAGACCTTCCTTTATTTGGCTCTCAAAAGTTTATTCATATAATAATTACTTATAACATTGGATTCATAATATCACTTGCACTATATCTGTGCACAATTTAAGTGACATCTTTTAAGAGTAGCCTTACCCTGTGTGCTGAGTTTAGAGTCCAGCCTCCATATAAAATGAATTCCACTGTACTTCATAGAATCACTTTCACCATTTTTTCTCAAAAAGTGAAGATCAAAGGATTGTCCATCTTCACCCACACTCTCTACCCTATAGGGTCAGTTCATTTTCAAATGTGTCCCTCTGCCTACAAGGCAGGTTCTGTTGTCAGTAGGTGCTTATTCAGCTCTTAACTTTAAAAAAGTGGGATGAAGGTGTCCTATTCAATCATCTTCTCTTTCTTGTTTTGGGACTTCTCTTTACTTTTATTTGCTACTGATCCAACTGACCTGTTGCCAGAGGCATGAGTGGTAATTGGCTCTTTATTGCTTAGGGTTGATAATAGTATGTTTTAAAGTTGTATTTAGGTAATTAAATATAAAATACTTTTAAAACAAAGCCCTTAAATGTGTTTTGTTCTGTCAGTTTTATCCTAAGAATTTCCTCTCTATCTCTGATCCCAAATAGGTGAAAAATCTACTTGAAGGAAAAATAAATCTTTGCTTAAATCTGTTGAGTTTCTCCAGCTCCCTTCCTGTGCAGCCCTACTTTTCTTTCTTAGCAGGACTTAAAGACTAAGTGAGGGGTTTCTGTTATGTCAAAATAAAGCAGCCCTGCAAAGGTTCTAAAGTCAGAGCAGTTGGCTTCCATGCTCATCTGTAGCTGGCTGACAGCTTGAGCTCAAGTACCTTCCTTAATCTCTCTGTGCCTTAATACCCTTAAATCCGCTAAATGGGAATAGCAGCAAGTTTCTCAGGTGTTTTTGTTTGAGCAGCTTTATTGAGACTATAATTAACTGCACCTATTTAAAAGTAGGATTTGATAATTTTGGCATATAGTTATATGTACCTAAAGCCATCACCTCCTTACGAGGGCTCTCCACTCTACAGAGTTTATGTAATAATGTGTGTAAAGCAGAGAAGAGTCTTACAAAATGCTAAAAATGTTACTTATTTCTGTGTTCATTTTATTCCTCAAACCTCTAATTTTCTCATCAATTTTACTGGGACTGGTCGGTGAAGTGTTATCAATGACCACCATGATTGCCAGAGCACCATTTCTTTGTTCTTATTATCCTAGAAATTTCTACTATATGTGATATTGCTATGAAAAATTCATGATATAGTTAATATTATGAAGAAGTAACACTTTGTAAAGACTGAGCAATCACTGTGACTATTAAAATGACAAAATATTAAGCAAAAAAATTCATCAATTACATGTAAGTAATTGATGAAACAAACAAATTCATCAATTAAATGTAAGCATCTACCTTCTGCTGGATTCTTGGAATAAAAAGGCAAGTAGACCTCATACCTGCCTGCCAGGAATCCTTAAAAATAAATGAGAAAAAATAAAGGAAACAATTCAATGTGGTAAGAGTGATAGAATGTATATGTAAAGAAGAGTGAAGAATTCAGATTTTTATGCTCTGGAGAATCAGAGAAACTTTACAGAAGAGTCGATATTTAAGCCAGTTCATTAAGGATGAGATTGCCGGGAGAAATATCAATAACCTCAGATATGCAGATGACACCACCCTTATGGCAGAAAGTGAAGAGGAACGAAAAAGCCTTTTGATGAAAGTGAAAGAAGAGAGCGAAAATTTGGCTTAAAGCTCAACATTCAGAAAATGAAGATCATGGCATCTGGTCCCATCACTTCATGGGAAATAGATGGGGAATCAGTAGAAACAGTGTCAGACTTTATTTTGGGGGGCTCCAAAATCACTGCAGATGGTGACTGCAGCCATGAAATTTAAAGACACTTGCTCCTTGGAAGAAAAGTTATGACCAACCTAGATAGTATATTCAAAAGCAGAGACATTACTTTGCCGACTAAAGTCTGCCTAGTAATTTTCTAGAGCTCAACAATGAATATAGTAAAGTTGCAGGATATAAAATCAACACACAGAAATCCCTTGCATTCCTATACACGAATAATGAGAAAGTAGAAAAAGAAATTAAGGAAACAATTCCATTCACCATTGCAACGAAAAGAATAAAATACTTAGGAATATATCTACCTAAAGAAACTAAAGACCTATATATAGAAAACTATAAAACACTGATGAAAGAAATCAAAGAGGACACTAATAGATGGAGAAATATACCATGTTCATGGATCGGAAGAATCAATATAGTGAAAATGAGTATACTACCCAAAGCAATTTACAAATTCAATGCAATCCCTGTCAAGCTACCAGCCACATTTTTCACAGAACTAGAACAAATAATTTCAAGATTTGTATGGAAATACAAAAAACCTCGAATAGCCAAAGCAATCTTGAGAAAGAAGAATGGAACTGGAGGAATCAACTTGCCTGACTTCAGGCTCTACTACAAAGCCACAGTCATCAAGACAGTATGGTACTGGCACAAAGACAGACATATAGATCAATGGAACAAAATAGAAAGCCCAGAGATAAATCCACACACATATGGACACCTTATCTTTGACAAAGGAGGCAAGAATATACAATGGAGTAAAGACAATCTCTTTAACAAGTGGTGCTGGGAAAACTGGTCAACCACTTGTAAAAGAATGAAACTAGATCACTTTCTAACACCGTACACAAAAATAAACTCAAAATGGATTAAAGATCTAAATGTAAGATCAGAAACTATAAACCTCCTAGAGGAGAACATAGGCAAAACACTCTCAGACATAAATCACAGCAGGATCCTCTATGATCCACCTCCCAGAATTCTGGAAATAAAAGCAAAAATAAACAAATGGGATCTAATTAAAATTAAAAGCTTCTGCACAACAAAGGAAAATATAAGCAAGGTGAAAAGACAGCCTTCTGAATGGGAGAAAATAATAGCAAATGAAGCAACTGACAAACAACTAATCTCAAAAATATACAAGCAACTTATGCAGCTCAATTCCTGAAAAATAAACGACCTAATCAAAAAATGGGCCAAAGAACTAAATAGACATTTCTCCAAAGAAGACATACGGATGGCTAACAAACACATGAAAAGATGCTCAACATCACTCATTATTAGAGAAATGCAAATCAAAACCACAGTGAGATACCACTTCACACCAGTCAGAATGGCTGCGATCCAAAAATCTGCAAGCAATAAATGCTGGAGAGGGTGTGGAGAAAAGGGAACCCTCCTACACTGTTGGTGGGAATGCAAACTAGTACAGCCACTATGGAGAACAGTGTGGAGATTCCTTAAGAAATTGCAAATAGAACTACCGTATGACCCAGCAATCCCACTTCTGGGCATACACACGGAGGAAACCAGAATTGAAAGAGACACGTGTACCCCAATGTTCATCGCAGCACTGTTTATAATAGCCAGGACATGGAAACAACCTAGATGTCCATCAGCAGATGAATGGATAAGAAAGCTGTGGTACATATACACAATGGAGTATTACTCAGCCGTTAAGAAGAATTCATTTGAATCAGTTCTGATGAGATGGATGAAACTGGAGCCAATTATACAGAGTGAAGCAAGCCAGAAAGGAAAACACCAATACAGTATACTAACACATATATATGGAATTTAGGAAGATGGCAATGACGACCCTGTATGCAAGACAGGAAAAAAGACACAGATGTGTATAATGTACTTTTGGACTCAGAGGGAGAGGGAGAGGGTGGGATGATTTGGGAGAATGGGAATTCTAACATGTATACTATCATGTAAGAATTGAATCGCCAGTCCATGTCTGACGCAGGGTGCAGCATGCTTGGGGCTGGTGCATGGGGATGACCCAGAGAGATGTTGTGGGGAGGGAGGTGGGAGGGGGTTTCATGTTTGGGAACGCATGTAAGAATTAAAGATTTTAAAATTTAAAAAATAAAATAAAATAAAATAAAGTCTCCTGCTAAAAAAATTAAAAAAATAAAAAAATTTAAAAAATTTAAAAAATAGTCTGCCTAGTCAAGGCTATGGTTTCTCCTGCGGTCATGTATGGATGTGAGAGTTGGACTGTGAAGAAGGCTGAGTGCCAAAGAATTGATGCATTTGAACAGTGGTGTTGGAGAAGACTCTTGAGAGTCCCTTGGACTACAAGGAGATCCAACCAGTCCATTCTGAAGGAGATTAGCCCTGGGATTTCTTTGGAAGGAATGATGCTAAAGCTGAAATTCCAGTACTTTGGCCTCCTCATGTAAAGAGTTGACTCATTGGAAAAGACTCTGATGCCGGGAGAGATTGGGGGAAGGAGGAGATGGGGATAACAGAGGAGGAGATGGCTGGATGGCACCACGGACTCGATGGACGTGAATCTGGGCAAACTCTGGGAGATGGTGATGGACAGGGAGGCCTGGCGTGCTGTGATTCATGGGGTTGCAAAGAGTCGGACACGACTGAGTGACTGAACTGAACTGTACTGAACTGAAACATTCATCAGGTGAATAAGAAAAACTACCAAATTCAATTAGTAGAAAAATAATTGGCAAAAATATGAGTGATTTAGAGTAGGGCAAAGAATTCAGTGCACGTTAGGGATAGGCCATATAAAGAAAAGAGCCTGGATGTGAAGTTAGAAGGCTTACTCATGGCCATAATTTGATGGTCATTCAAAGGATTTTGAATTTTGGCATGTGAGTAAAATGATGTTATTGAAGGTTCTGATGCAGAGACATAACATAGACAACTTTGTATTTGAAAATACATTACTGATGTGGAGGACGAACTGAAACTAGGGAAAAAAGGGTGGAGGGAGTAAAACCCATTTGGCCACTTTTTTAGTTAATTGTTCAATCTTTGGATGAAATGAAGTTGAAGTGAAGCCTAGGCAATGAGTAGACAAGTGGGACAAACATGTATCAAAGGTAGAATCAGTAAGATTTAAAAAGAGATTGAGAATTGAAGGCATGAGAGAAGATGAAGATGATTTAATATTCTCACTTGGGAATTTCACTTGATGGTGGTGTTCTTCACCAAGATATGAAATCCAGCACTTTATTTACTGCATAGAAATAACATAATTTTATTATGAAATGTGTTCGTATTACTTATAACTTATGGACTATACATTTTAAGAAATATCTGTGAAGATAAAATTTCACTATTTTTACTGCAAAATTTAAGAACAATGTTGAAATGGATTTGCTATATAACATAGCCTTCCCTACTTTTCATAATGTAAGCAATTTTAATAAATTATACTTTGGAAATATCTTCTTGACTTCCTTTCAAGATGGAACATCATTAATCCTGAAACACTCTCCTAATGGTTCATACTCTGCTGTCATCTATTGGTGAGGCCCATCTTAAAGAATTCTGCAGTGTGCCAACTTCCCTTGGACTTGTCATATATTAAAATCAAGACAAACTTTACTCCTGGCTTTCATGCTTCAATTCTCTATCACTTTCTCAAGGCCATGTAACTTCATTCTTGTGTTTTGTGAAAACAAATGTCCCTGGTATCTTTCATCTTATATTGTGTCAAGAAGAAAGGAAAGGTATTGCATGGACTCAGCTTCCCTTTTTGCTGTGTTGACTCTGAAAATGCATCTTCAGTGATAATAGTAAAAACTCAGGGAGCAGCAATGCTAAAGAGGAGAATGTTTTCCTGTACTAAAGGAGAATCTGGGTCCTTGTCTTGATTCTGCCACTAGCTTAATATTTGACCTTGAGAAAACCATTTTACTTGCTTGATGCTCCATCTCATTCATATATATATATGAATATATATGAATATATATATATATATATATAAAGACATCTATTCTCTCTAAAACTGACTTTTTGGCAGTCTGGGTGAACGTAATTCCTATTTGCTTTGTTTCCAACTGCTTCTGAGTAGTGGATTTTAACATTTTTCAGTGAAAAGACAGTAAGATGGGGCGGGAGATGGGAGGGAGGTTCAAGAGGAAGAGGACAAGCCTATACCTATAGTTGATTCATGTTGATATATGGCAGAAATCAACACAATATTGTAAAGCAACTATCTCCAATTAAAAATTATTTTTAAAAAACATCAGATTAAAAAAAAGAGAACAAGAAACTTATTAAGAACTAATTATTTGATAGTGAAGATATTTGAACAAGTTGCAGATATATACGGCTTTTATTTAGAATTACTGATAAAGGCAAGGCTCTTGCATGTGAGGATTCATCAGCCGCCCAGGCTGTTGCATAAAGGGCAACTAGAAGCTCAGCAATAACAGCCATATCATTCTGATAGTGTCCAATTAGGCAGGAGCTGTAGAGCTCATCGGAGGGTAATTTGGAGCAGATGCCAGCATTAAGACACAGATGTAGGACATTTTTCAATGGCAATGAAATGTGTGTGGTATAGGATGGCTGATGGCTTCATCGTCGCTTTTCTTGCCATGGTTACAGTGGCAAAATGCACTAACATTCCACTGCTTTTAAGCTCTTAGATTACTCCCAGGAGCAGGCTGTCCTCCAGGTAGACATACTTTCAGAACTGAGGGTCATTACATTTTAATTTATTCAGTCTTCATGCCCTTTTCACAATCTGATATCTCACATTCCAGATGTTGGAGTCAGAATAAATTTCAGAGTATAACACCCAGAGCTTTACCCAACAGAATCAGAAACAGATGGGCAACTTTGATAACCCAGGACTCGAGTCTGGCAGAACAGTGCTCTCTCACCACTACCACTGAGAGTTTAAGTGGATAATTTCTGAGCATCAAATGTCAGTGCATTTTCTTAAAGATGGCCTATATCTAATTCTTCTCTCTTCCTGAAAAGTTAGTCTTCATTCAGTTTGAACAGCCAAGATAAACGTCACAGTTTCTTTCCTTTGAATAATACTATTCTCTTTGGATGACAAAACTTTGGAGGTTATTCATAAACCTTCCCTATCTCTCTTACTGTCTCCCTTTTGAACAACCAAACAGAACTTATGAATGCCACCTCTTTATCTGATTCATAGCCCAGCACCTTTTTAGGCAAAGACAGTGAAGGTTAATATTAGTGATAGTGAAACAAGTGTGAATGTGTGTGTGAAACAATTGAAGATAACTTCAAAACCAGGATGTAATCTATGAAAAGTTTCCTGAGAGGGTTGGACTCTGATAAAGACGAGAGGAAGCACTGGCTGAGTGGAGAGAGATTTTCCAGACTGGGTCGTAGTAGTGGTAGTGTGTTAGTTGGTAAGTCGTGTCCAACTCTTTACACCATAGGAAATGTGTACAGAGAGGATTGAACATAATTTGTCAGAAGTTCTGAATTCAAGGGAGAGTAATGTTTAAGAAGCTGAAAGAGATGAGCATAAAAGAGAAAGAAAATGATCTCCTTTCCAATGGAGGACCTTGGGAATCAGGCAGAGGACCAGGGACTTAGAGTTTTATAATAAGCATATCACCATGCTGAAAATACAACAGAGTAGAAAAAAGCATAGTCTTGGATTCTGTGAGGCCAGCAAAGAGATGACTGACTCTAGTCAGTCACTAACTCTAGTCTAGTCTGGTTAGTCAGCATAGAGATGACATACAGCATGATGCTCTCACCCCTTTGCTGTATGACCATATTCAACTTCCCTGATGTCTCAAAGCCTCAGTTTGCTTATCTGTAGAATGGATACAGTCAAGCAGCAATGACATGGCTCTGCTGTGCGAATTAAGTGCAATAATGCTTTTGAAGTACTTGGCAGAACCTGGCCCAGGGTAAGCACCCAATATATGCTGGCAATAATTCATCTTATTGTTGTCTGGCAGCTGGAGGCTGATTGCATTGAACTGGGCAGAATGACCTTCACTTGGAGCCCTTTCGAGGTTTTCCAAATTAAATGGGCTCTGATTCATTTCATGATGTTTATTGCTTTTTCCTTAAACGTTAAGGTGCTCTTTCTCTATTGAAAGGGTTCCAATTACAGACAGTAGAATCAAGGTGATTCCTAAGTCTTCTAAAGGCACTTTCTCTCCTTTGTGTGTGTGGTGTAGCTGAAATGATCCATTATGTTCATCCTCCTGAGAAGGCAGTTGGCTGTTTAGCAAAAGCATTACAAAGTAAGCTCATATACAAGCTATTATCCACTATAACCAAAATCTTTTTAAACATTATTTATTTACAAAGAGAGAGTGGGTTTTCATTTTATATCTCAGCTGCTGCTGACTTTTCCCTAGGTAAATTATCTTGCAGTATTCATGTTAAATCTCATTTCATTATATCTGCCAATCTTCCCACGCTTGTCATTCAACAAGTTAGTCATCTCTCCTGTTTACTTTTTTCTTGTTTAGAATTATCTGCACATTTCATTAATGTTAAATTTATATCATCTGCTGCTTCACAAGGATTGTTTCTGTGGAACCCACTCCTCTACAGATTCTAAGGCTATGCTGTTGACAATTCGTCAAACTTTGTTTTGATGGTTACAGGTATTTTTTCCTATGCATGTCAGGCTTTCCAAATGAAACTTCCATAGAAATGTTATATTTCTGAAAACAAGATGTACTCATTCATTAATTCAGCATTTATTCATTGCTTATTATGAGGCAGGCATTTTGCTAGGCCCTGGAGATCAAATTCTTCCTCTTAAATAGTAGCATTTTAGAGACAGAGTAAGACCTGTAACAAACAATTATAATGCAGCATAGTAATTACTTTGCCTACAAAGTATAGTCAAAGCTATGGTTTTTCCATAGTCATGTATAGATGTGAGAATTGGAACATAAATAAGGCTGGGTGCCAAATAATTGATGCTTTTGAACTGCTGTGGAGAAGACTCTTGAGAGTCCCTTGGACTCCAAGGAGATCAAACCAGTCAATCCTAAAGGAAATCAATCTTGAATAACCATTGGAAGGACTGGTGCTGAAGCTCCAATACTTTGGCCACCTGATGGGAAGAGCTGACTTATTAGAAAAAACCCTGATGCTGGAAAAGATTGAAGGCAGGAGGAGAAGGGGATGACAGAGGATGAGATGACTGGATGGCATCACTGACTCAGTGGACATGAGTTTGAGCAAACTCAGGGAGATAGTGAAGGACATTTACTGGCATGCTGCAGTAAATGGGGTCACAAAGAGTTGGACACGATTGAGTGACTGAGCAAGAGCATAGTAATTACTGTAAGAGATGTGTGAAGAATTGATATGCATACTCAGAGAGGGTAGAGATTACCTTTAAGTTAAATTTTGAGTTGGGCTTTTTTTTTTTGGCCACATTTCTTCGGCTATGGGATCTTAGTTCCCTAAGCAGGGATCAAACCAATGCCTTCTGCAGTGGAAGTGTTGTAAGAAGGGGGACCCCTTCCAAGGCCCGGAACTGGGCTTTTGTCTAACATTCAGAAATGAATTGTCCGAGGAGACACATGTGCTGATAAAGCAAGAGATTTTATTGGGAAAGGGCACCCGGGTGGAGAGCAGCAGGGTAAGGAAACCCAGGAGAACTGCTCTGCCACGTGGCTCGCAGTCTCAGGTTTTATGGTGATGGGATTAGTTTCTGGCTGGTCTTTGGCCAATCATTCTAATTCAGAGTCTTTCCTGGTGGCACACACATCACTCAGCCAAGATGGATGCTAGCGAGAGGGATTCTGGGAAGTGGACGGACATGCAGTGTCTCCTTTCGACCTTTCCTGAACTCTTCTGGTTGGTGGTGGCTTATTAGTTCCGTATTCCTTATCAGGATCTCCTGTCATAAAACAACTCATGCAAATGGTTACTATGGTACCTGGCCAGAGTGGGCGGTTTCAATCAGTGTGCTTCCCCTAACAGAAGCACAGAGTTCTATCCACTGGACCAACAGGGAATTTCCTGAGGTGGGATGGGAAAAGGAAGACTTATTGTTATAATCTTTAATGACATATATCTAACCCTGCATACTCACAATATATAAGCAATCCTAATACATACAAATACATACCCAAACCAATATGTTTCCACTGCATGCACACACACAGACACACACACACCTTTAAATTGAGTGAATTTTCTTCTCTCAGTGTATCAGGATTTGTATACAAGGTTGTTTGAAGGTATTTGAAAGGTAAATGACAAATTATACCATCTAGAACACCTGTTTCCATTGAAAACTCACTCTTTTAGACATCACTGATTCCTCATTAAAGACTCTCACCATACTGTATAAACAATGTTGTATTTATATAGATGCACTGGTCAAAGTCACTTTTTCTCACTGTAGCTTTCCTTCTTGGCATAAGAGGATATATATCCTGAAGCTTCATCCTCTTCCTTTTGTCCCTTCATTGCCTTTTTAGGATCTTCTCTGTGTTCCTTCCAGATACTCTATTTGGATAATCTTCTTAGGCTCTCTCCTGAAGCAGCCTCTCATACCTATGCAAGAAGTAGAAACAAAGGTACTCCTTTTGTCATTTTAACAAGATGCAAAGGAATTTTTAACCCTCCAGCCCACCTAGGCTCTGTAGGCACCAAAGCTGTCTCTGGTCTTTAACTTAGACTTAGCTCATAAATCCTGGAGTAATACATGGAGGGCGTGCACACCCACACATGTGTGCATGCACACACACATTATATGTATATTTATATTTTTATTTATATTATATATATCAGTTCAGTTCAGTCACTCAGTCGTGTCCGACTCTTTGTGACCCCATGAATCGCAGCACGCCAGGCATCCCTGTCCATCACCAACTCCCGGACTTCACTCAGACTCACGTCCATCGAGTCAGTGACACCATCCAGCCATCTCATCCTCTGTCGTCCCCTTCTCCTCCTGCCCCCAATCCCTCCCAGCATCAGAGTCTTTTCCAATGAGTCAACTCTTTACATGAGGTGGCCAAAGTACTGGAGTTTCAGCTTTAGCATCATTCCTTCCAAAGAAATCCCAGGGCTGATCTCCTTCAGAACGGACTGGTTGGATCTCCTTGCAGTCCCTTGGACTCAAGAGTCTTCTCCAACACCACAGTTCAAGAGCATCAATTCTTCAGTGCTCAGGCTTCTTCATAGCCCAACTCTCACATCCATACATGACCACAGGAAAAACCATAGCCTTGACTAGATGGACCTTAGTTGGCAAAGTAATGTCTCTGCTTTTGAATACACTATCTAGGTTGGTCATAACTTTTTTTCCAAGGAGTAAGCATCTTTTAATTTCATGGCTGCAGTCACCATCTGCACTGATTTTGGAGCCCCCCAAAATAAAGTCTGACACTGTTTCCACTGTTTTCCCATCCATTTGCCATGAAGTGATGGGACCAGATGCCATGATCTTCATTTTCTGAATGTTGAGTTTTAAGCCAACTTTTTCACTCTCCTCTTTCACTTTCATCAAGAGGCTTTTTAGTTCCTCTTCACTTTCTGCCATAAGGGTGGTGCCATCTGCATATCTGAGGTTATTGATATTTCTCCCGGCAATCTTGATTCCAGCTTGTGCTTCTTCCAGCCCAGTGTTTCTCATGATGTAACCTGCATATAAGTTAAATAAGCAGGGTTACAATATACAGTCTTGACGACTCCTTTCCTGATTTGGAACCAGTCTGTTGTTCCATGTCCAGTTCTAACTGTTGCTTCCTGACCTGCATACAGATTTCTCAAGAGGCAGGTCAGGTGGTCTAGTATTCTCATCTCTTCATTATTACAATATGTTTGCAAGAGCATTGGCTTTTTAGATTAAATACTGGATACGCTGTCCTCTAGCTGTGTCATCTATCGTGTTTTTAATTAGCCTCTCACATTCTTAGTTTCTTTAGATACAAACTGGAAATAATAATGCATTATGTATGGAATTGTTTATGAAAATTAATTGACAATTAGGTTGCTGCTGCTGCTGCTAAGTCTCTTCAGTCGTGTCCGACTCTGTGCGACCCCAGAGACGGCAGCCCACCAGGCTCCCCCGTCCCTGGGATTCTCCAGGCAAGAGCACTGGAGTGGGGTGCCATTGCCTTCCCTGGACAATAAGGTTAATTCATGGTAAATAGGTGGGGAAACAATGGAAACAGTGACAGAATATTTTCTTGGTCTCCAAAGTCACTGTGGATGGTGACTGCAGACATGAAGTTAAAAGATGCTTGCTCTTTGGAAGAAAAATAATGACAAACCTAGACAACATATTAAAAAGCATAGACATTACTTTGCCTACAAAGGTCCGTACCATCAAAGCTATGGTTTTTCCAGTAGTCATGTACTAGATGATAAAAAGGCTGAGTGCCAAAGAACTGGTGCCTTCAAAATGCAGTGCTGGAGAAGACTCTTGAGAGTCCCTTGGACAGCAAGGAGATCAAACCAGTCAGTCCTAAAGGAAATCAACTCAACACTTTGGCCACCTGATGGACGATCTGACACATTGGAAAAGACCCTGATGCTAGGAAAGATTAAGGGCAGGAGGAGAAGGGAACGACAGAGAATGAGATGGTTAGATGGCAACACTGACTTATAGGACATGAGTTTGAGCAAACTGCAGGAGATGGTGAAGGACAGGGAAGCCTGGCATGCTGCAGTTCATGGGGTCGTGAAGAGTTGGACGCAACTGAATAACAATAAAAAATAAACTAGATAAAGCACTTGGTATATGATATAAGTTAAATATTAATGCTCTTTTGGTCACAGTTCTCCCCCTCCTTTGTTACTTTATATAAACACAAATGAAATTTGTCATAATCTCAGATGTTCTTCTATTGCAAAGGGGGAACATTCCCCTTCTATGTCTTTTGAGTTCTTGTGGCTGTACTAATTACAAAATTGACACAAGATAGATAAATAGAGGAAAAAGGAAATGCAATTCTTGTGCATGGAGAGCTTCTAGAAATGGGCCATAAGATGTGGCCAAAGCAGGCAGCTTTTATACTTTTTGGATGAAGAAATAATTTTATGAGGAATTGAGAGGACCAAGCAAATAATGTTTGAGGTGCAAAACTAGTGACGAATCTAAACAGAGTTTTGGCTTGGGGTAATATAGAAGTCGCCAATAGTCAGACATGACTGAGCCGAATAAAGAAGTCGCCAAGAGTCAGACACAACTGAGCGACTGAACTGAACTGAATAAAGAAGTCGCAGAGTCAAACATGACTGAGCAACTGAACTGAATAAAGAAGTCGCCAGGTTTGTTGATTCCGGCTTCTTGTCCTCAGTTCCCTATCTCTGGTGATAAGGATGTCCTTTAAGTTCCAGATGAGGGCAGTGCCCCTTTCTTTCACATGAGAGATTTATTTCCTGCTTTCTGTGTCTGGGAGACAGAAAGGAAGATCAGAGTGTCCCTCTTTAATCAATATATCCAACATGTCATCCAGGTACATTTGGGGGTGGCCTATCCTGGGCCCCAACACTTCCAAAAGAAGAAGAATGTTTCTTGAAACCCTCAGGTTCAGAAGAAGAAAGCAGTAGCATTGATAGTGTACAATAGAACCTGCTGGAGACACTAAAACAATTTTAGTCTGCTGAACTCCCTAGGATTGAACAAATAATAAACTGAAAAACAGACCAATTTATGATCGTGAAATATATGTTTAGGAAAGGACTCTAGAATTATGAGCAAATAAACACATATTTCACTGGGTCCTTTTTTCAAGGTCTATTTCATGACTATAAACTAAAGGCATTGTTATTATCTAATACTAGATCAGAATTTACTGATAATAATAAATATCAAAAGGGATCACTAACAGAGAGATGAATGGCGCAGTATGTGACAGGAACCCAAGGAATATAATTTTTTAACTTATGTATTTCACTCAAATAATCATTTATATAATAAGAATTCATCTTATAAACTTGTTAAACATTTTATTAATTATTTACTTCTACAGATTTATGGTTGAAACATCATTTATAAAGTATGCTTGGTTTTGTGGGGGCAGGGGGGAGAAGTGAATTATTTTTATTGAAAACAAAGTACTCTCTAAAAGGATTAGGGTTAAATTTTTACTTTTCAAATTACTGGGTAGCCATTCCCTTCTGCAGGGTATCTCCCTGACCAAGGGATCGAACCCAGGTCTTCTGCATGGCAGGAAGATTCTTTACCATCTGACCACCAGGGAAGTTCTAATTGCAAGTATAGCTGACTAAAAATATTAGTTTCAGATGTGCAAAACAGTGCTTCCATATTTTTCTGAATTACAGCCTACTTAAAGTTATTAACAAATAATAGCTATATTCCCCAATGCTTCTTTATTTTCCACATAGCAGGTTATACCTCTTAATCTCCTACCCCTTTCTTGCCCTCTTGCTCGCTGGTGGCCACTTGTCTGTTCTCTATATCTGTGAGTCTGTTTCTGTTTTACTATATTCTCTTGTTTGTCTTAGATTCCACATATAACTGATAACATAGAGTACTGGTCTTTCTCTGACTTACTTCCCTAAAGATACTACTCTCCTGCTCTCCCACATTCTTGCAAATGTCAGAATTTCGTTTTTATGGCTAATATTCCATTGTGCATGATATATATATATATTTTTTTATCTTCTTTTTCCATCTGTTGATAGATACTTACCTAACTTCCATATTCCCATATCTTAGCTATTAAAAATAATACTGCTATGGACACTGGGGAACATGTATCTTTTCAAATTAGAATTCTCATTTTCTTCAGCTGTACACCCAGGAGTGGAATTGCTGGGTCATACAGTAGTTCGATTTTAGTTTTTTAAGGAACCCCGACTGTTTTCCATAGTGGCTGCACCAATTTATTCCGATCAACAGTGGACAAAATTTCCTTTTCTTCACATCCTCGCTGACATTTGTTATTTGTGATCTTTTTGATGCTAGCCATTTTGACAGGTTTAAGGTAGTATCTCATTGTGAGGGGGTTTTTTCCTTAATTTTATTTATTTGATTAATTATTTCTGTCTGTGCTGGATCTTTGTTGCTGCACAGGCTTTTCTCTAGTTGCAGAGAGAGTGGGGGCTACTCTCTAGCTGCACTATTCAGCTTCTCATTGCGGTGACTTCTCTTGTTGCAGAGCTCATGCTCTAAGGTGCACAGGCTTCCATAGTTGTGGTGCATGGGCTCATTAGTTGCAGCTCTCTGGCCTAGAGCACGGCCTCAATAGCTGTGATGCTTGGGCTTAGTTGTCCATGTGGGATATTCCCAACCCAGGTGTCAAACCCATGTCTCCTGAATTGGCAGGTGGACTCTTTACCACTGAGGCATCAAGAAGTCCTCATGGTTTTGATCTGTGTTTCTCTGATGATTAGCAATGTTGAATTTTTTTTTTTTTGCTTGCACCTGTTGGTTATCTGTATATCTTCTCTGGGAAAATGTCTGTTCCGATAGTCTATTCATTTTTCAATTTGATTTTTGGGTTTTTTTTGTTGTTGTTATTGAGTTGTATGAATTGCTTATATATTTTGAATATTAACCCCTTATCAATCATATCATTTGCAAATATTTTCTTTCAATTAGTAGGTTGTCTTTTCATTTTGTCAGTGGTTTCCTTTGCTGTGCAAAAGCTTTTAAGTTAGGTCCCATTTGTCTTTTTTTTTTTTTTTTTTTTTTACTTTTAAGACTAATATCAGTGTGGAGGATTAGGTAGCTTGCTGCTGCTTCTGCTGCTAAGTCATTTCAGTCATGTCCAACTCTGTTCGACCCCAGAGATGGCAGCCCACCAGGCTCGACCATCCCTGGGATTCTCCAGAAAAGAACACTGGAGTGGGTTGCCATTTCCTTCTGCAATGCATGAAAGTGAAAAGTGAAAGTGAAATCGCTCAGTTGTGTCCAACTCTTAGCGACCCCATGGACTACAGCGCATCCTTGGGATTTTCCGGGCAAGAGTACTGGAGTGGGTTGCCATTGCCTTCTCCAGGTAGCTTAAGTACCAGGTAATTAAAAGGGAATCAGGGCTTGTAACTGGAGTTATGTGACATAGACCCAATGTATGTCCAAAATATGCCAGGGAATATGGTGAGAGAGGTTCTTAATATACTGGCACTTCAAAGGAAGGAAATATGTAATCTAGTTGGGCCATAGCCAAAGATTTTATGGAGGAAGAAATATTTGGACTGGAAGTAATGGGTAAACCAACTTTGAAAAATAATTTTTAAGTTATAAAAGTGCTGAATGCTGTGTAGTTAGAATAAAACATTTTTCTAACAATCCATCTCCTGGATAGAATAAAAAGTGAACTGTAATTCCATCATCCAGGAAAACTCACTATCAAGATTTAAACATTTAATTCAGATAAGCTTTTCTTTTACTCATATATATTAATACATTGAAAATGTATTTCATATAATGACATTTTATATATATAACTGCATATATTATTTTAAAATAATATGTCATTAGTATTGCACATATTGTTAAGTATTCCTAGAATATATTCTTTTTAAAAATTGAATAGTATTCTATCATATTGATGCCCCTTGATTTGTTCAATTATCTCTATCAACAGGCTTCTCTCATGGCTTAGCTGGCAGAGAATCCCCCTGCAATGTGGGAGACCTGGGTTCAATTCCTGGTTTTGGAGGATTCCCTGGAGAAGGGAAGAGCTACCCACTCCAGTGTTCTGCCCTGGAGATTTCCATGGACTGTATAGTTCATGGGGTCGCAAAGAGTCAAACACAACTGAGCAAATTTCACTTCTTTTCACTATCAACAATTTAAGGTCCTGGATATAAATACTAATGGGTTTTGTATGATTTTAGATTTTAGAAATGGGCCTAGGAGTAAAAACAAGGAAGGGAAGTACATGAAAAAAGTTGTGAAAATGAGAATCTTCAGGGAATATTTAAGAAACAATTAATAGATATGTTTGGGCAGCAATTAAGAATATGTAAGCTGTTGTAGGAATTATCATAGTTGGATTGGGGCAGAGCCATGTGAATGGTAGAGGTTAGGTTCAGGTGTTCAGAGTTTTTTGGGGTTTGGGGGTTGCAGCGGCATTGCAGGTCTGAGCATAGCAATGAGACATAATCAGAGCAGGCTTCAGGAAAGTTCTCTTGCAAGGAGAGTGTGGGAGTGAATTGGAAAGGCAGAATGGTGAGGGGGAAGAGACAAGACAGCAGGTTATTTCAAGAGTGAAATGCAAGATAATGAGGGCTGGGACATGGGTGATGATTGTAGGAAGGGAAAGGCAAAGAAGAGAGGTGTTTCTAAGCATTTGCTATAGTGTTCTTTTCTTAATGCAAATTAAATATATTTTGGGGATACTTTGCATGGATATCACCAGCCGTTTTCTTTCTGAGTGCTGCTAAAAACTAGTAAGTGCAATATAATGACACTGCTAAAATGAAACTGTTTTTCCTTTAATAATGCTGCAGTCTCATTATACAAAATAAGCCAATAGAGAGTCACAATTCCAGTAGTTTAGAATGACCTGCTAAAGGTTTTGTGTTTGTTTTAACATTTCAAAGCTGCCTTGATAGACACAGGGTTTTTTTTCCCCCCATGTTAAATTCTCTGTAGTTTTGTCTATGTATAAATAATAGATCAATTGTTTGCAGTTGATGTTTTCCTAGGTCTGTTTTCCTGTCTAATGACTGCTTGACATGTCTTGATTGAAATTATTTATTGAGAGTTAACATCACTGAATGCTTTCCTGTTCGTTTCGGTGATAACACTTATCAACCATTTGTTTATAGAAATGTAGTCCTTTTAGAGAAGGAAGGTAATATAATACTGTGGGGAAAGGACTGGAATCAGATTCAAAAGTGTCATGTTTTAGGTAAACTGGCCACTATTCAACATTGGTCAAGGCACCAAACCACCAGACTTGGTTTCTTTGCTTCTAAATCTACTTCTACTAGTAGCTCAGAACCAGAAGTGTCAGTTTTGTTGCTACAGAACTACCACAGAACTATCACTACTGTATACCTGCTGCGACGCTTACTGCTAATAACATGGCTCTCTCCTCTTTTTTTTTCTTTTTTAATGTGTCCAGGCACATACTTCTGAGGGGCTTTACCTGCATTAGCTCTAACTTCCATGTCAACCCCATGAGACAGGCACAGTTACCTTTGTTTCACTGAAAGTGAAGTTGCTCATTCATGTCTGACTCTTTGCGACCCCATGGACTGTAGCCTATCAGGCTCCTCTGTCCATGGGATTTTCCAGGCAATAGTACTGGAGTGGATTGCCATTTCCTTCTCCAGGGGATCTTCCCGACCCAGGGATGGGACCCAGGTCTCCTGCACTGTAGACAGACGCTTTACCATCTGAGTCACTGAGGGGGAGATTAAATAACATGCTCAGAGAAGGTGGTGATTTTGGGTGTTAAACCCAGATCTGTCCACTGTGTCTCTGAAAGGCTAGAAGGGAAGTAAACTGAATCTGAGCCGCAGCTGAAGTACTACGAGGACCTATAACCTTGTGACTTTGAAAGAAGAGGACCAGAAACCTATTTCCTTTTTATATTGATGCTGAAAACTCAGTCTCTGTGTACTGGTGCCAAAACAAATCTCAAGGACAGGATTTTGGGTGAAGTAGGAAAGATTAACTTTATTGTTCGCCAGACTAAGGGGGACAGGGCAGGGCCCCACCTTTGAAAACTATGTCTCTTCAATTCAGGGGAATTAGATGAGGAGTTTTATGACTAGATTTCAAGGGTGGGGTTGCTAATAATAATAGGGTGTGTGTAGGGCCTGCATTCTTTTAATCTAATCACTGTTAATCTACAGGAGCTTCTCTGGTTCCTTTAGTCTGGCCTCAAGTGATCTTTATGGGATGAAGAATACTGACATCTACCACTTTCTGGGAGGTGGAACCAGAACCCTGCCTCAAGGCTGCACTATTATTTCTGGGCTGCTGTACCCCTTCCCTTCCTAGATTAGCAGCTTTTGGAATCAGCCCCTTTGGAACTCAAGGAAGGTCATGGAGGCTAGACAGGAACAGAAAGGCTTCCAGGCCCAGTAGCCCCACAGGATCCAAGCAGATTTCAATATTGGCAGCAGAGAAAGACAGCCTCACCTTCCTCATAGTATCTGGGCTGCAGTGTTACTAGTTTTTATACCAAGTCTTTGGACCTTTTATTTCTTTAAATAAAATTATGCACATTTACATTAATTTCTAGCCAAACTTAAAGATGGACATGAAAATTTCAGACTTCATGCTGCTGCTGCTGCTGCTGCTAAGTTGCTTCAGTCATGTCCAATTCTGTGCGACCCCATAGATGGCCCTCCACCAGGCTCCCTCGTCCCTGGGATTCTCCAGGCAAGAGCACTGGAGTGGGTGCTTCACAAACACTAATAAATCACACAAATTCTGAACTTAACTCCTTCCTCTGGTACTATTTTAATATAAGTGGTCTCAATCTGTCTGAATATCAGGGTAGACTGTGTATTTCCTGAAATTAGGCATCATATGTCTTGATTCCTACTTTATCCCTCAGTAAATATTTACAGAACAAATTACTTAATGAGTGACAGAGTGTAAACTCTTGAACAGGTTATTTTATTAAACGTAAATAATCTTACTCCCAAGCTTTTGTTTCCCATACTGGAATTGAAATGCACTCTAATTTGTTATGATTCTTATAGAAATGGGTCTAAAATAATATTAGGAAAATTTATACTACACATAACTGACAAGAAATCTAGCTACTGGTTCTTAAAGTTTTAAATACTGAAACATATCTGTAGATGTATCTGTAGGGACATTGTTATGATATAAGGAAATTTATGAAGTAAAATTAAACTTTCTTTTAAAGAGATATTTTCTGTGTATAAGAATAAGCATGGCTGATTCAAGTTGATGTTTGGCAGAAACTTAACACAATTCTGTAAAGTGATTATCCTTTGATTAAAAAAAATAAAATTGAAAAAAATCGGTATTTTCTGTATATAAGAATAAGGGTAATTTCATAACTTGGGTGACATTTGAATATCTACCTTTGAAATAGAAAATAAAAAACTTTTTAAGGGTTAAACCTGATTTGTTAGAGTTAACTCTTTAGTTGCAGTTCATTGATAAGTTTTTTTTTCCTGTTTATAATTGAAAGTCATTCTTGGTATAATCCAAGTTACCACTTTAATAAATATATTTTACTCTCAGTGAATCTTGAAAACAGAGTATCAATAAGAATGTCATTTAAAAAGACATTATAAAGCAGAGGTAATTTTTCAGATACTTAGGGCTATAGGAGACCCTAAGTAATACGTGTATACTCAGTTGCTCAGTCCTGTCTGACTTTTTGAGACCCCATGGATTCTAGCCCACCAGGCTCCTCTTGTTCATGGATTTTCCCAGACAAGAATACTAGAGTTAGTTGCCATTTTCCTCCTTCAGGGGATCCTCTTGACCCAGCGATCGAACCCACATCTCTTGCTTCTCCTGAAATGGCAAGCAGATCTCTTTCCCACTAGTGCCACCTAGGAAGTAATACATAAAGACAACTAACTTAATTTTTTAAAAAAAATCTCTTAGCTAGAATCGCAAGTAGCTTATTACTTACTGAGGCAATTTCAGGTAAAATAATGCTATTTCAGATATGGCAGGTAAAATATTTTCTCGGTACATGTTTATCCAGTAAATGAGGAATTTGAATCTTATTGAAACTTTGATCTTAAAGGCATCTTCCATTGTCTTAAATACAATTTCTTTAGCTAACCAAGTCTAAGTTGACGAATATTCCTTCTGATCCTGGTTTAGCCAAAATCATGGGTATGACACTATTCACACAAAACTGCCTCTGTTCCTCTGTGAGAAGTAGTGAGCACCTCTCTGGGAGGACAGAGGGCAGCCAAGGCAGAAGGTTAACGGACCTGACTCCTCTTGTCAAGTCCTGTCTGCTTTGGTCTACCTTTGGTGACATTATGTTAGCTGCTTGCTTTAACTGCATCCTTCTTCGATGGCTAACAACATCTCTGTGAAAAGTGGCATTTTCCTCACAGAAGCAGGTGTACTAGGCTCTACTGTGCATGCCAGCTGAATTCACTGAGGTCCTATAGTATATCAGATTAGTGGCAAAGTCATTTGAACTTTTTTTAAAAATTCTTTTTTTCAAGGAGATGAGGCTGATCTTCCTGATGTGTACATAAGCACAATCAATCATGCCAGCCTAGGTGGTTGCTCATTTTTGTTTTCCAAACCACTCACTCATTCTTTGCATTTAATTTCAGACAATGCAGAAAGAATCTTGCAGCTTCCTAGAGGCAGATTGGTTGGAAGGGCCTAGGCAGAGAGAGAAAGCAATACTTGGAAATCAAATTTGTGAGGATGTCAGAAGAGGAAGGATGTAGGTGGGGTGCAACTCACTTCTTTTTAGGCGAGTCAATTAAAATATACTTTGATGGTTTCAGTGTATTTTGGCAGACTTGCCTGAAAGGACTGAACCTGTAATTCATCATCTGATTTCCTTAATTTAAAATCATGGACACACTGATGAATAAAACATTCCATTTACCTTTCCTATTTATATCTCACACCAGATCTATCATCCATTTCTTACATTATGCTTACAAGGATCCTGCTCTGGGTGTTCTCTGCTTGCCCCTTCAGATCCACAATCCAGCCTTCTCTGCTCTGCTATGAGCCTGACTTCTATGAACTGCCTCACTGGGTTCTCCTCCCTCTATGCGGATTTGACAATGTGAAGGACAGCCCTGAGCGTGAAAGTGGGAGGGGACTGAAGTTGGTTTATTTATTACCTCTGTGTTTCTCTCATAGAATAATTGGATGCTACTGCTTTCCCCTACTGAAGGTTACAGCTTCTGTCAGCCAGCCATCTCCATGCTGATGTTTCCACATACTGCTCACTACTGATTGCTGAGTTGATACAGGTGAAATCTGAGAAGAAAGGTCAGTATTAGCTGTTCTAGTGTTAGGCTTCTCATGGTGTGAAAGGTTTAGGTCTGTATTAGGGAGTGCTTGCATTCTGGAGAATCCTCATTACTAGGTCCGGACTGGCCTGAGGAAGAAAGGGACACTTGACTATCAGAACAGCTTATGCAGGGGACTGTAAATGACCCCGCAGACAGGGAGGGCAGGGAACCAGTCCTGGCCAGAATGACCCCAACTCTTGAACACTGTGACTGATTAAAGTTGGGTTCCCACTGCTGTGTGCAAATATAAGCCACCTGGAACTATTTTCCTACCACTATCAAAAATGAATCTTATCATTAGGGTATACATTCATTTCCTGTGGCTGCCATAACATGCGTGCTAAGTCGCTTCAGTTGTGTTTGACTCATTGCCACCCTATGAACCATAGCTCTCCAGGCTTCTCTGTTCATGGGATTCTCCAGGCAGGGGTACTGGAGTGAGTTGCCATGTCGTTCTCCAGGGGATCTTCCTGATTCAGAGATGGAACCTGCATCTCTTATGTCTCCTGCATTGGCAGGCAAGTTCTTTACTCCTAACACCACCTGGGAAGCCCAGAGCTGCCATAACAAATTACCACAAACTTAGTGGTTTAAAACTACAGGAATGTATTCTCTCACAGTTCTGGAGGCTGAGAACTTGATGTCAGGGCTGTGCACCCTCTAAAGACTCTAGGAACAAATCCTTCCTTACTCCCTCCTAGCTTCTTGTGGCTTCCAGAAATCCTTGGCATTCTTTGTCTTGTAGCTACATCCTTCTAATCTCAGTGCCTGTCATCGTAAGGCCACCTCGCGATGGCTCTGTGTTTCCTTTCCTCATCTTATAAGGATACTGGTCATTGTACTTAAGCCTACTATAGTCTAGTATGACTTCATCTTAGCTAATTATGTATGCAAAGACCCCATTTCCAGATAAGTCACATTTTGAAATTCCAAGTGGATATAAATTATTTGATTACACCATTCAACCTAGTTCATGTTACTACCTATGTATGAACCTGACCAAGAAGAGAGAGCTTTTATAACAAAATTATTTGTGGATCTGAATCCATTCAGTCAGTTGTATCAGCCAACACAGTGCCTTTATTCCTCAAATGAATCTGAGTTTGGCTTTCATCACATATACCTTTATGCCTGTAGTATAATTTCTAATCAGTTATAAAATTTTGCCAGGGCAGAGTATGTTTGTGTGGGGGCAGGGAATGTTTTACTCCTGTCCTTCTTGGTTCTTTAGGCTGGTCAAATAATGAAAATTATCTAAGGCAGATTAACAGGAGGAAATCAAATTTGTTATCTATAACAAGGAATACATAAGCATAAAGGATTTTGAAAATAGGGGAAAATTAGGTATTTATGTCATTCTGGACTTGAAAAAAAGTGGTAGGGGTCTGGGGCTTCAGAAAGAAGTAAGGTAATTCACAAGGAGATAAAAAAGTTGATATTTGGTAAACAAATGTTTGTTGGACCATCTTGAGATAATTCTACACAGAGAAGACTTTGATCAAAGAGACCTTGCTAGTTTCCTCCACCTCCAACACCTAGTTCATATTTTACCATATGTATCTATGATGATAGCTTCTCCCTGGAACACGCTTTCTATGTGAAATACTTTTAGGCAGTTCAGAGGAAGTTCATAGTGCCTTGCTGAGCCTTTAGGGCCTTGCTTATTGTCAGCTTGAAGTAATCTGCTTGCCAGAAAGGTTTATCCTGGGGAGGCCTGTCCTGAAGCCCATCATTTGGAATGCAATATTTTTTGTTATTGCTGGGACCACAGATTGTGCCTTGGTGAGGCATGTAAAAGGCCAGAGGTAGTGGAAAGAAGGCAAAACTCAGTGGACTGGAACAGTTATGGCAGGGCCTCCTGATGGTCATTACGTAAAGTGGTGCTCCATGACCAGAATAATAATGCTCTTATTCACTGGGGCCTAGGATTTAAGACATTTAATAATGTATTAAATAATCACCTCCACAAGTGATTCTAATGCATAGGCATAGCTTAGAACATGAAAAAATGGAAAAAAATATAAATTTTAATGCTGACAATTCTTAACTTTGTCCCATTAACATGACATTATCAAAGGAGATGCCATGAAAGAGTAATGACTGTGTTCCAATGACGGTGTGAAGTATATTATATACATTATCTTATTTACTTCTCATGGCGGTAAGATGATTTATTATCCCCACTTTATCGACGGGGCTACTGAAGCTCAGAATCAGAAAAGTTAAATAGCTGGAAGTCAGAAAGCTAAAAAGAGACAGAGCTGAGATGTGAACATACACCGTTTTAACAAGGCCTTTGGTTATAATTATTCTGCTACAGGTATATTAAGAGGATAAAACTGGTATTTTGAAAGGTGAATGTGCTGATGATATGCAAAATGAATTAAAGGTAGATGACACTTGGCAATAAGACTAGTGAATTGGTATGTTTGTCATTATGCTTTGATTCACCAAGCAATGAATCAAATCACTGAACTGTTGATTTGATCTGTGGCTCAGCAATCAGTCAAGGAAAGGAAAAAAAGATGTACTATTGTTGAATAAGATATGCTTATGGCTTCTATGTGTGCATATCCTGCAGGACGTTTTGGGTCCCCTGCTGAGTAACCTAACTCATGTGTAAAATTGTGGCATGTAAGTCTTTTATGTATAATGTGTGTATGTATGTATGTATATATAGATATACACACACACATATATATATAGTGTGTGTGTGTGTGTGTGTGTGTATGCCTGCAATGAGGAAACACAGGAGACCTGGGTTCAATCCCTGAGTCAGGAAGATCCCCTGGAAGAGAGCATGGCAACCCACTCTAGTATTTTTGCCTGGAGAATCCCATGGACAGAGGGTCCTGACAGACCACAATCCATAGGTTGCAAAAAGTCAAACACAACTTAAGTGACTTAGCGCACACACACACACACACACACACACACACACACGTCATGATAGAAAACAATCATTGTAGCAAAGAATCTCAAAAAGTGTATTATATTTGATACTACTTCTCAAGTTTATTTACACAAGTATTCTTTCATGTTATGGTTTTAATAGAGTTTATTTGTAACTTGCAAGTGTATTTGAGTTTCTTGCGTATTTATTTTTCTTTCCATCACTAATCTATACTTGGTTGAGATAAGACCTTTAATGCCCCAGTGATGATTATTTATTATTGTATGTTGTGGCTATATACTTGGATTAGCTTTTAGGTGAAGTAAAACCCTGATTCAGTGGAGGTATAAAGACAAGCAACTTTTTATAACTTATTCTTTTTCTGAGTATATATGTTATATTCTTGGCTAATGCTGTGAGTTTTGGTAATAGAATTAATTAAAAGCTATTTTGCATATTTTACATATATTTTAATGAATATTTAAACTGTTTTATTGAAAATGTGTATTTATGTGAAAAACTGAATTATATTTACAGTCTCTTGCCTAATGTTTGGTCGTATTAACACGCAAGGTTTTAGAAAGTAAAAACAAACAGCAGAAAATGAACATTTAAAAAATCACATAATGTTTAAACACAGAGGGCAAATGGCCCAACAGAAAACACCATTTCTTCAACTACATTTCTTTCTCTCTTTTTCTATAGCTAGCCAGTCCTCTCCCTTCCCTGAGATTATACATAAAGCATTTTTATTAGAGACAGTGATATTCGGTCAACATAATGATGCCATCAATTTGGCCAGATACCAAAATCAATGCTCTCACTATTTGTCCAGCATCTGTGACGCTGAAGACAGGGCTTTCTGTTTACTCCATAAATTAAAGATCAAGTAGCACAGGGAGAAAGCTGGAGAAACTGATTCCCAAGAAGCAACAATAGGTTTGTTTCCCCCCTGCCGCCCCTTCTGTTGTAGTAGTGAAAGCTTTCTGAAGAAGCATCACTCATTTCCTTTGCACTGCTAGATGCTCAGGTCCACTCAAGAAGCTGCTCCAATGACTGAGTGTGGTTTCTACTAATGAATAAATGCAAAGTTCAGTTCAGTCACTCAGTCGTGTCCCACTCTTTGAGACCCCATGAATGGCAGCACGCCAGGCCTCCCTGTCCATCACCAACTTCCGGAGTTCACTCAGACTCACATCCATTGAGTCAGTGATGCCATCCAGCCATGTCATCCTCTGTCGTCCCCTTCTCCTCCTGCCCCCAATCCCTCCCAGCATCAGAGTATTTTCCAATGAGTCAACTCTTTGCATGAGGTGGCCAAAGTACTGGAATTTCAGCTTTAGCATCATTCCTTCCAAAGAAATCCCAGGGCTGATCTCCTTCAGAACGGACTGGTTGGATCTCCTTGCAGTCCAAGGGACTCTCAAGAGTCTTCTCCAACACCACAGTTTGACTCAGTCCATGCTAAATACCTCTTCCACTGCACCTTGTTACTTTTTAGAGAGTATTATCCAGAGAGTCAATACTACTTCTTTTTCAACTTCCCTTCTTCTGTAACAATGTTCTTAGTAAATGTGATCCATGCTGAACATCACAAGACATCACAATTTTATGAACATGTGTTGATTGCCTGTTGAATGACAGGGACTAATTTTGTGTCATTCAATTTAATCTTTGTCATAATCATAGGTATTAATTTATATATTATTTTTGATTTGAGATACTTAAAGCTCAGAGAGTTAAGTCACTTGGCCAAGATAACTTAGCTAATAAGCAAAGAAAAGTGAAAGTGGTAGTTGCTAAATTATGTCCAACTCTTTGCAATCCCAGGGACTGCAGTCCACCAGGCTCCTCCTCCATGGGATTCTCCAGGCAAGAATACTGGAGTGGGTTGCCATTTCCTCCTCCAGAGGATCTTCACTACTCAGGGACCAAACATGGATTTCCTGCATTGTAGGGGGATACTTTATACCATCTGTGCTGCTGCTAAGTTGCTTCAGTCCTCTCCGACTCTGTGTGACCCCATAGACGACAGCCCACCAGGACACCAAGAAAGCACAATAACTAGAGAGTTCAGTTCAGTTCAGTTGCTCAGCCGTGTCCAGCTCTTTGCGACCCCATGAATCATCGCATACCAGGCCTCCCTGTCCATCACCAACTCCCAGAGTTCACTCAGACTCACATCCATCGAGTCCGTGATGCCATCCAGCCATGTCATCCTCTGTCGTCCCCTTCTCCTCCTGCCCCCAATCCCTCCCAGCTTCAGAGTCTTTTCCAATGAGTCAATTCTTTGCATGAGGTGGCCAAAGTACTGGAGTTTCAGCTTTAGCATCAGTCCTTCCAAAGAAATCCCAGGACTGATCTCCTTCAGAATGGACTCTGGTTGGATCTCCTTGCAGTCCAAGGGATTCTCAAGAGTCTTCTCCAACACCACAGTTCAAACGCATCAATTCTTTGGTGCTCAGCTTTCTTCACAGTCCAACTCTCACATCCATACATGACCACTGGAAAAACCATAGCCTTGACTAGACGGACATTTGTTGGCAAAGTAATGTCTCTGCTTTTCAATATGCTATTTAAGTTGGTCGTAACTTTTCTTCCAAGGAGTAAGCATCTTTTAATTTCATGGCTGCAGTCACCATCTGCAGTGATTTTGGAGCTGAAAAAATAAAGTCTGACACTGTTTCCACTGTTTCCCCATCTATTTCCCATGAAGTGATGGGACCAGATGCCATGATCTTCATTTTCTGAATGTTGAGCTTTAAGCCAACTTTTTCACTCTCTTCTTCCACTTTCATCAAGAGGCTTTTTAGTTCCTCTTCACTTTCTGCCATAAGGGTGGTGTCATCTGCATATCTGACGTTATCGATATTTCTCCCAGAGATCTTGATTCCAGCTTGTGCTTCATCCAGCCCAGCATTTCTCATGATGTACTTTGCATATAAGTTAAATAAGCAGGGTGAAGCGGGAGTCAAATCAAAATCTTTTTGGCTCTAAACCTGTGGTTTTCTTATTGTGCTGTAATGCACCTGATATACTGATGGTGTCCATTTGTTTACTGTATTGATGCAAATTATGTTTATACTTTCCAGTGTGGAACTAGTGAACAATGGAACACATATGCTGCATCATGGACAAAATTGCTTGAGTGTAATAATCCTTTGCTTTGTTTCTATAGCTTTAGAGCCACCATGAAGTTAAGGACAGTTTTACTCTTTGAGACATTGGTAGCCATCCCCCCACTTTTTTTCTTCAGTTTGGAAATCTGGGAATAAACTCATTAAACTTGGGATTCCTTGTTGGAAGAAACTGAGTTTTATTGTTGTTTTCAGGGTCTAATATAGTGACAGAAATGTGGAAGGAGTTTAATAAATATTTGCAAGTGAATGGGACTTTCCTGGTAACTCAGTGGTAAAGAACCCGCCTGCCAATGAGAAGACATGGGTTTGATCCCTAAGTTGGGAAGATCCCCAGGAGAAGGAAGTGACAACCCCTCGAGTATTGTTGTCTGGGAAATCCCATGGTTGGAGGAGCCTGACAGGCTATAGTCCATAGGGTTGCAAAAGAGTCAGGCATGACTTAGTGACTAAACAGCAACCACAAGTGAATAAACGAATAACTTGGGGTTATGGAGCCTCTTTTCTTAAGTGTACCCACACTGGTTCACTTTGACTGTGAAGACCTGGCCTCATGTGCAGGTGGAAAGGAAAGATGTTATTGCATGAGAATTACCATAAGTCATGTTGTATCTCATGAACTAATTCAGGTGACTCAGCAGTGGCTTCACAGAGTGTTGCCTGAAAGAATTCTGGTTCTACACGACATTTTAGAGAAATATTGCGGTGATGGATAACTAAGCTCTGTTACGATTAATTGCTAGTTTATTGGAGAAGGCAGTGGCAACCCACTCCAGTACTCTCGCCTGGCAGTTCCCATGGATGGAGGAGCCTGGTAGGCTGCAGTCCATGTGGTCACTAGGAGTCAGACACGACTGAGCAACTTCACTTTCACTTTTCACTTTCATGCATTGGAGAAGGCAACCCACTCCAGTGTTCTTGCCTGGAGAATCCCAGGGATGGGGGAGCCTGGTGGGCAGCTGTCTCTGGGGTCGCACAGAGTCGGACACGACTGAAGTGACTCAGCAGCAGCAGCATATCTGTTTATCATGCTAGTTTATCACATCTGCTTTATATTTGTAGACAGTATAAAACAATGGATAAAACGGATATTTTAAAATTCTGTAGATGCATCTCTGGTAATTTTGAAGCATGTGAAATACTATGATACATTTTATTATCCTGAACAAAGAAATTAATAATGCCAGAAGAAAACATTCATTATCAATCTTTCTACCTGATGGCAAAACAGAGTCCAAAACAGTCTGCTTATTGTTCTGGCTCCTTTTAGTCTTTTAATCACATTGAATATGCTTCTAGACTTTTCCCAGTCCCTGAGTGATTATGGCTGTTGAGTAATAATGCATCATTAGTATGCTATGTTTAGCTCACTTGATGTGCTTACTTAAGAGATCCAGAGATGAGCAGCTCCATAAGCAGATTGGCTTTAATTATCAAAAAGAAAGGTACACTAGTGCCAACATATTCCTGTTGGCACCAACATGGATTTATTATAAAATTTTAACTTGCCTTCTTAATGTCGGACCTTTTATTTAGCTCGATATTTGGCAATGGCCCTGTATTTACATGTATTCTCCTTGGGGACAATCTTAAATTCATCGTCATAGTACATCTGTTTCTCAGCCTTCCCCTTTCCCTTGGTATTTTCCTTCTATTGCACAATAAATCTAATCTGAGTTCTGTCCATCCTTAGATACCACCTGCCTTCACAACGCTGGTCCTCTCTGTGCTACAATGTAGAGTAAAATCTAGCAAAGGAAAACACTGCTCTCTGGAATTGTTTTTACAAAGTATTGATACCAATGCCATTTGTTCATATTTTAGTTTCACACTGTTTACAAAAGACAGAAAAAGGGTCCCTCTCATCTGCTGATTTATCTAAACAGAGGACAAAAAGAAATGAATTACATAAACTAAAGAAAAATGAAAATTGCTAAGACTTGAAAGAACCATCAGAATCAAATAAAACTCTTACAGGGAATGACCATAGGACTAAAATTAAAACATTAAAATTACCCAAACACAGAATATTTTCATTAATTACCATTATGTTTAAGTCCTTCATTCTTGCATTTATTTTCAAGCAGGTTTATTGTGGCATGATGTTGATATCTATTTGCAAACATACTCTGTAGAGGGGAAAGCTAGAGAAAGCAGGGAAGGGGAGGCAATTTGTTTTTGCAACATGCTTTTGAAATGGCTACCTACGTACTTTTTCCATCAATATTCACATTTATTGTATAGTGTGATTCTGAGAATAGCTTGCAATATGGAAGAAAGACTCCGTTTGTTACAGTCATACAGGGCAGGTAGATGTGGCTAAATTACCTGAAGGTAATTTCAGCACCTTCTCCACAAACGCTTTAGCCAGGAAAATATCAATCAAAGTACTTAGAAGGAAAGGCACCATATAAATTGAGGATATTTTTTTTAAGAAAAGAAATAGTTTCTTTTTAAAATGTGGAGGTGTTGTTTTGTTCTTCAGGCAAATGTTAATAAGCTGTTTTATATTTTATGTGATAAAACTCGGCATCTCTTTGTGGTATTTAAAATTCATGGAAATTTTAGAAATGCTTAATTATAGGATGCTGAGTATAGTGCCTGCTCTGTCAGTAGAACATTGTTTATTGCAGACATACAAAATATGTCAACTGAAAGAATTTTCAAGCTAAAAAATAAAACCTCAACTCTCATTCTGGCAGGTGAGAGAGTTTGTGTTTTAACATTTTTTCCCAGAGTTATTTTTAGCCATTTCTAAAGAATTCAGTTCTGGGAGTTGAGCAAGAAGTAAAATATTCCTCCTTTTTAAAAAAAAAAATAACAGTTTTAATCAAAGACAAAATAAGAGCACTGCCCCCCCCGCCCCCCGCCCCCCCGCCCCCCCGCCACTGCCTTCCAAAAAAAAAAAACAAGCTGGAAGAAGTATATATGAGTGGTTACGGTAGAGAATTTTGATTCTAAAAGGAAAAAGTAAAATATTTTTAGATACTTCTTTTCCCTAGAATTACCACAGCTTTTCAGTGATCTCACAAGGATCCTACTGTGAGAAGAGCTGGGCAGAGGGAAGAGGAAGGGCCCTGCTGATTTAACAAGGCTGTCTCTTACGCTGAGCAGTAGGCTAATTGACCAAGAGGTAGTTCTCATCTCCACATACACCTCTTTGGAAAGGTCACTTGAGTATCAGAAGCAAGCAAGGAGGTGGCTGCTGCCTAGTCAGGGGAAAAGAGGTTTCTGCATTTCTTGGAGAGAATTTTAGAAGAGCTGCTCTTCCTGACCTGTTCCTTTGTAAGCCAAAGAGGAAGTCATTTATTGATCATTGATTCACAGACCCAGCTTACTTACAGCAGCCTCCTTTGGCCTATGCAGGGAGTTCTAGCTCTTCTAGTAAAACTCCACAGCCACCTCCCCATTGATTTCATTACTGCAGTGTGGGTGGGAAACCTCCCAGGCCTCTTAGGGGTTCCCTCATTCATTTATTATCCATGCTCCTCAGTTTCTGTTGGCTTTTGTAATTCTGTAAGTCTTTGTTAAGGCTCTGCTATGTTTCTGGGTCCAAAGTGGTGAACACTGTCCCCTTCTGGAGTTGACATTCTTCAATATCATTTTTGTTTGTTTGTTTGTTTCTGGGATCCCTTTTTTATTTCTTTCCTCTGTGCTGCCACTTCATCCAAGTCAATCACACTCTTCATAAAACTCTCTTCCTCCTTTTTTCAGCCTTTCCCTGATCCCAAGTTTCTTGCTCTTCCCTCACCTATTATTTTTTGGGGGCTTATAACCTCCTACTGCTAACCTTTATGGCAGAAAGTGAAGAGGAACTAAAAAGCCTCTTGATGAAAATGAAAGAGGAGAGTGAAAAAGTTGGCTTAAAGCTCAACATTCAGAAAATGAAGATCATGGCATCTGGTCCCATCACTTCATGGCAAATAGATGGGTAAACAGTAGAAACAGTGTCAGACTTTATTTTTTGAGCTCCAAAATCACTGCAGATGGTGACTGTAGCCACGAAATTAAAAGACGCTTACTCCTTGGAAGAAAAGTTATGACCAACTTAGATACCATATTGAAAAGCAGAGACATTACTTTGCCAACAAAGGTTCATCTAGTCAAGGCTATGGTTTTTCCTGTGGTCATGTATGGATGTGAGAGTTGGACTGTGAAGGAAACTGAGTGCCAAAGAATTAATGATTCTGAACTGTGTTGTTGGAAAAGACTCTTGAGAGTCCCTTGGATTGCAAGGAGATCCAACCAGTCCATCCTAAAGGAGATCAGTCCTGGGTGTTCATTGGAAGGACTGATGCTAAAGCTGAAACTCCAGTACTTTGGCCACCTCATGCAAAGAATTGACTCATTGGAAAAGACCCTGATGCTGGGAGGGATTGGGGGCAGGAGGAGAAGGGGATGACCGAGGATGAGATGGCTGGATGGCATCACTGACTCATGGACATGAGTTTGGGTGAACTCCAGGAGTTGGTGATGGACAGGGAGGCCTGGCATGCTGTGATTCATAGAGTCGCAGAGTCAGACATGACTGAGCAACTGAACTGAACTGAACTGTTATGATAGTGTCCCTGAAGATCCCTCAGGTCTAGTGCCCTGCTAACGGCAGTTCAGGTTTCTGGAGGCTCAGACTCTTGTTTGCATTTCAGTGAGGTAACAGAGTGTCTCAGAGAAGGCAATGGCACCCCACTCCAGTACTCTTGCCTGGAAAATCCCACGGATGGAGGAACCTGGGCTTTAATCCATGGGATCGCAAGGAGTCAGACATGACTGAGTGACTTCACTTTCACTTTTCACTTTCCTGCATTGGAGAAGGAAATGGCAACCCACTCCAATGTTCTTGCCTGGAGCAACCCAGGGACGGGGGAGCCTGGTGGGCTGCTGTCTATGGGGTAGCACAGAGTCGGACACGACCGAAGTGACTTAGCAGCAGCAGCAGCAACAGAGTGTCTGATGGACTCTAATGCCATCAGAGTATTTGACGCCTTCCTGAAAATTCCTTTATATGATCTTGGTCAATCTTTTACTCTCTGCCTTCTCCCTACCCCAACTATTTTAAGCTTAAATTTTTCTTCATTTTCCTTAGTATTTTTCCCTCACTGCAGCCAGTCTCTTCTGCTTCACTGAAAAACAGAGGCTACAAAGCAAGAGGAAAAGTTCCTTTTTTTCAACTCCGACAAACTTACTTTCATCCTTGTTTTAAATCTTCTTTGTTTTTACCTCAGAAGAAAGTATGTCAGTACCTGTGTTAATATTGGTTTTTGTTCTTCAGATGCTAAGTTGTGGCTGACTCTGCGACCCCGTGGACTGCAGCACACCAGGCTTCCCTGTCCTCCACTATCTCCCAGAGTTGGCTCAAACTCATGTCCATGAGTCAGTGATGCTCTCTATCCATTTTATCCTCCCCGTCCTCTTCTCCTTTTGTCTTCAGTCTTTCCCAGCACCAGGGTCTCTACATCTGCTGAAGACTGTCTGAGATCTTGGTCCCATCTGTTTGGAGTTCCTTGAAGAAATTTCTCTATCAGTTTTCTCATTGTTTTCCTGGGTCATCAGCCTCATTACACATAAAGATATTAAGACTATATCTTCAGTCTTAAAAAGTAATCAAATCTTACCAATCCCCTATTCTTAATACCATCTTCTAGAAAGATGCTATCTTCTGAGGATATTTGCTTCTCTTCCTCACCTCCTGTCATACCTACTTTCTATCACAAACTAATGTCTACCTGCACACTCCGTGGACTTCATTGTAATCTACACAACAGGCTCTCCACATATTCCATGGACACTGTTCTCACCAAGGTCGGTTTCTGGTTGCTAAATTTGTAAAAGTTTTCCCGGCCTTTCCTTATAGCGATTAACCCTGTTAACAATTCCTCCCTTCCTTTCTTTCTTAACAATTCTTTTCTTGAGTCTACTATTTTGCTCACCTGTTGATAACCCTTGTTTTCTGTTTTCCCCTCTTACTTTCATGGCCTTTTTAAAAATTTCATTCTTCTTTGAATGTTTGTCTTCTTTACTTCAATCCCTTGTGTTTTTCTATCCCTGTTGATACTGTTTTATCTTCTCCTACACTGCATTCTCTCTTTTCATTTCAGATAACAGTGTTTGATGCTACTTAGAATGTTCTAATCTCAAATATGCTCATTTTGGAGTCATAGTCAATTTCTCCCATGACACTGCACTTGTATATCTTACAAGCATTTAACTGGGTATTTTGTCCAAAACAAAACTCATTTTTCTTTTCAACTCACAAAGCTGTTCTTTCCTGTTTCATTTAGTGGCATTGCCTTCTTGCCTGAATCTTTGTTGCCTCCTATTTTCTTTTACACCCTGCATCCAATTGATCAATGAATTCTAAAGATTCATCTTCTTAATAGTACGAGAATTTGTCTTTTCTTTTCCATCCTCTGTGGCATTATTTAACTATGTACTCATTAGAGATTACCTAATTACCCAAACACCTTTTTTTGTCAGTGGTTCAAAATCTTGTCTACACGCTGTAAACATTTAGGGAAGTTTAAAAATCTCTGATGCCCTGACAGCACCTTAGACCATTACATCATTATCTGTGGGTTGAATTCCAGGCATTTTAGTGTGAAGCAAAGGTGGAGAATCACTATTCTAAGCAGCCCCTGTGCACCTAGACTCTTGTGGCTCAAATGCTAGTAATGTTTTCAGGATATCCCCTCTGTATACCTGATCAACTTATCCCCTTTCTTAAGACTGCTACTGCTACTGCTAAGTCACTTCAGTCGTGTCTGACTCTGTGCAACCCTATAGATGGCAGCCCACCAGGCTCCCCTGTCCCTGGGATTCTCCAGCCAAGAACACTGGAGTGGGTTGCCGTTTCCTTCTCCAATGCATGAAAGTGAAAAGTGAAAGTGAAGTCACTCAGTCATGTCTGACCCTCAGCAACCCCATGGACTGCAGCCTTCCAGGCTCCTCCATCCATGGGATTTTCCAGGCAAGAGTACTGGAGTGGGGTGCCATTGCTTTCTCCATTTCTTAAGACTAGTAGCTCCCTATTACATTCAAGTAAAAACAAAATTCCCCGGCATACTATTAGTGCTCTTTGTATCTCATTAAATCACTTAATAATTTTAAAAGATACTACATATACATAATAAATCATTCAAAAAGTACAAAATAATATACCTTAAGGGGAAAAAAAAAAAAAACTTCCCTCCACTAATTTCTTAATGCCCAGATTCTTAACCCACCTCTACAGGACTCTTCAGTATCGCTGTCAGTATCTTTCACATATATTCATTGTATGTTTTCTCTTCCTTTTTTTAAAACAAAATTGAGAACACTACAACACTGTCTTGATTCATGTCAGCTTCAATTTATTTGAAAAATATATTCATCTCATTATATAGAGAGAGTTGAATCATGTTTTGGAAGATAATGATATAGAGTTCCCATTATATGCATTTAGTGAAAACCTGATTAAAGTTCTTTCCAGCTTTTTCTTATTGCAAATATGATAGCAACACATGTCATTTTGTACACTTGCCAAAATATGTGTGCATTAAAATTGGGGAGAGGTTCTTTTTTACTGAGATACAGTTGACACATAAGGTCATACTCATTTCAGGTATACAACATAATTCAATATTTGTATGCAGTGTGAAATGATCACCATACTAAGTGTAGTTACCATTAATAACTCTACAAAGTTAAAATTTTCTGTGTGTGTGATAACTTTATTTAAGAATTACTCTTGGCCACTTTCAAATATGCACTGCAATATGGTTGACTATGAGCTTCCCCAATGACTCAGTGGTAAAGAATTGCCTGCCATGGAGGAGACACAGGATAGACAGGTTTGACCCCTGGGTCAGGAAGATCCCCTGGAAGAGGGCATGGCTACATACTCCAGTATTCCTGCCTGGAGAATCCATGGACAGAGGAACTTGATGGGCTGCAACCCATAGAGTTGCAAAGAGTCAGACATGACTGAAGCGACTGAACACGTGCACGCACACACGCTATAGTTTTGTAACACAGTTTGAAGATAGGAAACATGATGCCTTTAGCTTTGCGCATATTTCTCAAACTAACTTTTGGCCATTTGTTCCGGATACTTCATTATTACTATATTGAAACACAACAGATTTCTGTATATGGAATCTGTATCCTGAAACTTTACTGAATTTATTTATTTGTTCTAACAGCTTTTTGGTATATTCTTTAGGGTTTCTGTGTGTTATATAGAGCTATCTGAAAATATTGCTGGCTTTTCTTTTTCCCTTCTGATTCAGATGGATTTTATATCTTTTTCTTACCTAATTGCTGTTGCTAGGACCTCTAGTACTATGTCGAATAGAAATGGTAGGAGTAGACATCCTTGTCTTATTCTTAGTCTTAGAGAAAAAGCTTTGAGCATTTTATTATCTAGTATAATGTTAGTTGTGGGCTTTCTTCTATTAAGGTACATTCCCCATACCTACTTACTGAGGTTTTGGGTTTTTTTCCTATCATGCATGGACATTGAATTTTCTCAAATGCTTTTTACCATCTGTTGTAATGATCATATGATTTTTGTCCATTTTTTTAATGCAGTGTATCACTTTAATTGATTTGTGGATGTTGAACTCTCCTTGTATCCCTGCAATAAATTTCACTATATTATGGTGCATGATCCTTTAGAAATATCACTGAATTTGGTTTGCTAATATAATTTGAGGATTTTTGCATCTATGTTCATTGGGGATATTGGCTTGTAACTCTCTCTCTCTCTCTCTCTCTCTCTCTCTCTCTCTCTCTCTCGCTCTGTGTGTGTGTGTGTGTGTGTGTGTGTGTGTGTGTGTGTGATGTCCTTGTTTGATTTTGGTATTAGAGTATGCTAACCTGTGAGTTTTGTACTTTCATGTATTTTCTTGTTACTAATTTAAGCCTGTTCTTTCTAGATTAAGGATTTTCCTTTAACGTTTCTTGTAAGCCAGGTTTAGTGGTAATTAACTCCTTTAGCCTTTGCTTTGTCTGCAAAACTATTTATCTCTCCTTCAAATATGAATGATAACCTTGCTGGACAGAGTATTCTTGGTTGGACATTTTTCTACCTTTTATCCCTTTAAATGTATTGTGCCTCTCCATTCTGGCTTGTAAAGTTTTACTGAAAAATCTGCCCATAGCCTTGTGGGGCTTCCCTTGTATATGACATGTTGTTGTTCTCTTGCTGCTTTTAAATTTCTCTTTTTAACTTTTGATGTTGTAATTAAAATGTGTCTTGGCATGGATCTCTTCAGGTCCATAAGAACTGGAATTCTCTGGACTTCCTGTATCTAGATTTCTGTTTTCTTCTCCATGTTAAGATTTTTCAGCCATTATTTTTTTAAATAAGTTCTTCCTCTTTCTCTCTCTCTTTTCTTCTAGGACCCATATTACATGAATGTCAGCCCTATGGATGTTTCCCATATGTCTCTTAACTCATTATCACCCAGAGAGTTTTCACAGAAACCAATGTCTGTGGCTGGTAGTTTTATTTTGGCCAGTCAAAAATTAATTCTGTTATTTCCCTAACTTTTTTGCAGGCTATTATGTTCAATAGTTACACCTGACACACCTGTGGAGTTTCCTAATTTTCATGAAATGTTTCTTCAATCCACTCATGTAGAAGCAAAGGAGCATTTTTCAGCACCGTGAGTTTCATTTTCACTTTCCGTATCAGAATCAATTACTAAGGGGTTTTTTGTCTTTTGTTGGTCTTATATGTATATCATCTAAATCAACACTATATCCTAAAGTACTATCATCTTCTGAGACCCTAGTATATTTGTCACTCAGACAATCAGAGAAAGTATTTTTGTAAAATTTAGTGAAAAATTCTTTTCATTCAAAATTTTACAGTGTGTCACTTCTGAAATTTTTAGTTTTATTATATGCATAAGGTTGGATAAAAACCTAACAGAGCAAAAGGTGAATAATAATGACAATCATAAGTTGTATAATGAACCTTAGATCAATTTTAAGCTCTAACAACTTTGATAATGTTAATTGTATCATTCTCTGGTCAATAATGTTAGGGTAACAAAAGGTATATTAATGTGTCTATGATCAAGAATGTGTTAGCTATCTTCACGTCTTTTTAATCCTTTTTTCTTTCTGCCTCTCTTACTTGGTGCTCCTCTCCTTTGCCTTTGAGTTCACTGATTTGCTCTCTGTGTTGTCTTTGAGTTCTCAGTTTGTTCTCATCTTTCACCTAGTCTGATATTGAAGCCCTCTTGCATATTTCAGTGCATTTATTATAGCTTCAGTTCTATGACTGCTGTTTGGTACTTTCTTATATTTTCTATTCTTTGTTGAAGTCCTCACCATATTCATTCCGTCTCCCAAATTTGGTGAGCGTCTTTATGACCATTAGTTTGAACTCTTTATCAGGTTAACTGCTTATCTCCATTTCCATAAGGTTTTTTCCTGAAGTTTTATCTAGTCCTTTCATTGGGATATATGCTTCTGTTGCTTTATTTTGCTTGACTT
Source organism: Capra hircus (assembly GCF_001704415.2). Classification (NCBI taxonomy): domain Eukaryota; kingdom Metazoa; phylum Chordata; class Mammalia; order Artiodactyla; family Bovidae; genus Capra; species Capra hircus. The sequence continues at coordinate 24,948,494 of NC_030835.1, forward strand.
TTTTTTGTTCTTTGCATTAGGTGAAACAGCCCCCTCTCCCAGTTTTGAAGGAAATTAACCTTATTTTTCAACCTTGTCCCAGATCTTATTTCTCTCTCAATCCTTTGTGATTGTCTAAGCAACTAAATTTATTCTTGATAGGTCCCAGTTGTTGAGGATGTTCCAAGACATGTCAGTGTTCCAAAGTGAGGGATGTCAGTCAGGACCTAGTTTCAGGCTGATTGGAAATCAGACCCTCAGGCAGCAATATTCAGAGGAGATAGATCTATATAGTCCTGCGGGACTACAACTGCAAACTCTGCTGGCTTCTACACTAGAAAATCTGGAGGTGTCTCCACTTGGAAAAATCAGGCCTCCATATGAGGAAGTAAGTTCCTTTCAGGGATATCCTGGCATGCTGTAGAGAGGCCAAGGGAGAAAGCAAAGATACCATGTATGGGTCATTGTCCTGTAGCCTCTAGACATATTGCAAACCTGAGGCTTTCCCCTCAGACTGAAGGTATGGGACAAATAAATAGACATTTTTCACAGAAAGCCTGGGTGTGTGTCTCAGTCTGCTGTCAGTCCAGTGCGCTTGGTTGGTAACCTGACATGAACTATTGGTCCAAGTTGTTACAGTCCCTTGGACCCAGGAATGCAAACCTTCCTGGCCACTGGAGCCAAATGAGCAAGCAGAGCCCTCTGTGTGGACTGCACATGCCTGCCACTTTAGCAAGACGCTGGAGAGCACAGCTCTGTAGCATGCGTGTCAGAGTTAGCCAGGTGGAGCAAGAGCACAAAATGGTGCTGCCTGTGCTTCTACCACAGGAGAGGGTCCCGACCAGCCCCCTCCCCCGCCATGGGCACTTTAAGGTTAGCAAATGAATCTCCTTCATGTATAGTTTAGGTGTTTTACAAACTGCTGCTTTTACTGTAGGTCCCAGGGTGAGTAGGTCTGCATGCAGCATTCTTTAAGAGCTGTATCTTAGTTGCCTATGGCCTTCTGGATCTTTCTGTCATTTTTCACAGACGTTTTGGGGCCCTTCCCTCTGACGCGCATTCCAAGGTTTGGGTTTCCCAATGTGGGGCAAAAATCTCTCACTCCTCAGGGAGAAGCTCTGGATTTCTGAGATTTCCTTGTAACTGTGTGTTGCCACACTGAGGGCAGGGTTTTGGCATGATTGTCTGCCTCTCCTCTTGTCTGTATGTGGCCCTTTTATTATTTGTTGTGAAGGAGCTGTTTATCTTAGTTTCACTGTCTTTTTCAAAGGGAATACCCCATACCTAGCTGCAGATTCAGTGTGTTTCTGGGAAGAGGTGGGGTTCAGGTCTTCCTACCCACCATCTCAGACTGTCTACCTGACATGTCTGTTTTGTGTTTGGTAGGAATTGCCAAATTATCTTCCACTAAGTTTGTGCCAATTTACACTTCTTGTTAGCAAAAGCAGTTCCCTCTTAAACTTCATGTGATAGTCACCTTTTTGATATTTGCCATGTGTGTTTATCTCAGTATACATGAGAAGAAATATTATTTTGAAGTGATAAAGCCACATTCATTTCTTTGTCTGTGAATGGCTTGTCTATTATTTTTCCCTGAGCTCTTTTTTTTAATTTTACAAAATTATTAACTAAAATATTAACTAAAATCCTAAAAGAAAAGATAATGATTTTGATCAGAAAGAGTGTAGGGTAAAGGTGGGAGGGAAAATCTGGGCATATATTTGCAAAACTAACAATGACAGATGAATAGAAGGGAGAAAAAAAGGCCAGCCAAGCTTCTGATCACAGTGGCTTTCTTCTGATAAGAGCCTTGGATGTCACAGGTGGCATAGGAGAGGACACTGAGCAAATGCTTTCTTGGTTGAACAGCTACTCTGACTTATCAATAGCTACTCTGGAATGAATTCTGCCAGGGAGAATACACATCACATTTTTATCTGAATGCCAAAGGGGCCATAGATCTTTTCTGAGTCAGGCTTTCTCTGCCTGACTATATACTAGCAGAAACCTAACTGAATTTTTTGAAATAAGAGATTTTTTTAAAGGAATGTTATTATTTTCATGTTTCTATATCAAGTCTAGGTCTTGGGGAATTATAACAAAGTGGTTGAATTTATTTTCCTATGAATCTATAGTAAAATGTAGTTATGTCTATATTGCATAGAACTAACAAGGTCAATATTTATGAACATAAACTACATGATTTATGAGAAAAAGACTTTCTAAGCTTTCAATAACTTTATATTCTCATTTACAGAAATAGTTGCTTAGGGAGTTTTTTAAAACAGAATTAGACCTAATTAATGTTTTATCAAATTCAATTGTTGTTATGTTATAATGCACCCCCTCTGTGTGCTAAATCTGTATAAGTAAAGTAAGCTCCAAGGATGGATTACTCAAATTTGATCACACACACACACACACACACACACACACACATATGCATTGAAAAAGTGGCTAAAAATGAGAATGAATGAGAATTAGGGTGAAGTGGGGACTAAAATTTGATACATCAGCTGGCTTTTGTACAATTATGAGATTGTGCAGTTATTCACTGAGATCTTTGTTGAGGCTGTTATTTCCCCCCCCCCTTAGGCTTAATTTGTTTTCCACTCAATTTGATACTCTACTCTAAATGACAATTTTCATGGAAGGAAGCACAGACCAATGAGGTCAATCCCCTATGGAGACGATTGAAATTTTTCTTTGTGAAGTTTTAGTCTCTGTATTATATAGGGTAAATAGGTAACTTTTTTTTTTCTAAAGTTAATTTTTATCTTTTGGAGGGTAAAACATTTGTTCACTCTAAGCTGTCTCTTCATTATTTTCTTTTTCCTCCATCTATGTCTTAAACACATGTCTTTGTTTATTTGGTTCACAGTTTTCCTCTACACTTATGCTTCAGGGTCATAAAATTCACTCATGCTCCACCTCACATGTCAGAGAAATTGTAGTTCCCCAGACTCCCATCTGGTTAGAAGGAAATTATATATTGGTTATATTTGCTTTGAAATTTGGTGTGACTGAGAAGTGTTAATAGTCTCTAAGGTATGACCACTTAGTCTTCCAGATTTCTCCATCGTTCACAGCTCATCTTATGAATTGGGCACAGGGATGTGGTTCATGGATGTGGTACCCCCGGTAGAGGAGATGGGTCATTGTCATGAAGCAAACCCTTCTTGTTTCCTGTTTATACTGTTATCATTGACACAACAAGGCTTACTGGTTTTCGCATCACGACTCAGTGACTCTGCAGATTCCTCTAAAGATCATCCATAACCCCATTTTGCTCTGACTATATGATACATGTTTTTTGCCTAAATTTTTATCAGAACACTGGTTCATATTTTTATTGGTTCAGGTTTTTTAATCAGAACATTGGTCCAGTGATTCTTTCTTTGATCTACACAAATCACTCTGAGATGCCCCTTTTCTAGATCCACATAGTTTCTTGAGGTCTGGAAGTTCTGTTGCTTTCTTGCTGCTTATTGGGAATGGGGGATATTAATAATTCATTGTGTTAAGCATTCAGTTAAAGCCCGTAACACAACTGTATGCATCATAAGAATGTCGATCATATCTATTTTTGTTGTTGTTGCAAGTTACCATATCCTTATCTTCTAGCATGATTTGTCATATACTTAATACACTGTAAATATTTGATAAATGAACAAATGGCTGGATGAATAATGAATGAGTGAAAGTCAAGGATAACTTCTAGGAGCTCACACTTCATTAGGGAAGTCTCATGTTAAGTTTTATATGCAGAAATGCTAATAGTTTTTATTTCCCACCAAGCCCCAGGGGAGTGGATAAGGCAGTGAGTATTCTCTGCATTTGACAGAGAAGGAAACTGAGACCTATAGAAGTTACAATGGTGAAGTCAGGTCACATGAAAACAAGAGCAGAGCTGCTGATATAGTCTTGATCTTTTTTCTTTTTTAATATTTATTTGCTTGGGTTGCAGTTGTGACATGCAGGATCTTCGCTGGGCTGTGTAGGCTCTTTCAGTTTCGGCATGTGCTCTCTTAGTGGCAGCATGCAGGCTCTAGTTCCCTGACCAGGGATCAAACCTGGGCCCTCTGCCTGGGAGCATGGAGTTTTAACTGCTGGACCACCAGGGAGTCCCAGAATTACGATCTTCATATTTCAAATCTCTTGCTTTTTCCTTTGCTCTATATTGGTTTTTTTTAGGCACGAGAAAAAAAAGACAAACTGCACACTAACAGATGAACAAAGACCCTGGGCAAATCTTTAGTTCTAAATACTCTTGAGGGAGTGACTATGCTATAAATGCCCTTGCTTCCTGAACTGTCCAAGGACTGCTGCTGTAGAAACAGCACTTGTTGAGTTGTGAGTGACCTGTGTTCCTGGAAAGCTTCAGGAGAGGTCATGTGCGTGTGACTGAGAATGAAATCTCAGTATCCTTGATGCTGACAGGAGGCCTCCTTCTCTACAGTCTGTACAGTGAACTCAGCACAACTGGCCAATTATCAACCTTACTTGGAAAGCTCTCAAAGAGAAATGACTCATGTCCAACCATTCCAGATAGAGAGGGACAAAATATCCAGAACTGGACTGATTAATCTATATATTTCCTTCACCTTCTCCAGAAGATTTTGATGATCAGTTAGGGTGAGGGAATTATTTCATTTACTCCTTTGATCATTAAAATCATGAAGCAAGTTTAGATACTAAATGAGAAAAGAGGAATGCTTTGTCTAAGTTAATACAGCTAGTAGATAGTGCAGTGTGCGTTCATGCATACGTGCATGTTAAATCGCTTCACTCATGTCTGACTCTTTGTGACCCCATGGACTGTAACCTGCCAGGCTCCTCTGTCCTTGGGATTCTCCAGGCAAAAATACTGGATTGGGTTGCCATGCCCTCCCCCAATTCTTCCTGATCCAGGGATAGAACTCACATCTCTTATGTCTCCTGCACTGGCAAACGGCTTCTTTAGCACTCAAGCCACCTGGAAAGCCTAAATAATGCAGCAAGGACCTCAATTTAGGTGTTCTGACTCCTAGCAGCCGACATGTTTCCATATAACATTCTCTAGTTTTTAAAAGAAATACTGTATCTTGTATAGAAAGGCCATGGAGAAGTTTTAAAGGCGGTAATGGAAAAGGAGGTTACTTGAGTTAAAATGCTCAGTCAGGGCCTCTCATGTCTTAGAATTTTCATTTAGGAAACCTCAAAAGTAGTAGTCCTCAAACTCCAACATGGGTAGGACTCATCTGGTCCGCTACCACTGCAAATTCTGACTCAGTGGGGCCTTAGGAATCTGTACCTTTAAAAAGCTCCAGAGGCAATTCTCTTGTGCATAGTTAGGCTTTGGTGAACATCGCTCAACCTTGCCTTTCAGCATCAGACTTTGATTATTTATCTCTAGAGTGGTAGTTCTCAGCTTTGATTGCACGTTATAACCACTTGGGGAATTAAAAAAAAAAAACTGATGTTGAGGCCACATGCTAAGAGAGTCTGATTTAATTCGTCTGGGATGAGACCTACTTAACACTATTTTGGTGAAGCTTTTTAGGTGATTCAACTGTGAAGCAAAGGCTTTAGAAGATAGATCAATTGTTGGAACTACATGTAGTAGCTTTGCCGCCAGATTAAGGCAAGAGGTAAACGAAAGGAATTCTAATTGCCTTTCTGCTTCCTAGGCATAAACAAATTATAAGGTATTTTGCAAAGATAATATAGCACTCTGAGGTGACAATATGCTGACAATTGTGTGCTTGAAGACAAACATAATCCACTACTTATGAGACTTTTTTTAAGGAAACATAATTACAGAGACCAATTTTAAGAGAGATAAAAAAGTAGAGAGATTAAACAACTACGGATAAATAAAAAGAAACAATTTCTAAATAAGAAATAGGTATATCCATGTGATTGCTTTCAAAAGAGTTATTAACTAGGCACTTATGTTTTAATTTAAGAGCCATAGAGAAGTGTAGCTGTGTAGCTTCTGGGAAGTAAGATAATTTTTCACAACTAAAAACAATAGCAATGGCATTAACAACAACAAAAGAACTTTAATTTCAAATCACAAGCCATCCTGTTTGTTCAATTCTGAATATTAAAGCACACTGCAGAGACTCTTTCTTGTTGCTTTTTTTTAGTTTTAGTTGGAAAGGAGTAAGGTTTTTCACAGAGTCCTAATTTCTTCAAAAACAGTAATTCCTTCTAGAATTGGTACCTTGCAAATTTGATGCCTAAAATTATAAGCATTTCTGAAAGTCAGCTATGAATTAGAAACTATGCAAGATGCAAAGCAGAGTAATATGTGGCCAGTATTTTCAAGGATTTACAGAAGAGTTGGAGCAACACACTTCTAACACTGAAAAAATGATCAAGAACATAGACTTCTATGTTTGGGAACGCATGTAAGAATTAAAGATTTTAAAATTTAAAAAATAAAAAAATAAATAAAAATTAAAAAAAAAAAAAAAGAAATCAAGAGAACTGTGAAGGTGTTAGTCTTGGAGTCATTGTTGGTTAGTACTGTAATCTTGGCCAAGATCTCTTACCAAGATGTGAGGAACATGGCAGCACTCGTCCCTGATGCATATACATGACATATATAAATAATGAAGTGATACATATATGTACATATATGTAAATAATGAAGCAAGATACATGTCTATAGACACCTTGTAAGCTATAATGCATTCAACTTAAATGTGTTCTCTGAAATACTAGTTGAAGGTCAAATAGTTTAGGGAAATGAAAGAGTTGACCCTTGAACAACACTGATTTGAACTGCTCAAGTCTCTTACATGGATTTTTCTTTACACTAAATACTTCCTATAGCACTATGTGATACTCAGTTATTTAAAGCCATGAATGCAGAATCTCAGACCTGGAGGGGCCCCTGATACTATGGACTGACTTTAAGTTTTATGCAGATTTTCCACTATGAAGAGGTGGTTTCCCTAACCCCAATATTGCTCAAGGGTCAACCGTACACACTTTATCCCCATCTTAGAGGTTTATCATTTACATCAGTATTTTCAAATACATGAGATAGTGCAGCAGTCAAAACCTTACACAACTTTGTTTCCAAAATTGTTTCATCTTTAAGGTTTTACATTTGTCATTATAGAAGCTTATAATTATACAGTGGAAATGAAAAATAGATCTAAGAGACTAGATCTGATAGACACAGTGCCTGATGAACTACAGACGGAGGTTCATGACATTGTACAGGAGACAGGGATCAAGACCATCCCCGTGAAAAAGAAAGGCAAAAAAGCAAAATGGCTGTCTGGGGAGGCCTTACAAATAGCTGTGAAAAGAAACTAAGCAAAAAGCAAAGGAGAAAAAGAAAGATATGAGCATCTGAATGCAGAGTTCCAAAGAATAGCAAGGAGAGATAAGAAAGATTTCCTCAGAGATCAATGCAATGAAATAGAGGCAAACAACAGAATGGGAAAGACTAGAGATCTCTGCAAGAAAATTAGAGATATCAAAGGAACATTTCATGCAAAGATGGGCTTGATAAAGAACAGAAATGGTATGGACCTAACAAAAGCAGAAGATATTAAGAAGAGGTGGCAAGAATACACAGCAGTACAAAAAAGAGCTTCATGACCAAGATAATCATGATAGTGTGATCACTCACCTAGAGCCAGACATCCTGGAATGTGAAGTCAAGTGGGCCTTAGAAATCATCACTACCAACAAAGCTAGTGGAGATGATGGAATTCCACTGGCACTATTTCAAATCCTGAAAGATGATGCTGTGAAAGTGCTGCACACAATATGCCAGCAAATTTGGAAAACTCATCAGCGCCCACAGGCCTGGAAAAGGTCAGTTTTCATTCCAATCCCAAAGAAAGGCAATCCCAAAGAATGTTCAAACTACTGCACAATTGCACTCATTTCACATGCTAGCAAAGTAATGTTCAAATTCCCCAAGCCAGGCTTCAACAGTACATGAACCATGAATGTCCAGATGTTCAAGCTGGATTTAGAAAAGGCAGAGGAACCAGAGATCAAATTGCCAACAACTGCTGGATTATGGAAAAAGCAAGAGTGTTCCAGAAAAACATCTATTTCTGCTTTATTGACTATACCAAAACCTTTGACTGTGTGGATCACAGTAAACTGTGGAAAATTCTGAAAGAGATGGGAATACCAGACCACCTGACTTGCCTCTTGAGAAACCTATATGCAGGTCAGAAAGCAACAGTTAGAACTGGGCAAGGAGCAACAGACTGGTTCCAAATAGGGAAAGGAGTATGTCAAGGCTGTATATTGTCACCTTGCTTATTTAACTTATATGCAGAGTACATCATGAGAAACACTTGGCTGGAAGAAGCACAAGCTGGAATAAAGACTACCAGGAGAAATATCAATAACCTCAGATATGCAGATGACACCACCCTTATGGCAGAAAGTGAAGAGGAACTAAAAAGCCTTTTGATGAAAGTGAAAGAAGAGAGTGAAAACGTTGGCTTAAAGCTCAACACTCAGAAAACTAAGATCATGGCATCTGGTCCCATCACTTCACGCAAATAGATGTGGAAACAGTGGAAACAGTGTCAGACTATTTTTTGGGGCTCCAAAATCACTGCAGATGGTGACTGCAGCCATGAAATTAAAAGATACTTACTCCTTGGAAGGAAAGTTATGACCAACCTAGATAGCATATTGAAAAGCAGAGGTATTACTTTGCCAACAAATGTCCATCTAGTCAAGACTATGGTTTTTCCAGTGGTCATGTATGGATGTGAGAGTTGGACTGTGAAGAAAGCTGAGCACTGAAGAATTGATGCTTTTGAACTGTGGTGTTGGCGAAGACTCTTGAGAGTCCCTTGGACTGCAAGGAGATCCAACCAGTCCATTCTGAAGGACATCAGCCCTGGGATTTCTTTGGAAGGAATGATGCTGAAGCTGAAACTCCAGTACTTTGGCCACCTCATGCGAAGAGTTGACTCATTGGAAAAGACCCTGATGTTGGGAGGTATTGGGGGCAGGAGGAGAAGGCGATGATAGAGGATGAGATGGCTCGACGGCATCACCGACTCGATGGACATGAGTTTGAGTGAACTCCAGGAGTTGGTGATGGACAAGGAGGCCTTGCGTTTGTGATTCATGGGGTCGCAAAGAGTCAGACACAACTGAATGACCGAACTGAACTGAAGTGAGAGTTCTTTAGAAAAACTGAATCAGTTTATACTTAAAAATCCACAGGGCTGTGGTGATCATGTAAGAAAATAAAGGATGGTGTACACTATGGGTTAGACTGAGTAGACAAAGCTCAAAGAGAAGGTAGACATGCTATGTTAGCTAATTGTTTAATACCAAAATTATTTCCTGACTAGCTACAAATATTTGCTAAATATGCACAAGGTGGAGGAAGATAGTAGACATTTTAGGGTTGCAGTGTTAATCTGAACCAATTTAGCATTTAGAAAATGTGATAAGACATAACCAGATTATACAGCAACATTTTAAAACATTAAGACACGATATGAAATAACTTGGTGAAATTTCAGGAGCAAATTTGCATGTGCAAATAGGAAGTGCTTATTTAGCCACTGGGCTTCCACAGTGGCACAGTGGTGAAGAATCTGACTGCCAGTGCAGAGATGTGGGTTTGATCCCTGGGTTAGGAAGATCCCTCAGAGAAGGAAATGACAACCCACTCCAGTATTCCTGCCTGGAGAATATTGTGGACAGAGGAGCCTAGCGTACTAAAGTCCATGGGATCGCAGAAGAGTCAGACATGACAGCAACTAAGCAAAAACAATAATTTAGCCATTAAATTGTCCTGATAGTCTCTTTACATCAAGCTTACCACTTACTTCTTTAGGCTAGATTTATAAGATAAGCTATGTCTCGGATAGTGTGTTTGGTATTGACTATATTGCATAAGCAGGCCCTATATTTGAGATACATTCTAATCCTCAATCAGTATCAGGTTTTAGAAAGACCATAGGAAATACTCATAAAGGATCTAATCCATATATTTTCTATTAAACATTATTATTGCTTAGATAATGAACAATTAGACCATTTTTCCATATTCATAGAACTCTCCTCAGATACAAGTATCTTTAATCAATTAAAAGTATATAAAAATGTAGTATAATATTTATAGTTACATAGAGCTTAAGAGCTTGAAACAACTTACTTGGAACACATTTTTAGAAGTCAAAATAGTCATGTATGTCTACATTTCACACTCACTTCACTCCTGTAAAATCTCTGTATTGATTTTTATCCTCAGAACCTAATTTTAGGTCCACTTCCCAGTAGATGATACAACTAGAAGCATTTGCTAAATTTTTTTAAATGGTACATATTATCATATACATTGTAACATCTTATTATACTCTTTTATGGAAAGCTTTTAGTGGGAGATAGTATGATTTCTCCCACTCTTAACCCAGAAAATATCTTCCATCCCTTTAAAAGTCAAGTCACTGAGGATAATTATCTTTATATTTAAGTGTCAATGAGGCCAGTACTTACAGTTCCAAATCTGTCCTTCTGAACTTAGGGATCCCTTGTTATAAAGGTACCTTAGTCATCTTGGGCTGCTGTGACAGAATACCACAGACTAGGTGGCTTACAAACAATAAAATTTGTTTCTCAAAGTCCTAGAGGCTAAAAGTTGAAAAGCAGAATGCCAGCATTGTCCAGGTTCTGGTAAGAGCCCTCTTCCAGTTGCATATGGATGTGTTTTCACTGTATCCTCACATGGCAGAAAGAGGAGAGAGCTCTCCAGGATCCCTTTATAAGAGCACTACCCCCATTCTTGAGGGCTCTACCCTTAGGACCTAATTACCTCCCAAAGGCCCTACCCTCTCATATCATCACATTGAGGTTTAGGATTTCAATTTATGAATGTGAGGGCAGGGGTCTCAAACATTCAGTCATAATACTGACCTATTGAGTTGATGTTCATAGGAGCTATGGAGTCAGAACACATAGATTTCAGTAACAGCTAGTAACTGTCACTCCTGATTCAATTTCTGATCACCTACCCTCAGTCTCAAGATATGCCTCCTTTTTATGCTGATCAAAGGGAAAAGTTAAAGAAGGATAAAATATCATAGTCCTTAAATCTCACAGTGGAATGATGCTACTAATCATTTGCTTCATGATTGTGCTACTGCTTTTGATTCATTTTTGATAGGGAAAGAGAAAGATCAAAGACTTCCACTTAGATATTCCTATTGCAGTAGTCAAATGAGGTAATACTAGCCATGGTAAGTTGTGAACACCAAATCTTACAACTTTACACAGAAATTATTTATTCTCACTCATGCTACAGTCTGGTATGGTTATCAGTAGTCGAATGACTTCCTCTGAGAGACCGTAAGACATTGGCTTTTTCCAACTTTACCCCATATTCTCTTTTAATTTAACAGGAACTTGGAGGGGGGTGGGGTGCGGAATGTAGAGGATTGTGCTAGAACATTTTGTGACTCAGGACTTGAAATAGAGTACTCATATTTTGTTGGCCAGAATTCATTCACATGGCCAAAACTGCCTACTTGAGAAGTATGGTCCAATTATGTACTTAGGAATTAAAGGGAAACTCAAACTAGAAAAATTACCTTAAAAAAAATGGGGAATAATGGAGAAATTAACAAGTCATCTTTCCATTTTTTACCTGATCACCATACATTTTACCTGGAGTCAGTGGGTTAATCTTTGTCTTTCCCATTGTCAAGTGCAACAGAATCCTTGTTAAATAGTTGCAGATCTCTTTGGGGAAATACAGAACAAAACCTCAGCATATGTCCACATTTTGAGCGTATCATTGATACATCAAGATTCTTCCTCAACCCACCTATCATTTAAGAAGCTCTCAGTCTATTTACTGACTCAGATCAAAGACTTTGATAAAGGTGTATTGTGGTGGCTCTTGCTGCCCAGATGTGGGTTTATGAGAATTTAACCATCCCTTTCAGTCTTATAGGCGTCCTTGGTGCCTCAGATGGTAAAGAATCTGTAATGCAGGAGACCCAGATTCTGTCCCTGGGTCAGGAATATCCCCTGGAGAAGGGAATGGCTACCCACTCCAGTATTCTTGTCTGGGAATTCCCATGGACAGAGGAGCATGGTGGGCTACAGTTCATGAGGTTGCAAAGTCAGACATGACTGAGTGACTAACATTTAGTCTTACAGACCCCTTGATGAATCACTATAGTTTAAGGTCCTTGTATGTCAGACCACCTCATTTTTCATGCTGGCCCCACTGCTTGTTATGGTAATTATGCTCATTTTATCTCTAGCAGTTAAACATTCTCTTGATCTCTGACACATTTAAATATCTTCATTCCCATTGAAGTCAGAAAATTGTTTCAAAATCATGATTTCCCTCTAATATTTCTGGTCCATGAAAGGTCACTAATTATGTGCTATTCAAAGGGACAGGAAGTGGTTTTTTTGACAGAGTGGGTGACTGGACGGGTACACTATGGTGATTGCTGAGATGCTAGAATGTTCTGTTTCTTGTATTGGGTGGTGATGATATAGATATGTTCATTCATGTTCACCTAATAATCATTGCTACCACAGATCTCTGGTGGTTTTAAAAGTATGCATAAAAATCTTTTGTCATTTTTTTAGCTATTCAGTGGAGCATATTTTGGTGCAAGTTCTCCACCACTACAACTGTCCACTGAAAATAGACACTTTGCTCTTTTCTCCACTGAAAGTGATGACCTTTCATAATTTAACTTTTAGCTGAAAAAGAAATGCTTTCTTTTACTGAGTTGTAAAACTTTAAATTCATAAGAAGCTTTTTTGTAAACTCTCTTTTACCTTATCACACTGTGTCCTTGCCTTGTTTTATATTTTTCCTATAACACTTTTACTATCTTACAAAATATTTACTTGTGGTTGTTCCCTCTATTTCTTCTCTCTACATTATAAACTACAGGAGAACTAGCATATATTTTATTTTTCTCATTTTTTTATTCCCAATCTGTAGACCAGTCTCTGTCTCATCATAGGCAATCAATATTGAATGAAAGAAGCAATGTTGTTACTTGTGTATATAGTATCTAAAATTCCCTCTCACAGTAGAAAAGAATAATAATCTATTTACTAGATTTCTACATTTCAATTTTGTTAATGATTTAATAATCATTATTATTAAATTAAATGTTATGAAAGCCTTGTACTGATATTTGTAACTCGGAGTACTTAACACTAACTACAATGATCTGTATCCTACCTGTAGATTGTTAGCCAGCATATTGCCCAGATGTCATGATATTGGGGTCTTGACATGTACTACGGTATAATTTCTGCCTCCTCAGAGAGGTTGTATTCTTTTTCTCGTATACTACTCATTTGCCATATATCAAGTACTGCCTGAAGAGTGCTTTTACTGTCATGTACCGCTGCTGCTGCTGCTAAGTCGCTTCAGTCGTGTCCGACTCTGTGCAACCCCATACATGGCAGCCCACCAGGCTCCCCCGTCCCTGGGATTCTCCAGGCAAGAACGCTGGAGTGGGTTGCCATTTCCTTCTCCAATGAATGAAAGTGAAAAGTCAAAGTGAAGTCTCTCAGTCGTGTCTGACTCTTTGCGACCCCATGGACTGCAGCCTACCAGGCTCTTCTGTCCATAGGATTTTCCAGGCAAGAGTACTGGAGTGGGCTGCCATTGCCTTCTCCTGTAGTCATTGAAAAAAAAAAAAAAAAACCACTTATTTTGAAAATACAAATTTGTTCTAACATGATAGGTGTAAAAGGGGACAGTTTGAGCATAACACACACGCTGTGTTTTCTTTTGATTTCTTAGATAAATGCAGAAAACTGCAATCGGCTGAACCAAGCTGTGTTGGAATACACATCACATACACACAAACACACATACACACACACACATCCCTGAAATATCTACCAGCTACCTCAGTTGAGTCATCTGGTGTTATAACCATCCATGTAATTGCAGATAACCTTCTTTTAACTCACAAGCTATAACCCATCCAATGCCACAAACTCAAGGTCTTTCCAGGTCAAGTGCAGTATATATGTGTAAATGGCAATATCATTTCTCTCAAGTTCAGATTTTTTTTTAAATGTGTCAGTGACACATTGTTTGCAAGTATTAAGTCCTGACCCCATTTCTTCCCTAAGCCTGTGCATTTTATTATACAAATTCTGCATAGCATGATGCTGTTTAGGAGCATATATGTCTCAGTACAGCATCACTGACTGTGTATAACAGCTTTGTCCTTTGTGTTCTCAGAGACCTCTAACATAACTTTGGTTGGCTTCTCCAGAAGCAAACACTGAGTGGTAGTTGAGCTACAACACGTTTTCAGGGATCAACCTAGGAAAGGAAATAGGAGGAAGCAGGAATGGCCAAGGAGAAAGAAAAATTGTGATGCAGATTTAATAAAGCTTCATGAGGAATTCTGGAGGGAGTATTTTTAAAAGATTTTGTTTACTCCTAATTCCTAATATCCTCCCGACAACAAATCTTCAGTTTGCTTATTTGTTTAGGAAAGAATCAAATTGAAATTTTTAAATCGAGTACCCCTCATGGCATAAATGATGCAAATCAAGGAGAAAAAGACGACGGTTCCTTTTACCACTTAAAAAAATTGTTGCATTTGCATTGGAGAGAAAATATAAATACAAGAGACGATAAAGCAAAGCATCAGGAATACTGGAGGAAGATAGTTTTGAACCTTATTTTGAAATATGTGATTGGCATGGACTAATTGACTGTAGATCACAACAAACTGTGGAAAATTCTTAAACAGATGGGAATAACAGACCATCTGACCTCCCTCCTGAGAAATCTGTATGCAAGTCAGAAGCAACAGTTAGAATGGGACATGGAACAACAGACTGGTTCCAAATCAAGAAAGGAGCACGTCAAGGCTGTATATTGTCACCCTGCTTATTTAACTTATATGCAGAGTACATCATGAGAAATACTGGGCTGGATGAATCAAGCTGGAATGAAGATTGCCAGGAGAAATATCAATAACTTCAGATATGCAGATGACACCACCCTTATGGCAGAAAGTGAAGAAGAATGAAAGAGCCTCTTAATGAAGGTGAAAGAGGCAAGTGAAAAAGTTGGCTTAAAAGTCAACATTCAGAAAACTAAGATCATGGCATCTGGTCCCATCACTTCGTGGCAAATAGATGGGGAGACAATGGAAACAGTGAGAGACTTTATTTTCTTGGGCTCCAGAATCACTGCAGATAGTGACTGCAGCCATGAAATTAAAAGACGTTTGCTCTTGGAAGAAAAGCTGTCACTGAACTAGACAGCATATTAAAAAGCAGAAACATTACTTTGTCAACAAAGGTCCATCTAGTCAAAGCTATGGTTTTTCCAGTAGTCATATGTGGATATGAGAGTTGGACTATAAAGAAAGCTGAGTGCCAAAGAACTTTGGAGAAGACTCTTGAGAGTCCCTTGGACTGCAAGAAGATACATCCTGACAATCCTAAAGGAAATCAGTCTTGAATATTCATTGGAAGGACTGATGCTGAAGCTGAAACTCCAATACTTTGGCCACCTGATGTGAGGAACCAACTCATTTGAAAAGACCCTGATGCTGGGAAAGATTGAAGGCAGGAGGAGACGGGGATGACAGAGGGTGAGATGGTTGGATGGCATCACCGACATGATGGACATGAGTTTGAGTAGGCTCCGGGAGTTGGTGATGGACAGGGAAGTCTGGCGTGCTGCAGTCCATGGGGTCACAAAGAGTTGGACACAACTGAGCGACTAAACTGAACTGAATACGGAATAAAGGGAGTGATTTTGACAGAGGATGGCAATGTGTCAAGTCACAAATGTATGAGACTGGCATATGGGCAAAAAGATGTAAGACAAAGAGCATGGTGTTCCTTTCTTTCCCAAAAATCAACAGTGAGAAAATCTATTAAAGACCTCATATATTTTCTGAGTATTAAATAAATAGAGCTTTTGCATGATGAATTTCTCTGATCTGTGTATTTTGCATGACAGAAGCTTGCTGCTCACTTGCATCCATTCATCATTCATTCATTCATAATTCAAATGGCTTAGTTTATAATCATATAAATTAAATGCTTACTGGGGCAGAGGGAAGTGGATTTGTAAATAGTAATTCAGAGTGAAATATAGATTTTCTTTTTAATCATGTGACTACTATAGGAAAATACACAAATAATTTGAAACATCTTTAGTCTAAAGTGTAAATTGCTTAAAGTATAAGTTAACTAGTTTGAGAAACGTATTAATTGCCAGCTTCATTTGTTGATTTATAGCACTCTTTAGTTACTGATTTATAGGATATATTCATATTGCTAGTTATTTTGGGGTTGGGGAGTACAAGTGTTGATTACTTTTATTTTACCAAGTGCATAGTAATAGTTTTATTTCTACATTGTAATGCATAATTTCTTACCTGGCTAAGAATAATTTTTTTGATAACTCTCAAAATTTTGGATTTTGTTTCTAAGTATCTGGAAATCTCTGTGTTTTTCTGGAGGGTGATGGTTCTAAAATGGAGTAAGCTTTTAATTTTAGCTCAGTGAATGGGATTGTGATACAGTACAGAAAGGAGCAGAGTACATGATGTAGCTTCTTTCCTTTTCCCAAGACTTTACTCTTTAAATGATAGTTTAAAAGGTAGCCACGAAAGGCTCACCAGCATTAACAGTCAGTGTGATTTTTCCATCTTATTTTGAAAGTCAAAAACATAGCTAATAAAAACAGCCAGATAATGTTAGGATCCTTGTTGTGTTTAAAATGTTAAATCAATATTTCTTCATCTTTTAATAATGAAAGAATTTCTGATACTAGAAGACTCCTTTGAAAATTATGTGTTTTTAAATCATATTCAGGATGGGGAACACATGTACACCCATGGCTGATTCATGTCAATGTATAGCAAAAACCACTACAATATTGTAAAGTAATTAGCCTCCATTTAAAATTAATTAATTAAAAAATAAATTGTATTATTTATGAAGATAATTTAGATGCATGAAGGATTTGATACAGTTGTCATGGCTTGCATTAAAATATTTTCAAATGTGCTTGATTTGGAGAAAACATTCTTAGTAACATGTATGAGTCATGTGGTATTTTAACTTAGCTTTCTATATTTGGTCTGGTGACACCTTAACATGGTTCCTGGGTAGCACAGTGGTAAAGAACTGCCTGCCAAAGCAGGAAACTTAGGTTCAATCCCTGCATCAGGAAGATCCCCTGGAGTAAGAAATGGCAACCCACTCAAGTATTCTTGCCTGGAAGATTCCATAGAGAGAGGAGCATGGCAGGCTACGTCTATAGGGTCACAAAGAGTTGAATACGACTGAGCACACCATACCTTACCACATGTAAAACAAGCTCCTTATCTGTTACAAAACTGGTTCCTCTCATCATCATTCTTTCTCTGTAAATGACATCATAATCTGTGCAGTCACTTAGACCAAACCTATAGTGTTGCTACGTCCTTGTTAAGCCACACTAGACAACATGTCTATCACACTTGTACCTAATATAGTAATGAGCATTCTGCAATGTAATGCTCTGTTTAAGAGTGCATTTCTTGTAGAAGACTGCATGTCAGTCTCTTGGTGCCAGACCTTAGATCATTATTTGGCACAAAATAGACAATAAATATCTGAGGAATGAGTACAGGATTAAATTGATGAATGAGGTTCTTTCTGTCTCTCATATCTGATTATCCTCCGAGGTCCATAGATTTTACTTTGGAAGTACTTCTCTTTTACATCACAACCCTTCCACTCTCAGGCCACAAAGCTAGCTCAGTTCTTCATAAGAAATGATTTTTGGACAGTTACATGAGATGACTTATCTCATTGTCACCTCTTGCCCCTTTTCCTCTCTATTACATCTTCCATATTGCCATCACTCTCTGTTACTTCTCCCATATTGCTATCAAAGTAGTCTTCTAAGAGACATCTCTGAATTTACCATTCTCTTCCCCAGATATGCTCCTGGCCTCAATTCTATGGCAGGACAAGCTATATTACTTGGATATCTTGGGTTTTGTTTGGTCTCAGAATAGCCATCTTTCTTTTTCACTATCTCCCTTCATGCACATGATATTTTACACAAATCAGAAATTGTTATTTATATCTTCCTTCTTTGCTGTGTTTGAACTCTTTTGTTTACCTAGACTTGTGGGGCCCTAAATGGGAAACCTTAAAAAAGATGGGTTAGCTTTGCGGTAGGAAACTAAGATGGCGCCTGGTGGAAGAGATAGGGGCGTGGTCTATGTTACAGTTTTTGATTGGCTCTCTTGATTTCCGTGCACAGGACAGTGCATGATCACCATAGACTCCTGTTACAATGAAGGTGCATGACGATTTGACCTTTAATGTGATTGGTGCAACTATGGCATATTACGATTTGACCTTTAACGTGATTGGTGCAACTATGGAAAGTCCCTTGCAAAACCCCCTTGTTTGCCTATATAAACCAAGAGTTTGTGGCAATAAAGCGGAACTGCTTAGACGGAACCCCTGTCACATCTGATTGTCTCTCGCTCGGTGAGGGGCTGGGTTGGCGGACAGTAGGCTCACCTCTCCTCGGGACCCCTTGGCTTTGCTGAGGGAAGTTCCACTGCCTCTCTCTTTCTGCGGAGCGCCCCCCCGCAGAAACTATCTTCTCTACTTTCATCTCTGCTGGTCCTAGGACAATTGAGCCCAGATTATATTCACTTTTTATATGACAGCATTTTCAATTGCTGAGCCAATTATAGAAACTTTATCAGTCTTTCCCCTAGTGGAGACATTGTTAGTGCTTTACTCATCATATATTATAGCTTTTGATCCATGTTAATAATAACAACATGGATAATATTGGCTTTTCTGAGCATTTGCTATGTACAGACTTTGCTCTTAATATTTACCACACTACTTTTAACCTTCATAACAACTCTATAATTTGGTGCTATATAAATTTTTGATTTTATAGACAAGGAAATTAAGGCAGGGAGAAATTACGTGGCTGTCCAAAATTCTCATAGCTAGAAAGTATTGTAGCCATGCATTGATTCCAGGGTGCCAGTTTAGGGCTGATTAGCCTAATCAGTGTATAACTCTGTGTTGATATAACATACACTTCACAGGTTTTAAAGAGTGAAGACCAAATATTCTTCAAAAGCTCAAGATAAAGATTATAACTAAAAAATGTTTAGGGGTGTTTAAAGTTAATAGGAAAGTTTAAAGTCAATAGGGATGAACTAGACAAGATATAAAATGAATGAACTGAAGAACTTTCTGAAATAAGAAATGTGGAGAACTACATGCTTTTATTCTCAGACTTAGCCTGAACATCTTTCATATTTCAAGCACTGTTTGGGTTGGGGATCATATTCCTATTACTGTATGATGTGTGCAAATGTAAATATTAACTAAAATACATTCTATTTTACAAAAACACTCTGCAGAAGAAACACTTCTGACTGCTAAAATTACTTACACATGTTGCAGTTCCAGTGTGAAGACATAGACTCTCTATTAGGTGACCATGTCATTGTGCCATTCAGATAGTTTTCATGACAGCTTGCTGTGAGCAAAGAGCACAGTTGACTCATGGGCTTCAGTTGAAGTACTTTTGGATTTTCAAGTATTCACACCATAGACATGCTTTCCATGGGCTACTCAAAGAACTGAATATGATGGAGGGCTAGAGCCAAGCCACCCCTGCCTAATGTGGTACTCTTCCAATGGACTACTTACGCTTGGGAACTCCCTTTCAGCTTGGCTGAGATTTTCTCAGAAGCTTTCTCATCTAATATTTCTGTCTGCTTTCACAACTTCCAGACCTGCCCCTTGGTCTGGAGGTTCTTCCTACTTCTACTCCCTCTGCTGTCTCCTTTCTCACAGGCACATCTCTCAGTAACTATCTATCTGATACTTCTGATGCTACTGTGGTGTCTATTTCTCAAAGGCATTAAACTGACACAGTGGGTGAATTCAGAAAACTTTTTGCACCAGGAATTCCAAGATTATATATATATATATACACACACACACACACACACACACACACACACATACACACACACCACTTAATTCAACCACAATTCCAACAAGCATATTTAAATATTAAAGATTGTTAAACAGGCATGCAAGGGGACATAACTTCCTCTTTATGGGTCTCACCCACTATCAAATGAATATCTAATAAATATATACACTTGCTGAAATTTACTGTTACTCTGTGATTTTTTACCCTCTACTTATCTAAAACATGAAGCACTGGCAGCATGCAAATGAAAATGACAGTAATAATCCATTTTAAAAATAAATTTAATGTCATTTCTCTTTAAACGAAGACTGTTTCTCAGGGACTGCTTAGTGCTCATCTATGTTTAAGAGGAAGACATAACTTATAATGAGTTACATTCTTTTCATTTTCTTCTTTGTCTCTATAAGAACTTGTAAAATGCCTATTTAAGCTGGTCTAGCTATTTTGAACCCTCATCTCTGGTGTTTTTCCTACCAGGATTCATCTTTCCTATAACTATATCCTTCATAAATCTAGAGATAAGAAAGTTATATGATTACTTGTTTGTTTTACAGAATTTTATGGGATTTTATTGATAAACAGCATGTAGACTGCCATGAAAAGTTGGAAGAGATTACGAATTCAAACCTATTTCATGAAACAATTTTAATTGGGAAGACTTCATAAGCTCCAAATTTATATTACCCTCTTAAGCTTCCTTCCTAATATAAAACTAGAGCATCTCCATCTGTAAGAATGTGAGAGACTAAGGAGGATGTTGAAAGGGGTTATTAAAACAAGGACAAACTATGGATACAAAGTCCAATAATGGTCAGTCATCTTATTCTTTTCACATTCCAAACCAACATCTCATTTTTCTAGATCTCAAGTTACCCAACTGTTACAGACAAGACCAAAAAAATAAAAAAGAATAGGCAGAAGTACACGCAGAATCATGGACAAAATTATTAAACATTTAGCAAGAATATTGGAAAAATCAGAAACAGTCTAGAACAACTATTAACATATTATGACTGGCCAGGACAAACACAGATTGTGGCCCATTTCTATAAACAAAGATATATTGAAACATGGACATGCCTATTTATTTATATATATAAAGAGAAGCAAGAGAACTCCAGAAAAACATCTACTTCTGCTTCATTGACTACACTACAGTCTTTGTGTGGATCACTGTATTGTGGAAAATTCTTAAAGAGATGGGAATACCAGAGCACCTTACTTGCTTCCTGAGAAATCTGTATGAAGGTCAAGAAGCAACAGTTAGAATGAGACATGGGACACCAGACTGTTTCCAAACTGGGACAGGATTACAACAAGGCTGTATATTGTCATTGCTTATTTACCTTGCATGCAGAGTACATCATGTGAAATATTGGGCTGGATGAATCACAAGCCAGAATCAAGATTTCCAGGAGAAATATCAATAACCTCAGATATGCAGATGACACGATTCTTATGGCAGAAAGGGAAGAGGAACTGAAGAGATTCTTGATGAAGGTAAAAGAGGGGAGTAGAAAAGCTGGCTTAAAACTCAACATTCAAGAAACTAAATTTATTTCATATATGATACATGTTTCAATGCTATATTCTCAGATCCTCCCACCCTCACCTTCTCCCACAGAGTCCAAAAGACTGTGCTATACATCTGTATCTCTTTTGCTGTCTCGCATTACCATCTTTCTAAATTATATATATATATATATATGTGTGTGTGTGTGTGTGTGTGTGTGTGTGTGTGTTAGTATACTGCATTGGTGTTTTTCTTTCTGGCTTACTTCACTCTGTATAATAGGCTCCAGTTTCATCCACCTCATTAAAACTGATTCAAATGCATTCTTTTTAATGGCTGAGTAATACCCCATTGTGTATATGTACCACAGCTTTCTCATCCATTCGTCTGCTGATGGACATCTAGGTTGCTTCCATGTCCTGGCTATTATAAACAGTGCTGCGATGAACATTGGGGTACACATGTCTCTTTCAATTCTGGTTTCCTTGGTGTGTATGCCCAGCAGTGGGCTTGCTGGGTCATAAGGCAGTTCTATTTCCAGTTTTTAAAGGAATCTCCACACTGTTCTCCATAGTGGCTGTACTAGTTTGCATTCCCACCAACAGTGTAAGAGGGTTCTCTTTTCTCCACACCCTCTCCAGCATTTATTGTTTGTAGAGTTTTGGATAGCAATCATTCTGACTGGCGTGAAATGGTACCTCATTGTGGTTTTGGTTTGCACTTCTTTGATAATGAGTGATGTTGAGCATCTTTTCATGTGTTTGCTAGCCATCTGTATGTGTTCTTTGGAGAACTGTCTGTTTAGTTCTTTGGCCATTTTTGATTGGGTCATTTATTTTTCTGGAATTGAGCTACAGGAGTTGCTTGTATATTTTTGAGATTAATTCTTTGTCAGTTGTTTCATTTGCTATTATTTTCTACCATTCTGAAGGCTGAGAGAATAGCATTGAAACATGTATATTATTATATATGAAACAGATCACCAGTCCAGGTTCAATGCATGAGACAGGGTGCTCAGGGCTTGTGCACTGGGATGACCCAGAGGGACTGGAGGAGGGTTTAGGATGGGGAACACATGTACACCTATGGCTGATTCATGTCAATGTAGAGCAAAAACCACTACAATACTATAAGTAATTAGCCTCCAACTAAAATAAATAAATTTTAAAAAATAAAAAAAGAAACTAAATCATGGCATATGGTCCCATTGCTGTGGCAAATAGATGGGGAAACAGTGGAAACAGTGACAGACTTTATTTTGGGGGCTCCAAAATCACTGCAGATGGTGACTGCAGCCATGAAATTAAAAGACGCTTACTCCTTGGAAGAAAAGCTATGACCAACCTAGACAGCATATTAAAAAGCAGAGATATTACTTTGTCAACAAAGTTCTGTCTATCCAAGATTACAGTTTTTCCAGTGGTCATGTATGGATGTGAGAGTTGTACTATAAAGAAAGCTCAGCACTGAAGAATTGTTGCTTTTGAAATGTGTTGCTGGAGAAGACACTTGAGAGTCCATCAGAATGCACAAAAATCAACCCAGTCAATCCTAAAGGAAATCAGTCCTGAATATTCATTAGAAGGACTGATGCTGAAGCGGAAGCTCTAATAGTTAGGTCACTTGGGGCAAAGAACTGACTCATTGGAAAAGACCCTCTTGCTGGCAAAGATTGAAGGCAGAAGGAGAAGGGAACAACAGAGGATGAGATGGTTGGATGTCATCACCAACTCAATGGACATGTGTTTGAGCAAGTTCCTGGAGTTGGTAATGAACAGGGAAGCCTGGCGTGATGCAGTCCATGCAGTCACAAAAAAATTGAACATGACTGAGCGACTGAACTGAACTAGCTGATGGAATATTCATGCAGTTCTCATACTTCTAAGGTAGAATAACTTGAACAGTCTTCATTGTAAACATGAAACACTGCACATCACTTTTAGTTAGGATAATGCAACAAAATCTCTCACTCTCCAGAAAAAAAATTATGTGCCAAGATTACTATGTGACTCAGGTTTACTGTTTTAGAAGCTTGGTGAATAAAGATTGAATTCTCCTTTCTATTGTACCATTCACTGATGGCTATATCCTTTTCTCACAGTGGCATGAGCAGAGATAACCAGTTTTATTTCTCTGTTTCTATTTCTTACACAGATAGACTATACTGACATATTGAACTGAAAATAATGGTTTGACAGTGCTTAGAATAGTATTTCTGTACTGTTAACACAACTGAGAATCTCTGTATGTCTGATGCTGTATCAGGGTGTACACTTGTGTTTGTTTCACAATTTTTCTGTAAAAGGAAAACAAAAGTAAAATTATGCACATAGCAAAATCCCATTTCCTTTTCCCCTACAGAAATGAAGGGTAGTGTTAATCAGCTGTGTCCTACTCTTTGCAACCCCATGGACTGTAGCCCACTAGGCTCCTCTGTCCATTCTCAAGGCAAGAATACTGCAGTGCATAGCCATTCCCTTCTCCAGGGATTCTTCCCAACCATGGCATGGATACCCATGGATATGAATGGATAAGAAAATTGTGATATATATACACAATGGAATATTACTTAGCTATTAAAAAGGACATTTGAGTCCGTTCTAATGAGGGGGATGAAACTGGAGCCTATTATACAGAGTGA
Source organism: Capra hircus (assembly GCF_001704415.2). Taxonomy (NCBI): domain Eukaryota; kingdom Metazoa; phylum Chordata; class Mammalia; order Artiodactyla; family Bovidae; genus Capra; species Capra hircus. The sequence goes on from NC_030835.1 coordinate 24,972,626, forward strand.
AATAAGTAAGAAAGAAAAACACCAATACAGTATATTAATGAATATCTATGGAATTTAGAAAGATGGTAATGATGATCCCAAATGCAAGACAGCAAAAGAGACACAGATGTAAAGAACAGACTTTTGGACTCTGGGAAAAGGCAAGGATAAGATGATTTGAGAATAGCATTGAAATATGTATATGACCATATGTGAAACATGACCAGCCCAAGTCTGAGGCATAAAAGAGGGCACTCAAACCCAATGTACTGGGACAACCGAGAGGAATGATATGGCGTTGGAGGGAGATTTGGGTCAGGGGGACACATGTACACCCATGGCTGATTCATGGTGATGTATGGCAAAAACCACCCCAATAAAAGTAATTAGCCTCCAATTAAAAATAGATAAGCTATTATAGAAAAAAAGATTTTTGTTGTTGTCTAGATCTGCAAAAAACAAAAACAAAAAACAAGACACTAGGAATTTTAAAGGGATGGCAGTGAATCTGTCGATTACCTTAGGTAGTATAGTCATTTGACATTTCAAAACCATGTAAGCATTACTATTGTTCAATCTAAATACCACACATGTCTTTTTCCCTGCACTATATAATAATTTTGCCTCTGAGACAACTATTTTTGAAGCATAGGATAATGGGCACTCAAAACTGCAATCTCTGAATGAAAGGAACTCATGAGTAAGCCCTATATTTATCTCAGCACCCTGTCCAGGAACAATTTCCTAATTGTGGAACAGAGAAGAAAAATTCAAACAAAGTTTCTGAGCTGAGAAAGCAGAGATCAGGATCTGCCTACTAAAGCAGCTACGGTCTGCAATCACTAAGAAGGAATTATCTGAGTAAGGGGGATAGAGTGCAGGGGTGAGGGGGAAGCAGAACTCTGTGTGACATCTTCCTACAAGTCAGTGGCTGAGAATGGAATTATGATTTTTCCAGGTAAGATCATATGAAATTCTGAGCTGTTCCTAGGTTGAGAGTAGAACAAAATAAACAGAAATCAGACAATGGCAGCAGACATTTAATTCAAGCACAAGCAGAGTGGAGACCTTTTCAGCACCTGAACATTTAATTAAGATATCAGCAGGATTGTGCCTTAGGAATAAAACCCATGTCCTGTCACAAAGCCATCTTAGACCTTAGGAGTTTGAGTCTCAACATGTTAGAGGTGCTTGGTAAGTCCTTTGAACTTTCTACCAACCCACCTCAACAAAACATAAAACAAAACCCAGATCTGTTCAAAGAGACCAGTCACTAATCTTCCAGGAAAAAAATCTCTACACTTTGTACAGAAAACAAAAAAAAAAAATCAGCATCTGCATTATATATCAATATTAATGTCCTATATATATAATAAAAACACTATATTTCTAGAAGATAGAAAACTGTGATTCATAGCCCAAAAAAATGTAATAAGTAGAAAGAGACCCCCAAATTGTTCAGATAATAGATTTAGCAAAGTTCAAAAACAGTATTGTGAATACATACAATAAGTAATGAAAAATAATATGATCTTAATAAGTAAGATTTTATAACAACTGAAATACAAAGTTCATGTTAAGCTTAATAGCAGAATGCTTTAGATTTTTAGAAAATGGAAACTCAACTTGATATATCCACAGGAATTACAGAATCAAATAATTGGATTTATGTAATATCTAATCAGATAAATCAATTAGAAAATGGAGAATAAGCATTAAAGAAAGTAAATAGGCCTTAGTGACCTATGGACTATAGCCTACCAGGCTCCTCTGTCCATGGAATGCTCCAGGCAAGAATACTGGACTGTATAGGCATTCCCTTCTCCAGGGAATCTTCTTGATCCAGGGATCAAACACAGGTCTCCTTAATTGAAGGCAGGTTCTTTACCATCTGAGCCACCAGGGAAGGTCTAGTGACCTATGTATGTATGTAAGCTAAGTCATAAACTGGAAAATTCCTAAAAAGATGGGAATATCAGGCCACCTTGCTTGCCTCCTGAGAAATCTGTATACAGGTCAAGAAGCAATAGTTAAAATTGGACATGGAACAACAGACTGATTTCAAATTGGGAAAGGAGTACGTCAAGGCTGTATATTATCACCCTGCTTATTTACCTTACATGCAGAGTACATCATGTGAAATGCCTGGCTGGATAAGGCACAAGCTGGAATCAAGATTGTTTAGAGAAATATCAATAACCTCAGATATGCAGATGACACCACCCTTATGGCAGAAAGTGAAGAGGAATTAAACAGCCTTTTGATGACGGTGAAAAAGGAGAGCCTGAAAAACTGGCTTAAAACTCAATATTCAAAATACTAAGGTCATGATATCCAGTCCCCTTACTTCATGGCAAATAGATGGGGAAGCAATGGAAACAGAATTTATTTTCTTGGGCTCCAAAATCACTTCAAATGGTGACTGTGGCCATGAAATTAAAAGACACTTGCTCCTTAGAAGAAAAGCTATGATAAACCTAGATAGCATATTAAAAACCAGAGACATTACATTGCTGACAAAGGTCCATCTAGTCAAAGCTGATTTTTCCAGTAGTCGTGTATGGATGTGAGAGCTGGACCATAATGAAGGTTGGGCACTAAATAATTGATGCTTTTGAACTGTGATGTTGGAGAAGACTCTTGAGAGTCCTTTGGACTGCAAGGGAGATCAAACCAGTCTTTAAAGGAATTCAATCTTTAGTATTCATTGGAAGGACTAATGCTGAAGCTCCAATACTTTGGTCACCTGATGCAAAGAAAGTTTGAAGGCAGGAGGAGAAGGGAAAGACAGAGGATGAGATGGTTGGATGGCATCACTGACTCAATGGACATGAGTTTAAACGGGCTCCAGAAGTTTGGGATGGCCAGGGAAGCCTGCTGTGCTGCAGTCTATGGGGAGGCAAAGAGTCAGACACGACTGTGCAACTGAACTATAACAAGTGGAAATAAAGATAGAGAAAAATAAACTTCTCTCCCTACCTCAAAGGAAATTAATTGAAGAGAAACATGAACCCAAATATGTAAGTTAATGCTAAAGCATAAAACAACTAGAAAAAAAAAATGTGAGAGAAAATCTTTTAAGTATTTCTTGACAGAATATTAAGAAGCAGTTAACCATAAAGGTAAAAATTGATAAATTTTATTCAATGAGCTGAAAATCTTTGTTATTAGGGGACTAAATAAAAGAGGAAATACAAAATGGGAAAATATTTTTTAAATATGTGTCTATAAAAGGATTTGTATCCAGAATATGGTATTTTTAATCCTGTATTTTTTTAATAAATAGGTAAATACATGCATACTTATAAAAGAGAATACTTCACAAAAGAGAATATTTCACAGAAGAAAATATGTAAATAACTAAAGAATGTATGGAAAGAGAACCTCACTGATCATCAGCAAAAGCCACACTATAATAAGTACCACTTCATATCCACTTAAAATTAAAATATTGAAAATCTCAGATAATGCATTGCAGATGTGAATATTAAATGATAAAATTTCTTTGGAAAAGCCCTTCAATCCCTCATAAAGTGAAAGTATGACTCAGCAATTCAACTCCTAAGTATTTGCATATTATGTGTACACAAATGATTGTACTAAGCATCCCTGGTAGCTCAGTAGTAAAGAATCTGCCTGCAGTGCAGGAGATAGGGATTCAATACTTGGGTCAGGAAGATCCCTTGGAGTAGGAAATGGCAACCCACTCCAGTAATCTTGCCAGGGAAATCCTATGGACAGAGGAACCTGGCAAGCTACATACAGTCCATAGGGTCACAAAGAATCAGACATGACCGACTGACTGAACACACCCTTTACTCATAATAGTGCCAAGCTGTAAACTTGAATTTTATCCAGAGGCAAAAGCATAAAATATCATTTTATATTCAGACAAAGAAAAGATAAACTATGTTCTTGAATTTTATGTGATAATGACTGCAAGAGGTAAGAGATGATAGCAAAACTCTGCATCATAATTGAGACGGTGGTTATATGAGTAGGTATTTATTCAGTTCAGTTCAGTTGCTCAGTCATGTCCAACTCCCTGAGACCCCATGAACCAAAGCACGCCAGGCCTCCCTGGCATCACCAGGGAGGCATCACCAACTCCCAGAGTTCACCCAAACCCATGTCGACTGAGTTGGTGATGCTATCCAACCATTGCATCCTCTGTCGTCCCCTTCTCCTCCTGCCCTCAAACTTTCCCAGCATCAGGGTCTTTTCAAATAAGTCAGCTCTTCACATCAGGTGGCCAAAGTATCAGAGTTTCAGCTTCAACATCAGTCCTTTCAATGAACACCCAGGACTGATCTCCCTTAGGATGGACTGGTTGAATCTCCTTGCAGTCCAAGGGACTCTCAAGAGACTTCTCCAACACCACAGTTCAAAGGCATCAATTCTTTGGCGTTCAGCTTTCTTTTTTTTTTTTTTTTTTTTTTTAAATTTTTTATTTATTTTTTTTTTTAAAATTTTAAAATCTTAAATTCTTACATGCGTTCCCAAACATGAACCCCCCTCCCACCTCCCTCCCCACAACATCTCTCTGGGTCATCCCCATGCACCTGCCCCAAGCAAGCTGCAGCTTTCTTTATAGTCCAACTCTCACATCTGTACATGACCACTGAAAAAACCATAGCCTTGACTAGATGGACATTTGCTGGCAAAGCAATGTCTCTACTTTTGAATATGCTATCTAGGTTGGTCATAACTTTTCTTCCAAAGAGTAAGTGTCTTTTAATTTCATGACTGAAATCACCATCTGCAGTGATTTTGGAGCTTAGAAAAATAAAGTCAGCCACTGTTTCCATTGTTTTCCCCATCTATTTGCCATGAAGTGATGGGGCCAGATTCCATCATCTTCATTTTCTGAATGTTGAGCTTTAAGCCAACTGTTTCACTCTCCTCTTTCACTTTCATCAAGAGTCTCTTTAGTTCCTCTTCACTTTCTGCCATAAGCATGGTGTCATCTGCATATCTGAGGTCATTGATATTTCTCCTGGCAGTCTTGATTCCAGCTTGTGCTTCATCCAGCCCAGCATTTCTAATGACGTACTCTGCATATAAGTTAAGTAAGCAGAGTGACAATGTACAGCCTTGATGTACTCCTTTTCCTATTTGGAACCAGGCTGTTGTTCCATGTCCAGTTCTAACTGTTGCTTCCTGACCTGCATACAGGTTTCTCAAAAGGCAGGTCAGCTCGTTAAACTTAAAATGCAAGCTGTATATATTAATATTATGTGGCTTTTAAAGTATACCTCATCAGGATGATTAAAATGACAAAGGAAATAAAAATTGTTGTCCTCATGAAATAGAGAAGATATTGTGTCTATGAAATAAGAAATTTATGTAAAGAAAAAAGTTGAAAATTAAACTTTAAAAATTAAAAAAGTTGCAAGTGGAGAGAGCAGAACAGAAAGGAAGGGAGAGAAAAAGAGGGAGGGAATGAGAGAGGAAGTGAGGGGAAAGAGCTAGAAAAAAATGTTTTAAAAAAATAAAATTGTGTAATTCCCTTGTTAGAAAAAGGATTGTAATAAATAATTAGAAAATTAGAAAATTGGCCCCAAATATAAATCAGCCAACTGATAAGAGTTTAAGTGAAACAAGAGAGAAATGAAACAGGGAAATATTTAAAGAAATGACCCAAAGAATTCCTGTTTTTATCATGGCAGTTTATACCAACCCACACATTGAGGATAACTATGAAATCTGGATAAAATTTTTTAAATGAAGTAAAATAAGAATAGCTCCTTTTGTGTATCAGAGAGATGACAGAATAGTGAAAACTCTGTCAGAGAAACTAGAGGAGCTCCTGTGTACAATTTGGTTCATTTGGTGAAACTGAAAGATATTTTATACCAGTCAAATTTATACTGAGCCACCTGTTTCATGAATAAAATTATAGGTTGTTATCATCTTTGATTTGAGATGGAGAGATGTTGAGATGAATTTCGATACATTATTTACACAAATCTCTACCTAGGATTTATCTATAGAGGGAACAGAATAAATTCTGTATACGTATTTTCAGAAAAAAAGCCCCTTGCTCAACTGAAAAGTTATTTGGTGATAAAATGTGGGACAAAATATTTCTGAATACTGTATGTGTGTGTATTTGCACTAAAGGTTTTTAACATGCTATTAAGATAAAATAGCGATGCTAACTTTGGATTGTGGACACATTTTCTAAAGTATCAGGAATGAATTCTGATCAGGATTACAAAAAGAATATTTCCTTTTAAAATAAATAGCGCTTTTACTGAAGCTGACTTTCTCTGTCTCCAAGCCAAAGCAATTTGAAACAGTCTGATAAGTGTCTTCAGTGGAAGAACCCAATTTCCTGGTTATGCTGGCTTTCATTGAATCAAAAAAGAAAAAAAAAAAAAAACTCAAAGAAAGGATGATCTACCTCTAAAACATAATAAAAGTAACAAAGAAAAGTTGAATCAATAACTATAGAGAGTCTTAGCAAATTTTCTAAAGGAAAATTCTTTATAATTAAGTTTTCAACCCTGATGCAATATATATGCTTTCCAATTTACCCTCTTCCTTTCAAGAGCATATACTCTATTCTCAAATTTATTACAGAATTTATATAACCAGCAGGATCCATTTTATCAACCTGTGGTAAACATAGTCATATTTTCAGTTTTCTTCCTCAAGATCTAACCTGCCCATACTAACAAGAAGTCCCATCTTTCCTTTTTATATTCTATACAACCCAGAAATTCAGAAATGTACAAGAATTGTGAAACTTGACTCAACCTGTTTGTCTATCTATAAAGTTGCTATTTTGATATGAATAATATTGACATAGATTTTCAACGAGAGAAGGTGATATTTCCAATAGTGAATATGATTTTAACTAGGTTTTTTATATTGGAAAAAAATAACCAATGTGATTTTGAATATACATTTGTAATGAACAGAATTTACTTGCTGAATTTCTTTCCACATATTTCCCAGAGCAGAAAATACTTAGTTTTGTTCATTTGTTTTCCCAGACCACTTTTCCTCAGTTCATTCATGTAACCATTTTGAATAACAGTTATTAAAGTTCTACTATTTACTAGGAACTTATTATTATAAAGTGAAAATTTAGAAATTAATATTATTCTAGAATATGCACTACCATAAAAATTTATCAACTTGATAAGAGTTGATAAGAATTCTAGTAATTGGTATGGGTGGCCTCTTCTTTGAAGTATAAAATTGCTTATTCAATTTATACTGAGCCACTTGAATAATATAAATAAAAGATAGTATAAATAAAAGAGAAGCAAAAATATATTCTTTCTCTTCTTTTTCCTTTCCTTTACCTATCTCTTTTTTTGTAGATTTTCATCTTGATTTTAATAAACATGTAACAAAATATATCCTCTCATTTATGGCAGATCAAGTTTCCTTATTTTTAGAGTCGGACACGACTGAGTGACTGAAATGAACTGAACTGAACTGAAGTATATACTCTTAAAAGAAATACTACCTGGAGTAATAAATATTCTGAACAGCTAAGTGGAAACTCCTTAGTTAATGCAACTGTCAGCTCAGTTGAAATTCAGCAAAACAAATAAATATTAAAAGTGTTCTCCTCCATCATTGTCAATAATGTGCTGTCCAAAAGAATAATATTTAGCCATAGGAATTTAAAACTGACAGTTGTTTCTCTAATGATAGAAATTTGAACATATACTGGTTCTGCTAAAGTGAATTTATTTAGATGAGTAATTTTTACAATTTAAATATTGGTATTTAATGAAGCATAGTTTATAAAATTGAAAACACTTTAAAATCTCTACTTACAATTCACTTAACCTGTTGAAAATAAAAGAATCCTAGTGGGATAGTTATTAAGCTATTGCCTTTCAGCTCCAAACATACCTTTTATAGGCTTTGTGATGGTGAGGCTGGGACTGTGAAAACTATTGCCCCTTTGCCAAACTGTTAAGTTATGCCAGTAGGATGCACTGGAGAGAGGCCAGAAGGAAGGAGGTAAAAGAAGAAATCGCAGCTTCTAGTTTGTTTTTTTTCTGGTTGGAGTCATTCCTGTAAAGCCCTTCCTATGAACAACACCAATTGGTTCCAATCTTTGTCTTTTCTTCCTGCCAACTCCAGATCAGCCTGTCATACCCACTAGAGGTGCCAGCAGCAGCCTGGCAGTGAGTTCACCAGATGGCTGAGTCCCAGAGCCAGGCCCTCATCTGCATACTTCTCTGCTCTGATAACCCCAGGCCCCTCCTCATTCCCCTGTCCCTAGGCAGGGGTAGAGTTACTTTCTGGAGCTCCTACTTATGGGTTGCCTGAGGCTTTCCTTTTATTTTTTTTCTTTTAAGCATTTTAATAGCTGTTGCAAAATTCCCTAAGATTTTCTTTGTGTGTGTGCTCTGTGCTCAGTCATTTCCAGCTCTTTGCGACCCCATGGACTGTAGCCTGCCAGGCTCCTCTGTCCATGGGATTTCCCAGGCAAGAGTACTGGAGTGGGCTGCCATTTCCTCTTCCAGGGGATTTTCTGACCCAGGAATGGAATCTGAGTCTCCTGCACTGCAGGCAGATTCTTTACTACTGAGTCACCGGGGATATTAAACACTGCATGTTTATACCACTTGTGATACATATAATATTATCTATTCAAATAGTTAGTAGAGTTTCTGTTTTTCTGACTAGACCCTAATGAATATAGCTGCTGTTTTATATTGCCTAAGGAGACTTTTATAGATTTGGGGTTTTTTTTAATTGTGTAAATATTTTGACTGCGTAACACTTAGGATCATCTGGAAGAATGATCACTCCCACCATTGCAAAAATAACAACAACAAGAACTCTTCACAGTATGAAAAATTCACAAATTTTGGAACCCATCAGAGAGCAAAAGTCATAGGAAAACAAGTAGCTGATAATCTAGGGATAGACAGGTATGATCAAGAAGAGATAGAGTGAAACTCTAGCCAATGGTGGCCTATCAATTGGAAAATGAAGAGGCAGATTCAGCAAAAATGTTTAACAAGTACTTCAGGCCAAGTGTGGAGAGCAAGGTCGTATTAACTCTGGAGACCATAGAAACAAGGAAATTTCATGTTCATATGAAATCCATGGATATCGCTGGTTGCTCACAATAAAATGATGAGGGCAGGGTGAGAGGCCTGAGGAAATGATTCTCATAGAGCAAGCCTGAAGGAAAGGACAGCAGCCACTCTGGTAAAGGCTCAAAGTCTCATCCAGATCATTCTTTCCTGTCTTTGTTCTAAACAGCTGAGAGAAGGGGAATAAATGCTGTTATTTTAGTTACTGGTGAAAACCTTTGCAACTAGAAGAAATAAACATGAAAAAGTCCTTTACCTATTGTTGATGGATAAGGAACACATGCTTGGCTCCAACCTACATGCAGGATTACTGAGACTTTCCACCACTGAGACAGTTATGCTGTGTCTAAGACAGATTTAGTCAGAGCAAAAAGAACATGTCTGCTCCAGCCCTTCACCTCTAGCTTGACAAAGTAAAAACTGTTGAATAACAACAGAAACAGAAGTTTCATTGGTAGAAAAAAGTCAACAACATGCTGTGATGTTCAGAACAAAAGGAAGACCTGAAGCAATGTCTGAGGGTGCAACAGACGTATTATAGGTGGACTCTCTGGCAAAGCAAGCCCTACCTTATACATAAGGTGACATTAGAGGGGTTTGAAGCCTGTGGTTCACTGTAGGTAACCACAGATATAACAAATCCCTGATCTTGTTTGGCTTCTGATAGACTAAATCATCTGTCCACGCTGAAGATTTCTGCTCATTTCTAAACATAATACGCTTCATTTCAATTTCCATGATTGTATATAAGATGTCTAGCTATCAACAAAAAATTGCAAAGGATACAAGGAGTCAAAAAAAAATCAAGAGATAAAGGGATCAGCAGACCATAATTAATTATGAAAGAGATGTTAAAGCTATCTAATACAGAGGAACTAAAAAGCCTCTTGATGAAAGTGGAAGAGGAGAGTGAAAAAGTTGGCTTAAAGCCTAACAGTCAGAAAACGAAGATCATGGCACCTGGTCCCATCACTTCATGGCAAATAGATGGGGAAACAGTGGAAACAGTGTCAGACTTCATTTTGGGGGGCTCCAAAATCACTGCAGATGTGATTCTGGCCATGAAATTAAAAGATGCTTACTCCTTGGAAGAAAAGTTATGACCAACCTAGATAGCATATTCAAAAGCAGAGACATTACTTTACCAACAAAAGTCCGTCTAGTCAAGGCTATGGTTTTTCCTGTGGTCATGTATGGATGTGAGAGTTGAACTGTGAAGAAAGCTGAGTGCTGAAGAATTGATGCTTTTGAACTGTGGTGTTGGAGAAGACTCTTGAGAGTCCCTTGGACTGCAAGGAGATCCAACCTGTCCATTCTGAAGGAGATCAGCGCTGGGATTTCTTTGGAAGGAATGATGCTAATGCTGAAACTCCAGTACTTTGGCCACCTCATACAAAGAGATGACTCATTGGAAAAGACTCCGATGCTGGGAGGGATTGGGGGCAGGAGGAGAAGGGGATGACAGAGGATGAGATGGCTGGATGGCATCACCAACTCGATGGATGTGAGTTTAAGTGAACTCTGGGAGTTGGTGATGGACAGGGAGGCCTGGTGTGCTGCAATTCATGGGGTTGCATAGAGTCGGACACGACTGAGCAACTGAACTGAACAACATATTTAAATAAATGTGTGTATTTTAAGTGCTTTAGTAGACAAAAACAGGCAATAAGTATAATCAGATCAGATGGGTAACTGAAACATAGATACAGAAATTATAATAAAAATTAAGTGAAAATTATAAAAATGAAAAACCTAGTTAAAGAGATGGAAAAAAAAATTAACTTCAATGGGCTCATCGGTAAACTCAACACAGGGGAGGGGAAAAAAATCACTGAACTCAAAGCTACGCCAAAGGAAATTACCCAAACTGAAACATAAAGTGATAAAAAAGAAAACATTAAACCAGAAGAGAGCATCCAAGAACTATAGACCAGAAGAGAGCATCCAAGAACTATAGAACACTATCAAATATATGGGTATTTAGAACCTCAGCAGAGAAGGCAATGGCACCCCACTCCAGTACTCTTGCCTGGAAAATTTCATGGATGGAGGAGCCTGGTGGGCTGACGTCTATGGGGTTGCACAGAGTCGGACACAACTGAGCGACTTCACTTTCACTTTTCACTTTCATGCATTGAAGAAGGAAATGGCAACCCACTCCAGTGTTCTTGCCTGGAGAATCCCAGGGACGGGGGAACCTGGTGGGCTGCTGTCTATGGGGTCACACAGAGTCGGACACGACTGAGGTGACTGCAGCAACAGCAGCAGAACCTCAGCAGGAAAACTGGGAAGAAGGAATATTTAAGTAATTAATGGTCAATTATTTTTCAAAATTAGTAAAAGATATCATAGATTCAAGAAGCTCAGGCAATGCCAAACAGAGTAAATAAAAACAACAACCATCTAGACAACATATTTAAAGTCCTAAAGTCAGTGATAAACAGATATTCTTGAAGGAACCAAAGGAAAAAAAGGTAACAAAAGAGAAACAAAGAAAAGGATTTCAACAGCTGTAGGACAATGGAAAAATCTCTTTTTAAAAAAGTTTTATTTTATATTGGAATATAGTTGATTTGCAAATTTGGAAAACTCAGCAGTGGCCACAGGACTGGAAAGGTTAGTTTTCATTTAAATCCCAAAGAAGGGCAATGCCAAAGAATGTTCAAACTGTAATACAATTGCACTCATTTCACATGCTAGCATGGTTATGTTCAAAATCCTTCAAGCTAGGCTTCAGCAATACATGAACCAGGAACTTTCAGATGTACAGCCTGGGTTTCAAAAGGGGCAGAGGAACCAGAGATGAAACTGCAAACATTTGTTGGACCATAGAGAAAGCAAAGGATTTCCAGAAAAACATTTGCTTCTGTTTCATTGACTAAGCTCAAGCTTTTGACTGTGTGGATCACAACAAACTGTGGAAAATTCTTAGAGATGGGAATACCAGACCATCTTACCTGTCTCCTGTGAAACCTGTATGCCAGTCAAGAAACAACAGTTAGAACTGGATATGGAAAAACAGACTGGTTCAAAATTGGGAAAGGAGTGTGACAAGGCTGTATATTGTCACCCTGCTTATTTAACTTATATTCTGTGTACATCATGTGAAATATAGAACTGAATGAATCACAAACTTGAACCAACATTGCCAAGAGAAATATCAACAACCTCAGATATGCAGATGATACTACTCTAATAGGAAAGTGAAGAGGAACTAAAGAGCCTCTTGATGAGGGTGAAAGAGGAGAGTGAAAAAGCTGGCATAAAACTCAAGATTCATAAAATGAAGATCATGGCATCTGGTCTCATCACTTCATGGCAAATAGAAAGGGAGAAAGTGGAATCATTGACAGATTTTATTTTCATGGGCTCCAAAATCATTGCAGATGGAAACTGCAGCCATGAAATTAAAAGATGCTTGTTCCTTAGAAGGAAATATGACAAACCTAAACAATGCGTTAAAAAGCAGAGACATCACTTTGCTGACAAAGGCCTATAGTCAAAGCTATGGTTTTTGCCATAGTCATGAATGGATATGTGTTAGTTTCTCAGTTGTGTCTGATTCTTTGCAACCCCATGGACTGTAGCCCACCAGGCTCCTCTGCCCATGGGATTCTCCAGGCAAGAATACTGGAGTGGGTTACACCTCCTTTCTCCAGGAGGATCTTCCTGACCCACGGGCTGAACGTAAGTCTCCTGCACTGCAGGAAGATTCTTTATCATCTGAACCACCTGGACCATAGAGAAGGCTGAGCACCGAAGAATTGATGCTTTTGAACTGTCATGCTGGAGAAGACTCTTGAGAGTCCCTTGGGCATCAAGGAGATCAAACCAGTCAATCCTTAAAGAAATCAACCCTGAATTTCCATTGGAAGGACTGTTGTTGAAGCTGAAGCTCCGATACTTTGGCCACCTGATGTGAAGAAGTACTGACTCACTGGAAAAGACCCTCATGCTGGGAAAAATTGAAGGCAAAAGGAGAAGTGGGCAGCAGACGATGAGATGGTTGGATGGCCTCACTGACTCAATGGACATGAATTTAAGCAAACTCTGGGAGATAGTGGAGGACAGAGGAGCCTGAAGTGCTAGAGTCCATGAGGTTGCAAAGAATCAGACATGACTTAGCAACAGAACAATAACAACATAGTAGATTAACAATGTCATGTTAGTTTCAGGTGTACAGCAGAGTGATTCAGTTACTAAGACTTATTAAACTCTTTGTGACCCAGTGGACTGTAGCATGCCAGGCTCCTCTGTCCTCCACTATTTCCTGGAGTTTGCTGAAATTCAAGTTCATTGAGTCAGTGATGCTAACATATACATGCATCTATTCTTTTTCAGATTCTTTTCCCATGTATATTATTACAGCATATTGAGTAGAATTTCCTATGGTATAGAGTAAATCCCTATTGATTATCTATTATATATATATAATAGTGTGTATATTTTAATCTCAGCCTCTATTTTATCCCTCCTCCCCACCTTTCCTTTTAGTAACCATAAGTTTGTTTTACAAGTCTGTGAGTGTGTTTCTGTTTTTGTAAATAAGTTTATTTGCATCATTTCTAGATACCATATATAAACTATATCATATAATATTTGTCTTTCCTGTCTGACTTACTTTGCCTAGAATGATGATCTCTCAGTTTATCCAGGTTGCTGCAAATAGCATTATTTCATTCTTTAATGGCTGAGTAGTATTCCACTGTGTATCTATACCACATCTTTTTTAATCATTCATCTGCCGATGGACATTTAAGTTGCTTCCATATCTTGGCTCTTGTTAACACTGCTGCAAAGAATATTAGAGTGCATGTATCCACTTAAATTATGGTTTTCTCTGGATATATGGCTAGGAGTGGGATTGCTGGATAATACAGTAGCTCTATTATTAGGTTTTTAAGGAACCTCCATACTGTTCTCCAAAGTAGTTATAGAAATTTATGTTCCCACTAACAGTATAGGAGAGTTCTCTTTTCTGTACACCCTCTCCAACATTTATTGTTTGTAGATTTTTTGATGGTGGGCATTTTGACTGGTGTGAGATGATACTTCATTGTAGTTTTGATTTGCATTTCTCTGATAATTAAAGATTTTGAGCATCTTTTCATGTGCTCTTTCACCATCTATATGCCTTCTTTGTAGAAAAGTCTATTTAGATATTCTGAAAAAAAAAGTCAAAAAAGAATTCTATGCCTAGCAAAACAGCTTTTGAAACTGATGAAGAGATAAGGTAGAGAGGGGAAATATGTTATGCTTGTTAAGGAGGTTTGCTTTACATATAGGGACGTGAGAAAAATAAAAGTATGCCATAAGAGTCAGTTCTTTGATGGATTCTTGTGAATTTAAGCAAAGAGAAAGAATCTTGTCTACTTTTGAAGTTTATCCTATTGTCTGTAAAATAATTTAATGGTAGTATCTAAAGAAAAACATGCTTCAGAGAAAGTAATATTTCAGTGTATATAAATTTTCTACACTTCTGAGAGCATAGAATCCCAAGAGAAATCTCTTATTTGGAGAGAATTTTGAAGATTGTGAATGGCTAAACCACTCAGAGAATCATGGGTAGATGTTTTGGAACTATAGCATTAGACTTCCTCAAAGTCTCCATTGAGGAGGATTTTTTTTTTTTAATTTAGTATGTTAAGGAAAATGCAGTTTACTTTTTAAATTTTAAAATTTTAATAAGTTTTATTGGGGTATCATTGACTTACAATGTTGTGTTAGTTTCAGATATACAGCAAAGTGAATCTGCGTGTACCAACACACACACACACACACACACACACACACACACACACACACTCCTTTTTTAGATTCTTTTCCCATGTAGTCCATTACAGAGTATTGAGTAGATTTCTCTGTGCTATACAGCAGATCCTTATTATTTATCTATTTTATATATAGTAGTATGTATATGTCAGTCCCAGGCTCCCAATTTATCACTCCTTCCCTGTTCCCTGGTAAGCATAAGTTAGTTTTCTACATCTGTGGCTTGACTTCTGTTTTGTAAATAGTTTCATTTGTACCCCCTTTTTTATTCCACATGTGAGCAATATGATATTCTTTCTGTGTTTGACTTACTTCATTCAGTGTGACAATCTCTAGGTCCATCCATGTTGCTGCAAATGGCAGTATTTTGTGCTTTCCTATGGCTGAGTGATATTCCATTGTATATATGTACCCCATCTTCTTTATCCACTCCTCTATTGATATTTAGGTTGCTTTCATTGCCTGGCTATTGTAGATAGTGTTGCAACGAACATTGGGGTGCATGTGTCATTTTGAATTTTGGTTTTGATTTTCTCTGGGTACATGCTCAGGAGTAGGATTGCTGGGTCATATGATAGTTCTATTTTTGGTTTTTAAAGGACCCTCCATATTGTTCTCCATAGTAGCTGGAGAACATTCCCACCAACAGTGTGGGAGGACTCCCTTTTCCAAGAAGGAGACTCTGAATAACTTGAAAATGTTAGGTAAATCTTCAGGGGCATGGACAGAGAGGAAGGTGGATAAATTAATCCAGATCTCTGAGAAAGCTATTTGATTATATTAGAGTGAGAGTGGCTATTTCCATAACCTGACTTTCCCATTGTTTGTGTCTATATCTGGGCCTTGGCATGTGTGTTAATATTTTCAACTTCCTTGTCCTTACTCATCTTATGAACTAAAAGCATGTTCACCTTAATTCAAGTCATAAGATAAAACCTTGGAATACTATTAAGTATTGGCTTCTCTGTCATAGATATATTTCAGTTATTAATTGCTGTTTAAAAACATCACCCTAGAACTTACTGACTTAATATTTATTGTTTTTAAAGATTTTATTATTTCGAATTCAAGGAGGTTCTTTTACTCCATGTGACATTGGTTGAAATCACTCAGTCACTGACATTTACCTTGCAGCTATACCAAAAAGTCTAAGAAAGCTTTATTTATATGTTTGATAGCTTCTTCATCTCCACCTAGACTCTGTTTAACTGTTCTCTCATTCAGTAGAACATCACCGTTTTCTGTTCAACATAGTGGCTGACTTTTCTAGAAAGAGAGCAGAACCTGCAGGCCCTTTAAAGACTAGACCTAGAAGAGGTACTGGGAGAAGGCAATGGCACCCCACTCCAGTCCTCTTTCCTGGAAAATTCCATGCGTGGAGGAGCCTGGTAGGCTGCAGTCCATGGGGTCACTAAGAGTGGGACACGACTGAGTGACTTCACTTTCACTTTTCACTTTCATGCATTGGAGAAGGAAATGGCAACCCACTCCAGTGTTTTTGCCTGGAGAATCCCAGGGACGGGGGAACCTGTTGGGCTGCCGTCTATGGGGTCGCACAGAGTCGGACACGACTGAAGCGACTTACCAGAAGAGGTACTGCATCGTTTCTGCTGTAGTCTGCTAATAAAGGGAAAGTGAATAGACTCCTTTTTAATGGTTAGAACAGCATGTGTGTGTGTGTGTGTGTGTGTGTGTGTGTGTGTGTGTGTGTAGGAGGAAAGGAATTAATGGCAGCCATCTTTTAAGACTGTGCACTAGAAAGTACAAGTGATTCTGGTGACAAAAATAAAGCTGGCTCACCCCACTCAAATGAGTGGGTCCTCAGAAGAACCTCAGTCATTACTCCACATTGCTTCAGGGAACAGTCTAGTGTTATCCCTATTGGAAGGTAGAATGGAAAAGGAATTGATGAGCTTCAGCTGTGACAGAAAACTAGGCACAGTCATATTCTGTAATTTTGTTTTGAATATAACCATACAGGAGCATTCAGCCGTCTGAGGATTCTCCAAGAGCCTGTTTGTAAGTAATTGATAACCTGCTGTGGTGTTTAAATGTTTGTGCCAACTTGTCTGAGCTTAAGAATGCCCAGATATTTGACAAAACATTATTTTTGGATGCATCTATGAAGTTGTTGCCTTAAGAGATCAGCATTCAAGTTGGCAAAACAAGTAAAGTATATTGCCATCCCCAGTGTGGATGTGCATCACTCAGTCCACTGAGGGCCTAAACAGAACACCAAGAAGGGTGAATTCACCTTTAGTTTAAGCTGGGACGTCCATCTTCTCCTGCTCTTAGACATCATAGTTTCTGGTTTCTGTGATCTCTGAACCCAGACTGAACTACACCACTGGCTTTCTTGATTTTCCAGCTTGCAACAAGAGATCTTGGGACTTCTGGGCCTCCATAATTGCATGAGTTAATCCCCCCATTTCTCTCTCTCCCTCTCCTCCTTCCTCCATCCCTCCATAAATACATACACACACAGAGAGAGACACCCATTGGTTGGTTCTCTTCCTCTGGAGAAATCTGGCAAATACATTTGCCTATTAACCAGTTCTTCTTCTAGTAAGGATCTGGTTAAAATGCTTGTATGATATTGTATAGGCTTTTAAGTATACACTGGATTTAAGAATGAACACTTAAATTTGAATATTATCTCCTCAATTTTTATCTTCTATATGTTGCTACTCCCAACATATTAAAAAATGTTAAGGGAGACAATAACTAAGTGATGATTTATACAGTATGACTTGGCTAATCTACATATGGGTCAAATTCATCATTATCTAGATCTATGTTGTTTTGTTTATTTTCCTATCATGTCCAAACAGATGCTAACTATTTGCTCTCAGATGGATATAGACCACTGTGATAATATTGCTAAGTAGTGTAGAGATGTTTCAGGAAATCTTGAAACCAGAGATTCACTTAAATTGGAGTGCACTGGTAATAGGACATACAGTTTACATGCAATGAAAGTAGAAAACTAAAATATAGGGGAACCATAAGCAAAACTTTTTGACTTCAAGAAATTAAGTCTAATTTCTCTTTTAAAATAATCATTCCCTAAATCTATTTATTGACTTTTAGACTTAGCAGCAGCAGCAGCAGAAATAATCTAAATATTCTTTTGCTTCATTTAATTATATTGGGTTTTATTTTTTCAGGCTTGCATCATCTAAATTTGATCAATTTAGTGCAAATCTCTTACCTTCAGTAGAGAAGATAATTTGGTAAAATGGTGTTTTAGCTAGTGGGTTTTGACATCTTAAAAGGACTTAAAATTATGCCTGTCTGAGAATTGTGTACGTGGCTTTGCAGACATCTTCTCTGATTATATATGTTTTCTTTCCTTTTGTTAGAAGCCTGTTTTGATATTTTAAAGTGTCTAGAACATAATAGTTGCTCATTAAAATTTCATCAAGTGGTTATTTAAGAATACCTTCTTTTCTTCAATGTTTTATATTTAAAAGTGAAGTGATAATACCTCTGGGGGCAGAATAATATAAACCCATCAGAAAATAACCATCTCATGTAAGGGAAACTTTTCTGATCTATCTTCAAAGCAACCTCACTATCACTGTTAAAATAATTTGTGAAATATATTTTTCACAACTGTGTAACCAAAAACCTTTTTTATTGACTGTCTCACTATTTGACCAAGGTTGTAAAAGTGAAGTAGCAGAAGGGTGGTTAAGGGAACATTTACAGAAATTACTGAGAAATTATCTTATAGCTCCAAGATTCTACTAAAATACTTAAAACAAAAGAACTATTGACTGGCATATCAGGTGAGTATTACCAGTATTAGCTGATTATATTTTATTTGTTCAATAAGTTTATGCTTTTAAGGTTAGCCTAAAACAAATGAAGTTACCCTGCTATATTATTCTTTAAAGGTTTGGTGTCGAATTTAAGTTCAAGAGGAATGTATATGCCACCATATATTGCTTTTTAAATTGAAACATAATTGAATTTGATATGGAAAGAAGATGATGACTTCATTTTCTAGTTAACAACTAGTTGATTACATATAGATATTTTCTGCAACAACCTTTCTTCTCCTAAAATTGCAGAAAGTGGGAAAGTCAGGTTTGTCATATTTTATCTAGAAATACTGGAAGAAGAAAATTGGTTGATCTATGAAAAAACATTTGTCACTAGATTGTTTCATTGAAATGCCAATTCAGAGTTCAGGTTTTTGATCTTTACTCCCGTTTTTGCCCACATATATATGCAAATAAAAAGAACATGAAACTATTTCTCTTACTGTTTCCAGCATCTAAATGCAAACTGTTACTTTGAGTCCATCCATATTTCTTTTCAACTCCCTTAATCGTTCTTGAAATTTAAATGGAAAAGCTTCATCCTGAATACTACAATGTGAGTTTGCATTATTTAAAATTAATTTACATTTCAAAATTTTCTATATACAGGCTGGTGCTTGAATTTTTCATAGGAAGTTCACCAGAAAAAAGTGAAGAGTGGACTTAATTCTAACATCCAGATAAGGTTTGAAAACGTTTATGTGCAGAAGATATACAGTTAAAAGGACTCCTATTATTCTATCTCATTATTGAAAATAGCAGTTGCTATATAAGTCAGGTTGCATTGAATTTATAAACAGCATTATGGAGGATACAGAGGGTAGGTCAGGACATGAAATTAGGTCACCTTAACCTAAAGGTGACATAAAGCTTGTTATCACAACAGTCACACATCAGCACTTCTTTGCTTCTGATTTGACTGTCCCCAAACTGCACTTTCAAAGCATATACCACCCTTATGGCAGAAAGTGAAGAGAAACTAAAAAGCCTCTTGATGAAAATGAAAGAGGAGAGTGAAAAAGTTAGCTTATACCTCAACACTCAGAAAACTAAGATCATGGGAAATAGATGGGGAAACAGTGGAAACAGTGTCAGACTTTATTTTGGGGGGCTCCAAAATCACTGCAAATGGTGACTGCAGCCATGAAATTAAAAGACACTTACTCCTTGGAAGAAAAGTTATGACCAACCTAGATAGCATATTCAAAAGCAGAGATATTACTTTGCCGACTAAGGTCTGTCTAGTAAAGGCTATGGTTTTTCCAGGGGTCATGTATGGATGTGAGAGTTGGACTGTGAAGAAGGCTGAGCACCGAAGAATTGGTGCTTTTGAACTGTGGTGTTGTAGAAGACTCTTGAGAGTCCCTTGGACTGCAAGGAGATCCAACCTGTCCATTCTGAAGGACATCAGCCCTGGGATTTCTTTGGAAGGAATGATGCTAAAGCTGAAGCTCCAGGACTTTGGCCACCTCATGCCAAGAGTTGACTCATTGGAAAAGGCCTTGATGCTGGGAGGGATTGGGGGCAGGAGGAGAAGGGGACGACCGAGGATGAGATGGCTGGATGGCATCACCGGCTCGATGGACGTGAGTCTGAGTGAACTCTGGGAGTTGGTGATGGACAGGGAAGCCTGGCGCGCTGCGATTCATGGAGTCACAAAGAGTCAGACATGACTGAGTGACTGAACTGAACTGAACCACTGTGATTTGTGAGCTAGTCTTCTGGAAATCAATATGGTATTGAAAATTTTCCTGCTCTCTTGACTTGGGTAGTTACTGATGCAGGCTGCAAAAGTTGTCAGTGCTCAGTGCTAGAGACCAGATTTCAGGTTGACAGTCACTAATACCTAATCCAATGTCTGCTAACATACAGGCCAAGGCTTCTATATCTGCCCTTAACAGCTGAAAGCACAACACAGACCAGTGTTGAGAGATGTTTGTCTTATTGCTAAAGCCATTAGCACTTAATACTACTGTCATTTGACTTTCTAAATTCCCAATTGATTGAATTTGGACATGCTCTTTTCTCATAGGCTCTTTGCCTGAGGACTGAGGCATGAGTACATGCAGCCTGAACCAAGGCGTTAGACTAACTGAGAGCTACAATGAGTACATTTCCCTTCTTGTTTGACACAGAGCCTTTTTAATTTTGCACCAACTCTTAAGTTTTGATTCGCTCTTAAGTTTTGATTCTCATTTCTCATGTAGTGAACTATTTTTTAGTGGATTCTTTAATAAATTATGAAAACGGAACTCTCAGAATTTCAATCTTTAGTCTTCTGAAACATTAAGCTATATCTAATTTCAATGAGAAATTAGAAATTTGGCACAAGTTTTTTTAAAAATTTTATTGAAATATAATTGATTTACATTGTTGTGCTAGTCTCAGGCATCCAGTAAAGTGATTCAGTTATACATACATATTTATGAATATATGTATTCTTTTTTTTACACTCTCTTCCAATATAGGTTGTTACAAAATAGTAAAGATGGTTCCCTGTGTTATTCAATAGGTCATTGTTGGTTACCTATTTTATACACAGTAGTGTGTATACTTTAACCTGGGCCTCCCAGGTAGCGCTAATGGTAAAGATCCTGCCTGCCAATGCAGGAGACTTAAGAAACATGGATTCTCTCCCTGGGTCCAGAAGATTCCCTAGAGGAAGGCATGGCAACCCACTCCAGTATTCTTGCCTGGAGAATCCCATGGACTGAGGAGCCTGGTGGCTATAGTCCATAGCATCACAAAGAGTTGGATACTACTAAAGCGATTTAACACACAACACACACTTTAATCCCAAATTTCTAAGTTATCCCTCTCCGTCCATCCCTTTTGGGGACCATAGTTGTTTTTCTCTGCCCTGTCTGTGGGTCCATTTCTGCTTTATAAATAGGTTCATTTGTATCCTTTTATTTACAATTCTACATGTAAGCGATAAAAGTTTTAATTAATATCTACTATTGCTAAATATTAAAGACACTTTTAAAGTAATTTTTCTTGTTTTTTCTCTCTTTTACTATTTATGTTGGAGGGAACTATTGCATAAAAGAGAGGAAGATAGCATCGCACCGTACCAATTGTATTAATCTTTTGGCCCAAATTCATTTTACAATCTGAAGATGGTAAAAAGCTTTAGTAGAAGGCTTTCTCTAGAGATTTGAATAAACAGTGTCTGTTGCTAAAGCAGGTATAGTCTGATCTATTATGGAATATGTTAGCTAAGAAATTTTTTTTAAAAAGGCAAGTGCATTATAGTCAGGGTTTTCCAGAGAAATAGACCATTAAAATAGACAGATACATAGATATATCCTAGATGGATTCTTATATGTGTATATAAGGAATTTGTTTTCATGATTATAGATGTTCTAAAATTCACAGCTGGGGATCCAGGAGAGCCAGAAATCTATTTCTAGTCTGAGTCTGAAGGCCTGAAAATCAGGAGAGCTTATATTGTAAGTTCCGTTCCAAGGGCAGGAAAAGATCTATGCCCCAGTGCAGGTAGGCAGGCAGACAAAGTTCATTCCTACCCAGTATTTTTGTTCTATTCAGAGCTTCAGTTGATTGGATGAGGCCAAGCCACGTTAAAGGGAGCAATCTGCTTTACTCAGTCTACAGATTCAGATGCTAATCTCATACAGAAACACCTTCACAGACATACCCAGAATAGCATTTGGCCAATATCTTGACACCCTGTGTCCCAGACAGATTGACACATAAAATTCATCACTGCAGGAATTCCTGACTTTCTGTGTAAATATTGGAGACCATCTACTGAACCTAAAGCTGCCTGACGGTTTTGCATAGGAGTGGCTACAGAACTCAGTTTTTATATTCTGGCAGTTTGTGGAGTTCTCTATTGTGGAGTTTCCTCACTGTGGGTGTGGTTGTATGGGTGGCTTGTCAAGGTTTCCTGGTTAGGGAAGCTTGTGTCGGTGTTCTGGTGGATGGAGCTGGATTTCTTCTCTCTGGAGTGCAATGAAGTGTCTAGTAATGAGTTATGAGATGTCAATGGTTTGGGGGTAACTTTGGGCAACCTGTATATTGAAGCTCAGGGCTGTGTTCCTGTGTTGCTGGAGAATTTGCGTGGTATGTCTTGCTCTGGAACTTGTTGGCCCTTGGGTGGTGCTTGGTTTCAGTGTAAGTATGGAGGCGTTTGATGAGCTCCTATGGATTAATGTTCCCTGGAGTCAGGAGTTCTCTGATGTTCTCAGGATTTGGACTTAAGCCTCCTGCTTCTGGTTTTCAGTCTTATTTTTACAGTAGTCTCAAGACTTCTCCTTCTATACAGCACCACTAATAAAACATCTAGGTTAAAGATGAAAAGTTTCTCCACAGTGAGGGGCATCTGGAGAGGTTCACAGAGTTACATGGAGAAGAGAAGAGGGAGGAAGGAGTTAGAGGTGACCCGAATGAGATGAGGTGGAATCAAAAGAGGAGAGAGCAAGCTAGCCAGTAATCATTTCCTTATGTGCGCTCCACAGTCTGGACCACTCAGAGATGTTCACAGAGTTATACAGAGAAAAGAAGAGGGAGGAAGGAGACAGAGGTGGCCAGGGGAATAAAAGAGGGAAATGAAAAGGAGAGAGACAGATCCAGCCAGTAATCAGTTTCCTAAGTGTTCTCCACCATCTGGAACACACAGAGATTCACAGAGTTGGGTAGAGAAGAGAAGGGGGAGGGAGGAGACAGAGGCGACCTGGTGGAGAAAAAGGAGAGTCCAAAGGAGGAGAGAGCAGTCAAGCCAGTAATCTTGCTCCCAAGTAAAAATGGGTACTGAAGATTGAGTTTTTAAAGGTACAAAATTGATAACAACTACCAAAAAGCAAAGATTAAAAATCTAGAGTAGAGGTTGGATTTTCAAAAATACAATATTAAAGAAAAGAAGAAGAAGGAAAAAAAAAAAAAACAAAGTCACAAAAATTATTTTAAAATATATATATGACGTTTGCTTTAAAAATAGGGTCTTTTCTTTTGAAAAGTAATAGTAGGTTATAAAAATGAAAATTAAAGGAGTAATAGAGGACTTAAAAATTTTAAAAAGTTAAAAAAAGAAAAAAGAAAAAAAAGAATGATCATAAAAATAGTAAAGATATATCTAGGACTTTCTCTGATGTTGTTGTGGGCAGTGTGGAGTCAGTTCATTTTCAGATAGTTCCTTGGTCTGGCTTAGAACTCACTTTTTAAAGAGGGCTGCTGTTTTATTTGGGAAGGCAAAGACGACTCCAAAGGGCATTTTAGTTAGACAAAAGTAATGCCTTGATCTTAATTCTGAAAGGTGATATTGAAACACTTTTGAAGTTCTTATCCTCATGAAAAGTGTAGGGCTTCTACAGAGATACTGACCAAGGGAAGATTTCTTTCTTTGTTTCTTTATACAAAACAAAGAGTTGGATGGATGAACTTTGAAAATATTATGATAAATGAGAGAAAACAGATGCAAAAGACTATGTATTGTATGATTACATTTATATGAAGTATATAGAGTAGACAAATCCATAGAGAAAGAGAATTAATAGTTGTTGGGGGCTGAGGAAAATGAGGTTGCCTTTTGGTGTGATGAAAAGTTCTGGAATCAGATAGCAGTGATCATTGCACACAATTGTAAGTGTCTACATAAACAGAATTGTACACTTTAAAGTGGTTAAGATGAGATGGTTTGTGTTAAATGAATTTTGCCACAGTATAAAACAAAGCCAATGAATTAAAAATAACAAACCAAAAAATCCCATAATAAGTTAAGAATCTGGGCTCCTAGGAGTGAGTTCAGAGTCCAAAGAATCTATTTCTCCTCATGGGAAGTAAACTGGCTTCTACATCATGGTGAAAGTGAAGCTTAAGTGAGAGAAACCAAGCAGGCAACTCCCCATGAAGAGATTTGGCAAACTGATTTCTTTTACTTTTTCTTCTATATTAGAGTATAGCCAATTAACAATGTGTGACACTTTCAGATAGAGACTAAAAATACTCAGCCATACATATACCTGTATGCATTCTTCCCCAAACTTCCCTCCCATCCAGGCTGCCACATAAAATGGAGCAGAGTTCCCTGTGCTAAACAGTTTGTCCCTGTTTGTTATCCATTTTAAATATAGTAGTATGTACATGTCGATCCCAAACCCTTCCCCCATCCTTCCCCCTGGCAACCATAAGTTTGTTCTCTAAGTCTGTGAGAATTCTAAGTTTTGTGAATAAGTTCATTTGTATCATTTCTTTTTAGAGTCTGTACATAAAGGATGTCATGCAATCTCTCTCCTTCTGGGAAACTGATTTTGCCAGAAGTAATATCAAAGACAATTTTTATAATAGCCAGGACATGGAATCAACCTAGATGTCCATCAGCAGATTGAATGGATAAGAAAGCAGTGGTACATATACACAATGAAGTATTACTCAGCCATTAAAAAGAATACATTTGAATCAGTTCTAATGAGGTGGATGAAACTGGAGCCTA
This sequence comes from Capra hircus, assembly GCF_001704415.2. Taxonomy (NCBI): domain Eukaryota; kingdom Metazoa; phylum Chordata; class Mammalia; order Artiodactyla; family Bovidae; genus Capra; species Capra hircus. The sequence goes on from NC_030835.1 coordinate 24,997,732, forward strand.
TTATACAGAGTGAAGTAAGCCAGAAAGAAAAACATCAATACAGTATACTAACACATATATATGGAATTTAGAAAGATGGTAATGATAACCCTGTATGCGAGACAGCAAAAGAGACACAGATGTATAGAACAGTGTTTTGGACTCTGTGGAGAGGGCGAGGGTGGTATGATTTGGGAGAATGGGATTGAAACATGTATACTATCAGGTAAGAAACGAATTGCCAGTCTAGGTTCGATGCAGGATACAGGATGCTTGGGGCTAGTGCACTGGGATGACCCAGAGGGATGGTACGGGGAGGGAGGTGGGAAGGGGGTTCAGGATTGGGAACACGTGTACACCCGTGGAAGATTCATGTTGATGTATGGCAAAACCAGTACAATATTGTAAAGAAATTAGCTTCTGATTAAAATAAATAATTTTTAATTTAAAATTTTAAAAAGAAAAAAAAGACAATTTTGATTCTCAAATTTTACATAACATATGTCTCCAAAACTTAGCAGCTTAAAACAACAGCTGTCATTTCTCATGATTCTGTCAGTTGGTTGTGTGGTTCTTCTGTTCAACCAGGTGTCCCTGGGATCACACATGCTGTTGCATTCATTTGGGAGATGCATGTCTCTAGACAGTCAGAAGGCTCTCTCATACACTTAGGGGCCAGGGTGGTGTCTGATGGCCTTGGCTCTTCAGCTTTCCTTCACATAATGACTCCTTCCCTGTGGTGATTCATCCTCCAGGATAAATGATCTCACTTTGTAGCTGGATAGTTTGGGTTTCCTGACAGCATGGTATTAATAGCTGAGTTTCAAGAAAGTGGAAGCTAAAGGTCTCCTTAAAGCAAGGCCCAGAACTAACACCACATCACTTCCAAGACATTTTACTGATCAAAGGACACCACAGGCTGTATTCATATTTAAGGGGAGAGGAAGTAGAATGCATCTATTCATGAAAGAGCAAGGAGGAAGTGTTTAGTGCTCATTTTCGGAGAATATCTGCTACAAATATCCTGTTTTTTATGTTTTCCTTCTTAGCCTTGTAATTTCATCTCTAAACCTTCAACGTAGTGAGTTAACATTATGAAGATTCTTGTTGGCTGTGCTTTGAAGAATCAAGGATGTGTCAGTGTTCATTCTGGATGTAAGGAGAAAGAGGGAAAGAGCTGTCAGCAAAAAGGGACCTTCAAGGAAATGGAAAGTATATCTGGGGGACAATAACTGGCAAATATAATAAATAAAAAGTATAATACATTGATGGAACATGCCAAGTAACTTGAAAAGATTCTTAGAGAAACTGGAGCGCATCATTAAAGACTTTCCTCATTAATTCAGATTTGAAGCCAATACTAAGTTGGGGGTTTTAAATAGGAAGAATGACTCTTAAAAATGTAGAATCACACATTACATGGAACATCAAAGATCTAAATCTACTTCAGCTGGACGTCAGAGAAGAGGCAACTACCAAAAGCGTAGAAGTCCCACTGGAATAATGATGATTATCTCATCTTGATTCAGAGAGTGCTGTACATTGAATGAATAGCAACTGTTTCTGTGATTCCAACCAGCTATCACTAAGTTATTATTTTGGATATTATTATGATAAGAGAGGAGTATCATGAGTGGAATACATATATTTCAGAGAAGATATATAAGTAGATGTTAGGAATTGAGAATTGGATTGGGAAAAATATATGTATGTATATATATGTATATTTGTTGTTCAGTCACTCAGTTGCGTCCAACTCTTTGTAACACCATGGACTGTAGCACACCAGGCTTATGTTCTTCGCCATCTCCCAGAGCAATCAGTGATGCCATCCAACCATTTCATCCTCTGTCATCCCCTTCTTCTCCTGCCTTCAATTTTTTCCAAAATCAGGGCCTTTTCGAATAAGTTGGGTCTTCCCATGAGGGGGCCAAAGTATTGGAGTTTCAGCATCATATCTTCCAATGAACATTCAGGGTTGATTTCCTTAGGATTGACTGGTTTGATCTCTTTGCAGTCCAAGGAACTCTCAAGAGTCTTTTCCAGCACCACAGTTCAAAAGCATCAATTCTTTGGCACTCAGGCTTTATAGTTCAGTTCTCATATCCATAAATAACACCTGGAAAAATATTAGCTTTGACTAGACAGACTTTTCTTGGCAAAGTAATGTCTCTGCTTTTCAATGGGCTATCTAGGATTGTCATAGCTTTTCTTCCAAGGAGCAAATGTCTTTTAATTTCATGGCTGCAGTCACCATCTGCAGTGATTTTGGAACCCAAGGAAATAAAGTCTCTGTTTACACTATTTCCCCACCCATTTGCCATGAAGTGATGGGACCGGATGCCATGATCTTAGTTTTCTGAATACTGAGTTTTAAGTCAACTTTTTCATTCTCCTCTCCCAACTCCATAAAGAGGCTCTTTAGTTCTTCTTCACTTTCCGCCATAAGGGTGGTGTCAGCTGCATATCTGAAGTTATTTACATTTCTCCTGGTAATCTTGATTCCAGCTTCACACATGTATACATATATTTTATTTTCTGGATACTCATCCTAATTAGGACAAAGGACAAACAGCACTTATTCTTGATTTATACCTTAATTCATATTGATCCATCACGTAGAGTACATTCTTCTTTGTATTTCAGTGGTTCAAACACAGACTCTGCTGAAGAGTCTAGCTAAGATTTTACTTTCTAATAAGCTTTCCTTAGAACATAGAGCTATCATCTGCATACTACAAGGAAATTAGTCTTGGAAAACATTGAAAAAAATTCTCAAATATAGAATTTAGAAGGGAATTATGATCAACAACAGATTTTAGGTTAAATATTTGGGTAATAATAGCATTATTATCCTTCATTCTTAGTTTTTGTAATAATAGATACACTATCTTTTCAATTATTGAAGCTAAGATAATACAGTGACATTTTAGAGATATGTGAATGCAAACAAAATAGTAGTTTAATGGTATATTAGTAATTTATATGACATAATTTTGCTTTGTATGTATTCATTTATTATTAATTTCTGGAGTGCAGAAAAAGAAATTTATGCTATTTTATTTTAAAGTAACAGTGTCACTCATCTATATCTAATAGAATTATTATGTTTATTTTTAAAGGAGACTACACCTTAAAAGCTAGAAATGGTATGAGCCCTTTATTAGAAATAGAAATCTGTCTTATTAGGAAAGGATTCTGTGGTAATCTTTTATTTTCAAAATGATATTTCTGAAACGGTCTCTAAGGGTGGGAGAACTATCTCTGAATTCAAGTTACATAAAACATCTATCAGTAATAAAATTCACCAATACAGAATAAGCACAAGCCATCAGAAGCAACAGTAGCCATCAAGCTGGAACAGGGAGACAGTAGCCCCCTTCTGTCTAATATTAAACCTAAGATTGAGGGGAGACTGCTAGAGAGGTGAAAGATAAACTGGGCATTAGGAATGGGAGGTGGGGCAGAGGTAATGTGTCAACTTGAATGGAGATCTTTACATATTTTAATAATCTGTGTGATTATATGACAAATATTTGAATTTCAGTTCTGATTTTTATTTCCTCCTATTTAACCAATTTTATACTTTGAGGACCTAGCTTGCAGTTTAATAGCAAAGAATAAAATCAAGTTTCTGTTTATTGAAATAGCTAATATCTAGCTGGAGGAGGATGCTAAAATACCTAGAAAGTCAAGTACATTTTATATTTAAGTGTAAATTGTTAAAAGTAGATTTAAAGTCTTTTTAAAAAATTTTATTGGCATATAGCTGATTTATAATGTGTTAATTTCAGGTGTACAACAAAGTGAATGTTATATATATATATCTACTCTTTTATAAGATTCTTTTCCTATATAGGCCATTATTGAGTAGAGTTACCTGTGCTATACATGTTCTTATCAGTTACCTATTTTACAGGTAGTAGTTATCAGCTCTGATCAGTTCAGTCACTCAGCCGTGTCTGACTATTTTTGACCCCATGGATTGCAGCACGCCAGACTTCCCTGTCCGTCACCATCTCCCACCAACAGTCTACGATCTGGTCCTATCACTTCTCTACTTCCTCACTAGCATTTATTGTCTGTAGAATTTTTTGATGGTGGCTATTCTGACCTGTGTGAGGTGATACCTTATTGTAATTTTGAGTTGCTTTTCTCTAATAATTAGTGGTGTTGGATATCTTTCCATGTTCCTTTGGCCATGTTAAAGTATTATGTAAATAAGAGAAGAGTGAGATCTCTGTGGCTGGAAGTAAGTGGGGAATAGGGAAATTACCCTGAAGGAGTTTAAACTTGAGCTCAGATTGAGCAGACAGCAGAGTATAAAATCCCAAGCATAGAAAGGATAGGTAGAACTTTTCTCAGCTAACAAGAATGGATCACTAACAGAATAGAAATGTTCATGCCTTCAGAGAGTACAGAAGCCATCTGTTGAATGGTCTGTGGAGGGTACTATTGGCTTATGTGTCTGACATCTTAATTCATTATTTTGGTATCAGGAACATTTTGATGACCCTGGATATCAAATCAATACATTTTAAATTTTATTATCAACTAATCTGTATAACATGTTTGGTCTAAAATTGAGCTCATTCCTTCCAGGTCCCAATTGTTGTTGTTCAGTGGCTCAGTCGTGTCCGACTCTGTGACCCCATGGACTGTAGCATGCCCAACTTCCCTGTTCTTCACCATCTCCGAGTTTGTTCAAACTCATGTCCACTGAGTAAGTGATGACATCCAACCATTTTATCCTCTGTCGTCCCCTTCTCCTTCTGCCCTCAAACTTACCAGCATCAGGGTCTTTTCGAATGAGTCAGCTCTTCACATCAGGTGGCCAAAGTATTGGAGTTTCAGCTTCAGCATCAGTTCTTCCAGTGAACATTTAGGCCTGATTTCCTTTACAATTGACTGGCTTGATATCCCTGCAGTCCAAGGGACTCTCAAGAGTCTTCTCCAACACCACAGTTCAAAAGCATCAGTTCTTCGGCAGTCAGCTTTCTTTAGAGTCCAATTCTCACATCTATACATGACTACTGGAAAAACCATAGATTTGACTAGATGAACCTTTATTGGCAAAGTAATGTCTCTGCTTTTTAATATGCTCTCTAGGTTTGTCATAGCTTTTCTTCCAAGGAGGAAGCATCTTTTAATTTCATGGCTGCAGTTACCATCTTCAGTGATTTTGGAGCCCAAAAATATACTCTCTCACTGTTTCCACTTTTTCCCCATCTATTTGCCATGAAGTGATGAGACTGGATGCTATGATCTTAATTTTCTGAAAGTTATGTTTTAAGCCACCTTTTTCACGCTCTTCTTTCACTTTCATCAAGGGGCTCTTTAGTTCTTCACTTTCTGCCATAAGGGTGGTGTCATCTGCATATCTGAGGTTATTGCTATTTCTCCCAGCAATCTTGATTCCAGCTTGTGCTTCATCCAGCCCAGCATCACATGATATACTCTGCATATAATTTAAATAAGCAGGGTGACAATATGCAGCCTTGAAGTACTCATTTCCCAACTTGGAACCAGTCTGTTGTTCCATGTCTGGCTCTAACTGTTGCTTCTTGACCTTCATACAGATTTCTCAGGAGGCAGGTAAGGTGGTCTGTTAGTCTCACCTCTCTTTTTTTTAATGTTATTTTATTATTGTTATTATTATTTTTACTTTACAGTGTTGTATTGGTTTTGCCATACATCAACATGAATCCGCCATGGGTGTACATGTGTTCCCAATCCTGAATCCCCCTCCCACCTCCCTCCCTGTACCATCCTTCTGGGTCATCCCAGTGCACCAGCCCCAAGCATCCTGTATCCTGCATAGAACCTAGACTGGCAATTCGTTTCTTACCTGATAGTATACATGTTTCAATCCCATTCTCCCAAATCATCCCACCCTCTCCTTCTCCCTCTGAGTCCAAAACACTGTTCTTATACATCTGTGTCTCTTTTGCTGTCTCGCATACAGGGTTATCATTACCATCTTTCTAAATTCCATATATATGTGTTAGCCTGCTGTATTGGTGTTTTTCTTTCTGGCTTACTTCACTCTGTATAATCGGCTCCAGTTTCATCCACCTCATTAGAACTGATTCAAATGTATTCTTTTTAATGGCTGAGTAATACTTCATTGTGTATATGTACCACAGTTTTCTTATCCATTCAATCTGCTGATGGACATCTAGGTTGCTTCCGTGTCCTGGCTATTATAAACAGTGCTGCGATGAACATTGGGGTACATGTGTCTCTTTCAATTCTCGTTTCCTCAGTATGTATGCCCAGCAGTGGGCTTGCTGGGTCATAAGGCAGTTCTATTTCCAGTTTTTAAAGGAATCTCCACACTGTTCTCCATAGTGGCTGTACTAGTTTGCATTCCCACCAACAGTGTAGGAGGGTTCCCTTTTCTCCACACCATCTCCAGTATTTATTGCTTGTAGACTTTTGGATCATAGCCATTCTGACTGGTGTGAAATGGTACCTCATTGTGGTTTTGATTTGCATTTCTCTGATAATGAGTGATGTTTCATGTGTTTGTTAGCCATCCGTATGTCTTCTTTGGAGAAATGTCTATTTAGTTCTTTGGCCCATTTTTTGATTAGGTCGTTTATTTTTCTGGAATTGAGCTACAGGAGTTGCTTGTATATTTTTGAGATTAGTTGTTTGTCAGTTGCTTCATTTGCTATTATTTTCTCCCATTCAGAAGGCTGTCTTTTCACCTTGCTTATAGTTTCCTTCGTTGTGCAGAAGCTTTAAATTTTAATTAGATCCCATTTGTTTATTTTTGCTTTTATTTCCAGTATTCGGGGAGGTGGGTCATAGAGGATCCTGCTGTGATTTATGTTGGAGAGTGTTTTGCCTATGTTCTCCTCTAGGAGTTTAATAGCTTCTGGTCTTACATTTAGATCTTCAATCCATTTTGAGTTTATTTTTGTGTATGGTGTTATTCCCTTCTCTTGAAGAATTTTCCATGGTTTGTTGTGATCCAACACAGTCAAAGGCTTTGGCCTAGTCAGTAAAGTAGATCCCAGTACCCAATATGAAGATCCCAATATGAAAATATCTTCTTGGTTAAAATAGCCCTCTGAAAAGAGCCACCAGATTCAACTCTTAAAAAGTGGATTTTATAACTGGAGTGATTATGCTTGAAGGGCTGGAATGAATGATTCGGATCTCAAGTTAAGTTTTTTATTTCTCTGTCAAGTGCAATACCTACTGAGAAAGACAGCACCAAAAGCTTTGTATTTGTACTCTTGTTTGTATTCCTTAAGCAGAAAGAGAAATACATAAAAAGCAAAGCCAAGGCAGCAAACAGAAGTAATTAGCCGTAATTTCTTTTTCCATGCCTCAAATTTGCTGTTACAGGATATTTCTGTTTATCCTTCTGAATAACCAATGGTTCATTGGGTTGTAAAATATTTTTGAGATTAAAAGAATACTTCATTATAACAGGTAGATAAAAATAGATGAAAATATATAGGTTTTCCTTTAGTCTCTTACAACATCATACCTATGATAATGAAAATTCAAACAGAAGTAATATGCTTTTAAGGCAATTATGTTTATCCTATCCATATTTTTAATCTTTATGCAATATAGAGATCAGTCTCATGACTAAAGACTACATGTTAATAGTTAGCTATATAGATTTATAAGTATGGACATATATTATTAGAAATAGTAATAAGTAGGCTAAGACATACTAAGATACTTTCTCACTCACAATAAGATGTCTATACTGCTGACCCTCTTTGCCAGCTATTTCTGCATTTCAAGGATCATAAGCAGATTAACAAATCATGGTTGCCTAACCAATCATGCAAAATCCAACATAAAGACTGTGTTTAGTGCAAAATAGCTTATTATCAACCTTTCATATTTTCTTTTTAAATAGCATATAATAAGAGTTGTCTGAATAAGCTATTCACTGGAAACCTCTTTTTATCTAGATTAATCAAAGCATATAGAATCATTAAAAATATATTTATTATCATTTAAGATTAACTGATGGCCTCCCCTGGTAGCACAACTGGTAAAGAATCCACCTGCAATACAGGAGATCCCAGTTCAGTTCCTAGGTTGGGAAGATTCCCTGGAGAAGGGATAGGCTGCCCACTCCAGTAGTTGTGGGCTTCCCTGGTGGCTCAGATGGTAAAGAATCCGCCTGCAATGTGGGAGACCTGGATTTAATCCCTGGGTTGGGAAGATCCCCTGGAGGAGGACATGGCAAACCACTTTGGTATTCTTGCCTGGAGAATCCCTATGGACAGAGGAACCTGGTGGGCTACAGTCACAAAGATTCAGACTCAACTGAGCGACTAAGCACAGAACAAGATTAATTGATAAAATCAAGAAACATGACAGTTTTCCCCTTCCCTCCTTTCCTTCTTGTCTTTCTTTCTTCCATCTATTTCTTTGTTTTTCTTAAAGTCTAGGAAATCATCTTTGTAATCTTTTAATGCTATGCTTTTCATATCTCTTTCTTCTTTTTTATCAGCCTCAGAAATTTGTTTAAGTGAAATTTTTCTGAGAAGCCCAGTATATCAAAGAAAGGAGTGAATAGTTGTTCTGGCTAAGGAAAGCACGCCTTGCATTTCCTATGACTTCATTCAGTATACCTCTCACCCCTCTACTGTGAGTAGAGGGAGGAGGTCCTCAAAATTCCTTTGGAGCTTAGCATAAACTCTTCATTGCATTTTTTTAAAATCAAAGTATAGTTGATTTACAATGTTGTATTAGGTTCTAGTATACAGCACAGTGAATCAGTTATATACATAAACACACACACATATACATCTACATACACATACATATTTTTTTTGTATTCTTTTTCAGTATGGTTTAACAGGATGTTGAATCTAGTTCCATGTGCTATAGAATAGGATCTTGTTGTCTGTTTTATATATAGTTGTTTGTATCTGTGTGAAAGCGTTAGTTGTTAAGTTATGTCCAACTCTTTGTGACCTCCTGGACTATAGCCCACCAGGCTCCTCGGTCCATGGACTTCTCCAGGCAAGAATACTGGAGTGGGTAGCCATTCCTTTCTCCAAGTAATCTTCCCAACCTAGGGATCGAACACAAGTCTGCATTGCAGGCAGATTCTTTATCATCTGAGCCACCAGGGAAGCCAGTTCCTTGCCAGAGAAGCTCATATTATTATAACAAATCTAAAATCTCCATATCTTTGCTATTTTAAATAATGCTGCTGTGAACATTGAACACTGAATCTCTCCAAATTAGAATTTTTGTCTCTTCCAGATGTATACCCAGGAATGGGATTCCTAGATTATACGGTAACTCTAGTTTTTTAAGGAACCTTCACTTTGTTCTCTATAGTGGCTGCACCAACTTACATTCTCATCAGCAATGTAGAAGGGTTTCTTTTTCTCCACACCCTCTCAAACAATTTATTTGTAGGCTTTGTAATGATGGCCTTTCTGACTAGTGTGAGGTGGCACCTCCTAGTTTTGATTTGCATTTTTCTCATAATTACCCATATAAGCATCTTTTTATGTGCCTGTTGGACATTTTTTGTCTTCTTTGGTAAACTGCTCATTTTAAATTTTAAGAAACTAAGACCCAGAGAAATGGAATGAATTTCTTAACTATAACGTTACATATTACTCTTTTGTGTAATATATTAAATTGTATTATTGAAAAATAAGGAATTGTGTTTGTAAGTAAATATATGATGTATTTTTGTTAGAAATTTAATTAGCTTAATTTTAGGGATAAGAATCTTTGAGAATCATATTATATTACAGTAGTAAACATAGAATCAGTAAATCAGTATGAGAATAATACTTTCTAAGATATATGAAAATACGGATGAGATAAAAAGAAGAGGGTGTAAATTGTCCAGGTTCTGACAACCACAGTAATGAGATGAGCCACAGACAGAGATAGAGCTTATCCAGTGAAGCAGAAAGCCCAGATTTCACAACTATAACAGACATCACGGTAATGACACTGTAGTAAACTATCCTAAAATACAATACAATGAAAATGAGATACTAATAGGTGAGTAAATAAATGGGGCCTTGTGAGATTCAACTTGATCTTGCAACAGTGGGGCCAAGTTTAGGAAGTGCCAGAGTGGTAAACAAAAGACCACGAGAAAATGGTGTGTGGAGAAACAAAATAGATGCGTTAAACCTGTGTGCCTGGGAGTTTCTTGGTCAAGGAGCCAGTCTGGCCTCTCTCGCACTGATGTGGTCTTGAATAGTTAACCACCTATTTCTCCTTATTACTGTCCCAGGAATAAATTGGGTAGGTCTTGTTGGAATGATCAAGTAGAAAGATCAAGTTACTTTCAGCAGAGAAAAAAATATTGATGTCAGACTTTCTGACAGTGATGTTTTATGCTAACAAAAACCTAATGCCCTTAGAATGCTCAAAGAAAGATAGTATGAGTTAAGTATTTTATATTCAGACCAAATGACCTGTGATGGTAAAGACACAGGGTAACTATTACAAACATGCAAGAACTCAGGGAAAATTATTCTTAGGAAATGTACCAAAGAATGTATTTTAGATAACCAGAGTCACTGGGGAGTTGCTGGCACAAGCACTGAATTATATACTTTACTAGAATCAGCACAGAAGGGTAAATGTGAGAGAGACAGTACAGTATAGATGGTTATACATTCTGAAGATTTAGGAAAATTTTAAAGGTAGAGCGGGAAGAGAGACAAAAATCTTCCTGACTATAGGAAGATAAACCCAAAAGGAAAAAGACATTCTAAAGCCAGTGATACTTTGAAAGGATGGAACATAAAACTATTTGATATAACTGAGGCCAAACTTATCAATCAAGCCCAAAATACAAATGTCTTAGTTCATCTAAATAAAATAATTCTTAAATTGGCTAACAAAACATCGTCTAGTAGTATGACAAATGATAGACACACTAAACAGTGATTCAGAAAGCAAAATAAACAAACACAAAAATAGACCTGGTTATGTTAGAAGAAAGTAAGGAGAAAATGAGGTATGCAATTTGGAATCTAGATGACTGACAATGTTTGAGTTCCATAAAAAACAGGAAGGCAAACAATGAATAATAGTGGATTGGCCAAAAAGTTCATTCAAGTTTTTCCATAAGATGTTACAAACAATCTTTTTGGCTAATTCAATAATTTACATTGCTAAAGGCTTAAGTTCAAATTGTAGATCTAACGGAGACAACTTGAATAAAGTAGAAACTGTAGGCAGTGCATGGAGAATTAGAGACTGTCTCAGATTGAATTAAAAAAGAGACACTCAGAATAATTTGAGGATAAGGAGTTGGAAGATAAACCATAGAAGAATAGGGAAGAGAGAGAAAAAAAATAGGGGAAGTCAATAAAGGGCGTGTAATCAGTTATTGCTGCGGTGGCAACTGGAGCATCCCAATGGGGAACAGAGTAAGACAATGTAGAAGTACAGAGAGTTAGGCCAAACCAAGGGGAGAGACCTGGGGCACTTTTTTCTTGCTCACAACTGACATTGCCCTGCAGGTGCTCTTATTTATTTCATAGAGGTTGAAAGGTTCCAAGCAGAAAATCACAAGAATGCCGTAGGTATGTATTTGCAATGATGGGTGTTGAAAGGACATGGTCAGAAAAACAATATTAAGATAGGATACTGGTCTGGCCAAGATATATTAGATGGACAAAACAGTATGAAGAATATGATTTAAACAGGAATCTTGAACATATACATATAAGTATATGCCCGTGCATGCTAAGTCACTTCTGTTATGTCCAACTCTTTGCGACCATATGGACTGTAGCCCACCAGGCCCCTCTGTTCATGGAATACCTCAGGTAAGAATATTGGAGTGGGTTGCCGTCTCCTCCTCCAGGGGATCTTCCCAAACCAGGGATTGAACTCATGTCTCTTTTGTTTCCTGCATTGGCAGGAGGGTTCTTAAGCACTAGTGTCACCTGGGAAGACCCACGTGTACTTGTATATATCTATGTGCTTACACTGGTACGTATAGCTGTATCTCTATATATGTATATGTCTACTTTAATAAAAACTGGAGAATAGAAGATATGGTTATTGACAATAAAGACATTGAGGCCGCAAAGAAACTTTCAACCAATGTAAATTTAAAATTTGAAACTCATATTTGTTGTTGTTTAGTCACTAAGTCATGTCTGAATCTTTTCTGACCCCAAGGACAATAGCCTGCTAGGCTCCAATATCCATGGACTGTAACCCACCAGACTCCTCTGTCCATGGGATTTCCCAGGCAAAAATACTGGTGTGTGTTGGCATTTCCTCCTTCACAGGATCTTCCTGATCCAAAGATCAAACACACATGTTCTGCATTTCAGGCAGATTCTTTACCACTGAATCATATGAGAAGCCCAAAAGTCATGTAAAGCTTGATAATACAAATAGTATCTTTCTAAGTGGAAGAAAATTAGAAATACACAATTAATTTAAAAAACATGAAAATCTCTCAGTTTCACTGTATTGAAGGGCATAAAACTATTTGAACAAATGATAACAACTCACTTATAAATTTAAAGATATCATCTTAATAAATTTACTAAATTGAAGAAAATAGGGAAAATCACTAGGTCATTCAGGAATGACCTAAATCAAATCCCTTACAATTATACAGTGAAATTGCAAATAGATTCAAGGGATTAGATTTGATAGAGCACCTGAAGAGCTATGGACAGAAGTTCGTGACATTGTACAGGAGGCCATGATTAAAACCATGATTAAAACCTGAGGAGGCTTTACGAACAGCTGGGAAAAGAAGAGAAGTGAAAAGCAAGGAAAAAGGAAAGATATACCATTTGAATGCAGAGTGCCAAAGAATAGCCAGGAGAGATAAGAAAGCCTTCCTAAGTGATCAATGAAAAGAAATGGAGGAAAACAACAGAATGAAAAAAATGAGATCTCTTCAATACAAACTACCAAGGGAACATTTCATGCAAGTGGTTGGTGGTTTAGTTGCTAAGTCATGTCCGACCCTTGTGACCCCGTCGACTGTAGCCTGCCAAGCTCCTCTGTCCATTAGATTCTCCAGGCAAAAATACTGGAGTGAGTTGCCACTTCCTTCTCGAGGGGATTTTCCCAACCTAGAAATCAAACTTGGGTGTCCTGCAATGCAGGCAGATTCTTTCCCAACTGAGCTATAAGGGAAGCCCGAAGTGAAAGTGAAAGTTACATCTGACTCTTTGCAACCCCATGGACTACAGAGCCCAAGGAATTCTCCAGACAAGAATACTGGAGTGGTCAGTCTTTCCCTTCTCAGGGGATTTCCCATCCCAGGGATCAAACCCAGGTTTCCCACATTGCAGGCAAATTCTTTACCAGCTGAGCCACAAGGGAAGCCCAAGAATACTAGAGTGGGTAGCCTATCCTTGGGCACGATAAAGGACAGAAATGTTATGGATCTAACAGAAGCAGAAGATACTAAGAAGAGATGGCAATAATACACAGAGGAACTATACAAAAAAAAAAAAAAAAATATCTTAATGACCCAGATAACAATGATAGTGTGATCACTCACCTAGGGCCAGACATCCTGGAGTGTGAATTCAAGTGAGCCTTAGGAAGCATCACTACAAACAAAGCTAGTGGATGTGATGGAATTCCAGTTGAGCTATTTCAAATCCTAAAAATAGATGCTGTGAAAGTGCTGCACTCAATATGCCAGCAAATTTGAAAACTCAGCAGTGGCCACAGGACTGGAAAAAGTCAATTTCCATTCCAATCCCAAAGAAAGGCTGTGCCAAAGAATGTTCAAGCTACCACACAATTGCACACATTTCACATGCTAGCAAGGTAATACTCAAAATTCTCCAAGCTAGGCTTCATAGTTCATGAACTGAGAACTTCCAGATATTCAAGCTGGATTTAGAAAAGGCAGAGGAACCAGAGATCAAATTGCCAGGATCTGTTGGATTATAGAAAAAGCCAGAGAATTCACAGAAAAACATCTGCTTCATTGACTACACTAAAGCCTTTGACTGTGTGGATCACAACAAATCATGGAAAATTCTTCAAGAGATTGGAATACCAGATCAACTTACTTGCCTCCTGAGAAACCTATATAAAAGTCAAGAAGCAAGAGTTAGATCTGGACATGGAACAATAAACTGGTTCCAATTTGAGAAAGGAGTACATCAAGGCTATATCTTATCACCCAGCTTGTTTAACTTATATAGAGAGTACATCATGCAAAATGCTGGGCTCAGAGAAGCACAAGCTGAAATCAAGATTTCTGGAAGAATTATCAGTAACCTCAGATATACAGATGAAACCACCTTTATGGCAGAAAGTGAAGAGGAACTAAACAGCCTCTTGATAAAGGTCAAAGCGGAGAGTGAAAAAGCTGGCTTAAAACTCAACATTCAAAAAACTAAAATCATGGCATCCAGTCCCATCACTTCATGGCAAATAGATGGGAAACAATGGAAACAGTAACAGACTTTATTTTGGGGGGCTCCAAAATCACTGCAGATGGTCACTTCAGCCATGAAATTAAAAGACACATGCTCCTTGGAAAAAAAGCTATGACCAACCTAGACAGCATATTAAAAAACAGAGACTACCTTGCCAGAAAATGTCTGTATAGTCAAAGCTATGGTTTTTCCAGTGGTCATGTATTGATGTGAGAGCTGAACCATAAAGAAAGCTGAATGCCAAAGAATTGATGCTTTTGAACTGTGGTGTTGGATAAGACTCTTAAGAGTCCCTTGGACTGCAAGGAGCTCCAACCAGTCAAATCTAAAGGAAATCAATCCTGAATAATCATTGGAAGGACTGATGCTGAAGTTGAAGATCCAGTGCTTTGGCCACCCGATGTGAAGTCCTGACTTAGAAAAGACCTTAATGCTGGGAAAGACTGAATGGAGAAGGGGATGACAGAGGACAAGATGGTTGGAGAGCATAACCGACTCAATGGACATAAGTTTGAGCTAGAACTGGGAGACGGTAAAGGACATCTACAGTGTATGGGATCAAAAGTGTAAGACACAACTGAGTGACCGGACAATAACAACAATCCTCCCAATTCATATTAGAAAATAGATGAACATATCACTTTTGTAGAAACAGAAAACAAAAAGTTCCAATAAATTTGAGAAAGTAGAATTTAATCATATTTTTATATTTGAGGATATATGTATTATGAATTCAAAAGTTAACATATAAGAAAAAATATAAATGTGCTTAGTTGCTCTGTCATGTCTGATTCTTTGTGACCCCATGGACTGCAGTCTGCCAGGCTCCTCTCTCCATGCAGATTCTCCAGGCAAGAATACTGAAATGGGTTGGCATGCCCTCCTCCAGGGGTCTTCCCAACCCAGGGACTGAACCCAGGTCTCCCACATTCCAGGCAGATTCTTTAGCAGCTGAGCTACCAGGGAAACCTAACATATAAGAAAAGCAGTTATTTTAATTCAGTGGAGGAAATTTATTCAATAAGTGTATTTGCTGCAACTTTACCTAAAAGAAAATACAATTTCCATCTAACTGCCTATATTAGTTTACTAAGGTTTCCATAATGAAGTTGCACAGGCTGTGTGGCTTGAACAACAGAAATTTATTGTAATAATGAAGGCTAAAATTCAGAGATCAAAGTGTCAGTAGAATCAAATTATTCCGAGTGTTGTGAGGAAGAAACTTTCATGAAACTCCTCCTGTCTGAGGGCTTGCTGGGAATCTTCAGTGTGCTTTGGCTTGCAGATGGACCACCCCATTCTCTGTTCTCACTTTCAGATGGCTTTCACATTATACGCATGTCCGTCTCTTCACATGGCATTCTTCTATAAAGAAGCAAAGTTATATTTGTTAGAGATTTACCTTCCTCAGATACGACCACCAGGTTAACCTAATTATATCTTCAACAACCATATTTCCAAAAAGGATCCCATCATGCTTTACTAGATGTTAAAACTCAAAGGCATGAATTGGTGGAGATGTTAATTTAACTGGTAACATGACATATACAAAATAAATTTCAAAAGTACTAAATGCAAATAATCTAATAGAAAATATTAAGAAAGAAAACTACTAGAAGAAAAAGTCTAGATTACTAAAAAATACATGAAAAAGGCCCATCCTTTCTAGTAATCAGGAGAAATGTCATTAAGTAACATTTTTTTTTACACTTGCATTACACTTATTTGATTGATAAAGTGAAAAGATATTTCTGACAACACAGTAAAAAAGATACTCTCGAATGTGCAAAATGGATTTTTACACCATTAAAAAAGTCAATTAGTGACTTCATAGTTTTAAGTGCACATTCTCCTAACAGTGCCATCCTTGGGAATCTCTTCCTAGAAATAAAAACACTAAAATATAGCAACATATACAGTTGAATTTTGTTGTTTGGGTACTGTTTGTATTTTCAGAAAAGTGACTCTATCACAATAAGAATATGCTTTAATATTATGTAGTCTGTCTATACTATGGTATATTGGTCATTACAATGAATTATATAGACCAAAAATAGCTGACTTGGATTCAGGGTTAAGGAAGAAAAGAAAGATGCATAGAAGTGCCATATAAAATAACTAGATTGTAATGAAACAAATAGAAAATATATAAAAGTCATATATATATGTACATTTATATATTAAGTATTATTCTTAAACCTAAAATTTCTTTATTTGAATTCAGAGAATCATATAAGCTAAACCATGCCATAGTGTGAATATTTTATACCTAAGGTAGATAAAGGATAGATGAGGTACAGGGAGAGAAGGATTAAGAGGAAAAGAAAGTTGTTTATTATTATACCTGAAAATTTAAAGAATTGCTTAACTTGAAAATTGTGAATTCAACAAACAGTAATGGCCTTGAAGCTAGAAACAGATACCCAAGTAAAACTGGATCTAAAGTCTACAAGAATTTTTGTCTTAGTCACATTCTCTATTTTTTTTTTTTCCTTTGTGACCCCCATGGACTATACAGTCCATGGAATTCTCCAGGCAAGAATACTGGAGTGGTTAGCCCTTCCCTTCTCTAGGGGATCTTTTCAACCCAGGGATCGAATCCAGGTCTCCCACATGCAGGCAGATTCTTTACCAGCCGAGCTACCAGGGAAGCCCACCTAATATATTAGGCAATGAAACCTGAAAAGAATTGTGATAAGTCTTATTTATAATTTATTTTGAATAAATGTGCTAAGCCTTGCTGTCAGCTTGCATGACCCACCATGCTGATCTAAGGCAGCAAACTATGTTTGCCAGAGTCTCTTGTCTTATAGGGAGGCTCATTTTCTCAACAAGAGAAACTTGTACGAGAGTTGAAGCAGCGCAGCCACTACTCTCAGCAGGCTATGTGGATCCATCACACAGGCTTCATCAGACAGTCCCCGAGGCCTCCCTCATGGCTCACTCCATCAGATCTCACTTTACAGTCGTAGGCATCTTTGCAGACTTCCCGCGTTTTCTGGCTGTGAACTTTACAGCTGACTCTCTGACCTTCATGCCAATTCTCCTGATCTCTGGGGGTAAGTTCCCTGACTCTCTCAATTTTTGCTATAGTCACATAAGCCCCTAATTCTTATTAAACTGTATATGCCCTACATGCATAAAGAAATTTTTCCTAACAGAGTCTTGGCTGATAGAGTTACTATGAATATGAGTTACTGTGAGTTACTATTACAGAGTTACATAAATACTATGATAAAATATGGAGAGTTTGCATGAAGAAACAAAAGTGACATTAAAATAAGAATCATGATAGAATAATCATTCTGTGGCATAGTAAGGTCAGGGTGATGAGAGCAAACATCCCAGAGTGAGACAGTAAGAGTGTAGTGCATTGTCTGTGAAGAATTGGAAAACAATGATAAGACTAGCTGAATTTGACTGCACATTTTATTATCATGAGCCCTGCAGATTCTAAACTGTGTCGATGTGAAGACAAAAAGAAAAACCTTCCTCCTAACAGAGTGGGCCTTTCCCTAACCCACTCCCCTCTTGATTCATTACTAGAATAAAATAAATAATGATTTAATTTAATATAATTCCTACAGGACCTTATCAAAAACATTACCAACAACCATTCCCCTGATCATTTTCTATCCTTTTATTTTGCTTAACTCTCAGTCACCATTAAAATATAATCTCTATGAGAGCAAAGCAATGCTTAAATGAATTAATAAATGCATAATAATATAATAAATAACATAATATAATTAGTATAATATTGTATTATAACATAATATAATAAAACTAATAATAAATGCTAAATGAATAAATGCATAAATAAATTTTAGTTACTTGTTGTGTGATTAAATGATATTCCCAACTTTGCTTTGAGGTGGCCATTGCTGACTTACAAAGGAAAAATCCAGAAAACCTGGGTTACTTATGTGGCATTACAGATAAAAAGTAGCCAAGCAATTTTTCAATGGAAAAATATCACAAAATAATAATTATAATATTATGTCACTTATGTGGGGGAAAATTAGCAATATTTCTATATAGATAGAAAAATTCATCTATATATAGGAGGAATATATATTAATTGGGAAAGGATTTGATTGCAGTATGTATATATAAAATGGAAATTATATATCATGTATATCATTACATTGTCTTTTGTGCTAGTATAAAGGAAATTCCCCTGGAGTGGGAAATGGCAACCCGCTCCAATATTCTTGCCTGGAAAATTCCATGGGCAGAGGAGCCTGACAGGCTATAGTCCACGAGATCGCAAAGAATTGGACACAACTGAGCATGAGCACGTGCACACACACAAACACACACACAAAGTTTTCACAAAAAAGTAAAAAAAAAAAAAAAGTGCTTCAAAGCACATATATGCAAATTATCCCGGAAGATATATAAGCTCTTTAGCAATTAGAACTTGACTGTAAGTTCTTTCAATGAAGTATGATATCTACTTAAAATATGCATCAATTAGAAATGTTTCTTAAGGGATTGTTAGCCAAGGAACTTGGAAAAAGACTAGACATGAAGATAAAAATATTTATATTCAAGGGAGCTGTAGTCATTGAACGGCTCTTATATTGATTATAAGATCAAATTTAGTAGGGGAGTAGATTCTAAGGATCTTAGTAAGTAAGGTTAAATGTTTCATCTTGAGTGACAAGAATATCAGATTGTGAAAGGAATGATGGGATCATCTTAGTATACCATCAATATATTCCATGCATCTGACTCTTCTTATTTCATGCTCAATAAGAAATCTACTGACTGTAATTTATCTCCTCAAGCAAATTTGCCTAAATGAAAAGTCACTGATTATGCTGACTTAAAATATTCTCAACTTGAGCAAGTAATATCTCATTGTAAATATACAAGATTTAATTCTTTGTTTTATTTTAGTTAACAATAATCACTTACCTAAACACGATTATATCTGAAAATTTTAAGAACCGAGTTAATGAAATCCAGAAATATAGTCTTATGGGAATGTTTCCATTAGATTTTGCAGAAAATACTATACAAGCTAGAATCAGGGTTTGCTAACAGCTAATTCTGTACACTTACCCAATTACATTGGGTTGCTATATATTATCCTGACATGTTCTGTGGAAAAAGGGTGATGTTAATTTACATCTTAAAAGGCAAAGTATTTGCCAAAGAATGTGAAAAATGACCTAGTATATATTTTTAGGGAAGAAAAACAAAAACAGTACTTGATTAAATTCACTCATTAGTTTAGATTCTTTTAAATGAAAAGTCATATCTAATTAATTTAACAAATTTAGCAAGTCTTTTAAGCTAAGCAGTACACTAGATTCTGGTTCCTAAGAAGAAGGGAATATGAGTATAAAGAAGAATAAAATATTTTCATCTCCTTCATCACTTTTGAATGCCAAGAACTTCCTTTCAGGCACCAAGTTTTAGGATCTAAATAGTGTCTGCTATGCTTAAGGCAGGCTTTTTATCAGCCTTCCCTGGTCTAGATTTTTAATTACTTTATATCCTTTAACTGTAAGATGATCACTTTCCTTTTTTTTTTTTTCTTCTCATTTCTATTCTCTGGCATGTAATATATCCTACCCTCAATGGGTAGGTGTTCTGGAAAGCAGCACTAATATCTGTTTCACTCCTGCTTATGAAAATTCCTAATATTTTAACTTATGATTCTATTTTGTTTAAAAGAGAGAGAGAGAGAGGGACTGTCTAAACCAGCTGGTAAAGTGGACTTTGTCATAAGACTTTAAAAGGAATTCACAGGGATCCTTATGTGGTAGCCACAGTGAAAAGGGAACACTCTGGAAATGAAATTTACTCACTCAGGTGGTTTCTCTCTCATGTTTCCTCTACTTCTACAAAAAAGAGAGATGCATTGGCGATATCATAGAGTTCAACCAAATGTAACGCCTAAGATCAAAATCCCTGCCTGTGTGATCTTGAGCAACCCATGCTCAGTTTCCCCAGATAAAACAAGCCTGTAATATAACCTAACTAATTTGCATGACATGAATTAACACATTGAAAAGTAGCTCTGACACTTTCTGAAAGCATTCAGGCACTAAACAAGGTTTGCTTTTATTCATCAATTATGGCATTTCTCTTTTACTCTCATGGTTGAGCTTCCACATGAATTTTGATTGATCAAGACAATGACCCCATTTTATGGTATTTTTTTTCTCCTTTCTATTGTTACTGCATTTCCCCTCACTCACCCCTTCCATTTTCTTTACTTTTCTCCTTATTTTTCCATTTCTAGCTTTACATTTGTTTCTTGAAGGCCTATGGATTTTCTGACCTTAGTTCAAGACCATCACTTGTACCATTTACCATTAAGGGTGGAGATGAAATAAAAGAAGTAATGTGAGTCATACAGTACCAAGCATGATCACCTAGATAGTAAGTTATGTGGGTGGGCAGTTTCTCTCACTATGCAGTAAAGATAAAATTTGACAACATTTGTGAAGGATGCACCTTAGTGAAATGCATGCCTTTCATTTATAGAGGTTGCATGGGTTTTTAAATAAGTAGGGACACTTCTACTTCTGGGGAGATGGAATAGATATACTTTTTCCTCTTTCTCCCACTAAGTACAATTAAAACCCATAGATATTATATATAAAGCCAACATAAGGAGCCTCTGAAAAGCGGAGAGAAAAATCTAGGCTGGCTAGGGAACTTAAGGCTCAAAAATGGCATTCATTGAGTTCCCTAATTTTCCTTTTGCCCCTTAATACATACCTGGCTGGATGGTGGAAAAGAAGAAAACCTTGAAATGCCAACAGATATAGACAAAAAATAGTTTTTAAACAAATTTTAAATGTGTGCAATATGTTCATTTTCTCTATGAGAATCATAAACTAAATAAATTGCCTATAATGGTTTGGTCAGATATTATACAAACTTTGGTATACCACAGAATGCTTTGTCATACTTGTGAAATTCCCTTGTCCAACCTGAATTTACATTCCATGGTGATAACATAGTAAATGGAGTGTCATTAAAGTAAGTAAACACATCAAAAATAAAATTAAAAATTGCTCTTTGTAGCCAAAAAACAAGACCTGGGCAGGCTGATAAGACAAAAAACTTTCAGACAGTAACCACTTTATTCCAGTGACACACCACAGAAAACACTAAGATAAAGGACCTACAACAGCAAAAGACAAAGATTCTAGAAGTGCACCACTGCCAGACTTCAAAAAGTCAGCCAAGTTATTCTGGCGTCAGAGAAAGCCAGGAGGGAAATTTATGTCCCACTGGATGATAAGGAACTTCCCCTCCCCAACTGCAGTGTCTACAGAGACACTCAAGAAGCCTGGAATTCCATGATTACCCTGGTGTCCCCTTCCCTCTCCACCTGCGTAGTATCAGAGAGGCTTGTCAATTGCCAGGAAACAAGAATGCATGTCAACCTAGAATTCTATATCCAGTGAAAGTATACTTCAAGAATAAAGGTAAATAAAGACATTCTCAGATGAAAGAAAACTAATAGAATTTGTCATCAGCAGACTAACCCTAACAGAAGAAAGAAAATGACAAGAGGAGGAGCTGTGAGATATCAGAAAAAAAAAAAAATGGAAAGAGAAAATATGGTTAATTTTGTGAACGTCCTTTTCCTGTTGAGTTTTCTAAATTGTTTTTGATGGTTTAGGCAAAATTATAACACTGTCTAGTACAATTTTAGTATATACAAAAAAAAAATTTAGCACAATTTTATTATAAAGGGAGAAGGTAAAGTGATGTAGATGGGGGTAAGATTTCTATATTTTACCCAAACTGGTAAAATTGGACAACAGTAGACTTTGACAAGTCATATACTGTGATAATTAGAATAATAGTCCCCAAACAGATCCAGGTTCTAATCCCCATAACCTGTAACCATGTGAGGTTATATGGCAAAGAAATAAAGAAAGCAAGTGGTTAACTCACCTTGACATAGGATGGATTATCTTGAATTATTCTGATGGGTCTTGTGTAATCACAAGGGTCTCTAGAAGTAGAAGAGGGAGGCAGAAGGATAGTTCAGGTTGATGGGGCTATGAGAAGATCTCTATCTTTAGTTACTTGGCTTTGAAGAAGGAGGAACGTTGGAGGGCTTTAAAATCAAGTAACAGGTGGGCTTTAGAAACTGGAAAAAGCAAGGTAACAGCTTCTTCTCCAATAGGCCCAGAGAGAAGCACAGTCCTGCCAGTCCCATAATTTTAATCCTGTGTACAGCTTGTATCAGAAATATGACTTACAAAACTGTAAAATAATTGATTTGTGGGGATTTAGGTAGGGTTGCCTTTGCTATTGTTATGTATTTTTTATTGAATACAGTTGATTTACAATGTTGTGTTAGTTGTTTTTGATATGTAGTAAAGTGATTCAGTTTCATATATATTCTTTTCCATTACGGTTTGTATTCTTTTTTTATATTCTTTTCCATTATGGTTTATCACAGTGTATTGAATATAGTTCCCTGTGTTACACATTAAGGCCTTGTTGTTTATCCATCCTATAGATAATAGTTTGCATATGCTAACTCCAAATGCCTAAGCCATTCTTCCCTACCCCCCCCCCCTTCCCTCTTGGCAACCACAATCTGTTCTCTGTGTCGGTCTGTTTCTGTTTTGTAGATAAGTTCATTCGTGTCATATTTCAGATTCAACATATAAGTGATATCACATGGTATTTGTCTTTCTCTTTCTGACTTACTTCATTTGCTATGATAATTTCTTTTTTTAATTTATTTGTTTTTTAATTGAAGGATAACTGTATTATCCTTCAATTTTTGTTGTTTTCTGTCAAACCTCCAAATGAATCAGCCATAGGTATACATATATCCCCTTCCTTTAGAGCCTCCTTCCCATCTCCCTCCCCATCCCACCCCTCTAGGTTGATACAGAGCCCCTGTTTGAGTTTCCTGATCCTTACAACAAAGTCCCATTGGCTATCTTTCTTACATATGGTAATGTAAGTTTCCATGTTACTCTTTACATACATCTCACCCTCTCCTACCCTCTCTCCATGTCCATAAATCTGTTCTCTCTATGCC
This sequence comes from Capra hircus, assembly GCF_001704415.2. Classification (NCBI taxonomy): domain Eukaryota; kingdom Metazoa; phylum Chordata; class Mammalia; order Artiodactyla; family Bovidae; genus Capra; species Capra hircus. The sequence goes on from NC_030835.1 coordinate 25,021,156, forward strand.
TGTTTCTCCACTGTCTTATAATTTTTTGTGTACAGTTCATCTCCTTAAGTAAGTTTATTCCTAGATATTTGATTCTTTTTGTTGCAATGGTGAAGGGGATTGATTCCTTAATTTCTCTTTCTGATTTTTCACTGTTAGTATATAGAAATGCAAGTGATTTCTGTGTATTCATTTTGTATCCTGCAACTTTGCTAAGTTCACTGAATAGCTCTAGTAATTTTCTGACACTATCTCTAGGGTTCTCTATGTCCATTATCATGTCATTTGCAAACAGTGAGAGGTTACTTCTTTTCCAATCTGGATTCCTTTCACTGCTTTTTCTTCTCTAATTGCTGTAGCTAGCACTTCCAGACTGCGTTGGATAATAGTGGCAAAAGTGGACACCCTTGTCTTGTTCCTGATCTTAGCGGGAATACTTTCTGTTTTTTACCAATAATGTTTGCCATAACCTTATCATATGTGGCCACTGTTTCCCCATTTATTTACAATGAAGTGATGGACCAGATGCCATATTCATTACTAAAAAGCATCTGCTGAATGAATAACTAAGTGAATGAATGAGGGAATAGTACAAGATTCTCCCTGACATCTAGTTCAAACTTCTAATTCTATTTGTTCTTGTTTGTTTGTTTCCATTTACCAATCAGTCCAGTTACTCTTGCCTGGAAAATCCCGTGGATGGAGGAGCCTGGTAAGCTACAGTCCATGGGTTTGCCAGGAGTCGGACACAACTGAGCGACTTCACTTTCATTTTTCACTTTCATGCATTGATTGGAGAAGGAAATGGCAACCCACTCCCGTGTTCTTGCCTGGAGAATCCCAGGGACGGCGGAGCCTGGTGGGCTGCCGTCTATGGGGTCGCACAGAGTCAGACACGACTGAAGCGACTTAGCAGCAGCAGCAGTCATGAAAGAAGAGGGATGAAAGATGCTTGTTAATAATCCCTTTCTTTATCATCACTCATACCAGGAATACTTGTTTTCTTAATTGTCTGTCTTTTACATAAATGGGACAAGTACATTTAACATACCAGGTTTATTAGTATTCACCCACATCTTTTCCCACTTAACTGTTGGATATTTAGTTTTTTTTAAATTTTGAATTATAAGACCTGAATTGAGATTCTGCCCTTCAGGAGCTAAAACACCTTGAATAAATTACTTGTTTTCCCTCAAATCTTTAATTCCATTATCTTAATACATGATATTAAACTCCATGTCTGTTTTGAGGATTAAATAAAACATAGGTGAAGGAACCCAACACAGTGCTTAACAAAAAGTATAAAACTTACTATTTTAGTATTGTTTTTGTAAGTCTGTTCTCTTCCTAAAACAGATTATTTTTAAGCTTTTCAGGCTTGCCCTCTGACATTTATTTTTCATTCCTATGTAAAATGTTCTCTGATTTTCTCAAACCTTTGGATATTTTGCTTTATATAGCTCTCCTAGTGAGACCAGATTATGTAAAATAATTTATAAAATATAACTTTAGGGCTGGTGCATGGGGATGACCCAGAAGGATGGTATGCGGAGGGAGGTGGGAGAGGGTTTCAGGATGGGGAAGGCATGTATACCTGTGGCGGATTCATGTTGATGTATGGCAAAACCAATACAATATTGTAAAGTAATTAGCCTCCAATTAAAATAAATTTATAATAAAAAAGGAAAAATTTTAATAAAGCCATTTACATTTTATATATTTTTCTAGATGACCATCTTAGTAATATTAAAATAGAAAACAACGTTTCCCTCTATTATGCTTAATATATGCTGTTTTTCTACATAAGCTTGGGGGCAGAAAACAAGCACAATGAAAACAGATGTAAAACAGAAAAAGTGCTGGCCACAAAGCTGTTATGAGAGTCCTACCTAGTGAATCAGGAAGAATGATGCACTTTAAAATAGAATCTCCCCACATTCTCATTCCTTAGGGAAAAACTTAGTGACAAGCTAACCCACTCCATGACAATCTTCACATTAACAGAATTATTCTTCATTTGACACATTTGCCCCGCACACACCAGTGAATCATAAACAAAACGTATCCTGTATCAGAATACATTTTGGTATCCCTAGGTGGATCACAATAAACTGGAAAATTCTGAAAGAGATGGGAATACCAGACCACCTGACCTGCCTCTTGAGAAATCTGTATGCAGGTCAGGAAGCAACAGTTAGAACTGGACATGGAACAACAGACTGGTTCCAAATAGGAAAAGAAGCACGTCAAGGCTGTATATTGTCACCCTGCTTATTTAACTTCTATGCAGAGTACATCATGAGAAATGCTGGACTGGAAGAAACAAGCTGGAATCAAGATTGCCGGGAGAAATATCAATAACCTCAGATATGCAGATGACACCACCCTTATGGCAGAAAGTGAAGAGGAACTAAAAAGCCTCTTGATGAAAATGAAAGAGGAGAGTGAAAAAGTTGGCTTAAAGTTCAACATTCAGAAAACGAAGATCATGGCATCCGGTCCCATCACTTCATGGGAAATAGATGGGGAAACAGTGGAAACAGTGTTAGACTTTATTTTTTTGAGCTCCAAAATCACTGCAGATGGTGACTGCAGCCATGAAATTAAAAGATGCTTACTCCTTGAAAGAAAAGTTATGACCAGCCTAGATAGTATATTCAAAAGCAGAGACATTACTTTGCCGACTAAGGTCCAGACTCTAGTCAAAGCTATGGTTTTTCCAGTAGTCATGTATGGATGTGAGAGTTGGACTGTGAAGAAGGCTGAGTGCCGAAGAATTGATGCTTTTGAACTGTGGTGTTGGAGAAGACTCTTGAGAGTCCCTTGGACTGCAAGGAGATCCAACCAGTCCATTCTGAAGATCAGCCCTGGGATTTCCTTGGAAGGAATGATGCTAAAGCTGAAACTCCAGTACTTTGGCCACCTCATGCGAAAGAGTTGACTCATTGGAAAAGACTTTGATGCTGGGAGGGATTGGGAGCAGGAGAAAAAGGGGACAACAGAGGATGACATGGCTGAATGGCATCACTGACTCGATGGAAGCGAGTTTGAGTGAATTCCGGGAGTTGGTGATGGACAGGGAGGCCTGGAGTGCTGCGATTCACGGGGTCGCAAAGAGTCACACATGACTGAGTGACTGAACTGAACTGGACTGAACATTAATCCATTTGGTCATACAATTAATTTATCTACAACCCATGAACAGTACCACTCTGTATTTTCTAATGTGTAAAATAATAATTTTATGCTTTTAAACAAAACATGCTTCTCCCCCCTCCCTTCAAATGAATGAAATGAATCAGGGATGATGTTCCTCTGATGCATTTCTTCATGTTTAGGTAGGTAGTTTTGTTTAGAATTTAGAAGATGATGCCAGTTTGAAGATCAGCTTTTCTCAAGCTGTAACACTTCCCAGTGTGTGCAAAGAAAAACAAAATGAGGACTGAAAATGAAGGCATTGTTTTTTTTATTCTGACAAACTTCAGGGTTTTTTTTTTTCTTCTTCTTCTTCTTTTTAAAGGATGTAATCATTAGCGTTAGATTCTGTTACAAATTTCTTCCACCAAAGTAGTTTGGAAAACAAAACCTAATTTTCACAATTACAAGGATATTTTTTTAGCAAATCCATGCCATTCCTATGAATGTTAATAGAAGTTGTAACCAGAGCAGAAGAATTACATATTTACATATGATGATTGTGACAAATGATTTTCTGGGTATTAATTTCTGGGAAAACAGACGAAATTCATTTGTGATCCACAATGTAATCTTTATGTAAAATGATTTCCCTGTTTTGATTCAGTATAATTTCAGAGTTTGCTACTCTTGATTTATAAATTAAAAGTCTTTCTGAAAGACATTCATTTTGCACCTACATACAAGAAACAGTAAATCATTTTACTCCCTTCAGGCCATAACTATTTGAATGTGTTTTCTTTTAAAACTGTGTTGGCATTTTCACCATACTCACTTGAAAACTGTAACTTTTTATCATTTTTCCTTCAATAGTTGTGCATGTTTAAGAAATAAGGAATTTGTAAACTTAGCTAGACCAAAATACAGTGTATTTACTATAAATAATAAGGATATTTTTAGTTAAAGGGAATTATGTTGAAACAAATATTTGTGCTCAGTCCTGTCTGACTCTTTGCAGTCCCATGGCCTGTGATTCACGAGGCTCCACTGTCCATGTAATTCTCCAGGCAAGAGTACTAGAGTGGGGTGCCATTTCCCACTCCAGGAGATCTTCCCGACCCAGGGGTTGAACCCACATCTCTTGCATTTCCTGCATTGGCAGGCGGATTAATTACCACAGGCGCTACCTGAAAGTGCAAGTCGCTCAGTCGTGTCTGACTCTTTGTGACCCCATGGACTATACAGTCCGTGGAATTCTCCAGGCCAGAATACTGGAGTGGGTAGCCTTTCCCTTCTCCAGGGGATCTTCCCAACAAAGCGATCAAACCCAGGTCTCCCACATTGCAAGCTTATTCTTTATCAGATGCACCACAAGGGAAGTCCTGAATTAAAAATTTAGCTAATATTTTAAATTTATGTAGCTTAACCATATTCAGTCAACAGAAAGAAAGCCATTTGGTTGCAAATTAATATACTTGATTACTGTAGGGTAAGATCATGTTCCACTAACATTTAATTTGTAAAATCACTTCGAGTAAATAACTTCATCAAACCATTTGCAATTACTTTTTAAAAACTGTTTAATTATAAATTGATTATGATAAAGTAAATAAGGAATTGCTCTTAAGACAGTTGGAAAGGTTACAACTCTAGTTAAAAGAGTATTATTTACTATTATAGGAAGCAATTCTTGGAGTGACATGGAGGTTTGGGAGTCAATCAGGGTGTAGAACATGAGTCAGTAATTTGGTTGTCAAGGTAACTCTCCAAATCAGATTTTAAAAAAAAAAACAGCAATGGTATATACATAAACATAATGATTGCTCTCTATCTGCTATAAATAAGGTTTAGGAATTGGATTTGCAGATGACCAAATTCTTACTTCTAATAATTAGGATTGATGATTTAGAATGAAAAGGAATGTCTTCAAGTTTATATCCATCATTTTTTTAATCCTGAGGCCACAGTTTTTACTTTTTAAATCAAATACAAAAGATTATTAATATATAATTCATCTACATAAGATTTTTTTACATTCAGGCATAAAGAAAAAAATATGATTTTCCTTAAAGGCAATAATTCATGAACTCCATCAATCCATGAAGTGTCAAATGGCAAATGTTGACATTTAGTGTGTATACATACATATGTATATGTATTTATGTATATATAAATGTGTGTGTATATTGTACTATGTGTATATGCATATATATATATATGTAATATTAGGACCTTTAGTTTTAAAATCAAAGTAATTTATCAAAGGAACAAAGGATAATACAATGCACACTGAGTTTCTTTCATTGCCCTTAAGGAGTAGAAACTTACTGGGATCATTGAGACACTTTTTCCCATATGGAGGCTATTATTATTGAAACTTTTCTGTCTTTTATACCCTTCATTTTTCCAATATTTTCCATAATTTTTTTTACTGTATGATTATTTTTTACTGTATGATTTAGCTATATGATTTACTTTTACATTCTAAATTTGATCTGAATGGTATCATGTGAAAATTGCTTTTTTCTTCAATACTTTTTTCCTGAAATACATCTAAGCTGATTTCATATGTAAACTCAGTGTATTTATTTGTGAATAATAGGAGATCTTCTCAAATTTTTTGAAAACCTGCTGTGTATAAAATAATGTATTTTGGTTTTATTTTATTGTTTTCTAAATTTTGCTCTTTGAATCTCTGTTCACTTGCATATTATACATTCCTCTTCTGTAAACCTATTATTTAATGGATTGTTTCTCTTTTTCACTTGATTTCAGCAGTTTTTATGTATTCTAGATTTCAGTCACTATTTGCTTATATTACTTTTTTACATGGTAGTTTTTATACGGTGTTTATGTGTTAAAGTTTTCAAATGTTAAATCTACCTTACATTCTTAGTTTATATCATATTTGGCCATGAAATATTGTCCTTCTTATGCATTTTTCTATTTGATTTGTAAAATTGTGTTGAGAATTTTTGTACCCTGTTTTATAAGAAATATTGTTAGGTAGTTTTAATTTCTTAAAATATATTTATCTGTTTTGGGACATCAAGCTAATAACGCTAATCTCATGAAATGATTTAGAAGATTTTCTTTTGCTTTTCAATTTTTTTGAGGTATTTTTATTATTTCTTCTAGAACTGTTGGGCATAATTACCCACTATAGCCATGCAAACTTGGAATTTTCTTTGTGGGGAGGTCTTTAAACTACAAATACAATGCATTTCTGTTTAGTTCAGTTCAGTTGCTTAGTTTTGTCTGACTCTTTGCAACCCCATGGACTGCCCCATGCCAGGCGTCCCTGTCCATCTCACCAACTCCCAGAGCTTGCTGAATCTCTTGAACATAGAGTCGGTGATGCCATTCAACAGTCTCATCCTCTGTCGTCCTCTTCTCCTCCTGCATTCAATCTTTCCCAGCAACCAGGTCTTTTCCAATGAGTTATTCTTTATATCAGGTGTTTCAACTTCAGCTTCAGTCCTTCCAATGAATATTCAGGACTAATTTCCTTTAGAATTGACTGATATGATCTCCTTGCAGTCCAGGGGACTCTCAAGAGTCTTCTCCAACCCCACAATTCAAAAGCATCAATTCTTTGGCGCTCAGCTTTCCTCATAGTCTAACTCTCACATCCATACATCACCACTGGGAAAACCATCGCCTTGACTAGATGGACCTTTGTTGGCAAAGTAATACCTCTGCTTTTGAATATACTATCTAGGTTGGTCATAACTTTCCTTCCAAGAAGTAAACATCTTTGAATTTCATGGCTGCAGTCACCATCTACAGTGATTTTGGAGCCCAAAAATATAAAGTCTGACACTGTTTCCACTGTTTCTCCATTTCCCATGAAGTGATGGGACCAGATGCCATGATCTTCATTTTTTGAATGTTGAGTTGTTGTTGTTGTTGTTGTTTTAAGCCAGCTTTTTCACTCTCTTCTTTCACTTTTATCAAGAGGCTCTTTAGTTCCTCTTCACTGTCTGCCATAAGCGTGGTGCCATCTGAATATCTGAGGTTACTGATATTTCTCTCAGCAATCTTCATTCCAGGTTGTGCTTTATCCAGCCCAGCATTTCACACGATGTGCTCTGCATAGAAGTTAATTAAGCAGGGTGACAATATACAGCCTTGATGCATTCCTTTCCCTATTTGGAACCAGTTCGCTGTTCCATGTCTGGTTCTAAATGTTGCTTCCTTACCTGCATACAGATTTCTCAGGAGGCAGGTCAGGTGGTCTGGTATGCCCATCTCTTGAAGAATTTTCCAGTGTTGTGATCCACAGAGTCAAAGGCTTTAGCTTAGTCAATGAAGCAGAAGATGTTTTTCTGGAACTCTCTTGCTTTTTCTCTTATCTAACGGATGTTGGCAATTTGATCCTTGGTTCCTCTGCCTTTTTTAAATCCAGCTTGAACATCTGGAAGCTCTCAGTTCACATGCTATTGAAGCCTAACTTGGAGAATTTTGAGCATTGCTTTGCTAGCGTATAAGATGAGTGCAATTGTGTGGTAGTTTATATATTCTTTGGCATTGCCTTTCTTTGGGATTGGAATGAAAACTGACCTTTTCCAGTCCTGTGGCCACTGCAGAGTATTCCAAATTTGCTGGCATATTGAGTGCAGCAGTTTCACAGCATCATCTTTTAGGATTTGAAATAGTTCAACTGGAATTCCACCATCTTCCCTAGCTTTGTTCATAGTGATGCTTCCTAAGGCCCACTTGGCCTTGCATTCCAGGATGTCTGGCTCTAGATGAGTAATCACATCATTTGTGGTTATCTGGGTCATTAAGATCTTCTGTGTATTCTTGCCACCTCTTCTTAGTATCTTCTGCTTCTTACGTCCATACCGTTTCTGTCTTTTATTGTGCCCATATTTGCATGAAATATTTCCTTGGTATCTCTAAACTTCTTGAAGAGATCTCTAGTCCTTCCCATTCTATTGTTTTCCTCTATTTCTTTGCATTGATCATTTAGGAAGTCTTTCTTATCTTTCCTTGCTATTCTTTGGAACTCTGCATTTAAATGGATGTATCTTTCCTTTTCTCCTGTACCTTTTGCTTCTCTTTTCTCAGGTATATAAGACCTCTTCAGACAACCATTCTGCCTTTTTGTATTTCTTTTTCTTGGGGATGGTTTTGATCACAGCCTTCTGTACAGTGTTATGAACCTCCTGTACAATGTTACAAATATAACACATTTAATAGATAGTTAATAGATGTGGGTTACTTTTTCCTCTTGAATGAGCTTTGATAGTTTGTAGATTTCAAGGTACTTGTCCATTTACTCTAAGCTTCCAAATTTATTGACATATATTTATTTATAAAATGTCCATATTATCATTCAGTATCTGTAAAATCTACAGTGAAGTCACTTCTCTCATTCTTGTATCTATGTTCTATTCCAACCAAATGAGAAGAAATTAATCCATCAGTACTTCTTAATTTGCAATGCCATCAATATGAAATTGGATAGTAAACTTGGCTCAAAAATTTGCCACCAGAACCATGAATGAAAAAGGTGAAGAAAGAACAAGAAATATTGCAGCCCAGAAAAAATATCCAGCTCCTTTTTTTTCCCCAAAAAATTGTGTTTACAGGTGAAATCTGTTCCCAGGAAAACCAGAAAGATCCATGTGCAGGAGGGAAAGAAATGAGAATAGCAATAATCTGTCCATTATATTTTTTACATTACTCTTTTCTCAAAAAAAAAAAAAAAGACACATTAATGGACCATGATCACAAATGTATGTATGTGTGTTTGTGTATGTTTAATAAATTTTACTGCATAAAACTAAATTAAATTATTTCTTAAGGTTTTATTATTTGGTATCTCTGTTCATTTTGGACAATAACTTCTCTGCCAACATTAATGTGTTCTACCCACTTTTAAGAGTAGGAATAACAATTCTAAAGAAAATCACAATTGCGGATCAGTTTGTATCTAAGTTTAGATGGGATGTGTACACTCGAGAGCAGCCTCGCCAAACACATCTGGGACTCACCATGGCTGGAGTCAATGATCAGCCTGCAGTCCCACAGCATCTGACTGAGTGAGGTGGTAGTTTGAGTTTCAAGCCTACAGTGAACTGCAGCATTCCATCCCTTGTCATCAGTGGATAGCTGACAGACCAAAGAAGACAAAATTTTATCATGCAGGAATTATCAACATGGAGTATAATTATCCCATAAGTGTGCAATTTAAGTAGAATGTTGGCATTGAATAACTCTCTTTCTCTTTGGCTCCAGTTGGGCGATACTGTTCAGAAGTTTATATATCATTGAAATATTCTTAGAAAAGGACTTCATAAACAAAGTCCTTTGGGATGTGCAAAAATAATCAATGTAAATTTCTATTTAACTATGCAGCTTATTGTCTATTATTAATTGTTGTTGTTCAGTCATTAAGTCATGTCTGACTCTGTGTGACTCCATGGACTGTAGCCTGTGAGGCTCCACTGTCCATGGGATTTCCCAGGCAAGAATACTGAAGTGGGTTACCGTTTCCTTCTCCAGAGAATCTTCCCAACCCGGGGATCAAACCCACGTCTCCTGCATTGGCAGGTGGATTCTTTAGTGCTAAGCTACCGGGGAAGCCCCTGTCATTAGTTACATTGCTTTTTCTTTCCCATCAGATTTACTTTCAAATTTCTTCCACTTTCCTTCTTTCTCTGTTTTTTTTTTTTTCATTTTTTAAAAATTTTTACTTTATTTTACTTTACAATACTGTATTGGTTTTGCCATACATCAACATGAATCCGCCATGGGTGTACATGAGTTCCCCATCCTGAACCCCCTTCCCACATCCCCCCCCATACCATCTCTCTGGGTCATCCGAGTGCACCAGCCCCAAGCATTCTGTATCCTGCATCAAACCTAGGCTGGCGATTCATTTCTTACATGATATTATACATGTTTCAATGCTATTCTCCCAAATCATCCCACCGTCTCCCTCTCCCTCTCCCACAGGGTCCAAAAGTCTGTTCTATACATCTGTGTCTCTTTTGCTGTCACGCATACAGGGTTATCGTTACCATCTTTCTAAAAATTCCATATATATGTGTTAGTATACTGTATTGGTGATGGACAGGGAGGCCGGGCGTGCTGCGATTCATGGGTCGCAAAGAGTTGGACACGACTGAGCGACTGAACTGAACTGAACTGAACTGATATTGTATTGGCATTTTTCTTTCTGGCTTACTTCACTCTGTATAATGGGCTCCAGTTTCATCCACCTCATTAGAACTGATTCAAATGAATTCTTTTTAATGGCTAAGTAATACTCCATTGTGTATATGTACCACAGCTTTCTTATTCATTCATCTGCTGAAGGACATCTAGATTGCTTAATGCTAATAGATACTTCTGTTTGATACATATATAAAAAGGTAGGTATGATAAAATGAGCAGTCAGTTTTAGAGCTTATGTCCCATTTGACATTTCAACACAACAGTACAGTATTAGGATACATATTTAGGTGAAAGTGATACCTGGACTGTATACCTGTAGTATCTGGCATTATAATCCATAATTTAGATATTCCACACTGTATACATTTGCTTCTCAGTCACCTCCAGTATTTCTCTCATGTCTTTCTGTATATTTTCTCCAGTGTTTCCATCTCATAGGGTTTTTTTGCAATAATCTCCATACTGATTTAACATCTTCCAATTTATATTTCCTTCTGAAACATTCTCCAATTTATTAAAATGTATAAATCAGTCATATCACTCTCCCACTTTAATTGTCTTCAACTATTCTCTTCTTACAGAACAAATTCCACTTGGCCTTTAAAAATCCCTATAATCTGGTATAAGCCTCCCTTGCCAATTTTATCTCCAAACTCTTTCAGTTTTCTTTTCTTTTATGCATATTATACCTTGACCTTTCCTGTTGTTTTTTTTTTTTTATCTTCTGAAAATGTTATCTTTTAGGACAGTATTTACATATGATCTAAGACTTTAAATTTTATTTGTATACTTTATTTTGCCATTTCAATCATTTAAAAGTGTAAAACTCAGTGGCATTAATTGCACTCACAATATTGTGCAACTGCCACCACTATTTCCAAAACATTTTCATAATTCCAAACAGAAACTCCGTCACTGTTAAGCAATAACTTCCCATTCCCATTTCCCCCAAGACCCTGGTCAATGCTAATCTATTTTCTGTCGCCACAGATTTGTCTATTCCAGATTATTTATTTTAAGTAGAATCATACAGTATTTGTCCCTTTTTTCCACTTTATTTCACTTAGCATAATATTTCAAGGTCCGTCCATGTTGTTGCACGTATTGAGCTTCATTATTTTCATAGCTTAATATTTCATTGTATGTACTTGTCAAGCATTATTTATATTTTCATCTGTTGATAAACACTTGGATGTTTCTACCTTTTAACTAATATGAATAATGCTACAAAAAACATTGGTATGCAAATATTTGTTTGAGCCCCTACATTCAATTTTTTGAAAACATACTAGGATTTGAATTGCTGAACTATAGGGTAATTTAATAATTAGTTTTCTAACTATTTGCCAAAACATTTTTCGTGGTAGTTGTGCTTATTTACATTCTCATCAGCTTTAAGACTGCTGCCATGCTAGAAAAGGGGTTGAGGAAAGACAGACTACAAGCCAAAGCTTTTCTACCATTTTCTTCATTCAGTGTGCACTTGGTTGTTGTAAACCTTTGACTCTTTCACAGAGTTCTAACAAAGCTGGTTTTAATGGTTTCTGCCTGCCATTCAATTTTTCTGTGGGGAAACAAGAATTTGGAGCTGCCTGCTCCACTATTTTGCTGATATATCTTTCAACTTGCTTCATTAACTTGAAACATTTAAGACTTTGTTCATCCAAAATGAATTAATTACTTTGCTTTCCTCTGTTCCCTTGCTCTGTCTTTTATACATTTACATGCTATACATTGAGACTAATATACACTAAATCACCTTATAAGATTGTGAACTCTTTGGGACCAAAGATTGTATTTTATTTTTCTCTTACATTTATTGGATGTTTATTTAATTGAATTAGTATAGTTTTCATTTAACTTCTGAAAAAGAGAATTAAAGTGAAATATTTGGGAATAAATAGGAAGTAATTTGGGTGTAAACAAATCTAGTTTACATCTCTTTGACTAGTTTCTAAAGTAGAAGAAGAAGAAATTTATTTCAAATTATTGAAGTCCTGTTTTAGATATGGCTTTAGAGTATTTAAAACTTGCTAAAGAGAGGCAGTTCAGTTCTTATATAGAAAGGGAACTAGGTTTGCTGTTTGGAAACTTAGTTCTATTTTATTTCTAAGAGTCCATGACCTGGCTTCTGGTGTATTTATTGGTTTATCTGTTTTTATGTTGACATTAAGATCATAGTAGAATGCTTCCATAACATAAAAATATGTTTAAAAAGATAAGAACTTTTTTAAAAGTCCTATTATAAGATGAAAATTATATCCTCTGCACATAGTATTTTTTAAAACAATGAATAACACATATATCTTAAAGAAGACTTTCTAGGGACCACAGGTCAACTTGTACTTAAGGGGCACTTACATAGCTATATCACAGGTACACAGAAAATTGTGTCTCCTCCATTTTCAAGCATTCTTTCCTTTTTCTAAGTTAATAGCTTCTGTTTTCACTTGTTACTCATTTCCCTCAAATTTCCCTTTATCTCAGAAATAGCCAATAGTTACATATATTATTTGCTGTGAAATTAGCCCTAGACATGGGTAGAGGTTCCAGGAAATTATAAATTAATGATTTCATTCTTCTAGGTCATATAGCTTCCCCAAGGCAATATCAAAGACAAGATCTTCAAAACTGATCTGACAGACAAACAGGCAAACATGCTTGAAACCATGCCCTTTGAATGGACTCACTAGCAATCCTGAGGAAAAATGATAATAGTTTTTCTCATGAAAAAATTCTGTCCATTGCAATAGTTTCTCCACATCCCTTACTCAGGGTATAGGCCTTATTATTCCCTTATTAAAACATGACAATTAATATGTCACTATTTGGGGCTAACCTTTCCTCATTTGCTAACTGGGGTGTTGTTTATGCCATTTAGATTTGGGGTATTGTTTATGCCATTTAGATGATCTTATTAATACTTATCCATAATACAATTAATTATTATTTTAGTTTTATGTTGTTGTTGTTGTTTAGTCATTAAGTTGTATCCAGCTCTTTGGTGACCCCACAGACTACAGCCTTCCAGGCTCCTCTGTCCATTGGATTTCCCAGCAAGAATACTGGAGTGGGTTGCCATTTCCTCCTCCAGGGGATCTTCCTGACACAGGGATCAAACCCACATCTCCAGTGTCTCCTGCATTGGCAGGTGAATTCTTTACCACTCTACCAGAGAGACCTTTTCAATTTGTTACTGTTCTCATTTTATTATTTTTTTGTAACATAACTGTCAAGTGATAGAAGATTTTTAATGAGATAGATTACATGAAAACTTTTTGGTTTGCCAATCTAATAAGGCTAATTGGAAAAGACCCTGATGCTGGGAAAGATTGAAGGCAGGAGGAGAATGGGATGACAGAAGTTGAGATGGTTGGATGGCATCACCAACTGGATGGACATGAATTTGAGCAAGCTCCAGGAGTTGGTGATGGACAGGGAAGCCTGGCCTGCTACAGTCCATGGGTCACAAAGAGTTGGACATGACTGAGTGGCTGAACTGGACTGAATTGATACTAGTAAGGCAGGGTTTGTCGACCTTTTAAGAGCTTCAGCAAAACACAAGACCACGAGGGGCAATTTGAAGCAGGCAAAACCAATTCTCGATTCCCTTCAAAGCAGAACTAGTGAATTTGGGTCAGGGAGGCCACAGGTATATTTTAATTGATCTTCATGGTTCAAATATTTGGAGATTCTGTATAAAGACAGAGGTTTGTTGTTTTTTTTTTAAACCACAACTTTGAGTTCACATTTCTTGTGTGGCAAATAATAAGCCAGAGCTAGAAAACAACAGCTTTTTGGTGAAACTCACTAATTCCCCACACTTTACATCATTTTCTACTGACACTTACTCACAGCTACTCTACCTGGCATCCTGTCCTCTGTAGAATTCTAAGTTTGCAAACCTTGTTTTATTTTATTTTTATTTTTTTTATTTTTTTTTATTTTTTGCAAACCTTGTTTTAAAGTCATGGGACTGGATTGAAAAAATTAAATAAGCCACTTGCAGCATCTCATTTTTTTCATCTATGTAAGGTAAAAAAAAAAAGATTAAAATATTTCAGATTTGCCTCTTTAATATTTATGCTTGTTCCTGCTTAGAAAAATTGTATTTCTGTATTACTATTGAAGAATGAATAATGCAGAAATATTTTCTACTGTCACCTCCCCATATCTATGTAAGTGTGTGTGGTGGGGGTGGTTTGCATGTCTACTTGGTCTTGGTAAAATTACAATGATGAAAAAGATTTAAACCTAATATGATAAGACATTTCAGCCCAAATCTCATGGTGAACTTTTCAAAACAGTATTTTTGTATTTGCTCCCAAATTTCTGTTTTATAACAGGAATTTATTTATTGTGTTTACACACAATGCAAAAACAGAACTATATTACAGAAAATATTTCATTTTGAAAAGATCATGAGTCATTGTATGCCTAAAGTTAATTTCTCTTTGTTCAATTCATGTGCTTAAAGCAGTTATAAGTATAAAATTACTTATAGCAATCAAGATTCTGTTAGTTTGCCAGCTTTCAACAGATAAGCTGTTTTTTGAAATAATTATTTTCCAATAGTGTCATTGAAGTTGAGAACATTTTAGTTCCTCCTACTCTTTTAAATTTCTTCTTAACAAAAGATATGTCTTTTTTCCTTTTTAAAAAAATTATATTGAATAGACTGAATATAGAATGTGAATATTAATTCTTTGATTCTTTTAAAGGGTTTTCTATGAAGAATCAAATATCGTGTAATATTTGTCAATGGTCCCACTTTGGGAAGAATAATTTTAAGTAGGTTCAAGTCATATAATCAACTACTAAAGAATTTATATTTTTTATATGACATGCCTATTCATATTTATTTTAGGACACCATTGATAATAAGTACAAAATTTACCTATTAGTTCATTTCTTATTTTTATATATTTAAATACTTTCTAAATCTTAAAGATTTATTGGTAGCTTAAGTAGATTTAAGGTTATTCTTTCATGCATAAGTGCAAAACACAAACATTTTCTCAGAATTTCACTTTAAACCTATGAATATTTTCTTTATTTTAGGAGGCAGGCTCCATAAACACAGGAACTATATCTCTCTTCTTTGTCATTTTTTCCCTTCCACTGTCTTAACACATAGTATTTGCTTAATAAATATTTGCAAACAGGTATTAAGACAAATCAGTCCATATTTAAAAGGATACACTTCTTTCCTTTTTAGATGTCATTTGTTTTTACAGCTAGAGATTTTTTAAGAACCAGTTTAATATATTACAACATCAAACAGTAAACTGATAAAATAATGAATTTATAAGTCACAGAGTAAATATGTAAAATGTGCTAAGAGAACTCTTAAGAATCAATTAAATAACAAGATAGAAGTGAGTAACAGACATGATATGATGGCCAAAAAGGAACCATAAATATGTCATGCCTCCTGGGGTGACCTTCTAGTTAGGCATGTGTAAAGCTCTCTATCACTTACAAGATTTTATCAGTCCTGACCTTAGGAACATAGATTGCTTAAGCTTAAAGTCTGAACTTACACAGCAGAATAAAATAACTGCTCTTCTGGAAATTTTTTAGGGAGTATGACCTCCATCTTTTGACCAGTTAATATGTATCAAAATCTGGTTTGACAGAAGTATTTATGGACAATTTTCTGACTGATAAGCACTTTTGTCTTGATATCTTTTTCTTTTATTAAACAATAAATTTCAAGTAAGGTAATCTAATGTTCTGAATGTGGTTATTCTCTCAGCATTATTTGCTAGTTTATGGCAAAAGTCAAAAGGCTGGGAACATGGACAGGGGCAAGAGACTAATATGCAGAAGAACTTTAGATAGGTATAGAGAGTAAAATACTTAAATTTGGGGTTGCTGAAGTATCCATTATTTAAGGGGCCAAGAGTTTGGTACAGAGATAACTCAACCTTTCCTTGTACATATTTGTGGATTTAGCAAGTTAGGCCCAGAGACTATGAAATCAAACAGAAAGAGAATGAAAAGCAGGATACAGTTTTAGGCATCCACAGACAGGTTAGAAGACAAATAATTAAGGACAGGAATGCTAAGGTCTCCAGGATACACTCAGTTGGAAACTTTGGAGACTTACATATAAGATGTGGGACAAATCAGAATTTGAGAGTTGCGCTCTAAACCCAGTCTCAAATCAGCTCAGCCTGACTGGACTGAAAGGCTCTGTCCCTCTCCCACATCTCAGATGGTAAAGTCAACCTTGTATGAAGAAACATTTTATTGCCAAAGTTCTACAATTTTTTGAGTTTAATATTTAGAATCACAAATGCCAAAAAGGGGACCAGTAGAAAACAGAACAGAAGAGAGAAGCAGATTCATAAAAGATCTAGATATGAAAGGTTTTAGATACAAATTTAATTATTAATAAAGTCAAGAGAATTGATCAGAGAACTGTATCTCATAAAGGAATAAAATGAAAATTTTAGGACAAAAAATATAAATAATTGAAATAGTCATTATATTAATTTATTGAGCTAGAACACAGATCAATAGAATGCGTACTGAAAAAGAGACGTCATTCTTACCGTTCAGTCACTCAGTTCTGTATGACTCTTTGCAACCCCATGGACTGCAACAGGTCAGGTTTTTCTGTCCTTCACCATCTCCCAAAGTTTGATCAAACTCATGTCCATTGAGTTGGTGATGCCAAACAACAATTCCTTCCTCTGCCACCCCCTTCTCCTCCTGCCTACAGTCTTTCCCAGCATCAGAGTCTTTTCCAATGAGTTGGATCTTCTCATCAGGTGGCCAAAGCACTGGATTTTCAACTTCAGCATCAGTCCTTCCAATGAATATTCATATTAATGGTTGATTTCTTTCAGGATTGACTGGATTGATCTCCTTGCAGTCCAAGGGACTCTCATGAGTCTTCTCCAACACCACAGTTCAAAAGCATTAATTCTTTGGCACTCAGGCTTCTTTACAGTCACTTTCTCAACAGCCATACATGACCACTGGAAAAACCATAGCTTTGGCTCGGTTTCTGTCCTTTACTGTGTCCATCTTTGCATGAAATGTTCCCTTGGTATCTCTAATTTTCTTGAAGAGATCTCTAGTCTTTTCCATTCTGTTGTTTTCCTTTATTTCTTTGCATTGATCACTTATGAAGGCTTTCTTATCTCTGCATGATATTCTTTGAAACTCTGCATTCAGATGGGTATATCTTTCCTTTTCTCCTTTGCCTTTCATGTCTCTTCTTCTCTCAGCTATTTGTAAGACCTCCTCAGACAACCATTTTGCCTTTGTAAATTTCTTTTTCTTGTGGATGGCTTTGATCACAGCCTCTGGTCCCATGTTATGAACCTCTGTCCATAGTTCGCCAAACACTCTATCAGATCTAATCCCTTGAATCTATTTGTCACTTCCACTGTATAATTATAAGGGATTTGATATGGATATATTGAATCAGAGATGTATTCAAATATTGGGATTAGAGCTAGTAATTAACGTGGAAGTTGTTGCTGTTCAGTCATTCATTTGTGTCTGGCCTTGTGACACCAGGTACCATGACAGGCTTCCTGTCCTTCACTCTCTCTTGAAGTTTGCTGGAGCTCATGTCCATTGAATTGATGATGCCATCCAACCGTCTCATCCTTTGCTGTCCCCTTCTTCTCCTGCACTCAATCTTTCCCAGGATTAGGCTCTTGTCCAGTGAATCACTCTTTGCATCAGATGGCCAAAATATTGGAGCTTCAGCATCAGTCCTACCAATGAATATTCAGGGTTGATTTCCTTCAGGATTGACTGGTTTGATCTCCCTGTTGTCCAGGAGACTCTCAAGGGTCTTCTCCAGTGCTACAGTTCAAAACCATCAATAAGAACACACTAAAAAAAATAAGACATATCACTGACTTAATTTTTAAATTGTCCAAATAAGTGGAGAAGCATACCATGGTTTTGTAATGTATAATTTGATATTATAAAAGTGATCCTCCTCAAATTGTACTATAAATTCAATGTAATCCTAGTTAAAACCTCAACAGTAACTTCTTTGAGTATATAGAAGTTAATGGGCTGATTCTAAAATTCAAATGGAAATGCAGATACCAATAATAAAACAATCCTGAAAAAGAGTAATAAAGAGGATTTATGCTACCATATATTAAAAATTATAATAAAGGTCAGTAATTAAGAGAATGCAGTCTTTTGGACAGAATAGAAAATTCAGAAAGTCTGTATCTGCATGTATTTACATCCATTGCTAACAACTTTTCTATTTATTTATCTCATCTATTCTATCACCTATCTATCTTTCTATCATCCTTGATTTTTACAAAGATGCCACAAAAATTCAGTGGGAGAGAAATAGCTTTTTGATAAGTGCTTCTGTGTCAGTTGGATATCCATATAGCAAAGTAAATGTATTTTGACCCTCAACTCACACCAATTTCAGATGGGTTGAGACATCAGTGTAAAAGGAATTACAAAAATCTTTTGGAAGAATACTTAGGCAAGTTTCAATGTAAGCAAAAATTTCTTAAACAGGACATAAAAAGCAGGACACATGCAATCGTACTCCTAGGTATCTTCAACAGAAATGCATACATATTTTGCCAATTGATACATACAGTTCATGGCAGCACTGTTCATGATAGCTTGAAATTAGAAACAAAAGTGTCTATCAACAGTAGAGTAGGTGAATATATTTTGTCGTATTCAGATGATTGAATACTATACAGCAGGGGAGTTCATGAAGCAAATTTTGAAAGAAGGCACAGGAGTACGTTTTGTGTGATTCCGCGTGTAGGATTTTAAAACAGGCAAAAGTAATCAATAGGTATAGAAGTAATGATACTGTTTAGCATTTGTGAGGGGGAATTAGTGATTGGGGAAGGGTGTGGAATAGGAATTCTGGTTACTGGAAATACTTTGTTTTTAACCTTTTCTCTTTTTAAGCAAACTACACATATGAAAGACAAATACAATGCAAGCATCCTTTCACAATAGCTGCATAGGTTTGAATAAATGAAAGGCCTCTCAAGATCCCATAGCACTGACTCATGGAAGGCAAAAGTACAGTAGCACGGGAGAAAGAAAGAGCAGGTACATATCAGGGACCCAAGAGACTTCTAGGTACAATTTCCCTGGATCATTTCTTACCTACTAAGCATGCATCTTGCCTCCAGATTATCAACCTCTAAGACACGGTTGTGGGAATGCTAAAGTCAAGCAAGCTGTTTAAGCAGTTGCACCAGATGTAAATCATCCCTAGATAAGCTGACCCTGAGTGTAAGCTGGGGAGTTTCATACTTTAAATAGTCATCATAAATCAGTAGCCCAGATGTTCCAGGCTGAGTCAGTACCACACTGCAAGCGTCCCAGGAAATAAGCACAAAGCTATCTCAGTCTAGCTGTAAGATAATTTTGTCTTACACGTCTTATAACTAAGTGAAGTGAAAGTCGCTCAGTCGTGTCTGACTCTTTGCAACCCCATGAACTTTACAGTCCATGGAATTCTCCAGGCCAGAATACTGGAGTGGGTAGCCTTTCCCTTCTCCAAGGGATCTTTCCAACCCAGGGATCGAACCCAGGTCTCCCACACTGCAGGCGGATTCAAACCCAGGTTAAAAAAATAACACTTTTCTAAAACATCATGGTAGGTTCTCAAAATTTTAAACACTAAATTACCATATGATCCAGAAATTGCACTTCTGAACCTGTATCCAAAACAATTGAAAATGGAAACTTGAATTGATATTTATACCTCAATGTTTGTAGCAGAATTATTCACAATAGACAAAAGGTGGAAGCAACCCAAGCGTCCATCACAGATGAATGGATAAACAAAAGTATGTATATATGTATACATTGTATATACACACACAGTGGAATAATATTCTATTTTTAAAAGATAAAATTATGATAGATGCTATAACATGGATGAAACTAGAAGACATTGTGCATAGTCAATTATAATCCAGACGCTTAAGGATGGTTCCCCTTATATGAGGTACCTAAAAGAGTTAAATTCATAGAGACAGAACATAGAATGGTGGTCCCCAGGGCCTAGGGAAAGGAAGCATGGTGGAGTTACTGTTTAATGAGAACAGAGTTTCAGTTTAAAGTGATGAACTTTGGAGATGGATATTGGTGATGGTTTCACAACAAAGTGAATATAGTTAATATTCCTGAACTGTCCATCAGGTCGCAGAGAGTGGGACATGACTTAGCACACACTGAACTGTGTTTAATATGGTTAGCATTTTTTCCTCTCCTTTCTGAAAGTGACCAAATGAAAAGTGAAAGTCACTCAGTCCTGTCTGACTTTTTGTGACTCCATGAACTATATAGTCCATGGAATTCTCCAGGCCAGAACACTGGAGTAGGTAGCCTTTCCCTTCTCCAGGGCATCTTTCAAACCCAGGGACTGAACCCATGTCTCCCACATTGCAGGCAAATTCTTAACCAGCTAAGCCACAAGGGAAGCTTGAAAGTGACCAAAATGCATATGAAAGAAAGGACTCACTAGCTCTTAGTGCTGCCTGCCTTTAAGGTGGCCATGATTCACTTACATTGTATGCTGTCGTTGTTGTTTAGTCACTAAGTTGTGTCCTACTCTGTGACCCCATGGACTGTAGCCCGCCAGGCTCCTCTATCCATGGGATTTTCCAGGCAAGAATACTGGAGTGGGTTCTCAGTCCTCTCTCCAAGGATCTTCCTGACCCAGGGATCAAACCCATGTCTCCTGCTTGGCAGGTGGAATCTCTATTGCTGAGCCACTGGTGAAGCCCTTACGTTGTTTGCTTTTTGTCTAAATTAAGCAGAGTAACAAGAGGAAGTTATATACATTATAGTTTGTCCACTAAAAGGATACCATGTAGTTGTTAAAAATGGGTCCTGGGATTCCTGTCATAGATATGAAATTAAACCACAATTTAGTAAGTGTAAAGGTAATATACAAAACTATTTACACTGTAGCAGTTCATGTTGATAAGGAAAAAAATGTGCACACGCCCACACTGAAATAGGGAAGAGTCCACACGCAGAGATTTACACTAAACATCCATCAGGGTTCTTTCAACTGCGGCTACATAACAATAATGACTACATCTGTTTCCAGTGGGGGAATGATGAATGTTTTTAGCTTCCTTCTTTATGATTATTTGACTCTTCAAGTTTTTCTTATTAAATGTGTTATTTAATTTTAAAAGTGCAATTAAAAAAAAAAGAAAAAAAGTGGTAGCCAGAGCAGGCTTCTCTGCAACTTTAGCAGTCTTTGTAATGGTTTAAAAAATTGCAATGTCTAAAAATCTGACAATACGGAGAAAAGTTAAATAAAATCTGGTATATTCATCAATAGATGGTTAAAATGATAAATTTTATGTATATTTTACTTAAAAAAAAAGTATTTTTTCACTTACCTTAGAATCTTTCCATGTGCTCTGATCCAAATTTAAACCTTTTGTCCTCCCCCAAATTAGCTACTGTAGTGACATTTACAGTCATTAGTAACAACATTTCCTTAAATGTTCATCCCCTACATTCTACTTTGGTCTTGACCATTTTATAAAAAAAATCAATGTCTATTGGTGTTTTTCAATCTACAACTCTGAATTTTCCTTATGTTTTTTGTTGAAGAACCTGGGGCATTTGACCTATAGAGTTTCCTTCAGTCTGATTTTTTTCTGTTTGAATAATTATGTTTTGATTCATCAACAATTCTCCTCCTACGAACTTGATAAAGATAGAATAGCTCTATTATTATTTGTCATAGATTGACAAATAATCTTTGTAGAGAGAGAAACTGTTAATGAACTATACATTCATTATATTAAAATTCTGACAAGTATACATTTCAGCTTCAATAATGTGGTGATTCTTGTAACTGGTCATGGGCTTCCAGGGTATCTACAAATTATGGATGTTGGTTATTATAAGACTTGATTTTTTCCCATAGGGCATAAGGCTCTTAGGCCAGGCTGCCTTCTGTACTTGACTAAAGTGAATCTTTCCCTCCCTCATCTTGCTGTCGCTTGCGAGGCGCTGTGTGGACTGCTGTATGAATTGCTGTGAGGAGTACTGTCTTTGATGTGGAAGCTTGGACACTGTCCTGCAGATGCACTGTGCTTCCTGTCCCATATCTTTTGAAGTGAACCTGTTACCTGGTGTGGCCCCTGCTTGTCTTGTAAATGAATGTGACATTGGACCTAACACCATTCCCTGGTCAGCATGGCCTCCATTCTCCTATACTGCTTTTAAGTTAATTGAAAAGGCTTTTGTATGATCATATACAGTATTTGAAATTATAAACATGAGAGCCCTAATATTTTTACATGTTTTCAATTTCTACGACATATTTATTTTTACTTTTTGTTTTGTTTTCACTATACATCTCGTTGCTATAATGATCCAAATATGGTATTAATAGAGGGTTGTTTATATTAATCTCTTCAGATAATGTTATGCTATTCAAAACATAGTGACATACTGAGCATACTACTATAAAGTAAGAATATTTATGTAGAGAGTATTTATATGGTCATAAACATAAGGTGATTTCTATTACTTCTAAAGGATAATTTTAGGGGAAAATCTTTCTTAAGCTTTGACATATACATAGCAATATACTTTAAAACATATTTTTAATTAGAAAACATTTATTTTTCCCCAGAAAATGAGGTTTATTAAAAAAGTAATCTCATTATTCACCAAACAGAATATATATGTTGCTTTTAAGAAGTAAATATAGAAATACCTTTTACATATCAGTAAACATTTGTGGAATCTTCATCTCCAGCTTTTGTTCTATGCTTTTTATTTCTCCATGAGAAATAGCTTCATTCAAAAGTGTACTTTTATTTACAGTCTAACATATTAGATATAAAGCACAAGACATGATGGGAGATCAATTACAATGACTTTGTTTCAGATTTGTGACAATGCAAAAATGTGCAGATTTTACTTAATTTAAAAATCATTGAGTTCATTTTGTTTTCACAACTGATTAAGTAGGCAGGAGTTTTACTTAACTCTTCTCTTGAATGCTTTCTTAATATGAAAAGATTTGGCTCTCACTGTATCTTCAGACAATTGTGATCTTCTGAGAAAGACTGGAATATAAACTTGTTTGCCTACAATATGAGGAAAGATAGACATAAGGGATGTGATGGCAGTTTTTATTGGTTCACCAATGCTATCCATACATTATTTTTATTAAGTAGATTGGTTTGGGGTAGTGGAAGCAGAAACCACTTATAAAAGGACACCAAGTATAGAAAGTGACAGTGTTATTTTACAAATTGTGTTGTGAAAATAGTCTAACTGCCTGGATCACCCAGGTATAGAAATGCCTGCTCACAGGGCCTTAAAGAGAAATGGAGCATACTGAAGAACTCAGCTTTCAGGCTTGGACTGCATTGATGTTGGACAGAGGCCTTTATTAAACCTGAAAGGAGAATGTTTTCATCAGAAGAGAGTTTGCATACTATGATGCTTTGAGTTATTCATTTGATGTAATTTTTAAGGCACTGATACTGTACACAGTCATAGGTACTGAGGCAATTATAAAGATGATTCATTTTCTGTAATGGCTGTACCAATTTACATTCCCACCAGGGGCACACTTACTGAACACTGGGAATTTGCTGAGATAGATTTCAGGGCCTCTGATCACACACAGAAACTGAAACTTCTTGGTGTCCTTCCTTTTATCAGTGGTTTCTGTTTCCACTACCCCAAACCAACCTACTTAATAAAAATAATATATGGAGAGCATTGGTGAACCAATA
This sequence comes from Capra hircus, assembly GCF_001704415.2. Taxonomy (NCBI): domain Eukaryota; kingdom Metazoa; phylum Chordata; class Mammalia; order Artiodactyla; family Bovidae; genus Capra; species Capra hircus. Next base: position 25,045,221 of record NC_030835.1, read on the forward strand.
AAAACTGCCATCACATCCCTTATGTCTATCTTTCCTCACACTGTAGGCAAACAGGTTTATTTTCCAGTCTTTCTCAGAAGATTACAATTGTCTAAAGATACAGTGAGACCATAATCTTTTCATATTAAGAAAAGCATTCAAGGGAAAAGTAAAAATAAAGCTTCCTAAAGCTGAAATTCCAATACTTTGGCCACCTGATGCGAAGAACTGACTCACTTGAAAAGACCCTGATGCTGGGATTGACTGAAGGTAGGAGGAGAAGGGGACGACAAAGGATGAGATGGCTGGATGGCATCACCAAATCAATGGACATGAGTTTGAGTAAGCTCTGGGAGTTGGTGATGGACAGGGAGGCCTGACTTACTGTGGTCCGTGGGGTTGCAAAGAGTCGGACATGACTGAAGTGATTTACCAAGCATGCAGGCACATCACACACAAGGGGAAGGATATGAGGAGAAGATCTATTGATTAGCTCGACTATAGTCATTTCACTGTGTACATCAAATCATCATGCCCTGCACCTTAAATATATGTGATTTTTATGAAAGAAAATTTATAAAAGATTTCATTGACAAAAAGAGGAATTGGACATAATCTTCACCACTGAGTGGTTTACTGCTGAAGGAGACACAAAAGAACACAGGACTTTCAATCACATCAGAGGAATTGATTAAGTCAGTTTATTTTAGTAGTCTTTTGGGAGGAGGTGCCATTTGGGCTCATTAATGAAGTTTCTGCAAGGAGATCCAAGCAGTCCATCCTAAAGGAGATCAGTCCTGGGTGTTCATTGGAAGGACTGATGTTGAAGCTGAAACTCCAATACTTCGGCCACCTGATGCAAAGAAGCTGACTCATTCGAAAAGACCCTGATGCTGGGAAAGATTGAGGGCAGGAGGAGAAGGGGATGACAGAGGATGAGATGGTTGGATGGCATCACAAACTCAATGGACATGTGTTTGTGTGGACTCCGGGAGTTGGTATGGACCCAGGGACGGGGGAGCCTGGTGGGCTGCCGTCTATGGGGTCACACAGAGTCGGGCATGACTGAAGTGACTTAGCAGCAGCAGCAGCAGCAGGGAGGTCTGGCATGCTGGAGTCCATCGTGTCACAGAGTTGGACATGACTAAGTGAATGAACTGAACTGAACTGAACTGAACTGAATAAAGTCTCAGGTAAATAATGCACAGGTTTTTCTGGTGGCTCAGCAGTAAAGAACCCGCCTATCAGTGCAGGAGATTTGTATTTGATCCCTGGGTAGGAAAGATTCCCTGGAGTAGGAAATGGCAACTACAGTATTCTTGCCTGGGAAATCCCACAGGCAGATGATCCTAGGGGGCTATAGTCCATAGCAAAGAGTCAGACACAGCTTAGCGACTGAACAATAACAACAAAATGATACACATTGATTCTATGAATTATTTCCAGACATCCCTTAAAAACTCAATCAGCTACTACCAAATATTAAATTTTTTACAACACCTGATTATTTTAACCTCCATACAGTAGTTTGTAAACAAAGAATCTCCTTCTGGTTAACAAAAAAGTTAACAAAAATTTCATTGACTACCTGGTATGTTTCCAGGCACCATGATAAGTAGTGTGGCTACAACTGAGACCACAATAAACTTTTTTTCATCATGAAACTTTTATTCTAGTGGGAGAGATAGATTATCAACCATGAAGAAAATGTATCAGGATACAATTCCAGATATTGTGATACTCTGGGCAAGAGAAGGCGGAGTAAAGAGATAGGATCAGCTTTAGCTGGGGTGATCAGAGAACTCCCTCTAAAGAGAAGGCATTTGAGAGCAAAACTGAAAGATAGAGAGAACAAGGCAACTGTTGGAAGAATATTCCCCACTGTGAGCCAAGTGTTGAAAAGTGTACTTGCACTGACTTACTTTATACTTTCCTGCTGATAGTTTTGAACTTTTAACTTGGAATCAATTAACCTTAAAACTTTAGATACTCTGTCAGAAAAGTTTTCTCTAGTCTTCCTTTTCTGGACTGGCAGCTCTTATACAAACAAAGGCAATTCTCTTTTGTACTAATTATTCTCTGTCTCTTAATCACTGACTAATTATCTCTATTTGAAACAGAATTTTTCAGTGTTCCTGAAGAAGTCAGTAGGAGTACTCTGTGAATTATAGATGCTGTTTTTCAGTGCATAATCTGCAACAGAAAATTTCAAGAAATGTCTGCCTTTCTTTTGTTCAAACTCAAGTATTTTGACAATTTTGCTTTTTATTTTTCATTTTGACTGATTTCATAATGAAACCACTAGAATAATTACATTGAAACCGTTTACCTTAATTTGAAGCAGGGGAGTCTAACATGGTATTTAAAATTCATGGTGACTACTTGTGATCTTCACAAGTTAGAAAACCAAGATATCTGGGGAATGGGAAATTGGATCTACAGCAGAAGAAAATGAGAAATAAATAGGATTCTTTTCACTTTTTTTAAATTTTTCAGGGTGTTTTCTTAAAGAGAGAAACTGGAAGTTAAAATATGGTTTTTTTTTTACGTGTTTCTATTTAATCAGAGTTTTTATCTTTCAAGGTAAAAATGTCAATGCTCTGGATAAACCGATAATTCACCTGTAAATTATATGTAATAATTAAAATATAGGTAAGGATTGATGATCTAAAAGAATATTAAGTGAAATCAAATATAAGCAAAACTCATAGCCATAGCCAGTCACAAAATCATGAAATAATACAAATCTAAAATATCTGTTTTATAACAATCATTTATAAAAATCTATTTTCAATCTATTTTCAGATAAGAGCATTCAATGGTGGAACAATTGGGATTTAGAGGCAAATATCCTCAGGAGAGTGAAAAGGTTAGCTTAAAGCTCAACATTCAGAAAATGAAGATCATGGCATCCGGTCCCATCACTTCATGGAAAATAGATGGGGAAACAGTGGAAACAGTGTCGGACTTTATTTGGGGGGGGCTCCAAAATCACTGCAGATCGTGATTGCAGCCATGAAATTAAAAGACATTTACTCCTTGAAAGGAAAGTTATGACCAACCGAGACAGCATATTCAAAAGCAGAGACATTACTTTGCCAACAAAGGTCCGTCTATTCAAGGCTATGGTTTTTCCAGGGGTCATGTATGGATGTGTGAGTTGGACTGTGAAGAAGGCTGAGTGCCAAAGAATTGATGCATTTGAACAGTGGTGTTGGAGAAGACTCTTGAGAGTCCCTTGAATTGCAAGAAGGTCCAATCAGTCCATCCTAAAGGAAATCAGTCCTGGGTGTTCATTGGAAGGACTGATGCTAAAGCTGAAACTCCAATACTTTGGCCATCTCATGCGAAGTGTTGACTCATTGGAAAAGACCCTGATGTTGGGAGGGATTGGGGGCAAGAGGAGAAAGGGATGACAGAGGATGAGATGGCTGGATGGCATCGCCGACTCAATGCACATGAGTTTAGGTGAACTCCAGGAGTTGGTGATGGACAGGGAGGCCTGGCATGCTGTGATTCATGGGGTCGCAGTGAGTCGGACACAACTGAGTGACTGAAATGAACTGAACTGAACTGATCCTCAAATAAGGAAAACAGTATGGCAGACTGAGTCAGCTTCAGCGTCACAGAGTAGAATGTTCCCCGGAAATAAACTGGTCAACTATGTTTAACTATACCTCGGCCATTCCTGTTACGTATGATTTAATAAATTCCTGACCACGTTATAGTTCACTTCTATTTGGGGAAAGGAGAAGTTTCTGGTATATAAAAACATTAGTCTCTGCCTGTTAGAAATGTTCTTGTCACCAAATAAGAGAAAAATCTGACAAGGATATTTTCCCCACACAATGACTAATCTAGGTTATAGAGTCCAAGACTGAACCAGTGTCTTATCAATGTGTTTGGAGATCCAGGATATTTTAATCTTTCTGCTCCCCATCCTAGGTTAAAAACAATCACACATGCTAACTTGGAATTCAGAAGTTTGTGGAGTCTTGGAATGAATATTCTTGGGAGTTTTGAGAATATCAAAAGAAGATAGAAGGTAGAGATTCTAGTGAAAGACTTGTCTTCCCCTAGTTGAATTCAAGAGGTCATGCTTCTTAGATATTTGAGGTATTATTTAAATGTGGCATATTTGTGCTTGTAGATGGGTAAATCCTGGAACATTTGATTTAACCTCTGCCTTTTTAAAATTAGTGGGTTTTTTCCACTTCACAAAGGAAAAAACAAATTAAAGAGGGTAAGAAACAATCCAAGTGGCATGATTTTTACATGCACAATGTCCCTTATTCTTTGCTTGTGTTCCTCTTTACCTGTCTGCCACCACCCCCCCACACACACACACATACACACCAACGTACACTTTCTGTAATACTTGAAAACAGAAAGCAAAAACTGCAATTATTGTAAACTATGTGATTGAAACTGACTACTTATAAACAGGAACTTGGGATTGTGGTATAGACTGCTACATTTGATTACAAATCACTTACTATTAAATAAATTTTTGACAAAGAAAAAATATTATTGCTACTTAGCCTTCCATCTTTCATTAATTTCCCTTCATATCAATGAGGTTGGCATTTTTCATATGTAATGATTATATTCCTAGACAAATAAAGATAACTGCTTTAATATCATTTCAAAAGAGGTAGAGGTAAGCATGCTGCTATTAAATTGGCTAGCATCCATTCAGTCAGTTCAGTCTCTCAGTCGTGTCCATCTCTTTGTGACACCATGGACTGCCTCATGCCAGGCCTCCCTGTCCATTGCCAACTCCCAGAGTTTATTGAGTCAGTGATGCCATCCAACCATCTCATCCTCTGTCGTCCCCTTCTCCTGACTTCAATCTTTCCCAGCATCAGGGTCTTTTCAAATGAGTCAGTTCCTCGCATCAGGTGTCCAAAGTATTGGAATTTCAGCTTCAACATCAGTCCTTACAATGAATATTCAGGACTGATTTCCTTTAAGATGGACTGGTTTGATCTCCTTGGAGCTCAAGGGACTCTCAAGAGTTTTCTCCAACACCACAGTTCAAAAGCATCAATTCTTCGGTGCTCAGCTTTCTTTAGAGTCCAACTCTCACATCCATACATGACTACTGGGAAAACCATAGCTTTGGTTAGATGGACCTTTGTTGGCAAAGTAATGTCTCTGCTTTTGAAGATGCTGTCTAGGTTGGTCATAGCTTTTCTTCCGAAGAGCAAGCATTTTTTTAATTTCATGGCTGCAGTCACCATCTGCAGTGATTAGGGACCCCAGAAACCTAAAGTCTGTCATTGTTTCCATTGTTTCCCCATCTATTTGCCATGAAGTAATCCGACTAGATGCCATGATCTTAGATCTGAATGTTGAGTTTTAAGCCAACTTTTTCACTTTCATCAGGAGGCTCTTTAGTTCTTCATTTTCTGCCGTAAGGGTGGTGTCATCTGCATATCTGAGGTTATTGATATTTCTCCCAGCAATCTTAATTCCAGCTTGTGCTTCATCCAGCCTAGCGATTCACACAATGTACTCTGCATATAAGTTAAATAAGCAGGGTGACAATATACAGCCTTGACATACTTTTTTCCCTATTTAGAATCAGACTGTTGGTCCATGTCCAGTTTTAACTGTTGCTTCCTGACCTGCATACAGATTTCTCAAGAGGCAAGTTAGGTGGTCTGGTATTCCCTTCTCTTACAGAATTTGCCAGTTATTTGTGATCCATACAGTCAAAGGCTTTGGCATAGTCAATAAAGCAGAAATAGATGTTTTTCTGGATCTCTCTTGCTTTTTTGATGATCCAGCGGATATTGGCAATTTAATCTCTGGTTCCTCTGCCTTTTCTAAATCCAGTTTGAACATCTGGAAGTTCACAGTTCATGTATTGTTGAAGCCTGGCTTGGAGAATTTTGAGCATTACTTTACTAGTGTATGAGATGAGTGCAGATGTGCGGTAGTTTGAAGGTTTTTTGGCATTGCCTTTCTTAGGGACTACCTTGCCAAACTATGATGGAGGTAATGAAGACAATGGAGACCTCCTTCAAAAGGTCCCATGCAGGCACTGCTACACTCCGTGCCCCCAGCCCTGCAGCAGGCCCCCACCAACCCATGCCTTCACTGGAGACTCCTGAACACTTATGGGCAAGTCTGGGTCAGTCTCTTGTGGGGTCACTGCTCCTTTCTCCTGGGTCCTGGTGCACACAAGCTTCTGTTTGTGCCCACCAACAGTTTGTTTCCCAGTCCTGTGTAAGGTCAGGCTACTATTAACATTGGCTAGCACCCATTAATAATAATCATATTCCATATATTATAGTAAGTATGTACTTTCATGTGATCCTTGTAACAAATCTGAGGAGTGTATATTATCATTGATATTGATTTGCAGATGAGAAAACCTAGGTTTAGAGAGACAATGGCATATACCTTAATTATGAATCAGCCAAGATGTGAACCTTAAGCCCAGGCATCTGGTCACTGAGCTCTACTTCTTGATAAGGATGGTTAGATTGTTTTCACTCTGCTGCTAATACCAATGCTTCGTTTCCAGCAATTTGTAGCACAAGTTTCATTCTATTTCTTTCTATAATCCAGAGTAATCATTAGGCTCTCCATTTGCATAGTGTTTAATTTTCTACTCAGCAGCTCATTATTATTATTTAAAATTGGTATTAACTTAGTAATACAATATTGAATCATTCCAGTTCTTTGTTTTGTAGACAGAATGAAGGATCACAAGAATTATGCCTAAATTAAGAAGATTTTCCTTAGTTTTCAGTGTCTCATAGATGAAACCAAGAACAAAGAACCAGAACAAAGATATGGGGGGCTTTAGGTACTGCCTCATATATCTTTGTTACTGAGCTATTAGTTGTTTTAGTTCAAGTCGTTTTAGAAAATAACCATGGGGTAGTTTATGCAACAAATTTAATTTTTTGAAGTTTGAGAGTCTTAAGAAGTCCCAGATCAATGTGCCAGCAGATCTGATGTCTCATGAGACTTGCTTCCTGAATCCTGAGTAGATTGTATCCTCACACAGCAAAAGGAAGGTGAGCAAGCTCTCTGGGGTCTCTTTCATAGAGGCACTAATTTCATTCATTTCATTTCATTAAGCAATTATGACTTAATTACTTCCCACCTCCTTATACTATCACTTTGGGAGTTCAGATTTCAAAATATGAATTTAGGGTAAGTTATAAATATTCAGTCAATAAAATTAGTTTTAGGGTTCTTTAGAAAGATGGGCATTTTATTTGTAACAATGATATGAAAAGATCAGAGTTGCATTTTTGGTTCTTGATGTATTTCTTTCATCTGAAATCTTAATTTTTCCCTTGGCTTGAGTTACACGGAAAGGTGAACATTACTCAGTCCTGTCTGACTCTTTGCAACCCCATGGACTGTACAGTACATGGAATTCTCCAGTCTAGAATACTGGAGTGGGAAGCCTTTCCCTTCTCCAGGGGATCTTCTCAACCCAGGGATCAAACCCAGGTCTCCCACACTGCAGGCGGATTCCTTACCAGCTGAGCCACAGAGAAGCCCAGGAATACTGGAGTGGTTAGCCTATCCCTTCTTCAGCAGATCTTCCCAACCCAGGAATCGACCTGGGCTCTCCTGCATTGCAGGCAGATTCTTTACCAACTGAGCTATCCAGGAAGCCTGAGGTACACAGAGAGGCATAGTATTGAGGGCAAGAGGAGAAGAGGGTGGCAGAGGATGAGAGGGTTGGATGGCATCATCAACACAATGGACATGAGTTTGAGAAAACTCAGAGAGTGAAGGAGAGGGAAGCCTGGCGTGCTGCAGCCCATGGAGTTGCAAAAAGTCTGATACAACTTAGTGACTGTATAACAACAAATGCACATCATATATGAGAAGCAGCTAGCTGACTGAATGAGTGAACAAATGCTGAGGCAGGGGATTGCTTAGGTTTGGTGATCGCTCAGCTTTTAATGTTTGTGTCACCTTAGGGCTTCCCTGATAGCTCAGTTGGTAAATAATCCACCTGCAATGCAGGACACCCCAATTCAATTCCTGGGTCAGGAAGATCCGCTGGAGAAGGGACAGGCTACCCACTCCAGTATTCTCAGACTTCCCTTGTGGCTCAGCTGGTAAAGAATTTGTCTGCAATGCAGGAGACCCCAGTTTGATTCCTGGTTTGGGAAGATCCCCTGGTGAAGGGACAGGCTACCCACTCCAGTATTCTGGCCTGGAGAATTCCTTAGACTGCTGGACACGACTGAGCAACTTGCACTTTCTCTTCACTTTCACCTTGGGCAAGTTTCTTAATGGCTTTGTATCTCTGATTCATTCATAAGACAGAAAAAAAATGATATTAAAAAAATGGATTGATGGAAAAACTAAATTATTTAATCGAGGCAGAACATTTGGACACTAAGTAATTGTGCAATAAATGCTACCTAGTACATGGAGAAGGCAATGGCAACCCACTCCAGTACTCTTGCCTGGAAAATTCCATGGATGGAGAAGCCTGGTAGGCTGCAGTCCATGGGGTCGCTAAGAGTCGGACAGGACTGAGCGACTTCACTTCCATTTTTCACTTTCATTCATTGGAGAAGGAAATGGCAACCCACTCCAGTATTCTTGCCTGGAGAATCCCAGGGATGGGGGAGCCTGGTGGGCTGCCATCTATGGGGTCGCACAGAGTCGGACACCACTGAAGCGCCTTAGCAGCAGCAGCAGCAGTACATGGAGAAAACCCTGTTGCCTGCCTCTCAATAAAAGTTAGCCTTCCTGCCCTCTAGAGGGTTCCTGAGGTCTTGCTTTAAAACAAGAGGGACTGATAGCCTTCCTGATGGCTTATGTTTCACCATGTATCCTTATGTTTCTCTTATCCACTGGTTTGCTTGGTAGGAATAGTACTTATAATCCAGAGTTCTCAAAGTCTTGCCTGTAATGGTCTTGGACTGCATTACTGCCAGTAATGCAGAGTACAGTGCCTTGGATTAAAACAGAAATCTTTCTAAGGCAAACTGAATGAAGAGAGTGCTAGGATTCGAGGCACTCTCTCTCATGCGCTCACCTTGGCTGCTCCCTGCACATCCACATCTGCTTCATTCTTCCTCCTCGGCAGACTGTCGTTCTCTGGATCTGAGGTCCCAGGACAGAGGGTAGATGATCGCCAATGGTCCCTCAGTTTACTTGCCATATTCTGGACACATGGTCTAACTGTAATTCTGTCTCTTACACCAATTCCAAATCCCCAGAAGAGGCACTGACTGGCACTGCTCATTAAGGAGCCCAATCAACTGACTCAGGAGACAGACTCACACTGCAAAAATAAACAAATAAACGAATGGCCTTCCTTGGTGGAAAGATTCAGTATTTTTTTGGAGTTCAAAGTAAAAGCAGATCTACATTATGCAGCACCATGACACTTTCTAAGTGATACGGAAGGGCAGGGACATTGCTTTTTAATCCATTTGAACCCATGGCATTTCTGTGTAACACTATCAAACATCCATGCCCTGCTCTTTCCACTTTACCCTATTAAGCAGCTCAGGGGCAGCCCTATTTAATATTGTTATGCTGAACACTGTTATAGCAATGCAGACATTCTCAACAGAGCTTTCTCCTTGTTCAATTCAGATTGACCAGGAGATACATTTCCAGGAGTGTCTTGGTGTTTATTGCTTTAGTTTGTAATTGGATTATGATCTCTGGTTATGGACAAATGATCACTTGATCATTTCAGGAATCCCAGTTGAAGGTGGTTGGCTAAAATTCTCCAGGAATTATGAATGGCGTATTCTACTCTGTGCTTATGCACTCAGGCATGTCCTACTCTTTTTGACCCCATGGACTGTAGCCCGCCTGGCTCTTCTGTCCATGGAATTTTCCAGGCTAGGATACTGGAGCAGGTTGCCAGTTCCTCCTTCAGGGCACCTTCCTGACTCAGGGATCAAACCCATGTCTCTTACATCTCCTGCGCTGGCAGGCATATTCTTTTCCCACTGTACCACCTGAGTAAGCCACGCTCTACCCAGTCTTCTGTCATTTTGTTATTAATTGGCAGTCACTGACTTTTTATTAATAGGAGAAATTCATGCTACATTCTGGCCTTGTTCTCTTTGGAAGAAAATGAATACTCTTCATCAAGACCAAAGCTCAGATTTTCATGGTTTCAGTTTTCATTTTCTGTTGGTTATGTGAGTTGTCTGTTTGTTTCCTATGGCAGATATGTTTAGTAAATTAAGCACATATAAAGGAAAGAATTAACCTGCAATACTTCTCATGGATTTATAAAATAATTAGGCTATTAAAAATGAATTAAATCAACATTAAAATCCTATGTTGGTGAATTTTCAACAATATGAAAGAACATCATTTTTAAAACATGCCATACCAATTCCTAAAAAATTTAAAACACTATATTTGCATTGTTATTTTTCCCTTAAAAAGTCCATTGTAGTTATCTGTGACTTCTTCTCTATCCCATTCCTTTCCTTGTTTACCTAACACTGTTCATGGCCCATGTGAACACACTTTCATGAATGTCATGTTTTATAACTTTACAATTTAGGTAAATGATTTTATATTGACTGCTTTCTTCACAGGTTGTTTTTCTTTTATTGATTGTTTTTCAGCTCAACATTAAGCTTTTAAAATTAATATATGGTCATGCATCTAGCTGCAGTTCAAGCATTTCAATTGCTGTATAGTTTTCAGTTATATCCTTGTATTACAACTTATCCATTCTCTAATTAATAGACATTTAGTTTGTTTTCAGTCATTTCAAATCTTCCTTTAAAAAACTGAGTATAATCAATATAAAAGAAGCATGGACATTTGTAGACACCTATGTAAGCATATTAAAAAGCAGAAATATTACTTTGCCAACAAAGGTCCAGACGTCTAGGCTATGGTTTTTCCAGTGGTCATGTATGGATGTGAGAGTTGGACTGTGAAGAAAGCTGAGCACCAAAGAATTGATGCTTTTGAACTGTGGTGTTGGAGAAGACTCTTGAGAGTCCCTTGGACTGCAAGGAGATCCAACCAGTCCATCCTAAAGGAGATTGGTCCTGAATATTCATTGTAAGGACTGATGCTGAAACTGAAACTCCAATGCTTTGGCCACCTCATGTGAAGAGTTGACTCATTGGAAAAGACTGATGCTGGGAGGGATTGGGGGCAGAAGGAGAAGGGGACGACAGAGGATGAGATGGCTGCATGGCATCACCAACTCAATGCACATGAGTCTGAATGAACTCCAGAAGTTGGTGATGGACAGGGAGGCTTGGCATGCTGAGATTCATGGGGTCGCAAAGAGTTGGACATGACTGAGCCACTGAACTGAACTGAACCAAACTGAACTGATGTAACCATCACTCAGATCAAGATGAAGAATAGTTTTAACCCCTCAAAAGATCCTGTCATGTTTTTTTCTGGTCAGTACTCCCCCACCCCCACTCACTCACCCAGAGCAACTACTTATTTCTATCAGTGTATTTTTATTTTCTATTTTAGGAATTCATACAAGTGAACTATATTATAAGCAAATTATATTGTATATATTTTCTGGCTCCTTTTCCTATAAACGTTTTAAAGGTTTATCTGTTATCATGTGGTGTGAGTCCACCATACTTTCTACATGTCCATTCTATTGATAGACATTTGATTTTTTCCAGTTTGGAGATACTGTTGCCATTTTTATTTGATTATTCATGTGTCTGTTTTGATTTATAGAAATATTGATATATTCTGGATCTAACTGCTTTGTCATACATATGTGCTGGGAATATTTTTCCCATCATGAGGTTTCTATATATTTTCTAATATATATAATTCATAATTCTTGATAAGCAAATTTTTTTCATGAATTCAAATACACACACACACACACACACACACACACACACACACACACACACACTTCTGATTAGCGCTTTTTAGTTTGTTCCAAGAAGTTTTTATTTACATCAGAGTACTTTATTGCTAGAAAGCTTCATGTATTAGTAAAGCACTCATAAAGTAGAGTCTGTAGGAGTTGCAGTATTTTATTCCTTATATCAGTAACTTTCTTTTATTCTTTTCTATTTGTTTTTTATTTTACTTTACAATACTGTATTGGTTTTGCCATACATCAAGTCCAGCTATTGGTTTCTAAATTTTATTAATTTTAACAAAACCCTGCCACTGCTTTCATTGACTCTTCTTTACTATTTGTCTATGTTGTGTTTAACTAAATTCATTTCTAAAAGAGAATATACACTGTATAAATTTTAATATCTTAATAACTATTGACACATTGTTATAGCTGAATATCTAGTTTACTTTTCTGAATATTTGTGAGCACTTGAAATACGCATTGTGCAGTTGGTTATGTGTAGTGATAAAGGGGCTTCCCTTGTGGTTCAGATAGTAAAAGAATTTGCCTGCAATGCAGGAGATACGGGTTCAATCCCTGGATCAGGATGATCCCTTGGAAAAGGAAATGGCAACCCCGTCCAGCATTCTTACTTGGGAAATCCCATGAACAGAGGAGCCTGGTGGGCTACAGTCCATGGGATCACAAGATTTGGATATGACTTAGTGACTAAACCACCTCCACCTTCAGTGATAAAGACAATTAGCTCTAGTGTTCTGGTTAATGATAGCATTGTCCAAATTATTATTCTTATTTAATGTGTATTTATTTTATTAATTACTGAAATATATGTGCTGAAATCTCTATAAATGCCCTGGTGGCTCAGACGGTAAAGCATCTGCCTACAATGCAGGAGACCCTGGTTTGATCTCTGGGCCGGGAAGATCCCCTGGAGAAGGAAATGGCACCCCACTCCAGTACTCTTGCCTGGAGAATCCCATGGATGGAGGAGCCTGGTGGGCTACAGTCCATGGGGTCGCAAAGAGTCGGACACGACTGAGCGACTGCACTTTCACTTTCACTTTCATCTACTTCTAATTCTCTTAATATTTTCTTTGTGTATTTCAAGTTCTGTTAGGTGCACATGGGTTTCTCCGGTGGCTCAGATGGTAAAGAATCTGCCTGCAATGAAGGAGACCCAGGTTCAATCCTTCAGTCAGGAAGATCCCCTGGAGAATGGAATAGCTACCTACTCCAGTGTTATTGCCTGGGGCATCACACGGACAGAAAAGCCTGGCAGGCTACCATCCATTGGGTAGCAAAGAGTAGGACACGACTCTGTTTTTTATTTAGTTACTATACATTTAGTTTCAACATATGTTCTAGATGAATTGATCCTTCTACTATTAATAAAATGCACCTTTCTATGTCTATATATTTACCTAAAGTCTGTTTTTTCTTATATAAATATATCTAAGCCAGTTTTCTTCCACTTACTCTATGCATTGTATGTTTTTCTGCCTTCATCTTTTCAACCTGTTAAGTTTATGGGCAAAGTATTGTTTTAAAACACACTTTCTAATCTAGTTTGATGGTCTTAGACTTTTAATTAAAATGTTTATTCCATTTACATTTGGTATAACTGATGTATCACTTCAAGTTCACCAGCTTAGTATTGGTTGCATATTTATCCTGTTTGTTTTTTATTTTTTTGATATGCTTATTTTTGCTGTTCTATTCTGTATATTCTTCATTTTCTTGAATTTTTTGAGTACTATTATACATTATTTTGTCTTATGTATTGCTTTCTAAAAATTTCTCCTTGCATATGTTTTAAGATGTTCCTTATATCTTTAAGTTAAAGCTTGTGCTTTAACAAAGAAATTGCAAAAAAAAAACATTTTTGAAAGTGTGGGATATCTCTCCATGTGTTGTAGCACAGATGCCAGGTTTTCCATTCACTGAGACATTCTCTTTGCTTTCCCACAGTGTTCCTTACTTTCTCCATGCCAGGGGTCTTTTTTTAGTACCGCTGTCATTCCCTCTGCCTTGAGCAGGTAGTGGCCCTGTAGTTGATACTGGATGCTTGGGGCTGGTGCACTGAGACGACCCAGAGGGATGGTACAGGGAGGGAGGAGGGAGGGGGGTTCAGGATGGGGAACACTTGTATACCTGTGGCAGATGCATGTTGATATATGGCAAAACCAATACAATATTGTAAAGTGATTAACCTCCAATTAAAATAAATAAGTTTATATTTAAAAAATAAATTAAATATTTGTTCTAGTTCTGTGAAAAATGTGGCTGGTAGCTTGACAGGGATTGCATTGAATTTGTAAATTGCTTTGGGTAGTATACTCATTTTCACTATATTGATTCTTCCGATCCATGAACATGGTATATTTCTCCATCTATTAGTGTCCTCTTTGATTTCTTTCATCAGTGTTTTATAGTTTTCTATATATAGGTCTTTAGTTTCTTTAGGTAGATATATTCCTAAGTATTTTATTCTTTTTGTTGCAATGGTGAATGGAATTGTTTCCTTAATTTCTTTTTCTACTTTCTCATTATTCGTGTATAGGAATGCAAGGGATTTCTGTGTGTTGATTTTATATCCTGCAACTTTACTATATTCATTGATGAGCTCTAGTAATTTTCTGGTGGAGTCTTTAGGGTTTTCCATGTAGAGGATCATGTCATCTGCAAACAGTGAGAGTTTTACTTCTTCTTTTCCAATTTGGATTCCTTTTATTTCTTTTTCTGCTCTGATTGCTGTGGCCAACACTTCCAGAACTATGTTGAATAGTAGCGGTGAAAGTGGACACCCTTGTCTTGTTCCTGACTTTAGGGGAAATGCTTTCAATTTTTCACCATTGAGGATAATGTTTGCTGTGGGTTTGTCATAGATAGCTTTTATTATGTTGAGGTATGTTCCTTCTATTCCTGCTTTCTGGAGAGTTTTTATCATAAATGGATGTTGAATTTTGTCAAAGGCCTTCTCTGCATCTATTGAGATAATCATATGATTTTTACTTTTCAATTTGTTAATGTGGTGAATTACATTGATTGATTTGCGGATATTGAAGAATCCTTGCATCCCTGGGATAAAGCCCACTTGGTCATGGTGTATGATCTTTTTAATGTGTTGTTGGATTCTGATTGCTAGAATTTTGTTGAGGATTTTTGCATCTATGTTCATCAGTGATATTGGCCTGTAGTTTTCTTTTTTTGTGACATCTTTGTCAGGTTTTGGTATTAGGGTAATAAACTCAAAATGGATTAAAGATCTAAATGTAAGATCAGAAACTATAAAACTCCTAGAGGAGAACATAGGCAAAACACTCTCAGACATAAATCACAGCAGGATCCTCTATGATCCACCTCCCAGAATTCTGGAAATAAAAGCAAAAATAAACAAATGGGATCTAATTAAAATTAAAAGCTTCTGCACAACAAAGGAAAATATAAGCAAGGTGAAAAGACAGCCTTCTGAATGGGAGAAAATAATAGCAAATGAAGCAACTGACAAACAACTAATCTCAAAAATATACAAGCAACTTATGCAGCTCAATTCCAGAAAAATAAACGACCCAATCAAAAAATGGGCCAAAGAACTAAATAGACATTTCTCCAAAGAAGACATACGGATGGCTAACAAACACATGAAAAGATGCTCAACATCACTCATTATTAGAGAAATGCAAATCAAAACCACAATGAGGTACCACTTCACACCAGTCAGAATGGCTGCGATCCAAAAATCTGCAAGCAATAAATGCTGGAGAGGGTGTGGAGAAAAGGGAACCCTCCTACACTGTTGGTGGGAATGCAAAGTAGTACAGCCACTATGGAGAACAGTGTGGAGATTCCTTAAAAAATTGCAAATAGAACTACCTTATGACCCAGCAATCCCACTTCTGGGCATACACACCAAGGAAACCAGAATTGAAAGAGACACATGTACCCCAATGTTCATCGCAGCACTGTTTATAATAGCCAGGACATGGAAACAACCTAGATGTCCATCAGCAGATCAATGGATAAGAAAGCAGTGGTACATATACACAACGGAGTATTACTCAGCCGTTAAAAGGAATTCATTTGAATCAGTTCTGATGAGATGGATGAAACTGGAGCCGATTATACCGAGTGAAGTAAGCCAGAAAGAAAAACACCAATACAGTATACTAACACATATATGTGGAATTTAGGAAGATGGCAATGACGACCCTGTATGCAAGACAGGAAAAAAGACACAGCTGTGTATAACAGACTTTTGGACTCAGAGGGAGAGGGAGAGGGTGGGATGATTTGGGAGAATGGCATTCTAACATGTATACTATCATGTAAGAATTGAATCGCCAGTCTATGTCTGACACAGGATACAGCATGCTTGGGGCTGGTGCATGGGGATGACCCAGAGAGATGTTATGGGGAGGGAGGTGGGAGGGGGGTTCATGTTTGGGAAAGTATGTAAGAATTAAAGATTTTAAAATTTAAAAAATAAAAAACTTAAAAATAAATAAATTAATTAATTAAATAAACACATTTATATTTTTAAAAAATATAAAAACAAGAAATACCCCAGATGCCTAACAGTGGTTTTCCTTGGTTCACTAGTCATGTCTTCACTCTTGTGTAGTTAAAGAGCCTAGGCTTTCTCGAGGAATTTCTCTCAAGTAGTTTCTCATCAGTTCTTGAGGTCCTCTTGGGGAATTTCCTCTTGAGAAATTCTTGAGGAATTTCTATCATTTCTTGAGGTCCAGCCTCTTCCACTCAGAAAAATTATTTTTAAGATATCCATAAATTACATATGTAAATGTTTTTATATTTGACTTGTTGACTAGTATTCAGTTGTGCAGAAACACCAAAATTTCTTTATATATTCTTCTGTTGCTGGAAATTTGGCTTGTTTCCAGTTTTTGACTACCATAAATAAATCTCTGGACATTTGTATACATATCTTTTATATCTTTATGGAGACATGCTGTCATTTTCTCTAATAAATATATATACACACACATTAGTGATGTTTAATGATGTTGAACATCTTTTCATGTGCTTATTTGCTTGCCATTTCCTTGGTAATATATCTTTTAATCTTTTTATCATTATTCTCTGAATTTTATGATTATATTGGGTTTTAGAAATCATTATATACTCTGGAAAAAAGTAATTTAACAGATATATGATTGGAAAATCTTTTCTTCAAATTTATGTCTTGTCTTTTAATTCTCTTAAAAGTTTGTTTTTACAAAGAGGAATTCTTATTTTTTATTAAGATAAATTTTTCAATTTTTTTTCTTTGATTATACTTTAGTTGTCATGTATAACAAATTTTAGCCTATCAAAAAGCCACAATGATTTTCTCCAATATTTTCTTTCAGGAATGTTATAGTTTAGGCTATTACATTTAGTCCATGATTATTTTGAATTAACTTGTATATCTGATGTGAGATATAAAGTTTATATTTTTGCATTAAAGTGACAATGAATGTCACCAGTCGTGTCCTACTCTTTGTGACCCCATGGACTGTATAGCCCGCCAGGCTCCTCTGACCATGGAATTCTCCAGGCAAGAATACTGGTGTGGGTTGCCATTTCCTTCTCCAGGGGATCCTCTCAACCCAGGGATCAAACCCAGGTTTCCTGCATTGCAGGCAGATTCTTTACCATCTAAGCATCAGGGAAGCCATATTTTTGCATACTGATACCCAGTATTCTTAGGGCTTCCCTTGTAGCTCAGCGTGTAAAGAATCTGCCTGCAATGCAGGAAACCCCAGTATGATCCCTGGGTCCGGAAAATCTGCTGGAGAAGGGATAGGCTACCCAATCCAGTGTTCTTGATTACTTTACCTTTATAATAAGTCTTTCAACTCAGTTTTGTCTTTTGTGTTTTTATTCCCAAAATTATTTTGGCTATTTTGGGTCCTTTCAATATAAATTTTAAATTTCTATATAAATGTTAGAATTAGCTTCTCAATTTCTAGGGGAGAAACCGTCTAATCAAATGCTGACTGGGATTTCATTGTTCATAGATGTGGAGAACTGACATCAGCACAATCCTGCATATTCTTAGCCATGAATGCATTATAGCACCCGGTTTCATTATTTCTTCTATAACTTCTCTTAGAAATGTTCTACAATTTTCACGGTGCACATCTTTTATATTTTATAAGGTTTTTATTTGTTCAATGATTTTATTCTTTTGTAAGTGGTAATATTTTCCACATTTTGATCTTTAATTGTTCATTGTCAGCATGTAGAAATAAAATTGATTTTCATGTGTTGATTTATATTCTCTCACATCACTAGTGGAGAAGGAAATGGCAACCCTCTCCAGTATTCCTGCCTGGAGAATCCTATGGACAGAGGAGCCTGGTGGGCTACAGCCCATGGGGTCGCACAGAGTCAGACATGATTGAAGCGACTTAGCAGTGGCAGCAGCACATCACTAGATTTACTGATTATTTCTTATAACTTTTTGTAGATTCTATAGAGCCTTATAAACACAATAATGTTGTATGCCATAAATTTTATTTTTACTTCTTCAAGTTCAGTGGGTTTTATTGCTTTTTCTTTATTGGTTTAGTTAGGACCTTCTGTGCTGTGATACATAGAAGTAGTGAGAGTATACACTTTTGCCTGGTGCTGGACTTTTAAGGAGAATAATTCAGATATTCATCTCTAAGGGTGATATTAGCAATAAGTTTTTCATAATTGCTTCCTGTCATGTTGAGGAAATTACCTTTAACCCACAGTTTGCTGTGGGTATAAAAGTTTTTTATCATGAAATGACATTATCACAGGAATTTTTAGCCACATATTAAGGAAAGCATATGTCTTTTCCTTCTATTGATGTTATAAATTACTACCTTGATCAATTTTCAGATGTTGAATCAACCTTTTATTCCTGGAGTAAACCCTACTTTGTCATTAGATATCATATTTTTAAAGGCTTTTGGATTACATTTGTTATTATTGTTGAGAAATTTTGCATCTATTCATGGTGTATATGATCTGTTGTTTCCCTTTCTCTCAATGTCTTTTTCTGGTTTTAATATTAGGTTAATTGTGGTTACATGAAAAGTGTAGGGGATTGTTCCGTGTTCCTTTCACTTCAACATTGTCTACTCAATTGTGTACAATTAGAATTGATTCATCTTAAGGAATGGTTGGTAGTATTGGTCAATTAAGTTGTTTGTTCTGAAGATTTTATAGTTAAAGGTTTTACTTAGAAAGTCTATTTTTTTCCAGTTTATACATTATTCTGGATGCTTTTAAGATTTTAATTTATTTTAAGAATTTTTATTAATTTTTTTTATTTTTTAAATTTTAAAATCTTTAATTCTTACATGCGTTCCCAAACATGAACCCCCCTCCCACCTCCCTCCCCACAGCATCTCTCTGGGTCATCCCCATGCACCAGCCCCAAGCATGCTGCACCCTGCATCAGACATAGACTGGCAATTCAATTCTTACATGATAGTATACATGTTAGAATGCCATTCTCCCAAATCATCCCACCCTCTCCCTCTCCCTCTGAGTCCAAAAGTCCGTTATACACATCTGTGTCCTTTTTCCTGTCTTGCATACAGGGTCGTCATTGCCATCTTCCTAAATTCCATATATATGTGTTAGTATACTGTATTGGTGTTTTTCTTTCTGGCTTACTTCACTCTGTATAATCGGCTCCAGTTTCATCCATCTCATCAGAACTGATTCAAATGAATTCTTTTTAATGGCTGAGTAATACTCCATTGTGTATATGTACCACTGCTTTCTTATCCATTGATATGCTGATGGACATCTAGGTTGTTTCCATGTCCTGGTAAGAATTTTTTCACTCATTACAAGAAATGTTTTTATGATGTTCTTATGTGATTTCTTTCATACGTCTTATACTTGGAGTTTATCAAATTGCTTTAATACATGTGTTTATTGCTTTAATACATGTGTTTATTGCTTTCATCAAATTTGAAAAGCTTTATTAATACAAAGATTACTTCTCTCTCTACTCCTGCTGTTTCCTCATATGAGGACTTCAGTAACTCAAACTTTATGTCACTTGCAAAATTTATCCCACAGTACACTAATGGGCTGTTCATTTTGAAGTCTCTGTTTCATATTTGGAAAGTTTACTTAGCTATGTTTTCTGACATCAAGAACTCTGAGAGATGGTGCTGTTCTTCTTCACTAAGATGATGAAGATAAAGAACTTAGTGATTTGAGTTCCTAACTGCTTCAATCTCTTCAAGAGTGAATGACTATACATTTATTTTTGCTAGGCCCAGTACTATTAATTTATTTAAATTTAATGAATTATGAAAAAGGTTATCATAGAAAGAGCCCATTCATTCAATAATTATTTACTGAATATTTACTGTGTGTGAAACCTTTAGGACAGGCAATTTTGATAGACAATAAATATATAATGCATCATCCTTGCTTTTTAGAAACTTGTATTTTAAAGGGGAAGATTAATATATGTTTCAGAAGAATAAATAGTACAGAGTGCTAACATGTCACTTTGGTATATGGGACAAGGGAAGATTTCCCAGCTCTTTGGTATACGTAGCTTGTATAATGCATAGAATTGTTAATTGATGTAATCATATGTACCCTTCAAAAGCAGATCATTTCAGAGAAGTCAGAGGTCAGAGAGATTAGAAGAGTGAGATGGATGTAACATGGAGGAGATTCCTTTTCCTGAGATAATAGGAGCTGTGGGATGAGAACGTGAGTGTGCCTCTAGGAGCTGAGAGTGTTCCTCACTAACAGCCAGCAAGAAGATGAAGATTTGGGTACTAAAATGCTGGGAACAAAACTCTAGCAATAATGTGAATGAACTTGGAAGTGGACCCTGAGCTCCAGGAAACACCTAGACTGCAGCCTAAGCGGGGAACTCAGCCACGCTGTACTGGACTTCTGACTTATAGAACTGTGACTCATGTGTGGGTCTTGTTTTGAGCTGCCAAAGCCGTGGTCATTTGTTATTCAGTAATAGGAAACTGTACAAGCAGTATATAGTGAATGCCATATGAAACTAAAACGACAGCTGTACAATAGAGAGAGATTACATTTGGCTGGAGATAATCGGGGGAGGCTTTATAGTATATATGAAAATGAGTGAGTTTTGAGATTGGCAGGGGATTAGGAAACGAAAATAAAATCTAAGCAAAAGGACTACCATAGTAACAGAGTCAGAAAAATGAAAATACATTTTTATTAGTTAGAGCAGAGTTTTTTCCAAAAAATTTAAAAATGAGAAGACTTGGAATTAAGTTTCTCAACGTCATCCAGGGCCTGTTTTGTTAGAATCACTAAAAATGTTTGCTAAAGCATAAATTTCCATGATCTTTACCAGACCAATTTAATGAGAATCTCTGATTCTGAGTTGTTTTTTTTTTTTTTTTTTTTAAATCTCTCAAGGTAATTCTTGCACTTACTAAAATTTGTTTTAGATCAAGGAAAAAACTATCAGAGTCAGAATTTGGGAGAGGACCTGTTTGTTTGTCCAGACTTTCCTTGATTTCTTTTCCTCTTTTTATTTAAATGTAAAATTGATGTGGTCAAAAAGGTATTGTAAAAATTTTGAAGTTTGTAGTATAGACAATTGGAAGAGGAAGACAATTAACAGGTGAAAATTATAGCCTTCCGTAATAGTAGAATTAAATTGATACAGTCTAAACGTAGTGGCAGTAGAAATGGAAAGAGTGAGATGCCTGTCAGCAAAATGTAAGAGAAATATAAATAAGACTTGATGGCTAATTTGATGTTTGCCTACTTTCTGAGAAGACAAAATGAAGGAGGAAAAGCAAAATTGCTCAAGGTACCACATGGTGCAGTTCAAGTTAGACTGTGGAGGAATAAGTGGGTGAGGATTTGGTATTTGGTTAAAAAGTTTTGTGACAAGACTGGAATGCAAATTGATTTTTGCTGATTTAGAAATGACAACTGAATTGACTGTCTTTTACTTAGTTCTTATTTTTGAGAGAATGCTCAGTCGGTAAAGAATCTGCCTGCAGTGCAGGATACACGGGTTCTATCCCTGGGTTGAGAAGATCCCTTGGAGAAGGAAATGGCAACCCACTCCAGTACCCTTGCCTGGAAAATCTCATGGACAGAGCAGCCTGGTGGGCTGCAGTCCATGGGGTCGCAAAGAGTTGGGCACGACTGAGTGACTAACACTGACTAATCTTAGAAATGCTAATTCTGTGTTTCCATTGTATGTATGTATGTGTGTGTGTGTGTTTATTGCCCCAAAAAGTATCCAAATAATTATTCATTCAATATTTTCTTAGTGTTTACTTCAGAGTTGTAACTCACACTATAAATGTTGATTACATGACAAAAACATGTATATGACTTGAATTATATGTGGCATCAGTAATCATTTTCACAGTAAGTTGTTTGAAAGAAATCTTTCTTAGCTTAAGGTCAATAATTAATCAATACTGTTTTACATTGACAGAGTCCTAATGGTAAGGTCTATATTTTACTTGCTCTAGTTACGTAAATGGGAGGATAGATGAGAATTGTGAAAAAAATTGAAGATACTCATTTGACATATTGATGTGTCATGTGCTATCACATGAATAACCAAGATTTCATTATAATACATTTGTGCTTGTTAGTGCAATTTTCTAAATGATGAAAGTGAAAGTGTTAATTGCCCAGTCATGTCCGACTCTTTGTGACTCCATTAACTGTAACCTGCCAGGCTCCTCTGTCCATGGGATTTCCCAGGCAAAGAATATTGGAGTGGGTTGCCATGCCCTTCTCCAGGGGATCTCCCTGATCCAGAGATCAAACCCAGGTCTTCTGCATTGCAGGCAGATTTTAATACTATATCTTTAAGATTCTCCTTCCTCATTCTGGATAATAAATATATTTTATAATTCAAGCCCTTGCTGCTCAGCCACCACTGTGCTTTAATCTACATTATAAATCCCAGGAAACTGATCTAAACAAAGAGTTGTACTTGCTTTTAAATGAGATGTGTGCATCAGCTGTTTATGGCAGATATACAGTTTCTATTTGAGAATTTAAGAAAGGAAGGAAGGGAGGAAGGAAGGAGTAAAGGTAGAATAGGAGTGGGAAAAACAAAGGAAAGAACGTGATTTCCATGGGCAGGCTACTGCAGGAAGTACTTGTGAACCAGGTAAGGGGTCATGATGGCAACTACTAGCCTAGTGCTGGAGATTCAGTCTCTGGGTTTATAAGGCTAAGGTCACGGTCAGTAGCTAGGTAGTACAGAAAAAGCCTGTTTCTGTAAAGTGCACAAGCAAATTGTTTCAGGGGAGCATTTGTAGTGACATCAGATTGCCCCCTAACTAAATTTCTGTATCATTCAGTTTATACCTCTGTATCTTTTTGAATCCATTTTAATATTAGTAGTCTCTCATGGACTGCAAGGAGATCCAACCAGTCCATTCTAAAGGAGATCAGTCCTGGTTGTTCTTTGGAAGGAATGATGCTAAAGCTGAAACTCCAGTACTTTGGCCACCTCATGCAAAGAGTTGACTCATTAGAATAGACTCTGATGCTGGGAGGGATTGGGGGCAGGAAAAAAAAGGGGACGACAGAGGATGAGATGGCTGGATGGCATCACCGACTCGAAGGATGTGAGTTTGAGTGAACTCCGGGACTTGGTGATGGACAGGGGGGCCTGGCGTGCTGCAATTCATGGGGTCACAAAGAGTTGGACATGACTGAGCAACTGAACTGAACTGAGTCTCTATGCAGAGCTCCATGGAGATAGTAATTGACAACACAATAAACTGATAAATTCCAAAGTTCACACACATGCAGAATCAGGACTTATTGTACTTAACACTGAGGATATTCTATAAACCATTATTTTACAAATCTCTAAGATTAGTTGATCTCTGGTTTCTCTGGCTTTTCTAAAACCAGCTTGAACATCCGGAAGTTCACGGTTCACATACTGCTTAAGCCTGGCTTGGAGAATTTTGAGCATTACTTTACTAGCGTGTGAGATGAGTGCAATTGTGCGGTAGTTTGAGCATTCTTTGGCATTGCCTTTCTTTGGAATTGGAATGAAAACTGACCTTTTCCAGTTCTGTGGCCACTGCTGAGTTTTTCAAATTTGCTGGCATATTGAGTGCAGCACTTTCACAGCATCATCTTTCAGGATTTGATATAGCTCAACTGAAATTTCATCACCTCCACTAGCTTTGTTCATAGTGATACTTTCTAAGGCCCACTTGACTTCACATTCCAGGATGTCTGGCTCTAGGTGAGTGATCATACCATCATGATTATCTGGGTCATTAAGATCTTTTTTGTACAGTTCTTCTGTGTATTCTTGCCACCTCTTCTTAATATCTTCTGTTTCTGTTCGGTCCATACCATTTCTATCCTTTATCGAGCCCATCTTTGCATGAAACATTCCCTTGGTATCTCTAATTTTCTTGAAGAGATCTCTAGTCTTTCCCATTCTGTTGTTTTCCTCTATGTCTTTGCATTGATCGCTGAGGAAGGCTTTCTTATCTCTTCTTGCTATTCTTTGGAACTCTGCATTCAGATGCTTATATCTTTCCTTTTCTCCTTTGCTTTTTGCTTCTCTTCTTTTCACAGCTATTTGTTAGGCCTCCTCAGACAAATACGTTGCTTTTTGCATTTCTTTTCCATGGGGATGGTCTTGATGCCTGTCTCCTTACAATGTCACGAACCTCGGTCCATAGCTCATCAATGCACTCTGTCTATCAGATCTAGTCCCTTAAATCTATTTCTCACTTCCACTGTATAATCATAAGAGTTTTAGAAAAGGCAGAGGAACCAGAGATCAAATTGCCAATATCTGCTGGATAATCAAAAAAGCAAGAGAGTTCCAGAAAAACAACTAATTCTGCTTTATTGACTATGCCAAATCTTTTGACTGTGTGGATCACAATAAACTGTGGAAAATTATGAAAGAGATGGGAATACCAGACCACCTGACTTGCCTCTTGAGAAACCTGTATGCAGGTCAGGAAGCAACAGTTAGAACTGGACATGGAACAACAGACTTGTTCCTAATACGAACAGGAGTACGTCAAGGCTGTGTATCATAATCCTGCTAATTTAACTTATATGCAGAGTACATCATGAGAACGCTGGGCTAGAAGAAGCACAAGCTAGAATCAAGATTTCTGGGAGAAATATCAATAACCTCAGATATGCAGATGACACCACCCTTATGGCAGAAAGTGAAGAGGAACTAAAAAGCCTGTTGATGAAAGTGAAAGAGAAGAGTGAAAAAGTTGGCTTATACCTCAACACTCAGAAAACTAAGATCATGGCATCTTGTCCCATCACTTCATGGCAAATAGATGGGGAAACAGTGTAAACAGTGTCGAACTTTATGTTTTTGGGCTCCAAAATCACTGCAGGTGTTGATTGCAGCCATGAAATTAAAAGACACTTACTCCTTGGAAAGAAAGTTATGACCAACCTAGATAGCATATTCAAAAGCAGGGACATTACTTTGCCAACAAAGGTCCATCTAGTCAAGGCTATGGTTTTTCCAGTGGTCATGTATGGATGTGAGAATCAGACTGTGAAGAAAGCTGAGTGCCGAAGAATTGATGCTTTTAAACTGCGGTGTTGGAGAAGACTCTTGAGAGTCCCTTGGACTGCAAGGAGGCCCAACCAGTCCATCGTAAAGGAGATCAGTCCTGGGTGTTCATTGGAAGGACTGATACTGAAGCTGAAACTCCAATACTTTGGCCACCTCATGCGAAGAGTTGACTCATTGGAAAAGACTCTGATGCTGCGAGGGATTGGGGGCAGGAGGAGAAGGGGACGACAGAGGATGACATGGCTGGATGGCATCACCGACTTGATAGACATGAGTTTGGGTAAACTCTGGGAGTTGGTGATGGACAGGGAGGACTGGAGTGCTGCAATTCATGGGGTCGCAAAGAGTCAGACACGACTGAGCCACTGAACTGAACTGATGGGTACTTGGTTATTTCTGTGATAACATATAGTTTATTTTATTCTTGCATACTGTATCAAAACCTATCCTTTTTATAAAAATCCTTTTCACAGCCCCATATCAAAATCCTTCTCATGTTTTCTTATTTTTTTATGTTAATCTTTCTCCTTGATCTTTGTTACCATTATTCTTTACCTGGACTTCTCTCATAACTCACAACACATACACTGTGATTGCCTGCTACCATTTTTCTATACCACAGAGTATATTCTTTGAAACAAAACTCAAAGCATATCACCCCTCTATTTCTGACTTTTTAATAATTTTCATTGCTCTTGAGATGAAAACAAAAAACATTTTATTTTCTTATGTTCCTCTATGCTAGTCATATCCCTGTTCATGTGTTTATAATACTCCCTGTCTTTGAGTCTTACCACAATTTTTAATTGCACATTTACTTGTCTGATTATTTGATTTTGACTGTTCATCAGTTCTACAGTATATTCCATGAAGATGAGAAGAATACTTGCTTTTCTCAATGTTTAATTAGCAGCACACATTAAAGGGTCTGGCATAATTAAATGTTGACAGATGAATAGATGAGTAATTAATTCTGGCCATGGGTTTCTTTTCAATAATGTAAACAAGATTTGAGTTAATAAAATAAAAATTATATGATTTTAAATGAAGGATAAATATGTATGTATAAATATAGATGCTATATTTTTGTCCTACATTTTAGTTCTTTTAGCATCTTTACCTATCAGCCAAGTAATTCTTTGTGTACTTCCTCATTCCAAAATGAAATAGCTGCATTTTTGCTCTAAAAGTTTCTTACATGTATCATAGTGCACCAGATTTATTCAACTTTCTATAAGAAATGTGAGGGCATGAATTTTTCATTTTTTTGATGTAGCCCTAATACACTTGGGAGTAAATGTTCTGCGAAAAGATGAAGAAAATGTAAGTATGGAAATAGGAAAAATGAAAGAAAGAAACCACATCAGGTTGGTGGTCCCTGTTTCATTTCCTAGGAATATAGATGGTTGAAGCATTTAGGAAACTCAGAGCTAGACTGGAACAACTGTCTCTGTTTTGCAGATGAAATTTTAGAGTAGAAATAGTAAGGGACATGTTTACAGAGGGACCTAGTGCAGAAACTAACTTCCAGGCTTAATGCTTTTTTCACTCTACCAGTTTATCAACCTGAATAAAGTCTGACAACACAAAAGCAACAAAGACCTAATCGATCTATGAATTCCTCTAGGGTAAAAACCGATAATGAAGTCCTTAGGATTTGCCGACTTCATACCTCATCATTGGAAAGGGCTTGGTTTGGTGGGTTACAACCATATCCAGGCTCCTCTGTCCATGGAATTCCCAGGCAAGAATACTGGGGTGGGTTGCCATTTCCTCTCCAGAGTATCTTCCAACCCAGGATCAAACCTGGGGTCTCCCACATTGCAGGCAGATTCTTTACCATCTGAGCCACCAGAGAAGCCATATTATTTAATAGGAATCAATAATATAGTAGTAGTGGTATTAACAATAATAATTAGTTCATAATGAAGAGTTAATCATAGTATGTAGTTTCTTATGCGCTTTTAAATAAGCCATTATATATTTATTGAACTTCATCTTTCTTTTCAAACACTTGGGGCTAATTAAACATACATAAGCTAATATTCTGTTCACTACTGATCTGATTTTTTAAAAACCTGAGGCATTCTCACCATACTCTAAAGAGAATACTATGAGAATGGTTTGGTTAGAAATTAGCGGTGCACTTCATGATTTGCTTTTAAATAAAGATTAAAGAAGAAGATGAACATACAGTCTTTTCACTAAGACTGTTACAATTAGCAAGAAGTTATGCTCATGAGATGAGGGGAGGAATGTCAAGTCACTTCTCATCTAGGCATGAAACTTGACCTCAGCAATCAGATAAATTACTGCTCCTGGAAGAATGCTCTTCTACAGGGTTCAGGGCCATAGCTCTAGATATACACTAGAAATTAAATATTTTCAGTTTTTCATATACATTCCTATCAGGGTGAAGTGAAGTCGCTCAGTCGTGTCCAACTCTTTGCGACCACATGGACCGTAGCCTACCAGGTTCCTCTTTCTGTGGGATTTTCCAGGCAAGAGTACTGGAGTGGGTTGCCGTTTCCTTCTCCAGGAGATCTTCCCAACCCAGGGATCAAACCCAGGTCTCCCGCATTGCAGGCAGACGCTTTACCATGTGAGCCACCAGGGAAGACTCTCCTATTAGGGTGGAGACACAGCAAATAAGCCAAAAATACTAACAAGTCTTTGTAAAAACAAAAAATGGTCTGTGATACATTGGATTTTATGTGTTTTCAGCCATTAACATCTTTAGCTGATTAAAAGAAATTGATGCCCAAGGATACTTGGATAATGTAATACTTAAAACACAAATAAGATTACATGAGAGAAAGTCAGTAAAAGCAGCTGAATAATCAATCACTATAGAATGCAGCTACGTGTTAGCTGCCCAAATCAGCTTTAATTATTTTATTCTTTTAGTCAAAATGTAAGTAATTAACTTTATTGAGACATGTTCTGAACTAAGTCTATGTACCTGTGTACTGAGATAATTATTTCTGGGGATTAAAATCTGCATTTTCTTTATTTGAATTAAATATGTCCAGAAAGACTGCTTTTCTATAGGTTATTTCTCTAGTAAAGTATTGTTTTCTAATGGGATATCCGTAGATATTTGTATTCTTACTACACTAGGAATTGCCCAAACTATAGGCTCTATTGAATATCAAGAAAAATATGAATAAGAACAAGGTAGTTTTGACCACACATATGTGCATTTAATATGTAAAATAATAAGCATGATTCAGCAAGTTCCACCACTCAGTCATGTCTGACTCTTTGAGACCCCCTGGACTGCAGCACGCCAGGCTTCCCTGTCCATCACCAACTCCTGGAGCTTTCTCAAAATCATCTCCATTGAGTTGGTGATGCCATCCAACCATCTCATCCTCTGTCATCCCCTTCTCCTCCTGCCCCCAATCCCTCCCAGCATCAGGCTCTTCTCCAATGAGCCAGTTTCTCACATCAGGTAGTGAAAGCATTGGAGCTTCAGCTTCAGCATCGGTCCTTCCAATGAACATTCAACTGATTTCCTTTAGGACTGACTGGTTGGATCTCCTTGCAGGCCAAGGGACACTCAAGAGTTCTCCAATACCACAGTTCAAAAACATCAATTCTTCAGTGCTCAGCTTTCTTTAGAGTCCAACTCTCACATCCATACATGACTACTGAAAAAACCATTGCTTAGACTAGACGGAACTTTGTTGGCAAAGTAATGTCTCTGCTTTTTAATATGCTGTCTAGGTTGGTAATGGGAGAAGGCAATGGCACCCCACTCCAGTACTCTTGCCTCAAAAATCCCATGGATGGAGGAGCCTGGTAGGCTGCAGTCCATGGAGTCGCTAAGAGTCGGACACAACTGAGCGACTTCACTTTGACTTTTTCACTTTCATTCATTGGAAAAGGAAATGGCAACCCACTCCAGTATTCTTGCCTAGAGAATCCCAGGGATAGGGGAGGCTGGTGGGCTGCCATCTATGGGGTTGCACAGGGTCGAACACGACTGAAGCAACTTAGCAGCAGGTTGGTCATAGCTTTTCTTTTAAGGGGCAAGCATCTTCTAATTTCATGGCTGCAATCACCATCTGCAGCGATTTTAGAGCCCAAGAATATAAAGTCTGTCACTGTTTCCATTGTTTCCCCATCTATTTGCCATGAAGTGATGGGATCAGATGCCATGATCTTAATTTTTGAATGTTGAGTTTTAAGCCAACTTTTTCACTCTCCTCGTTCACTTTCATCAAGAGGCTCTTCAGTTCCTCTAAGCTTTCTGCCATAAGTGTGGTGTCATCTGCATATCTGAGGTTATTGATATTTCTCCTGGCAAGCTTGATTCCAGCTTGTGTTTCATCCAGCCTGGCATTTTGCATGATGTACTCTGCATATAAGTTAAATAAACAGGGTGACAGTTATACAGCCTTGTTTTACTCCTTTCCCAATTTGGAACCAGTCCATTGTTCCATATCCAGTTCTAACTGTTGCTTCTTAACCTGCATACAGATTTCTCAGGAGCCAGGTAAGGTAGTCTGGTATGAACATCATTTAGAATGTCTATTGAAATTTAAGATGAAAACTCCTTTTGTACTTTTAAAAACATCCTTTAATAATGTGAGTTATCATTTCTACATCATTTTAGCTGTTGGCATAAAATATATTTGGATACGGAAGATTAGGATATTAAGTTAGCCAGGATGCAATGAAGTTTTCTATCCTATGAACAAACTTCTCTTAAGACCTTCTGAAATTCCATCTTGATTGCCTCAGAAGAGAAAGACTTTTTCCATTATATTTCACCAATACCTTATTATCTGTCCTAAATATTTCATGTGTGAGCAAATGTGAAACATACTTTTTAAGATTTCTAGCTTAAGAAAGGACACCAGGAAGCAAAAAACAAACAAACAAACAAACAAACAAAAACAAATGAAAATAAATGCCTAAGATCTATAAATAAAGCCTTGACTAGGTTAACAAGGTATAATGGAAAGTGGAATACAGAAAAGGCAGCTAACAAATCTGTTAATGTAGATTTAGCATCTAGCCTTAGCTGTTTGGGCTTCCCTGGTAGCTCAGCTGGTAATGAATACATCTGCAATGCAGGAGACCTGAGTTCAATTCTTGTGGTTTAAGAAGATCCTTTTGAGAAGGGAATGGCTACCCACTCTAGTACTCTGCCCTGGAGAATTTCATGGACAGAGGAGCCAACCAGGCTAGAGTCCATGAGGTCCCAAAGAGTCAGACATGACTGACTTTCATTTCTATTTTCTATTTCTCAACTATTTAGTTTCCTGTCCTTCACAGAGCAAATAAACCACTTTTGGATATGTACTCTTCTATGAGCTTATGCTAGGGACTTCTCTGAATTATTTAAAACATATACTAAAGTGCATATGACTTAATTCATGCTTTTGGGGTTAATGAGATTTATATAAAATCAAGTCTGAGAAAATAAGAGCAACTTTCCTAAATATTAATGGATTAACAACATTTTTGATATGCTTACAAATACTAACTTTTATTGAATACTTATTAGCATAGACGACAGAAATCATCCCATTAATACTCACCATAAGATTACATGGTCATACATACTTATTTTTTCCACTTTATGATGAGGAAACTGTATAGATGACAGAATTCTCTGGTGGGCCTGGCTGTACTTGTCCCATAGTATAAACACTCTGCATATTGGCTGGGACTGTGAATATGATAAATTTTACCCCTGTGATTTGTTATATGCAAATTGACTTTAAGAAAGGAAGACTATCTAACTTCCTTCAACTATTGCTTTTATGGAAAAGGTTCTGTTCTCCTTATTACTTTGTAAGAATTTAGATGATGTTACCTCTATTCATGAAGAACCT
The DNA here is from genome assembly GCF_001704415.2 of Capra hircus. Lineage (NCBI taxonomy): Eukaryota > Metazoa > Chordata > Mammalia > Artiodactyla > Bovidae > Capra > Capra hircus. Next base: position 25,076,449 of record NC_030835.1, read on the forward strand.
AACAGGTGTTGGGCATTGCTATATATAGAATAGGGTGAATACAAAAGGCTGTTAACTACAGAGCTATGGATTTCAGTGGATTATGACACTTCAGGCAAATAAATAATCTGAAGTGTTGAGTCTCTCCAGGAAGCCCCAAATCACTTTCTTAATAGCTCAGGTTTTTCCTTTCTGAACTTTGTTGTCCTTTCCTTTCCAGAAATTTCACAATTAGAGTAGAAATATTTTAATGATTAAGTCTTTTGGTCTGATTGCTGCTTTTTACATCTTTTGATGGATTATTATTCAATGATGGTTCAGTTCAGTTCAGTCTCTCAGTCGTGTCCAACTCTTTGTGATCCCATGGACTGCAGCACACCAGGCTTCCCTGTCCATCATCAACTTCAAGAGTCTACTCAAACTCATGTCCATCATGTCAGTGATGCCATCCAGCCATCTCATCCTCTGTCGTCCCCTTCTCCTCCTGCCCCCAATCCCTCCCCTTATCAGGCTCTTTTCCAATGAGTCAGTGCTTCGCATCAGGTGGCCAAAGTACTGGAGTTTTAGCTTCAGCATCAGTCCTTACAATGAATATTCAGGACTGATTTCCTTTAGGATGGAAACGGTTGGATCTCCTTGAGTCCAAGGGACTCTCAAGAGTCTTCTCCAACACCACAGTTCAAAAGCATCAATTCTTCAGTGCTCAGCTTTCCTTATGGCCCAACTCTCACATCCATACATGACCACTGGAAAAACTATAGCTTTGACTAGACGGACCTTTGTTGGCAAAGTAATGTCTCTGCTTTTTAATATGCTGCCTAGGTTGGTCATAGCTTTTCTTCCAAGGAGCAAGGGTCTTTTGATTTCATGGCTGCAGTCACCATCTGCAGTGATTTTAGAGCCCAAGAAAATAAAGTCTGTCAGTGTTTCCATTGTTTCCCCATCTATTTGCCATGAAGTGATGGGACCAGATGCCATGATCTTAGTTTTCTGAATGTTGATGGTAAATGAGAATTGTTTTCTAGAAAGCTGTACCAATATCAGTTTTAGGTATGACATAACATGAAATTATTTCACGAAATGCACTCTTGCTCTATGTTCTCCAGATGCCACTCACAACAGAAAGTTTCCAATCTACTCACTGTTTCTTGGTTGACGAGTCATTCATCCTTTAATTCCCTGATTGTCTTCCTTAGCAAGTTTGGGGAACATTTTCCTCAGTCTAAAACATTCTGCAGACTTTTTGTGATATCCTCTAGGTCACTGATCACGTGATTTAATTTATGCTTAAGTGGACAGTCCAGAGAAACATGTGCTTTATACATTTTTGATAGAAGATTGATTTTCAAGGGGCAATTGATGTTTAAATTATTGGTGAAATTATTTGAGAAGAATTGGTGGTTCACATGACCACATGGATGTGAGAAATGTAAAGAGGACAAAATATTTGTATACCTATAAATGTTTCCTGTCAGAAGATGTGTGCGCTAGTCACTCAGTCATGTCTGACTCTTTGCCACCCCATGACTGTAGCCCACCAAGCTTCTCTGCCCATGGGATTCCCCAGGCAAGCATACTGAAGTGGGTTGCCATTCCCACTTCCCAAACTAGGGATCTTCCCAAACCAGGGATCAAACCCAGCTCTCCTGCACTACAGGCAGATTCTTTATCACTATTGCCACCTGAGAAGCCCTGTCGAAAGATGAAGAGAACAAAATAAAATAAATGATAATAATTAAGAACATTCAAAATTTTACTCTATAAAAGGGAGAAATAGCCTGGCTTCCAAGTAGGGAGGTTCATGAACATAATGACAATATTAAAAAGAAGGATTCTTTTTATATCTTCTGTGCACAAGAACATGAGGAAAAATCTGTGTAATTAAAATATAATAAAAGCCTTGCCAACTGTCTATTGTAAGAAATAGGTTAAATAATTGTTGGAATATTTAAGCATATGCAAATTTAAAAGACAAGATAATCATAGGAGGAACACCACAATGAATTGACTTAATCATTTGTAGTTGCTTTTGAAAGACTATGCAGAACGAAAGAGCTACTAAAAACTTAAAGGGTGTGTCATTGAGTCCATAAAAGGTGTAAATGGAGGAAAATTATTTTTCTGCTCAGTTCAGTTCAGTCGCTCAGTCATGTCCGACTCTTTGCGACGCCATGAATCGCAGCATGCCAGGCCTCCCTGTCCATCACCAACACCCAGAGGTCACTCAGACTCACGTCCATTGAATCAGTGGTGCCATCCAGCCATCTCATGCTTGGTCGTCCCCTTCTCCTCCTGCCCCCAATCCCTCCCAGCATCAGAGTCTTTTCCAATGAGTCAACTCTTCGCATGAGGTGGCCAAAGTACTGGAGTTTCAGATTTAGCATCATTCCTTCCAAAGAAATGCCAGTGCTGATCTCCTTCAGAATGGACTGGTTGGATCTTCTTGCAGTCCAAGGGACTCTCAAGAGTCTTCTCCAATACCACAGTTCAAAAGCATCAATTCTTCGGTGCTCTGCCTTCTTCACAGTCCAACTCTTGCTAGTAAAGTGATAATAAAATATAATTTATGAAAAGGGCCATTTAGAAATAAAATGTAAAACAAAACATTGTATAGGATTATTTAAAGAATATACTAATTTTACAGGTAAATCATATCTCAATTGATTTTTAATTCTATTTATACTCAGGACATAATTTGTCTCATGATGTACTTGATAAACTAATTGACTCAAATTACAATGGGATTATCGTAGTGTCATAACTTAACGACTATGTGAATCACCTCTTTAATTTTCTAATTATTTAGATCTTAGCTAAATTATTTAAAATATTTTAATTTCCTGTGTTTATATAAAAAAATTTTTCAGCATTAAAAGATTACTATTGGAAAATTAATATCTTTGACACTTAGACCTTAGACAGTGACCCAAATGTGGTTTAGGACATAAGTATTATTAAAATCCATTCTAGTGTACAGCAACTGTACTCTTAAATTTTGAACCACAGTATAGATGCAACTATTCTGCAGTTCTTATTACCTTTTGTTGTCTTTCTGAAGAGTCTTTTAGTATCATATCTATAATAATATTCAACTGAATTTGACAAATAAGTATAAAGATTTCAGCATTATAATAGAGAAAAAAGATTACTGTATATCCAACAAGAAAGAATTGAGAGAATAAACTATATTGTAGTCAACTAAAGTCTGCAATACTTAAAAATAACTTTAGAGGAAACTTGGAAATATATTAATAACCTATTGCTATAAGAAAAGAAGCATATTGTCAGGGAATGTTTAATTTTAAGGAATCCTATGTGTTGTTTTCTGTTTCTCAAGGGCCTTCTGTTCCTTATCAGATTCTGGAAAACAGGAACGAGCAGAGCTGCACGCAGTTCTCAGGACTGAGGTCATGAGACAGAATGCATACATGGATTCCTTTCAGTACCCTTTTACTTTTCTGTAAAACTACTTAGTCATGTTCCTATTTCCAATACATGGGTTGTCTTCTGGCCCTGTGACAATTGCTATTCCCCTAGTTACTGTTGTTATGGCCCCATGACGATTGTTATTCCCTTAGTTACTGTTGTTATGCATTTGATTTCAATGTTTTTACTCAACTTTATTTTTCGGCCTAAAGCTTCCTTGTATAACAATATATAAGCACACGCCACCATGATTAAAGCACCCTTATTCCACTAGAGACTTGGGTCCCCCGCATCCTTCTTTTCTTTGCCTTCTTTTCATCGACTCCTGTCTCCAGGTTCCAGTCTGTCAAGAAGACCAAAACAGCATATCAAAATACAGACTACTGTATGTGCATATATAATTATAATTATGTATATATTCTATTAAAGGCAATTCAAAAAAATCCAAGAAAGGCACATAAAAATGTTATAAAATCAATTTACAAGGTTAAAGAAATACATAGTAAAAGGAAATATGAAAGATTTTAGATAAAAAATTAACTTTCATTTTGCATCTATTGTGATTAAGTCTATTTTAAATTTCTTACCTTTTGATTCCAAATTTCCTAAGGTCTCTAAATAATTCATTCATTTTGAAAGTAAAATATGACATAAATTTCTCAGGAATTATTAGTTTTGTATATTAAAAAAGTATTTCATTTATTAAGGGAAGATGGGACCTTTATACAGGTCAAGAAGCAACAGTTAGAACCAGACATGAACAGCAGACTAGTTTAAAATTGGAAAAGGTGTACATCAAGGCTGTATATTGTCACTCTGCTTATTTAACTTATCCACAGAGTACATCATACAAAATGCCAGGCTGGATGAAGCACAAATTGGAGTCAAGATTGCCAGGAGAGAGATCAATAACCTCAGATATGCAAATGACACCACCCTTATGGCAGAAAGTGAAGACGAACTGAAGGGCCTCCAAAGGTGAAAGAGAGTGAACAAGTTGGCTTAAAACTCAACATTCAAAAAATTAAGATCATGGCATCTGGTCCCATCACTTCATGGCAAATAGATGGGGAAACAATGGAAACACTGACAGACTTTATTTTCTTGGGCTCCAAAATCACTGCAGATGTTGATTGCAGCCATGAAATTAAAAGACACATGCTCCTTAGAAGAAAAGCTATGACTAACCTAGACAGTGTATTAAAAAGCAGAGATACCACTTTGCAGACAAAGGTCCATATAGTCAAAGTTATAGTTTTTCCAGTAGTCATGTTAGATGTGAGAGTTGGACCATAAAAAAAGCTGAGCACTGAAAACCTGATACTTTTGAACTGTGGTGTTGGAGAAGACTCTTGAGAGTCCCTTTGACTGCAAGGAGATCCAACCAGTCCATCCTGAAGGAAATCAATCCTGAGTATTCACTGGAAGAACTGATGCTGAAGCTGAAACTCCAATACTTTGGCCACCTGATGTGAAGAACTGACTCATTAGAAAAGACCCTGAGCTGGGAAAGATTGAAGGCAGCAGGAGAAGGTAACGACAGAGGATGAGGTGACTGGATGGCATCACTGACTCAATGGAGATGAGTTTGAGCAAGCTCCAGGAGATGGTGAAGGACAGGGAAGCCTAGTATACTGCAGTGCATGGGGTTGCATAGAGTCATACACAGTTGAGTGACTGAACAACAACAAATAAATGATCATTTATTAACGTATCTTAAGGCCAGTGTCATCTTTCTTGACTGTAAATATTTAGTGATGTTTTGTAAGTTTGCCCTAACTTTTGAGGATAATGGGTTCAAGTTATCATTTACATAGAACTTTTCTGAAACCAACTGTAAGCCCCTCTAATATTTTCTCATGATACATTTTCAAAATTATAAATTTCCCCACTCTAGTGACTGAATTTACATGTAATGAAATTTGTCCTTTTTATACACAGTGCAGCCATAGCACTATCAAGAACAATTTCCTCACTTTCCCAGTTCCTCCTTATCCATTTGTAGTTAGCACCTCCCCCCATTCCCAGTATCTTTTTCAGTCACTGATCTTTTTTTGTGTTCTTATAGTTTTGTTTTGTCTAGAGTGTCATGTGACTAGAATTATAATGTATGTAGCACTTTGAGTCCTTTTTTAAAAAAAAGGAGTATAATTGCTTCACAATGTTGTGTTAGTTTCCGCTTTACAACAACATGAATCAGCTATGTGTATACACATACCCCTTCCCGCCTCCCACCGTCCCACCTCTCTGATCATCATAGAGCACCAAACTGCTTCCTGTGCTATCCAGCAGCTTCCCACTAGCCAGCTATCTTACACGTGATAATGTATGTATGTCAGTGCTACTCTCAGTTCATCCCACCCTGCTCATCCCCTCCACAGGCACAAGCCCATTCTCTACATCTGTGTCTCTATTTCTGCCCTGCAAATATGCTTATCAGTACCAGCTTTCTAGATTCCATATATATGCGTTAATATTTGATATTTGTTTTCCTTTTTCTGCCTTCCTTCACTATGTATGACAAACTCTAGGTTTATGCACATCACTATAAATGACCCAATTTTGTTTCTCTTTATAGCTGATTAATATTCCATTGTATATATGTACCACATCTTCTTTATCCATTCACCTGTCATTGGACATTTAGTCTACCTTCTTTCATTAAATGTAATTTTTTTTAGTCCAGTCTATGGTGTTGCCTATATCAGTATTTCATTCCTTTTCATTTCAGCAGTAGTTTTCCATTATATGGATTTCTAGTTTGTTTATGGAGTTGCAGATTGAAGGGCATCTGAGTAGTCTTCATAATTATGAATAAATCCATCATACATATTTGTCTACAGGTGTGTGTAAACATAGGTTTTCATTTCACCTGTGTAAATATTCAGGATTGAGGGTGCTGAGTCGTTGGTAAGGATATACTTAACTTTATAAGAAGATTCCAAACCATTTTTCAAAGTTGCTGTACTATTTTTATTTCTAGTGCCACCAGTAGTGCATGAGAATTCCAGCTGCTCTGAATCCTTGTCAGCTCTTGGTATTATCAGTTTATTCCTTTCCTTAGCATAAGTCATTCTAATGGGTATGCAGTGCTATGTCACTGTTGTTTTAATTTGAGGTTCCCCAACGACTATAATGATGGGCTTCCAAGGATGACTCAGTGGTAAAGAATCTGCCTGCCAATGCAGAAGATGCAGGTTCGATTTCTGGTTTGAGAAGATTCCTTGGAGAAGGAGATGGCAACCCACTGAAGTATTCTTGCCTGGGAAATCCCATGGACAAAAAAGGCTGGTGGGCTACAGTCCATGGGGTCTCAAAAGAGTTGGACACAACTTAGCAACTAAATAACGCCACCAACAAAAATGACTGTCGGGGAGCCGCATTAGGCATTACTGACAAAATGGAGGCACAGCCCCAGACCCCTCTCCTCATTCCGCAGGCACAGCCCTGGGATGAAGGAGTTAGGCCTTGTAATTCTGACTTGTCTTTTCCTCTCCTCAGCTGAGTTGACTGAAAAGGAATATTAAGGTGCTTATTGTTCTTGAGAGGAGCGTGAGAAGGCACAAAGCCTTCTGCAGCTGTGCTCAGAAAATAATTCATAAAGTTAATCATTGACATTTGTTCAAGGACTTTTAATTAAAGATTTTAAAATTTAAAAAATAAAAAAAAAATTTTTTTTTTTTTAAAAAAAGAGTGTTCCAGGATAAGCACATAGGCCGCAGCTTGAGGCCATGGGAGGGATTGCTATCTGAAGCCTATTTGTGAGGAGAATGTTTATGGCAAAGGAGTTTACTGAATTTAGGGCTTAGAAATAATTAAAATAGTTAGAAGTTAAAGATTTAAGGAATGTTGTAAAATTAGCATATTTTACTATAGCTTATAGAAGTTAGGAATTTTTAGAGACACTATAGCTAGAAGCCTCTTTAAGAGATAGTGATCTCAAGATGTTAGGGGCAAACAGGACTTAGGAAGATAAGCAGTAAACTGAGGAATGTAGCATGAGTTACAATGTAATCACAAGTTAACTATAGGACACATTAGAAGAGGTAGATAATAGATGATAAGGCTGATTCCGGGAGAATCACTGAAGCAGGAACTCTGTTTGAAGAGCAACAGTGATTTATGGAGATAATAAATCTGGGAGAGGGGGAACCGAAAATGTCAAACTTCTGACCTAAGGTTTTTGTAAAAGTATAAAAGAGAATCTTAAACTTGAAATGAACAGGCAGTCCATAGCAAACTGAGAGGCTGTCTCATTCGCCAACACTGTTCATCTCTTCAGGTTGTATCCCTGGCTGCTGGAGCTGGACTCCAGCAAATGACTAATAATATTGGTCATGCAGTTGATGTTTAAAGTCTGCATGAAAATATTTTGAACACATCATTGATTTTCATTTTAGATGTTAATTTTGTTCTGCATTTTCCTGTCTATTTTTCCCAACCCAAGAGAATAGGTTTTATGCTGTATTACTTTAAGGAAAGTAATTGATAGGGCTGAAAGCAGTTTTGAAAATCTACTGACTTTATTGCCCCAAACTTAAACTTATTGAGAAGAATAGGATTTGAGAAAGAAAAGTACTTCTTCCACTTTAAAGGATTTCTCCAGGATAGGGAAAAGGGATTTGTGGTATCCTGAACAGTGGTAACTGTACCGCTTCCCCAGGAAACATACTCAGCTCAGCTTGAAAGAGGACTGTTTTATGGTATATTTAGAGAGTTGGTTCCATGAACATTAGGTTTCTCAATCTTGTAGAAGACCCCAGGCTTTATAGCTTGTTTCTGAGCTGCTGGATTCTAAAAGACACCAATAAAATTTGGACCAGTATTTCTCTGTTGTACCCTGGTGATATGTGTGCATGGATGACTAAGAAAAAAATGGTTCCTTCTCAATGACTTGGTATTCTTTGAGATTCTAGAATCTTGACAAGACTTAGTGGGTATGAGTGTGGGTGTGTTTCATAAAAGAAACTGGTTGAATTTTCCAAGGACCTGGAGATTACCAAAATAGAGAATTTATAGAAAATAGAGAAATGTTACATTTTTCTAACTTGATTTTCTATACTATAATTTATAACCCCATATATATATATATATATATATATCAGTAACTCACTTAATCTTATGTGACAACTGTCTCAATTTTTTTGTTACTCGAAGAGAAATTTACTGATAAACTGGTGAAGTGACAAGTACATTCACAACAATGTGAGTCAGGCATCCATAAATTTTTTGAAGATTATGCTTAGCATTGGTTCATTTAGCATCATCTAAAAAATATCTTCCTTTCCTAGTGTCAGATTTTAAATTACCAGAGAAATTCACAAGAGGAAGTAACAGCCAAATACTTAAAACAGTAATTTCTAATACTTAGTATGCATCTAAGAAAAGCTGTCAGTTATCAAAGCATGAATATTTTAGATAATGAAGATAATCTATTGAGGTATACACATGTTGAAACTAGTATAAAGAACCTTCCTGTTTTGGCATTGTGTGTGCGTGTGTACCCAGTCATGTCCAAGTCTTTGCAACCCCATGGACTGTAGCCCACCAGTCTCCTCTGCCCTTAGAATTCTCCTGCTGGTTGTCATCTGCTCCACAAGATCTTCCCAACCCAGGGATTGAATCTGCGTCTCCTGAGTCTCCTGCTTTGGCAGGTGGATTCTTTGCCACTAGAGCCACCCTAGTAAGCATGTTTATCTCACTCATGTTTATTTATGAAACAGAAATCATGCTTCTTTTCTTAAATTAAAATATCTGTCTACAATATTATATTGATGTCAAGTATCTTTAGTTAAGTATTCAACCTATATTTGAATAATAAGGTCTTTTATTGAAATTTTCAGATTGCAAAGAATATTTTGCATCCTAGCCTTTGGCTTTACTATTTTATAAACTCTAATTTTAAATGAAAAAAAGTTTTAATGAAAACTTTAATTTTATTGCAAACCTAAAATTGCTTTTAAAAATATATATTTAAAAAATGCTTTTAAAAATGTCTTTGATAAATACAGGAAACATTTCTAAATAGGAATTGGATTTTACTGATAATTCATCTTGTCAATGCATGCTAATTGTTACATCGGTGCCTTTATATTATGATGCATGTGTAATATTTCCACATATAATATTCTTTTCTAGTATAAAAGCATGCAAAATTAAAGTTTTTACATTTATGGCAAGGTGAGTGTTCAAAGTGGATTTTCACATAGCATAAATATTACTTTGGCACAGTAAACAAACACGTAAATAATAGAGTCTATGAATTTTGATATTTTTCTACTATAAGAGAAATATTTTTTTGGAGTTTTCAACTGCCAGTTTATAAGCAGGTGTCAGAACAGTCACTCAAAACTTGATAAAATGAAAGATTTCTGCTCCCAATACTTAGTGGCTGGGAGTTAGCAGCATTGGTGTTAAGGTAAAAGATAGATGGGCCCCAGGCTGAGCAGCTGCAGTGGTCTCCTGCTGATGTGTAGAGAAAGGATACCAGGAGGAAGACTAGGCCCTGATTAGGTGCATTTTTATAGTGATATTATGGCAAATAATAAAGAAAAGACTCTTTTAAAAATAAAACGAGAAGATAATAGATGAACACTAGTTTGTGACTTGAGGGCTTCCCATGTGGCTTAATGGTAAAGACCACCTGCCAATAGAGGAGATACAGGAGACTCAGATTGGATCCCTGGGTCAGGAAGATACCCTGGATTAGGAAATGGCAACCTGCTCCAGTATTCTTGGCTGGAAAATTCCATGAACAGTGGAGCCTAGCAGGCTATAGTCCATGGGGTTGCAAAGAGTAGGAGATCACTGAGCATGCATGCGCACAGTTTCTGATTTGAAGCATATGTGTTTCAAAAGACAAGCAGGACTGTCTAAAATACTTTATTAATGTAATTTATTAACTTAGTATTTCTGCTGATTCCTTTTACTGAAAAAAGTCAATGTGAGAGTTGCCAAAGGTGGTGGACTTCAGGTTTTTCTGTCACTCCCCCCCCTCACCCCACCCCCCATCCCCCATCCCACCCCACGCATTTGCATTGGTACCTCTGGTTTCCATGGCACAGGAACTACTGGAGTTTGTAACACATAATCTCTGTCATCAGCACAGTATCTGCTTTGAAATTTCAGGGAGTCCTTGTTAGGGACTGAATGTTGTATCCCCTCAAATTTGTATGTTGAAACCCTGTTCCTCAATGTGATGTTTGCATATGGGGTTTAGGGGAGGTATTAACAATTTGTGTTAGATGAGATTATGAGAGTGGAGACATCATGGTGCAATAAGTGCAGGAGCTAAGAAAAAGCCATGTGAATCCAAAAAAGACAAAACAACAACAAAAAAAAACACACAGCAGCAGCAACAGCAAAAATCCATTTGCCATCCAGGAAGAGAGAACTTACATTACCAAAAACTTAATGTTGCCAGACTTGATTCTGGACTTTCCAGCCTCCAGGCCTGTGTAAAAATAGTTATTTTGTTTAAGCCACCCAGTATGGTATTTTGTTATGGCACCCTGAGGGGACTAGATGCACCATGGGATGTGTATTGGGAGCAACACCTATCGATCAAGTTGTACTCCTTTTATCAAGCTTTATGTAGGTAACTTGTAGCAGTAATCCCTGCCAGTAAAATGGTTCTGCCCAGTCAACCAATAACTAGTTTCAGCGAAGCATACCAGCCATGTTTTGTTGACTCCCTCATTATGTTTTCCCATTTGACTTTCACTTCATTTTTTATATTTGTTATGTGAAAAGATCTAAGACTGATTAAGTGCTCCAAGAGTTGCCCTTTCTGTCCTTTTTATTTTTTTAAAGTGATTTTGGAATGCATTCATCTTTTTTTTGATTTAATTTTTATTTTATACTGGAGTATTGTTGATTTACAGTTTGTGGTAGTTCCAGGTGTACACCAAAGTGATTCAGTTATACCTATACATGTGTCTATTCTTTTTCAGATTCTTTTCCCATGTAGCTTATTATAGATTATTGAGTCGAGCTCCCTATGCTTTACAGTAGGTTCTTTCATATATAGGAGTGTATATATGTTAATCCCCAAATCCTAACTGATCTCTCCCCCTCCTTTCCCCTTTGGTAACCATAAGTTTATTTTCAAAGTCTGCCAGTCTCTGTTTCATAAATAAGTTAATCTGTATGAGTTCTTTTTAGATTCCACATATGAGTGATATATGGTATTCATCGTTCTCTGTCTGACTTACTTCGCTTAGTATAATAGTCTTTCAGATTCATCCATGTTGCTGTGAATGACATTATTTCATTCTTTTTTATGACTGAGCAATGTTCCATTGTATGTCTGTACCACATCATTTTTGTCCATTCCTCTGCCAATGGACATGGTTGCTTCCATGTTTTGGCTTTTGTAAATAGTGCTGCAGAGAACATTGAGGTGCATGTATCTTTTTGAATTATGGTTTTATCTGGGTATATGCCCAGGGGTGGGATTGCTGGATCATATGATAGTTCTATTTTTAGTTTTTTAAGAAACTCCTATATTTTTCATCCTCTTTAGACAAAGTCCTACAGAAGTATATTAAGACATTGAGAAAAAAATTTTATTGGGAAGGTAATTGAAAGGTATTGCCAGATTCTGCACTGATGATAAATGATAGAAAATGCCATCTTATACTGAAATATTTCACTTTTTGATCCAAAAATCCAATTTCAGGAAATACTCAGAAGATGATTATATAAATATGGAGTCGAATTTTACTGTGTGAAGAACTGGAAAGAAAATAATTGTTTAAGTTAAGTAGAAATGAAATGAATGTAAAATACTTCTTTAAGACTAGAAATACATCTTTAAAATGCTGCTCTCATTTTTATGTTGCTAAATTACCCCCAAATTTACTATGTATTTTGGTATTTTAATGATATTTTAATAATACAATAATTGTTCTTCTTAACCATTTAAAACACAATTGAGCAATTATTTAATTCACTTCATATTTGCAGTTATTTTTAAAAAGATAATAGCAAGTTACAGAATGATTAAAAAATTCATGACAATATGCCTCAGGAAAGCCTAAAACATGGTATCTTGGAAAAATGCAAGGGGAAGAAATCTTGTTGCTTTTATCCTATTTCAGATATTCATATTGCTGGAGTCATAGATTATTTTCATAATGATTTTAGATTATTTATTTGCCTCCAGGCATTTTCAATCATTAGTCAACTGGCCTTCAATAGTGCTGCATTGAAAAATGTTTTATTTTTAAACACAGCTTGAGAGTGTTGGCTGAAAATAGTATCTGCTTGAGGAGGATCTATGAAAATAAAGCAATACCACTTTGATTGTAAAAAATAATAATAAGACTACTGAATATTTTATTTTTTCCACATCAAACATCAAAAGTTACAAAATATTACTTATTCAAATAACATATTATTTGACAAACCTTATTCGAAAGGCATGCTTGATGTTTATTTCATTTAGCTATTTTTATATGTTAAAAGAAATGTATGCTCATAGATCTTAATGTTACAAATTCACTTCTGTAAGAAAAAGACTTATGGTTGAAAGGAGTAACTACCAGAAACATGGGGTTTGGATTTAAACTGAAGATCTAATTTTGTAACACCACTAACTAGCTTGAGTCCCAGGGTAACTAATATAACCTCTCCAAGGCTCCTTATCCTTAAATGACACAGTATTGTAAGCACTTTATTGGGTAATGTATGAAAGCACTTAGCACTCTGTTTTACAAATAGCAAGCATTCCATTAGTTAACTGTCAGAATAGTTAGGTTTAGAGATAATTATGTTCTTATGACAAGAAAATTATCTATCTGGACCGAAAGAAAAAAAAAAGACTTTGGGCAGAAAATACACTTGAAATAGTGCTTTAAAAGCTTCCCTCAAAAGAAGTGTAGGGTCATATGAAAAGTGAAGTTGTAAAATCTGGGAGGTGGGAAGAGTTGTGGTTCAGATCCTTCCTCTTTGTCTACCTGCCCACTCAGCTCACCTTCTTTCTGTGTTCCATTACCACTGAAGTCTTTGGAAATCAGTACATCAAGAGCAGAAATATGAGAGTTTGAACACATCCCTGGTGTATTTTTAAAGTATTTATTTATTTGTGTTGTGTCTTAGTGGTGGCACACAGAATCTTTAGTTGTGGCCTTTGAACTCTTAATTGTGGCATGTGGAAAACAATTCCCCAACCAGGGTTTGAACCCTGGTCCCCTGTATTGCGAACATGGAGTCTTAGCCACTGGAATACCAGGGACGTCCCCCTGGTGTATTTTTAAACTTATGAGCTTAATACTATAGACATGACCACTTCTGCCCACTAGAAAAGATAAATTCAAAAACTTGTCCTAAGTCAGTGGCTGCCAAGTTAGCTTATTTCCCAAAGTTTATAGGAAATAACTTGGAGTAGGAAATGGCAACCCACTCCAGTATTCTTGCCTGGAGAATTATAAGGACAGAGGAGCCTGGTGGGCTACAGTCCATGGTGTCACAGAGTCGGACATGATTAAGCGACTACCGCACATGGGAGATAACTCATTCTAGGAACTTCACAAAGGAAAACTGAATGAGGAAATATTCATATATTCATCATACGTGTTAATAACCTTCTCCTTACTAAAGATACTTTGGACAGCTAAGTATTTGTAGGTCTGATCTAGTCTTTATCTTTTGATCCACAGGAATTTATTTCTTTTGTTCTCTGGCATTTTTTCACCCAACAATTGATGTTTTTGACTAGTGAGGTTTAAGGCATTTTAATAATAATAAATTACATTTATTTCCAGTATTAATTATAGCTATCATGCATTTCATTGCCCTCACAATCATATTTTCTTTTACTTTCAGTAAACATAATGATCTTGTTTAATCTCTGCTTATGACAGTTGTATGGCTCACGATGCAAGCAACTTGCTTCAGTATTTGAGTGATTCTTCTACTTCAGAAATTTATTTTCATACAGAGACAGACTTGGTGTCATTTAGTGAATTAATGAATTTATTCAACCATCAACGATTCTAATGATGGATTTTGCATAGCATCATATACCAGTCTGGAATGTTCTTTGTCAGATATATAATTTTACCTCAAAAGTGTGAATACTTACATGTTAGGTGCCTAATAACTTATAAAACAGAATTAGATGCTTCTCCTAACCTCTGTAAGCTTCAGATTTTTCTCCTTGTAATAAAGGGCAAATTTTGCCTAGCATATAAGGGATTTTACAAGGATTCACAGAGATAATGCATAGCATTTATAAATCTTTGCATAATACTTGACATATTGCAAACTCAGTAAGTACATTTAATTAATTACCATTATCTTAGTGTTAAGCACCCATATCCAGATGGCACTGAAAATTACAATGTCCAAAGAGGCTAAATCTTTAGGATCCTTAATACTCAGTTCTAATATTTGGGTCATCCTGAAGTCCAGTTCCACTGACCACATTTTTCTTGAATGTGAGTCCCATTTTCCCACTTCTTTTCTAGCAATCTGATTATACACTGGACATTGTGTAGTCCATTGTAGGGAGTCTGGATTAGGTTATTCTGCAAGTAGTATTGAATTATATTCTGGCAGGTAGTTAATTTATTGACAGATCATCTTGTTCTTGCTATGTTTAGTTTTATCTTTTGTTGTTTTTCTCAGTTCCTGTCCAACTCTTTGCAACCCCATGGACTGTAGCATGCCAGACTTAACTGTCCTTCACTGTCTCCCAGAGTTTGCTCAAACTCATGTCCACTGAGTCAATGCTGCCATCCAACCATCTCATCCTCTGTTGCCCCCTTCTCCTCCTGCCCTCAATCTTTTCCAGCATCAGGGTCTTTTCCCATGAGTTGGTTCTTTGTATCAGTTGGCCAAAGTATTGGAGTTTTAGCTTCAGCTTCAGTCCTTCCAATGAATATTCAGGACTAATTTCCTTTAGGATTGACTAGATTGATCTCCTTGCAGTCCAAGGGACTCTCACAAGTCTTCTCCAGCACCACAGTTCAAAAGCATTAATTCTTTAGCACTCAGCCTTCTTTATGATCCAACTCTCACATCCATACAGCAGAAACCGTAGCTTAAACTAGACGAATCTTTGTTAGCCTATTCTTTGTTAAAGTAGGTGTATTTTTATTTTGAATTTCTTAGCGTGTATCCCTCAGCTTAGGGTTTCCCTGGTGGCTCAGTGGTGAAGAATCTGCCTGCCACAACAGGAAACACACATTTGATCCTTGGGTTAGGAGGATCACCTGAAGAAGGAAATGGCAACCCCCTCCGCTATTCTTTCTTGGAAATCCCATGGACAGAGGAGCCTTTTGGCAGGCTACAGTCCATAAGGTTCCCCAAATTGTAGGACATGTCTTAGCAACTAAACAACAACAATCCATCACCATACAGCATGATCCCTACTCTTAACGCTTGGCCTTTCTAGGGTCTCAACTGAATGCTCTTGGCACTTAGGTCTCTTAGCCCTAGCTGGGCTGGAAATCAAATTGTCTCTCACTAGTGAATTCTACTGGTAGCTTTCAGACCTGTAATAGACACCTTCTAAGGCTATGGTTTTTCCAGTAGTCGTGTATGGATGTGAGAGTTGGATGGACTGTGAAGAAAGCCGAGCATCAAAGAATTGATGCTTTTGAACTGTGGTGTTGGAGAAGACTCTTGAGAGTCCCTTGGACTGCAAGGAGATCCAACCAGTCCATTCTGAAGGAGATCAGCTCTAGGATTTCTTTGGAAGGAATAATGCTAAAGCTGAAACTCCAGTACTCTGGCCACCTCATGCAAAATGTTGACTCATTGGAATCTTTTCCTTGATGCTGGGAGGGATTGGGGGCAGGAGGAGAAGGGGACGACAGAGAATGAGATGGCTGGATGGCATCACTGACTCGATGGATATGAGTCTGGGTGAACTCCGGAAGTTGGTGATGGACCACGAGGCCTGGTGTGCTGCGATTCATGGAGTCACAAAGAGTCGGACACGACTGAACGACTGAACTGAACTGAACTGAACTGAAGCCTCAAGAAGGCTCTGGGATGTGCAAATCAGCCCTTGGCCAAGAACCCCTTGTTAATCCTCATGCACAAAATGCTAAATTAACTCCCACCCTGCCCCATTGAGAAGTCTCCAGTTCTCAGTTACAACCCCCCACACATTGCAGTTTCTAAAGTCGCTTGGAACTCTGATATCTACGTTCTTATCTCAATGAGACCACTGCTTCACTTTGGCTTCTACTCACTGCTCTCTAGAAAAAAGTGCTATTAGCAAAGATACCACAGTGATCTTGGGTGATCATGAAGTTTATCTTTTATATTGTCTTATTCTTAAGAATGGCAGTCATAGCCTGCCTGCTTTTTGAAAGAGTTGACTCAACTATTTTTTTCCATTTATAGTTGCTTTAGAGGCAGAGAAAATGCAGTGCCAGTTATCTAGTCTTGGTCAGAAGCAGAAATCACAATATATGCATAGCTCTAAATAAGTCACACTATTGAAACAGACATTATGGTTTATTTGAAAATTTATTCCATTTGCAAATATTAATTAGCTCTCAAAGTGTCTTAGAACAGCTTGTTAAAGCCTCTATAACCATTCAAGGTCTTATTCTTTTTTCTAAAACTCTAGTGAGGTATACCTTAGAGTTAGACTAAAATTTATCATTCAATTTAGGACTCTTTTAAATGTGAAAGGGTGAAGTATTACAATTTATACCAGAGTTACCCAGAACAAACCACATGGTCATGTTGGTTAGCATCCAAAGCTTTAATATAATTTTTTTTATTATATAGTTAAATCCAAAGTATGTATCTTTATCTTGAATATTTCTCCAGTAACAGATATGTTTATCCCAGAGTTTATAGAAAGTTATTCCTATTCTACCAGGAATCTAAAAATTTATACCACCAACCAAACTTTTCACTTACCTCACCCCTGTACTACAATAAACTGTTACTATCTTTTCTCTTATTATTTTCTATTTCAGTTAATGATCCCACGATTCATCCAGTCATCCAAGTTAACTTTTTAAAGTTAATACTACATGATTTATTCCCTTATTCTCATACCTATATTTGGTATTCATGTTCTATTCATTGAACACTCTTAATCTTTCTCTTCCCAAAGATCCTGTCATGGTCCTTAAATAAAGTCTATAACATCCAAGGTAAGAGAAACCCAAGTAAGACAGTAGGTGTTGCGAGAGGGCATCAGAAGACAGACACACTGAAACCATAATCACAGAAAAACAGCCAATCTGATCACATGGACCACAGCCTTGTCTAACTCAATGAAACTGAGCCACGCTGTGTGGGGCCACCCAAGACGGACAGGTCATGGTGGAGAGGTCTGATAGAATGTGGTCCACTGGAGAAGGGACTGGCAAACTACTTGAGTATTCTCGCCTTGAGAACCCCATGAACAGTATGAAAAGGCAAAATGATAGGATACTGAAAGAGGAACTCCCCAGGTTGGTAAGGGCCCGATATGCTACTGGAGATCAGTGGAGAAATAATACCAGAGAGAATGAAGGGATGGAGCCAAAACAAAAACAATACCCAGTTGTGGATGTGACTGGTGATAGAAGCAAAGTCCAATGCTATAAAGAGCAATATTGCATAGGAACCTGCAATGTTAGGTCCATGAATCAAGGCAAATTGGAAGTGGTTAAACAGGAGATGGCAAGAGTGAACATCAACACTCTAGGAATCAGTGAACTAAAACGGACTGGAATGGGTGAATTTAA
The DNA here is from genome assembly GCF_001704415.2 of Capra hircus. Taxonomy (NCBI): domain Eukaryota; kingdom Metazoa; phylum Chordata; class Mammalia; order Artiodactyla; family Bovidae; genus Capra; species Capra hircus. The sequence goes on from NC_030835.1 coordinate 25,094,559, forward strand.
ATCAGATGACCATTATATCTACTACTGTGGGCAGGAATCCCTCAGAAGAAATGGAGTAGCCATCATGGTCAACAAAAGAGTCTGAAATGCAGTACTTGGATGCAATCTCAAAAACGACAGAATGATCTCTGTTCATTTCCAAGGCAAACCATTCAATATCACAGTAATCCAAGTCTATGCCCCAGCAGTAATGCTGAAGAAGCTGAAGTTGAACGGTTCTATGAAGACCTACAAGAACTTTTAGAACTAACACCCAAAAAAGATGTCCTTTTCATTATAGGGGACTGGAATGCAAAAGTAGGAAGTCAAGAAACACCTAGAGTAACAGGCAAATTTGGCCTTGGAATGCGGAATGAAGCAGGGCAAAGGCTAATAGAGTTTTGCCAAGAGAACACACTGGTCATAGCAAACACCCTCTTCCAACAACACAAGACAAGACTCTACACATGGAGATCACCAGATGGTCAACACCAAAATCAGATTGATTATATTCTTTGCAGCCAAAGATGGAGAAGCTCTATACAGTCAGCAAAAACAAGGCCAGGAGCTGACTGTGGCTCAGATCCTTATTGCCAAATTCAGACTTGAATTGAAGAAAGTAGGGAAAACCACTAGACCATTCAGGTATGACCTAAATCAAATCCCTTATGATTATATAGTGGAAGTGAGAAACAGGTTTAAGGGACTAGATCTGATAGACAGACTGCCTGACGAACTATGGATGGAGGTTCATGACATTGGACAGGCGACAGATATCTAGACCATCCCCATGGAAAAGAAATGCAAAAAAGCAAAATGGCTGTCTGAGGAGGCCTTACAAATAGCTGTGAAAAGAAGAGAAGCAAAAAGCAAAGGAAAAAAGGAAAGATATGAGCATCTGAATGCAGAGTTCCAAAGAATAGCAAGGAGAGATAAAGAAAAGCCTTCCTCAGTGCTCAACGCAAAGAAAGAGAAGAAAACAACAGACTGGGAAAGACTAGAGACCTCTTGAAGAAAATTAGAGATACCAGGGGAACATTTCAAGAAAATTAGAGATACCAGGGAAATATGGGCTCAATAAAGGACAGAAATGGTATGGATCTAACAGAAACAGAAGATATTAAGAAGAGGTGGCAAGAATACACAGAAGAACTGTACAAAAGAGAACTTCATGACCCGGATAATCACGATGATGTGATCACTCACCTAGAGCCAGACATCCTGGAATGTGAAGTCAAGTGGGCCTTAGAAAGCTTCACTACAAACAAAACTAGTGGAGGTGATAGAATTCCAGTCAAGCTTTTTCAAATCCTGAAAGATGATGCTGTGAAAGTGCTGCACTTAATATGCCAGCAAATTTGGAAAACTCAGTGGTGACCACAGGATTGGAAAAGGTCCATTTTCATTCCAATCCCGAAGAAAGGCAATGCCAAAGAATGCTCAAACTACTGCACAATTGCACTATTCTCACACGCTAGTAAAGTAATGCTCAAAATTCTCCAATCCAGGCTTCAGCAATACATGAACCGTGAACTTCCAGATGTTCAAGCTGGTTTTAGAAAAGGCAGAGCTACAAGAGATCAAATTGCCAACATCTACTGGATCATGGAAAAAGCAAGAGAGTTCCAGAAAAACATCTATTTCTGCTTTATTGACTATGCCAAAGCTTTTGACTGTGTGGATCACAATAAACTGTGGAAAATTCTGAAAGAGATGGGAATACCAGACCACCTGACCTGCCTCTTGAGAAACCTATATGCAGATCAGGAAGCAACAGTTAGAACTGGACATGGAACAACAGACTAGTTGCAAATAGAAAAAGGAGTATGTCAACACTGTATATTGTAATCCTGCTTATTTAACTTATATGCAGAGTACATCATGAGAAACGCTGGGCTAGAAGAAGCACAGGCTGGAATCAAGATTGCCAGGAGAAATATCAGTAACCTCAGATATTCAGATGACACCACCTTTATGGCAGAAAGTGAAGAGGAACTAAAAAGCCTCTTGATGAAAGTGTAAGAGGAGAGAAAACTAAGATCATGGAATCTGGTCCCATCACTTCATGGCCAATAGATGTGAAAACAGTGTCAGACTTTATTTTGGGGGGCTCCAAAATCACTGCAGATGTTGATTGCAGCCATGAAATTAAAAGATGCTTACTCCTTGGAAGGAAAGTTATGACCAACCTAGATAGCATATTCAAAAGCAGAGACATTACTTTGCCAACAAAGGTCCGTCTAGTCAAGGCTATGGTTTTTCCAGGGGTCATGTATGGATGTGAGAGTTGGACTGTGAAGAAAGCTGAGTGACAAAGAACTGATGCTTTTGAACTGTGGTATTGGAGAAGACTCTTGAGAGTCCCTTGGACTGCAAGGAGATCCAACCAGTCCATTCTAAAGGAGATCAGTCCTGGGTGTTCATTGGAAGGACTAATGCTAAAGCTGAAACTCTAATACTTTGGCCACCTCATGCGAAGAGTTGACTCATTGGAAAAGACTCGTTGACGCTGGGAGGGATTGAGGGCATGAGGAGAAGGGGATGAGAGAGGGTGAGATGGCTGGATGGCATCACCAACTCGATGGACATGAGTTTGGGTAAACTCTGGGAGTTGGTGATGGATAGGGAGGCCTGGCGTGCTGCAATTCATGGGGTCACAAAGATTCAGACACAACTGAGCGACTGAACTGAACTGAACTGATCTAAACTATTGATGTAATCTTTTAATTAATATCTGTTCATTTTATAATCTTTTCTCTTTTTTTTTAAGGAGTCTCTCTCAATCATTAGTTCTATGATTAAATATCTTTAATGGTTTGAATTATTTCCTAAAGTATATTCACATTTCTACCTTCACAAACAAGATTCTATTTGACTCTGCTCTCCTCTTCATCTTCAATTTCTCCCTGTGACCCCTCGAATCCACCATGTCAGCTATAATAAAATTTATTGTTTTCATTGTTTGCTACCTTGGAATAGATGGTCTTATCCACATTCCTCAAGTACCCTTCTACCTCATATTTGTACATCTAGTTCAAACAATATCTTCTCCATGAAGTTTTCTTGGATTCATTCTAATGTAGTCACCTCCCAAAGTGTATTGATAGCACTCCCTCCTTTTACAAAACTCCACAACATGCAGACTCTAGCATATTTCCTACATGTTATTTTAATGTTGGTTTTTTCTCCTACTAATCTTTAAGACCTCTAAGGATAGGGTCTATATGGTTCTCATACTTGTAATGCCAAAAATTATCAATTTTATCTAGCATGTATTGACTTAACAGATTTGTTGAATGATGTTATATGTATGTTTAAAATGAATAATAAGTTTCTAGATTCGCTTCAAATATTCAGTTGAGATTTTGAGGGCTTACATTTATAATTTAGTAGGACTAAGGCTACATATTTCACTTCATTAGTAGAACCAGCCATCATTCTGGGAAACCATTTATTTGTTCATCAAATATTTATTAAGAAATTACTGTTTTATTTTGCAAGCAGCATACTGTGTTTTGAGAAGTTAAATTAAAAATTACATACTCTTCATTCTTAAGAAGTATCTAATATTAGGGACAACTTAACAGTTCTGTTTTATGTAATGCCATATGTGATAGAGTGAAGCATAGGGGGTTACATGTGTACATGAGTGGAAAATCCAAATCACATTGGGTTGAATACTGAATTGAATTTTGAAAGAGTCAGATGAAAAACAGAGGATATTAATAGCACAAGAATATCTTATGAATGTGTATGGAGGAAAATATACACCTACCAAGCCTATCAGCTGAGTGTACCTATGGATCTATATATTAAGATAAAGCAAATGGCAGTTTCATATTACATTTTTAGCCCATATCATCTTATTGGAATTAATAGATTCCCACCTAACCAATGAAGTGTAAAGGAATATCAGCTTAAAAATCATTGTCTATTTTGCTTGTTGGACAATTTGCCTGAAGTAAATAACTTTTCAGTATAACCAGTTCTTCTCAGAATTGATTAGTATTTGCAGGAAGAAGGACCAGGAAAAGTAGTACATGGAACTAAATATGCCTATCACATAAAACAAAAGCAAAAAACTGCACAGGTACCAAAGTATTATCCTTAGGTTTTTTCCTAACCTAGCATGCATGTGTGCTAAGTCTCTTCAGCTGTGTCTGACTCTGCGAGACCCTGTGGACCACAGCTTGCCAGGCTTCTCTCTCCATGGAATTCTCCAGATAAGAATACTGGAGTGGGTTGCCATGCCCTCCTCACTGAAACTTAATATTAACATTTAATAGTGTGATAACCTTAGAAATCAGATTCTACCTCATCATCAGGGTTTTCTGTTACTGGTTGTTTTTAATTGTAGGCAATCTCTGTGCCAAGAATCCGCCTAACGGATAAATTTCTCAAGCCTTTTCTAGGTTCTGTGCTTTTTTCCGGGCATATGGAATCACTTTCTAATATCTTTACAAATGTGGTTGCTGTTCAGTGCAACAACAGTCTTTAAAGTCTACCTTGAGAGAGAAGAAAAAAAGATAAAAATTAAGGAGGGAAAATAGGCACTAGCCCTTTAAAACTCCTGGAGGTCATTTCAACCAGAGTGAAATGGCCAGGGAGTTACAAGAGTAATGACTTCCAGCTTTTTTTCTGAACTTCTAAGATCAGAAGCAAAAATCACTGATTACAACACAGATCTTTTATGTTTTTCATATCTTTTTTCTCTTTTCCCATTTATTACAGAATATTGAGTGGAGTTCCCTATGCTATACAATAGGTCTTTGCTGATTATCAATTTTAAATACATTATAGTAGTATGTATATGTCAACCCCAAACTCCCATTTTATCCATCCCTGCCCTGAATGCTTCCTCTTTGGAACCATAAGTTTGTTTTCTAAGTCTGTGAGTCTTACTCCGTTTTGTAAATAAACTCATTAGTATCATGTTTTCTCATGGTTTTGGAGTGGGAAAGCTGGATCATATGGTAGATCTATTTCAGGTTTTAAAAATATCTCCATACTGTCCTCCATAGTGGTTGTACCGATTCACATTCCCACCCATAATGTTGGAGGGTCCCTTTTTCTCCATACCCTCTCCAGCATTTATTTATTTTATTTATTTATTTATTATTTTTATTATTTTTTATTTTTATTTATTTTTTTTTTAGTTTTTTTTTTAAATTTTAAAATCTTTAATTCTTACATGCATTCCCAAACAGCATTTATTATTTGTCCACTTTTTGGTGATGTCATTCTGGTTGGTGTGAGGTGATATTTCGTTATTGTTTTGATTTGCATTTCTCTAATAATTAGTGGTGTTGAGCATCTTTTCATGTGCTTTTTGACAATCTGTATATCTTCAGGGAAAGGTCTTTTTTTTTAGCTCTTCTGCCAATTTTTTTATTGGTTTGTTTCTGGGTTTTGTTGTTGTTGCTGTTGTTACTATATTGAGCTGCATGAACTTTTTTATAAATTTCAGAGATTAGTCCTTGTCATTCGCATAATTTGTAAATATTTTCTCACATTCTGAGGGTTGGAAGCCACAAACAAAATGAAACAACATGATCTTTCATATTTGGAGCTCAAGTTCCTTTTTGCCCACCTTGGCTGACACAAGCTGTGTCAAGCTGCTCCTAGAATGTATGCATTGCAGCATGCTGTGGGTCTGGAGATGGAGGATGAGGAGCTGCTACTATGTTATAAGCTGAATTTGATTGACTAAAAGTAATTTCAATTTACCATCCAGGTCTTCCCCCTGGTAGCTACAAGCCTTCAATAGACTCCAGAGTTCCATCAAAAAGTTACATCAAAAAGTTTTTGTCAGTGTAATTGTTGTCTAGGTGTGAAAACAGATTCCTAGTGCTTCCTACTCTACCTTCTTCACAGAATCCTCTCCATTTTATTGCTTTAAATAAGAGGTTTATCTATAATACATTATACTTGTGATCATAAGATACCACTGAAATAATGAGTAGATCTGTGTTTAGTTTCTTTGTTTTCCTTTTAAAAAAAATTTCTGATGATCTCTTTTAATTATCCCAAATTCACACTGATTGAAGTTCATTTTTCACACTGAAATATGCTGTAATGTCCAAAATAGAATATTTAAGAAGGAACTTTGTAATCCTGCTGGGTTTGCATAATTCATATACATGTAAATCTCTCAAGGTTGATTCTTCTTCAAGACACCTTCTTCTTCTTTTATTTATTTATTTGTTTGTTTATTTGTGGCTGTACTGGGTCTTTGTTGCTGCATGCCAGATTTCTTTAGTTGTGATGAGCAGGGTCTACTTTCTAGCTGTGGGGTGCAGGTTTCTCATTGTAGTTGTTTGACACCATCTTCTTTTATCTAGATATCATCGATGCTGCACGTGGGTTTTCCTCGTTGCGGTGCATGGGGCTTACTCTTCATTTTGGCACTTGGGCTTCTTCTCATGGTGGCTTCTCTTGTTGCAGAGCTTGGGTTCTAGGTGTGTGGACTCAGCAGCTGTGACTCACAAGCTCAGTTGCTCTGTTCATGTGGAATCTTCCTGAACTAGAGAATGAACCAGTGTCCCCTGCACTGGGGTGGATTCTTAACCACTGGACTACCAGGGAAGTCCAACTCCATCTTTTTAAAAATAGACATATATTATTTTATTACACTGGCAATTCAGTTTAGTGATTTTTGTGTTATAAATGTATTCAAAATACATTTTAATATATGAAGAAGGTTCAGTGTAATATGTAAGAGTGACACATTTCTAAGAAAAATATCCTAGTGCCTGATACTTTTCTTTTGACTTTTCCAAAACTTTAAGCTTTATGAAGGTATAACTGACATATAATTTATAACATATTTAGTACATCATGGTGATTCACATACACATTATGAAATCATCCCCTCATCTAGTTAACTAATACATTCATCATCTTACATGGTTTCCCAGGTGGCTCAGTGGTAAAAGAATCCACCTGCCAATGCAGGAGATGCAGGTTCGATCTCCGGGTCAGGAAGATCCTCTGGAGGAGGAAATGGCAACCCGCTCCAGTATTCTCACCTGGTGAATCCTGTGGAGAGAGGAGTTTCTTGGGCTACAGCCCATGGCGTCGTAAAGAGTCAAACATGACTGAACACTCACATATACATCCTACATACTTGCTTTTTAAAATTGTACTTGCTTAGCAAATGTTAATTATAAATACAGTGTTATCAACTATAAATACTATGTTTTACATTAGATTTCCAGACCTTATTCATCACAGAGCTGAAGTTTATACTCTTTTACCAAGCTCTCCCTATCTCTTCTATTTTCTTATTTTTGATGTCTTCTAACACACATTGGCCACATTTAATGGAGTTTTAAATATTCAGAAACATGCAGCCTGGAGTTTTTTTGTTCATTTACATATTTTGCATGAAGGTGGTTATTTTATGTGCATGAATAAGTTTTTTCTAGTATTCTTTACCAATGAGATGCTCTAAATTTAAAAAATTTGAGCATACATTTATATAATATTTGATTGACATCACTCACTGCTATCTTGAAGTTGAGCAGTAACCCTGAAAAATTCATTGGCTTTTCTTCCACATTACCAAGTTTTGTATCTTCTATAATCTTGGGTATGGTAATTTTCTCTCAAGCAATAAAAGCAAGTCTACTGTGGATATTTGAAATCAGCCCAAAAGAATTGATAGGTTCTAATATTCATTTCAGGAAATGTTTCCCAATAATAAAATACTTATGGAGTGAATTAAAAAGATATTGCTACCCCTTCTGCTGAATTACTCCTATTGAGAAAATCAATATTAACTTATAATTTTGTAACATAATCAAGACTGAATTTTCTGGTGCTTAAATGTAGAGATATTTCTTACCTAGACTTACAAATAGAAAGAAATGCCAGTGGAAGAAATTTATAGCAGATATAAATTGAAATATCTAATATGGCACAAATGAGCATATGGTACATGTGAGCATGTGTGTACTTGTGAGCATATAGTACATGTGAGTATATGGTACTTATGATCACATGGTACTGAACACATGCATGTGCAATCTAACATTGGATGTTAGTACAAGTACCTTTTATTTTGTTGGACTTTTTTGATCTGGCATTTAAATTTTTTTATTTTTAGAAATCCTTCCAAAATTACTTTGAAAGGATTGTATCTGCTATTGCTACAAAATTGTGTGCGTATTGACTACAATTATTAAGGGATATTTCAAGCATTTATTAAACAATAAGGAAGTGATGTTTTGATTTAGCAAAAGATGCTATAAATATTTTTCTTTTTCATATTATTTTCCAATTAGGCAAGTTTGTATGGAGCTTAATCTCAACATTTCTAAATTTTCGAGAGAAAGTGAAATACAGTTTTATATATTGGGCATGAATAAGAGAGATAAATTTATGAGACTGAGGTTAGGACTTACATAAGCTTATGGAATTTTAGAACTAAGAGGTGTCAAATGCAATCCCTTTATTTTAAAGAGAAAAAGTTCTGAGGCTTAGAGAGCTGAAGAGAATTGTTTGCTCATATTCAAGGTTAGACAGTTATTAAGGCTTAAGCTGGGTCTAAGAGAAAGACAGGATTTAATAACATTGGATAAAAAAAGAATATTTCAGGACATGAAAGCCTATGAGGAAAGGATAATGAGTCTAATGTTTTTACCAGTGTCAATAGGGATACTGCAGTTAAAGGTTACAGGCAGAAAGACATAAATATATGGGCATGAATTTATATAATTACAAAACACACAACAGTTAAATGGGTGTAGTATAGATAACTACCACGTGGTTTTTCTTTTCTCCAGAGACATTGATAAAATTCGCTTCAAATACTCTCCCACTTCTTTATTGCCATGTGGAAGGCCAGAGGCCTCAGAAAGATTTTTGCACATTCCTTGAAGGCTAAATTTCCTATTAGTCTCCTTGACTCTGTATTCTGGATACCTTTTGAATTAATTTGGGTTGTGAGTTGTCTTGCCATATCAGTGTACTGTCTCTGTATATTGCATTTTTCTCAGTTTCCACAAACCCATAAACACATGTGTACATATGCCTGTACTTTGGGAGCTTCAATTCTCTACACTGCAAAGCTCTTTTCCAAAGGAATCCATTGTGTCATTTTTCAGTGTTTCTTTAAGGACATTTTCCTATGTATAGCAATTTTAAAAGAAAATATTCATTCATAAGGGGTCAGGTTCTCTACATAGTTCTGCATCTTATAATTTTCCTTTAATATCATACAATGAAGTATTTTGTTATCAGTATACACAAAGCCATTTACACATCACATCAGAATTGTGTGAGAAGACGAAATGTTTCACTGAAATAACTATTCTAACTTCTAACTGTGGAAAGAGAAAGTTATGTATCATAAGTGCAATTGTGCTGAGGGTGTGCAGTGGATTCTAGTAGAAATGTTGCTTTTTGTTAAAAAGAAAAGAAAAGAAAAGAAATTCTGAGAATACTGAAATACCTGAGGGAATAGCAATTATTTTCAGCTTCTCTGGATTTGTTTTCTTTCTTTATGTTGTTCTAGAAAAGAGAAATCTTAAATATATCATGTTTTCTTTTTTCCATGCTGACCTTTTAGGATTATCTGCTTCCTTCTTTGTATTTTTTTAATCATTATTGTCAGAGTAATATTGAAATAGAAGCAAAATAACCGAGCACAATGTGTAAAGTATCTATAGATTGTTTAATAACAGCCATTGTAACTAAATTCTGAGTGCTTAGTATTTGTCAGTGTTGTCATGTGTTCAGTGACTTGCCTATTTTTCATTCTTTAGTCTTCTCAAAAATTCTGTAATGTACAGTTATTGATGTTTCTATGCCTTCCACACAGACTTAGATTAGCACGTTGGGACCTTCTCTGAGATAAGCAAAAAATAGTTAATGGGACAGTCATGATTTGACTTTAAGGCCATATAACTTACCTCAAACAAACAAAAATCAAAAGACCAGGAGAGTACTCTGGGGTAAAACATGACAAAGTAGCGACTGTCAAAGAATTAACACTCTTTTGTCCCACTACCATTTCATAGGTCTGAATCATGTATTGGCCTCACCTGAAGAGTAGGTCATGAAATCCAAAAACGTCCATCTGGTAAACCCAGGATGGCCTAGAGGCTTTAGGAGGAGAAATTGTATATGATTGCACGAGGCCGAGGGGATTTTTCTGCCAATTACTCAAGAACAAGTGTGAGTTTTTCTTGGGCCAAGCCTAGGGAAACGAACAAGCTCTGACACTAATGAAATTTTGTGTGGGTGTAGGAGCAGATGGCAATCAGCTTGTGCACTGGAATTCTGAGAAAGCTCGGAGAATGTATGAAAAAATGAGTGCTGCCAAAAGATTGATAAGCAGCTCCCAAAGGAATGAAGCATATGTGTCTAAGGATGCTGATGGGTTATGTAGCTCAGGCTTCTGCCTCACTGTGCATTCTATACTCATCACATTTAATATTTGTGTTAATAATTATTTTAGGGTCATTAAAATCTCTCAATATGATTTTTATATTTTTTCTGTAAATCAGATATTTAAATGAATGTTCTCATTTGTAAGTGATGTGGTGGAAATGTACCACATATAATTAATGCACAAAATCAATTACCTGAACAAATTCATGTCAATAAGTGCATTCAGCCAAGTGTTACATAACTCTTCATAAAAGTACTTCATTTTTGCCTCTGCAAATGCTCTAAATCCCCACTTGAAATACAGAAATAACATTCATTTTAAATGAGACTGCCTCCCTCTTAATGTGTTTGGCACTTGCTGACTGCCTGTATTACATATGCTTTTGGGAAAGCTTATGCCTTTCACCTTTGACACTGCATTAACCATGTTTCAAACTTCTGTAAATCTGTTTTAACATCTGCCATACAGGCAATTGCTGGACATTCCTTGTTCTGGCCAGCCCAGTAACAATCACTTTGCCTTGGCCTCTTACCTTCCTTATCACCACCCCAGTTCAGTTCAGCTCAGTTCAGTCGCTCAGTCGTGTCCGACTCTTTGTGACCCCATGAATCGCAGCACGCCAGGCCTCCCTGTCCATCACCACCACTCCAGACCACTCCCTTACTCTCACTTCCTTAGGAGGAATTCTTCTCTTGGAGGTGTGCTTTTCAAATACAAACCAAGCAATCCAGAGGCCCCCCTCACACACACACACCAACCACTTCCTTATTGTACTCTCACTGGACCACTATCCAACTCTCTTGCTAATCACTCCAAGGCCAGTACCAGACAACCAGAGACAGTGTTATATCCCAGAGCCTTTTTCTTGAGAGCCTAGGTTCTTGTTCAAGTTCCCCCTTCGCTTCTCCTGATGGACCTCAGTTCTTGCTCACCTCCACTCCCCACCTGCCACAGACCCTGGTACAAGGTGGTCCACTTCTGGGGTGCAACAATAATCTGTGTTTTCAATGGAAGTGTTTCTCATTCTGTTGTCTTTACTCTACATTAAATTTTCTATTAACATGCTATATTTTAAAACAGCCATGTAGTAGTTTTTTCCTCTAGACACTCAGGCATTTTTTTTTTTAACCTGGCTCTGTACTTTCTACCTTGTCAGCATTTTCTCTGATACACTGTAGTGAAAGGCAGAGTATGTGAATTTCATGTGGGAGGAAACTCACATTTTTAATTGACATTGACATTAGTTGTAGAATACAGAGAGATCCCTGAACTCATCATCCAGTTTTCTCCAGTGGTGCCATTTTGCAAAACTATAATACAAAAGCACAAACAGTATTGACATTGATTCAATTTTCTGATATTTTCATTTTGTAAAAACATATTTTTTGATCATTGCCCTAGATAAAAGATATCTCAATATGGATACTGAGATATGGCACTTCCTATAAAGAAAACCGCCACTCCCTGCCAACATTTTTGCAGCAATATTTCTTTTTAGTATTTGTATGTTTAATGTCTCAGCCAAAACGTAATTCTGTAATTGTGGCTGACTCAGAGTTGTTCCTATAATATCATTGACTATTAGGATTAAATGGTCAGTATATGAATTGAACTACAATGTAGAAGGGCTAAAATTTTGAAAACTATATTCAATATGGTTTCAATTTGTAACTGATATGATTGGAGACCAATTCCAATTTTAGACATTTGTTTCCACGATCTCAGTTTTTTTTCATTTTCAGAAATGTGTTTTGAGACCTTGATGGCATATCTGATTGAATCTAAACTTACTGTTGTCATAGCATTACTTTTCCACATTGCCTATAAGTCCAGGAGGAGGGGAAGAAAACATTTAGTTTGTGTGAAAAAATAAAAGAAAACTCCATTTAGTACTTCTTCCCAAACTATACTCAGACTTCAATGCTAAAAACACGTTCCTCCCCACTTAGAGACGTTGTTTGCAGTATTGACCCTGGCACTTTGCTGCTGCTTCCCCTTTTGGGTGACTGATTTTATAATTGGCATATTTGGTCTTGCAGGTTTAGGAAAATGAAAATTGTCTCCATTTAAAATTTTTCTCCTTTTGGCTTGATATAAGATATAGCAGTATAAATAAAACTGTAAATCTACAAGCTGAAATTTCCACATATCGGTTTTCAAAGATTATCTGTTGAAATGAGTTTCTTTTTGGTTTATATGAAACTCTAGCACAGGACTATCAACACTAGTAGTACTTTCCTTCCAAAAGCTGTGATAATTGCCTTTTTCTCTACACTGAATGACAAATGAAAATCTATATAATTTTTTCCATATGGATTTCTGAGCATCTACTTTCAAATGTACTGAAAGTATAAACTGAATATATATCATTTTGGTGAGCTGAAAATGAAAGTATGCATTTTGGTAGTCTGATGTACTTATTCTGCTCAAGGCTAGATCAAGGGCTTCTTTTTTTTAGTTCTACCCTTTGAACAGAATTGGTTATTAGTACTGTTTGATGTAAAAGAAACTATCTTTGGGAGAAACAAATAGCTAACATTATTTATCCTTCAAAGTAAATAAATATATTGGGAAATATTTTCTTTTTGGAAAGGTTTAAAATGAGAAAGTCTGTGTTTTAGGTGGTTATGTGTGATCAGATGATAAGTTGTGTCCAACTCTGTGATCCCATGGATCTTAGCCCACCAGGCTCCTCTGTCCTTGGAATTTTCCAGAAAGGCATACTGGAGTAGGACCATATTTCCTATTCCAGGGGATCTTCCCAACCCAGGGATCAAATGTGCATCTCTTACATTTCCGCCCTGGCAGGCAGACTCTTTACCCTTAGCACCACTTGGGAAGCCTCCTTTCAGGTGCGTGCATGTGTGTGTGTTAGTCACTCAGTCATGTCAGACTCTTTGCAACACCCTGGACTGTAGCCCATCAGGCTCCTCTGTCCATGCAATTCTAGAGTGGGTTGCCATTCCCCATTCCAGGGGATCTTCCCAAAACTTACTTGCTCTTATTTCAGTTCCCTAGTTTTAACCTCTTTGGAGGATTGATAGAAAATAACATCTGTAGAACCTACACCTCCAAAGCTACACCTAGCTGTAATATGCCTCACAGAAATTACCCCTTACTCAACAACACACTCCTACAAATCTGACTACTGTATGTTTAATATGATGCCTCTATCAATTTAACTGAACTGTTTTCTTAGAAATGTTTGTACAAGGGTTTTATATTATATCTATGTTACAACTTTACACAGTTCAGATCTGATTTATATACTATCTTCATGCACTTAGAATACTAAATATGTCCTATTTATTTTCATGTAAATTTTATATGTGTATATATATATATATATATATATATATATATATATATATATATAAAATCTACTAACTACTCTGAAATTCCTTATCTGCTACACTAGACTTCTATATGCTGGGCATATCTTTTGAAGTTAATGAGTTCCTACATATTAGCAGTTAGCTGAATTTTTTTTTTCATGGTTAGAATATTTTATGTAGCACTGAAAATGCCATTAAGCCATTTAGTGTTTTAAATGGAGTCATCTCAATGGATGCCTTTCAGAATATTAAAACAATTTCCCTGCTTTTATAAAAGCTTGGGTTGGGGAGCACAATTGAATTGAGTTGTTCAAGTCATCTTAAAAAGTCATTGAACATGGATCATTTTGGCAGACAGGACAGCTTGAACTGATGCAAAATAAGTCCCTGTTACATGAAGACAAGATGTTTGATAAGTATGAGAGAAATCTTTTGTCCTAAATAAAAAGAAAGCTATATCTACCATTGAAAGTATGCTCTTCATTTAGTTCCTTTCTAAAAGGGCTAAATGAATTTAAATAGCCCAAAGTATTGAATACTTTTCTAGAAGACTGCAGAGATCATGCTGATCTAATTAGCAAAATTGCAAGCTTTTTATATGCCATTTTCCTTTTTATTAGCCAATTGGAAATAATATACTACCATAGGGAAACTCACTCTTCTTCTTTATGTAGTACTCTTGTTCTACGTTCACCAGCTCCGCTGCCACAGTTCTATAATAAGCTTTTTGAATATGGACAAGTCTCTTAAGTCTTTGTTCCAGTTCACTTTCTGGGATAAAGGAGATAGCATCCCACCCTACTATTTAGTAAATTACTACTCTTAGAAACTGAATGTCACCCTAGAGCATTAAACCTCAAAGACTTAATGTACATTCAAAGAACTAACCAAGAGTTATTTGCACACTGGAACCTTCAGGCAAGCTGAGAAAAAGATAACTAATGAAAAAGTCCATAAAACACTTATGTTGTAAAGTATCAGGATACTTTTATGCAACATTAAGTGATAACACACTTAGAATGCTTTGGGTAATTTTACTTAAATAGAAAACTTTGAAGCACTTATTTAAGACTGTTCATTTTGACCCCTTGTTTTGGGAAACTGCTTAGCACCGTTGGTGAGCCATCTATGTACTAACTGCTCTAGACCTACTATGAGACACGCTGATCAGATTCAACTGCCCCCTGGTCCCTTTGCCTTTTTTTTTTTTTTTTCATCTAAACAAATCCATTTTGAAATTTTCATGTGTGTGTGCTCAGTTGTGTCCGACCCCAAAGACTATAGCCCACCAGGTCCCTCTGTCCATTCAATTTCCTAGGTGAAAATACTGGAGTGGGTTGCTATTTCCTTCTCCCAGGGATTTTCCCAACCCAAGGATCGAATCAACATCTCCTGCATCTCCTGCACTGGCAGGCAGATTCTTTCCTTCTAAGCCACCAAGGAAGGTGCTAAAATTCCTACTCTTCCCAAATCATACTTATCAGAAAAGGAGCTCACTACTTACACTGCTGAGCTTAGAGGCATCTTTCAGGTACCCTCTCTTTTTTCATAAAACCATCCGCAGATCCATCCTTTCTTACTTTCTTCATCTTTTCTTTTAAAAAGCATCCTGCCTTCTTTTAAAGAATAACTCTTTCTCTTCTTGTCAGTGTCCCCTCTGGCCTTTGCTGGACCCTTGGTGTATCCAATATCCACTTTAAACAGACTTTGACATTCATTACAATACCTCTCTTATGGATTGTTATCTTCTGCATATAAAATTCTGTCCAAACCATTCCTGAAAAACACTTCTTCATTCTGACTCTCCTCACTGCACTGTCAGAGTGACTGCCTTCACCATATCTCCAGTAATCAGACAAACAACTGTACTTAATATGGAAGTTGAGTACCAGGTGATGGGGTGTATGTGCCATCTCAGCAGTGACTTAGCCTGGTCCATAAATGTCATTCTTGTCATTTAGATGACATAAAGCTAGGGTAATTTCCCACTGCTGAATCTTACTAACCAGGTGTTGGTGAATAGATGAATGAATGAATGAAAAATAAATAAGACATAGTTTCATGAGATTTGGTCTTGGGTTATGAACACACCAAGGGAGAAAGTTTTAGCAGATATTCAAAGCCAGAGAAAGCTAATTCCAGGGAGTTATTTTTGTTTACTACATTTTGGTAAGTAACTTACTTATAAACAGCAGAAAAAATTAGGCAGATTTATTTCTTTATCACTGCAAAAATTTCCAGTTATCAGTATAGAGTTCCCTTAAGAGAGCTTATCTTTTTATAGGGTGCCACTCACAGATGTACTTGGGATCCTATATCTAGGAGGCTATATTTCAAGCCAGCTTCAAAGCAACTGTTATTTTTAGACCAATTTTACCTCACATGTAAAGTCAGCCTCAGAAATTCTAACCTCTATTTCTGCTTAGTGTGGACTTGTAGAGCTTTAAGGTGGAAAGGGGAATTTTAAGTCTCCCTGATTTTGGTAGGTTGATTGCAAAAATGTCCCCAAATCTTCAACTCTCCCTCTATTTAAACCCTTTCCAATGTGACTGCAGATTTTAACATCAAGAGGTAGACTCTACCGTGTGGGTGCATGGCAGAAACCAGCACAATATTGTAAAGCAATTAGCCTCCAATTAAAAATAAATTTTAAAAAGAGGTATACTATCACTTCAGCCTATGAATTGGGTTGATTTGTTGATTTCTTTGACCGATACAGTCTGGTAGAAGTGCCATCATGCTAAATCCCCTTTGCACTTCTTTGCTCTTTCTCTTAAAATCTTGCCATTATCTTGTGAAGCTCCCAGGTGGCCAGGACCATCCAAAATAAACCTATAGGCTGTGTATTTGTTGGATGATTCTTCACCTCAGTGAATATTTCTGAAGCTTCATTGTTTTAATCTCTGAAATTGTTGTAATAATAAAGTATTTTCTGATGATTAAAAAATTCTAAAAATGTAAGCACTAGCCACCTAGCAGGCATTCAATGCTAATTTATATTATGTTTCATTTTCCATTCATCTCTGAATATTTTATGTTCCAGTCCATTATTCAGTTCTGCTAGACTCAGCAAAACAGGTACTGAAGGTCGTTGCCTGATTCTGGGTTGAGTTCTGAGATTCCAAAGATAAATTATACATGAAACTCATGCAATAGAATCTTATAAGCATTAAGCTTTAGTGAAACTATTAATTAGGTCTAATTAAACTACCTACTTCACCAAGAGTATCTCAAGTTTCTTTATATTGCCAACCTTCAGCCTCATTTCCTATACTGTCAAGAAACTATATTATAAAAAGACAGAACTGACCCAAGCACTCCTCTATTAATAACAGTGAAATAACAAAATTGGCAATACTTGCCTCTGATTTGCTTCATGTTTCTAAAGATTAGTTTTCAAATTTCTCACGACAAATAAGGTCTTTCAGTCTTTAAAACTATCCTCTATTTTCTCTAAACATCAGTTACTTCATCAATAAAATAGACATAAGATCTTCATACGTTTGATAATTAAATGTGGTCAAGCATTGAAATCACTTAGAATGTCTTCTATAAGTACTCAATAAGAGGTTGGTACTTCTATTGTGTCTATTCTAGTATTATTCTGTTAATATTTATGTTGTTACTTATCTCACTATCACTGCTATGGCTACTATTTCAGCTGACTTTATTATTTGTTAATAAGGTCTTCCTTATTCCGTAAAAGTAAACTCTCCATAATTTTGATAAATGATGCCTTTAATTCTATCTTAAAATTTTTCACATGCTATTTCCTCTAAAAAGGCTTTCTAACCCTTTCCCAACTTGTGCGTCCTTACGCTTACTCAAGAATCACTTCACCTGTTCCTTCCTTGGTGAAATGTTATCTCACTCCTTGAGGCAGAGCGAGATACTCTACCTTTTATATCCCCATAACTGTTTCATTCTTATCTCTCAAAGTCACTTACCAGGCTGCACAGCAATTTCCTTATTTTCATATATATGTTTGTATATGTATTTAAGGGCATATACTTTTTCTCAATACTTATATTTCCCTCTGGTCTGGGACATAATATTTATTCAACAAATATTGTGATAATTAACATGCACACTTAAGGATTATTATTAAAAAATCATCAATATTCTTCTAGCAATCTTTTGCTTAGGTTTTCTTTTTTTATTTCCTAACTGTACATAGCAATTTCACATATTTCTCATTCCTGAGTCTCCTCTATTTTAAGAAGGCGCATATGCATGAAATAAGTCCAAAATTATAAAATATTTCTGCTTTCTAATAATCTAAACAAAAAATACACTCCATTAGAAATAATCCCTGTTTATGTTTTAAGACTGTAAGGTGACACATTCGATTTATTTCTTTAAAATATTTTTTGTGTTAATGGGCAAGTATTAATTTATTACTATGACTTTAAAGGGCTTCCCTTGTGGCTCAGCTGGTAAAGAATCCACCTGCAATGCAGGAGACTTGGGTTTGATCCCTGGGTTGGGAAGATCCCCTGGAGAAGGGAAAGGCTACCCATTCCAGTATTCTGGCCTAGAGAATTCCATGGGGTCGCAAAGAGTCGGACACAACTGAGCGACTTTCACTTTCATTACTTTAAAACTTCCATATTTTTAATGTAAGGAATAACAAATATGATTTATATATATGACACATTCTATGACAATAACTATCTGCTTGGTGTTTTAGTAGACACAGACCAAGATGGCTTTAATGTTCCCCTCAATTTGACTACACTTTAGACAAAAAGCGATTGTCTTGATTGGAGGTTACTAAGGTCACCAACCTCCCTCTTCTGAGAATCCTTACCTTACAGAAAAAAAAAAATCTTTCTTTGCCCCTTTCATATTTAAATCTTCCTCCAGTCTCTTGCCAGGATTATAACCCAGGAATGAATGTCTAATGGATCTGAGGACCATGTTTTTGCAATGCCATCAAGAGAGAGTTGCTATTTCTCACTACCTATGGGTAGAAAATTAACTTGAATAAAAGCCAATTAGCAAACACAGATATCCCAATCACACTGGCCAACTTCCCCTAGTACTTTTCCACTAGCTCAGCCCAGTGCTTACCAACTCTCCCAACTTTTTTTCAGTGGGGTTGACTTTTATTTGTCCCTTATTACAATATTGACTACTATTGTAATAGTCTTGAATTGTCTGTTTCGTCATTGAATTGTCCTTACCTGTTTAACGTCTCAGGTGCAATTTTACTTTGATAGCACTTTTAATGCATTATAAAAACAGAAACTTTAGACTTCTATTTTATAATGTGAATATATTAGTTTCCTCTTGTTGCTAAAACAAATTACCACAAATTTATTGGCTCTAAATGAGACAAATTTATTCTCTTATAGTTCTGAAGATCAGACATCTGAAATCCATCTCCTCGGGCTAAAGTCAAGGTGTCAGCAAAGATGGTTCCTTCTAGAGGATCTGTGAAGAGGACCTTTTTCACTCCCTTTTCCAGCTTCTAGTACGGCTTTCCCCGTATTTCTTGGCTCTGGCCCATTCTTCCATCTTTCAACACAGCAGCATAGACTGCAAATCTCGTTCAGCTTCTACCATTGCATGGCCTTTCTTCTCTAATCTCCTTCCTGCATCCCCTTGAAACTCCAGCATAATCTCCCCATCTCAAGATCATTAACTCAGTGACACCTGTAAAGTGCCTTTGCCATATAAGCTAATATTCACAGGTTCAGAGATTAGGATGTGGATATCTAACTGTGGCCATTATTATTTAGCTTGGCAGAGCAGATTTTAAAAATCTTTAATTAAAAAATTAAAACATAAAAAAAACTTTAAACAAAAAACCCTCAAATCTAGGACTATTTTCAAGCTTAATTTTACCAAAAGAATAAAATTTATTTACATGTTTTTTGAATATTTCTGGAAAAAAAAACATTATATAAGGAAGACCTATTATACCCACTATATACATAATATTACAAACTCAAACTTTCCTTTGCTTTGTATTTTGTTTGAACACTCACATCTGTGCGTGGAAGACAAATGCACAGCGGCAAGTCTCTTTTGTGTTACTTAGGATTTTGTATTTAGAAAATAAGTTTCTATGCTGTGTATCATTTGGATAGTAAGGGTTTTAGGATAAGATTATTCTCTTTTTTACATGATATTTTTGGGAAATATTGATAAGAAGGGTGATGAAACTGCAGAATTTTGGTTTTATATATATATATATTACAAAAAATTCTATATTGGAGTATAGTCAATTAACAATGTCATCTTAGTTTCAAGTGGACAGCAAATAGATTCAGCCATACATACACAGACATGGATCCATTCTCCCCCGCAAACTTGCCTCCCATTCAAGCTGTCATATAACATTGAGTGCTATATAATATGTCCTTGTTGGTTATGTTTAAAATATAGCAGTATGTACATGTTGATCTGAAACTCCCTAACTTCCTAAATTCCCCCTATTCATCCCCCCTGGCGAGTATAAGTTCATTCTCTGAGTCCAGAATTACAGTTATATTTTTAACTGTTCCATCTTAATACTTACTGAATACCTGAATGCTATTTTAATGGACTTTGGACTTGACAGAGCTCAGCATTTAAATTATAACCAATTTTACACTGTTTCATTTAATTTTATACATGCCAAAGTAAAATAATTTTTTTAAATGAAAAGGGATTTTTTAAAGCAATGTTTTATAATATTAAGTACAATAATATGAGTTCTCTATTAATATGCTACAGGAGAGCCCCATGAAACTCAGAACACAAGTGAAGTGAAAGTAAAGTTGCACAGTTGTGTCTGACTCTGCAACCCCATCGACTGTAGCCTACCAGGCTCCTCCATCCATGGGCTTTTCCAAGCAAGAGAAGTGGGTTGCCATTTCCTTCTCCAGGGGAGAAGGATCAAACCCGGGTCTTCTGCATTGCAGGCAGATGCTTTACCCTCTGAGACACCAGGGAAGCTTGGAAACAGAATACAAGGCAAAGTTCTAAAAAAATACACTGTCTGACCTGTGCGCTAGCTATTCCATACCCACAGCACTCTTGTTCTTCCCACATGCCAGGCATGTTCCTGCCTTGGGATATTTCTTCTTGCTATCTCTACCAGAACATTTTTCCCAAAAAGCCTCCTGGCTCACCAGTTCTTCCCTGTTAAGTCCTTGTCAAGAGTCACATTTTTTTTTTCAATTGAAGTATAATTGCCTTACAATGTTGTGTTAGTTTCAGCCGTGCAACAAAGCAAGTCAGCTATATGTATACTTATATCCCCTCCCTCTGAGATCGCCCTCCCACCTACCTCCTTCCCACCCATCTAGATCATCAGGAATAGAGATGGTAGAGGTAGAGAACAGACATGTGGACACAGTGTGAGAAGGGGAGGGTGGGATTAATTTGGAGATTAGGATTGACATACATATACTACCATGTGTGTGTAAAATAGATAGCTAATGGGAAAAGTCTCTTTCTTAATGAGGTCTTCCCTGATGGGATTGCATTACTTAAAATTACACCTCACTCCCATGTTATTTAGGACTTCCCTGTAGCTCAAATGGTAAAGAACCTGTCTGCGATGCAGGGTTCAATCCCTGGGTGGGGAAGTTCCTCTGGAGACAGGAATGGCAATCCACTCCAGTATTCTTGCCTGGAGAAGTCCATGGACAGAGAGGCCTGGCAAGCTATAGTCTGTGGGGTCGCAAGGAGTCAGACATGACTGCGTGACTAACACACACCCATGTTATTTACTTACATCTGTTTACTTAAATGAAGTGAAAATTCATCTTGTGAAATGTACAAATCTTAAATATTTCCCAGCGAAGATACAGAATATTTCCATCACCAAATATTTGCATTTCTAAATATCCTTGTTCCTCCCACCAATCAGTTATACCGCGTCCCTGCCCCATAGACAACCATTGTTTTCATTTCAATGACTGTTGTTTTTGAACATCATGAAATAGGACCTGCAGAATTTTCTTTTGTATCTGTTTTGTTGTTGTTGTTGTTCAACATATGTTTGAAGAATTCGCCAATGTAGTATCAGTACATTGTAGTTAGTTCCTGTTTATTGCTGAGCAGTATTGCATTGCATAACTACACCACAGTTTATCCATTCTTATAGTTGACTGAGTTATGGATTATTTCCAGTTTAATGGAGTTATAGATTGTTTCCAGTTAGGGAATATTTTTAATAAAGCTGCAATAAGTGCTTTTGTGCAGTATCTTTGTAGACATTGGTTTTCATTTCCCTTGTGTAAATTACCTATAGTAGTCAAAATTCTCCAGAAGGCAAAAAAACCAACAAGTCATGTGTTTGTGTATAGAGAGAGGTTTGTTTTAAGGAATTGTCTCATATGATTATGGAGGCTTGACAAGTTCAAAATCAGATGAGGTAGGCTAGTAAGCCAGAGACTCAGAAGAGTTGCAGTTCAAGTTCAAAATCAGTCTGCTGGCAGAATTCTTTCCTGCTCCTGAAAGGTCAGTCTTTGTTCTCTTATGGCCTTCCCCTGATTGAAGAAGGCCCACCCACATTACAAAGGATAATATACTTTATCAAAGTCCCCCAATTTAAATGGTATTCTCCTATACAATGGAATATTACTCTGTCATAAAAATAAACAAAATTCACTCAATTGTAGTGATGTGGATGGACCCAGAGTCTGTCACACAAGATGAAGCATGTCAGAAAGAGAAAAATAAATATCATATATTAATATGATATCTATAGGAATGGAATATGATATCTATGGAATCTAGAAAAGTGGTACTGATGAATCTGTCTGCAAGGAAGGAATAAAGATGCAATCACAGAGAATGGACTTTTGGACCCAGGAGAGAAAGAAGAGAGAGGGACAAACAGAGAGTAGCATAAACATACATATGCTACCATATATAAATATTAACAGATAGGTAGTGGGAAGCTTCTGTAGCACAGGGAGCTCATCTCGGTGCTCTGTGAGGACCTGGAGGGGTGGGATTGGGGGAGAGAGGGGGGCTCAAGAGGGAGAAGATGTGTGTACATAGCTGATTCACTATGTTGTACTGCAGAAACTAACACAACATTGTAAAGCAATTATACTCCAATTTTTAAATTAATTTTAAAAATGTAAAAATGTCATTCTCAACCCCTTGCCTAAAGAAACACCTTCCCAGAAATATCCCAGATAATATTTGACTAAATATGTGGCCCAGCCAAATGGATACATAAAATTATCCATCACAAGATCACAGTAGTTTTATTTACTTCTTTCCAATATTTATTTATTTATTTTTTACTTACTTGCATAGATGGGGCTATAGACCTAACATTGTATGAAAGAAGTGAGATCAGATATCCATGCTCCATTCTCTACTGTAGAGGGAAAATGATCAATATTTTGCCATTATGTATTACATTAGCAATGTGCTTTTCACAGATACTCTTTATCATATTGCAGATGTAATACTAATTTTCTGAGACTTTTAAAGAAAATGATTAGCGGATATTAAATTTTGCCAAATGCTTTTTTCCCCAATCTTATGTAGGTGATTATATAGTTTTCTTCTTTATTCTGTTAATGTAGTAAATGGCACTGATTGATTCTAAATGTTAAAATAACTTTGCATTCCTGTAATAGACTGCACTTGGACATAATATATTATTTTTTATACATTGCTGGACTCAATTTGTCAGCACTTTGTTTTGGCATTTATATTAAAGACATTGCTCTGCAATTTTGCTTTTGTTGTTTTATAATGAATTTGAGTTAGATAATGTTTTCCCTCCTGTATATTTTCAGGAAATGAGCCCTTTGTGATCCAACGTACCTCTCAGAATCTTTGTTAAGGAATTGAACCAATGAAGGAAAATTGGATCTTCTCCCCAGGAATATGAAATTGGGCCCCAGAGAATAAAGAATATTGTCGGGCTCCTCAGTAGGAACTGGGAACATGAAGAATCTGTATTTGTACCATTGGGGAACCCACCAATTAAAAATGCAGACAGAATTAAAAATGAATACTTCTTAAGTGGAGAGGGAGAGGGAGAAATTGGATGCTTTCTAGTTTCAAGGATAGGTTCCTCCTGAAGAATTATGCTTTTCCAACTTGGAGTTCATAAAATTTCCCTAAAGCTTATTTAAACTTTCTTTTCGAGGAGGTTAGGGGTGGAGGAACACTCCCAAAATGACCTTCGGATGCCACTTATGTATTTCTTTGTATGTGTTTTAAAAAATTGGGTTTACATTTGGGGGAAAAAAATTGGCTGAAATTAGAAATCGTGAGGCTGACAACCATTCTAGCTGCTTTCAGTAATTTATTAACATTCCATTTCTTTAATCAAATAGCTGACTGACTTAAATTAATAGAAAAGCATGGTGAGATTTTATTCACATCACTATTATGTGCAGAGTATGCTTTATATATTATATATATATAAATTCAAATGTAACCTTTGTGTTTCATAAATGTATTTTTGTCCCTAATGGAATCTTGTAACAAAATTCTTAAGGAGCTCTGAGACTTCTGGGCACTCAAACAGCTTTAGGTTTAAATTAACTTAGGAATTGATTTCCACTTCAAATAGTGTTTTACTAAATGCAAAAGTATAGATTGGATCACTTCTTCAAGAAGGAATCTTCAAATTGATAGGTCTAAATTTTACCCCTGAACACTGTTTCAACTTGCACTGTTTATACATGAAAAACCCCCGTGACACCTAATTTAGTGGCAAATGCAATTACATAGATCTTGAAGGGAAGTTCTTCACCAGCTAGCAGGCAAATAGTGAAAACTGCCTCTTATTCTGGTGTCTGCTTTCTGCTCTCATCATCTAGCATGGGTGAGGATTTAATAAAAGAAAAAAAGATTTTCTTGTTTATATTCCAGAAGAGAACACTGAGAAAAGAATTTGAAAAAGCTGAATTAGGGGTATTTATATCTTTGAATCATGGTGAGTCTGTTCACTGTTTACTTTGATTTCATGGGTAAATGACATCTCAGTTTAGCATTGTTTCAGCAGAACACTTATTCTAAGTCAACTCCCTTCATTGTTCTATACACAATTCGTAGACAATTTTATATTCTCCCATGGCATTAATACCCTTTGTAATTTTAAGAACTATTGAACTGATTGGTCTTGAATTAAATATATATATATATGTATATATATATGTAAGTATGTGTATACACAGAGAGAGAGAGATTTTCTTTTGAGCTCTCTTTGGGAACTAATGTTTTTTTGTATCTAATATTTTCAAAAACTCCACATATTGGTATAAAAATATATTGAAAATAATTATCAATCTAAGATTTACTTTTTAGAAAAAAATGAATGGATAAAATGGTTGCCAACAGATTTCCCTAAGGGAATATTATTCAACCCATTTTCACTATTGAATTTAGATGCACACTGAATATTATTTTATGAAATCTTTTGCCTTTTCCTTAAAATTCTTTCTACTCCACATTTGAGTCCTTTCTTTGGAAGAGAGGCTGGTTACTGGATGTTTGGACTGAAGAACAGTGGCATTTGGGAATTCCAATTCCTCTCATCATTTCAAGTAGAAACAAAAAATCCACTCTCTTATTTTTTATTTTCTTTAGAATAAAATCAGGAGCTAGAGGATTGTGTGCACTCTTTATTGAAGCCTCAGACACCAGAGTGGGCTTCATACCTACTAGAGAAAAGGCTCCACTCTGTTGCCAATCAGAAGACCAGCTAGGCTGAGCTTAGGAATGTTTCTGGCTGTGGTGTCTCTGGGAAGCCTAGGCTCAAATGAGATACAGCTCCTGCGGGGGTTCATGGTATTGGGGAAGCACAGTAGAACATTCCCAGAGGGTTGAAATTACAGGAAGACCTAAGGTTCCTGTTTGAACTCTGGTCCATTCTCCACCTAGAAGGAACTAAGGCTCTGGCCAGGTTTCTGTTTTATCCTCCACCATGAGATGAAAAATATACTCTCTCTAAGAGGTCAGAAAATAAAGATATCATATATAGAAATTTTTAACTCCTTCATCAGATAATTTTATCCTTAAAATAAGACCCAGGAAAATTTAATATTTAAAAAAATAGATTTCAGTTCTTCACAGACTATACAAATTTTCCATACCAGTTTGTTCTCCTTGGGGCTGAGGAGTGGCGGGGTGGGGCTTTCATTTTGAACTAATTTGAGAGGTGGGAGGGGGGTTCAGGATTGGGAACACGTGTACACCCGTGGTGGATTCGTGTTGATGTATGGCCAAACCAATACAGTATTGTAAAGTAAAATAAAGTAAAAAAAAAAAATTTTAACCTACAGAAAAGCTTCAAACATTACACAGAAAATTTTTATTTACTGAGCATCCAGCATCCACTAATGTTCATATCTTACACAATGTAATGTTGTCAAACTTGGAAATTAACATTAATTAAGACTTCTTGGTGGCTCAGACAGTAAAAGCGTCTGCCTACAATGCAGGAGACCTGGGTTCGATCCCTGAGTCAGGAAGATCCCCTGGAGAAGGAAACGGCAACACACTCCAGTACTCTTGCCTGGAAAATCCCATGTAACCTGGTAGGCTACAGTCCATGGGGTTGCAGAGTTGGACACGACTGAGCGACTTTACTTTTACTTTCAAATTTTACCAGTTTCTCCATTAGTGTCTTTTTTCTGTTCCAGGAACCTAAGATACTGTGTTTTTTTAAAAAAAGTTATTAATAAATTTTAGTTTTAAAATCAGTGGTAGGTTCACAGCAAAATTATGTTGAGAGTACAGAGAGTTACCCTATATCCCCTATCCCCACACATGCACAGCCTTCCCCATTATACAGATCCACATCAGAGTGCACATTGGTTATAATCTGTGAGCCTACAGGGACACATCAATATCACCTAAAGTCCATAGTTTACATTAGGGCTTACTCTTGGTGTTCTACATTCTATGAAAATTGGGCAAATGTGTAGTGACATGTATTGTACAGAATAGCTTTCTTGCTATAAAATCCTCTAGGCTCTACTTGTTCATCTCTCCTCCCCACTACACTGCTGGCAACCACTAATCTTTTTGCTATCTCCATAATTTTGTCTTTTCAATAATATCTTACTATTGGAATCATAAATGATGTAACATTTTCAAATTGGCTTCTTTCAGTCAGTAATACGTATTTATGTTTCTTCCATATCTCTTCATAGTTCAGCAGTTCTTTTTAGTGACGAACAACATTCCATCATCTAGATATACAACAATTTATTAATCCATTCACCTATCGAAGGATATCTTGGTTACGTCCATGTTTTGGCAGCTATGAATCAGTGGTTATAAACCTTCACATGCAGGTTTTTATGTAGACATAAGTTTTCAGTTCATTTGAGTGAATACCAAGGAGTAAGACTGCTGGATCATATGATAAAAGTTTGTTGTTTTGCAAGAAATCACTATACTGTCTTCCAAAGTGTCTGTACTATTTTGTATTCCCGCCATCATTGAATGAGAATTCTTGTTGCACCACATCCTTGACTGCGTTTAGTGTTATTAACGTTACACATTTTGACTGTTCTAGCAGGTGTGTGATGTTGCAGAGTTTTTATTTCTCCTTAATGCCCTCCAATCTTAGTAGTTCCTCAATCTTCCCTTTTTTAATGATCTTAAAATCTTTGGAGAATTATTTTGTAGGTAAGGTGTAAGGTAAGGTAAGGGGAAGTTGCTCAGTCGTGTCCGACTCTTTGCGACCCCGTGGACTGTAACCTACTAGGCTTCTCCATCCATGGGATTCTCCAGGCAAGAATACAGGAGTGGGTTGCCATTTCCTTCTCCAGGGATCTTCCCGACCCAGGGATCGAACTCAGGTCTCCCGCATTGGAGGCAGACGCTTTAACCTCTGAGCCACCAAGGAAGCCCATAGATGTCCCTCAAATTGAACTTAGATCTGATGTTTTCTCATGACTGGAATGAGATGAATTTATGCTGTTTTAACCAGAACACCACAGAAAACTATTTCATCCTTTTCAGCGTGTTTATCAAAGAGTACATTAAGTCAATTTAATGCTCTTATCACTTGAGATACGAAACAATCAATTGATTATGACGGTGTCTGCTGAGTTTCTCTGAAATATTCAGAGTAAAGAAATATATTTTAGGGGAAATACTTTGAAGCTATTCAAACCATGTGTCTCTGCAAACTTCTACCTATATTTAGCATATCCAGGTGCAGTAGATCTATGAGTTAAGCGCCCAAATTCTCAGTATTTATTTCGTTGATCAAATTGTTCAAACTTTGGCCCATTATGAACTTCTTCAGGTTCACGCTTATGTGCTTTAAACAAACTCCCATCATTTTTCTAAAGCATACATTTATTTTTTGGCAGAATGACTGTACTGGTTATTCTTATTTCAGTTTTTCACCTTTCCTTATTGATAAAATTATGGAAGACAGACTGTCTGAGGAATGATAAATATGTTTCTGTCCTGAGCAGTAGTCTGAATCTGAGGGGCCTTTATTTTTACTTATTCCTTTCATTTTCTTTTTCCTGGAGGAGGTGTGAGTGTAAAAAAGATTCAGAATTAGGAATTCATTTTTGGACATTAGACAAGCTTAATTTTAACTGAGTATTGGACAGTCAAATACAGTTGTTAAACAGGAAGTACATTATTAATCAAACTCTCTTGAGATGTTGGGGCTATAGATAAACCTTAGAATTATCAGCATATAAATGGTAGTAACTGTAGGGCTAGATGACATCACTTAGGAAGGGAGTGAAAGTGAAAGTGAAGTCGCTCAGTCTGACTCTTTGTGACCCCATGGACTGTATCCTACTAGGCTCCTCCTTCCATGGGATTTTCCAGGCAAGAGTACTGGAGTGGGTTGCCATTGCCTTCTCCAGGGGATCTTCCCGACCCAGGGATCCAACCTGGGTGATACACAAAAGAAAAGCATTGTGGATTAGAAACACGGCAATCCAATGTTTAAGAACTAGGAAGAGTAAGAGAAGGAGGCAGTAAAGGATGCTGAGCAGGAGCTCCACGTGAAGTGGGATTGAAATGAAGGGTGTTTGGTATACCAGAGCCAAAGGAAGAAAGAATTTCAACACAGAAAGGTTGGTTTACTTTGTAAAATGTGGTTGAATGTCCAGTAAATGAAGATCAAGAACAGAGTACTGGATTTAGCAAGATGGTATTCATATAACCAGGAAAATATACTGCAGAGCCGATTTCAACCTAACTTTTCTCTCTTTATGCTCCCACTCTGATGGCCTGCTTCTTGCTAAGATATGGCATTATATTTTTTTACTTTTAGCCCATTTCTAGTGGGGTCAAGAACTTGCTGATAAGAAAACCACACCCTTACCTCCTGGGATGATAGGTTTTGTCCTTGTGGAAAGGAAGGTCTACTTTTGACAAATGTGTTTCCTGAAACCTTGCAAAGTCTGCTCTTGAACATCTCCATCAACCAGATTAATTTGCCTGCATTGGATAGCCTTTTAAAATAGATTTTGCTTTGTGCTTGCTTCTCTTTCCTAATCTCATCAAAGATTCAGTTGCCTTTTTTCTCTATTTTTTTTAAAGTAGGTTTCAAAGAAAAAAAATAGAGGCAGAGACATCTTTTGCGTATTGTGTCTCTACCCATATGAATTAATGTTAGATTACAATGAAGCTTTATATTATTTTGTTCCTGATTATAATGAATTCCCTGAAATAGGACCTGGAACTTTGAAGTAGAACAATAAATATTTTTTAAAGAAATTAAAGAATACTTTACTGAAAGTTCAGTTAATTTTAAATCATATGTAAAAATTCAATGATCTCTATTTACTTTAAAAAAATTGATGTTCTTTCAAAGATATGGTGTTAATTTTATTTTCTTAATTTAAAAATTCTATTTTATCTATATAATATTTTCCTCGAGTGTTGGTTTCTGTTTGATTTGGTACATTTCTTTCAAAGAAATTTTTGCCCAAATGTTTGGCGATTCAAGACTATCTGTGAATCTTTTCTTTTGAGTTGTCCCAATCATCTACCTTTGTTATTGTATCCTACCTGGGGATTATGGGATAGATGAAGATATGCTATTTGGATGAATTTGCTTTCTTCCTAGGATGTGTGTTCAGTTCAGTTCAATCACTCAGTCGTGTCTGACTCTCTGCAACCCCATGAATCGCAGCACACCAGGCCTCCCTGTCCATCACCAACTCCCAGAATCCACCCAAACCCATGTCTATTGAGTTGGTGATGCCGTCCAACCATCTCATCCTCTGTCGTCCCCTTCTCCTCCTGCCCTCAATCTTTCCCAGCATCAGGGTCTTTTCCAATGAGTCAACTCTTCACATGAGGTGGCCAAAGTACTGGAGTTTCAGCTTTAGCATCATTCCTTCCAAAGAAATCCCAGGGCTGATCTCCTTCAGAATGGACTGGTTGGATCTCCTTGCAGTCCAAGGGATGTGTGTAGCCTTCTGTAATTCTTCCTTATCTCTTCAGTTACAAAGCCAGTATTTAATTATTTAATCTAAAGACAAACACCTCCTCTTGAAGTTACTTAGTCAAAATGAGGAATATGGTAGTAGTCATTACTCTATACTGCTCTGATTTGTTGATAAATTAATCAGATTAATGAAAAACACTCTTTAATCTTAGCTTAGCATTTCACTGAACTCCTCTTAATTTTCCGTTCCATTTAAGTAGAATTCTATACTCATTTTGCTTTCTCTATCTTCCAGAGTGTTAGGATGCATTTTCTCATAGGTGCTAAAGTCAAGTAGAAATGTTTCACAGCTAGTGACAGATGGGAGAAACGATAATGGTGATGTTGGAAATCTCTCACCGAATCCAGTGTCTAAGAGTCCAGAATACATGTGGGAATTTCAGTGTTGGTGATCTTAGGCCCCTCCTGTCTTTCTGGTCTGCTCTGCTGCACTGCTCTTCTCAAGGTCCAGTGGGACAATGGAGCGCCAACCATCATGCCTACATTGCAGGCAGGAAGTGGGTAAGGGGGAGGGTAGAAAGAAACTAGCAAATTGCCTTTTCCTCTCTTAAGGAACTTAAGTCTCATAACTTCCCTTATGCTTCACTGACTACATTTAGCTGTTCTTAAAAATTGAATAACCTACAGGCATGTTTTTTTCTATTCTATTGTGGTATCTCAACTTCTCATTTCAATTTAGTCATCACCTGTAATTCATTGTAAAACAATGCCTATTCTGAAACATAGCCCTGCAGTGAGTAAGTGTGCCTGGAACTTATCAGTTACATAGGCTTGAGCTCATACTCTATTTCTTGAAGTGGATTTCAGGACTCAAAGAGCAATTATATACATAACTTCTAAAGATAAGAACCCTGTAAACATAGTCCACCCTGTTCCATGTACAATTCGTCCCTAATGTACTGAGGCCTAATTAAAGCATTAAAACAAAGTGAAATTCAAACGTTCAGGCCCTAGGAATGGGGACCTGCTATCACAATAAATAAATTGGTAATTTCACAATAGTATTGGAGAATACGGTGAACAAAGAGGATAATATCTGACAACATGAAACAGTCTTTTGATATCCCACATTTACTTTGTGACTATTAAATGTGGGCTTCAGAATGGATATTTTTATAACGTAGCCTAAGGAATGATAAAGGAAGCAAAAGAAAATTACACATAGGGCCATATGATGTTATTCCCCATCTTACATTTTTTAATATACTACATGATGTGTCAGGTCAGAGGACTTGCTAGTAACACATTTCATTTCTAAAGGCTTTATAATATATTTTATTATTTTTTACTCTAATTTTAATTTTATATTGGAGTATAGTTGATTTACAATGCTATATTACTTTCAGGTATAGCACACAGTGATTCAGTTATACATATACACATGTCCATCTTTTCGAGATTCTTCTCCCATAAAGGATATTAGAGAATATTGAGTAGAGTTCCCTTGCTACTGTATAGCTTCTGTATACTTATTGGCTATCTATTTTATATATAGTAGCATGTGTATGTTAATCATGAACTATTAATTTATCCCTCCCCCTACCACTCCCCTTTAGTAACCATAAATTTTGTTTTCAAAATCTGTGTGTCTCTGTTTTATTAAAAAATTAATTTGTATCAGTTTTTTAGATTCCACATAAACTGATATCATATTTGACCTTCTATGACTGACTTCACTTAGTATGATCATCTCAATGTCCATCCATGTTTCTGCCAAAGGCATTATTTTGTTCTTTTTATAGTGGAGTAATATTCCATTGTATATATGTATAACACCTTCTTTATCCATTCTTCTGTCGATGGACATTTAGGTTGCTTCTATGTCTTGGCTACTGTAAACAGTGCTCCAATGAACATTAGGGTGCATGTATCTTTTTGAATTATGGTTTTCTCTGGATATGTTCGGGAGTGGGGTTGCAAGGTCATACGGTAGCTCTATTTTTAGTTTTTTAAAGGAACCTCCATACTGTTCTCCAGAGTGGTTGTACCAATTTATATTCCTACCAAAAATGTAGGAGGGTTTCCTTTTCTCCACACCCTCTCCAGCATTTATTATTTATAGATTTTTTTGATGATGGCCATTCTGATGACCTCCCAGTGTGAGGTGATACCTTATTGCAGTTTTGATCTGCATTTCTCTAGTAATTGGTATCGGTGAGCATCTTTCCAGGTGCCCTTTGGCCTATGTGTGATCTTTGGCCTATATGAGTTCTTTGGAGAAATGTCTGTTTAGATCCTCTACCCATGTTTTCATTGGGTTCTTTCTTTTTTGATATTGAGCTGCATGAACTGTTTGTACATTTTGCAGATTAGTCCTTTATCAGTCACTTCATTTGCGAATATTTTCATTTTGTTTATGGTTTCCTTTGCTGTTCAAAAGTTTTTGAGTTTAATTAGGTCCCATTTGTTTATTTTTGTTTTTATTTTCATGATTCTAGGAGGTTGATCCAAAAAGATCTTGCTGCTATTTATGTCAAAGGGTATTCTGCCTAAGGTCTCCTCTAAGAGTTTTATAGTATCTGGTCTTACATTTGAATCTTTAATCCATTCTGAGTTTTTTTTAATAATGTTTTTTAAATTTCTTATAGGGAAATACATCCATATTCTCTTATCTATTTTATTTTTCTCATATTTAGTTATATTTAGTTGATATATTTATTCTTCCATAACAGTATTAAAACTTTTCAGCTTCAGAGTAAAAGTTATTAGGATGAGTTGGGTTTGGATGAATAAATATCATTGCTTTGGGGGAAAATGCATGAAGCAGATAAAGTTAAAAATATCATTTTATTACAAAGTGAATGCTAGAAGGAAAAATATGGCTTAGATGTAAAAAAATAATGGGTTTCCTAAATTTAGGTCCCAGATTTAGACTTACCTAGGCAGGAGAAATATCAATAACCTCAAATATGCAAATGATATCACCTTATGGCAGAAAGTGAAGAGGAACTCAAAAGCCTCTTGATAAAAGTGAAAGTGGAGAGTGAAAAAGTTGGCTTAAAGCTCAACATTCAGAAAACGAAGATCATGGCATCTGGTCCCATCACTTCATGGGAAATAGATGGGGAAAGAGTGGAAACAGTGTCAGACTTTATTTTGGGGGGCTCCAAAATCACTACAGATGGTGATTGCAGCCATGAAATTAAAAGACACTTACTCCTTGGAAGTAAAGTTATGATTAACCTAGAGAGTATATTAAAAAGCAGAGATATTACTTTGCTGACAAAGGTCCATCTAGTCAAGGCTATGGTTTTTCCAGCGGTCATGTGTGGATGTGAGAGTTGGACTGTGAAGAAAGCTGAGCACTGAAGAATTGATGCTTTTGAACTGTGGTGTTGGAGAAGACTCTTGGGAGTCCCTTGGACTGCAAGGAGATCCAACCAGTCCATCCTGAAGGAGATCAGTCCTGGGTGTTCATTGGAAGGACTGATGCTAAAGCTGAAACTCCCATAGTTTGGCCACCTTATGCGAAGAGTTGACTCATTGGAAAAGAGCCTGATGCTGGGAGGGATTGGGGGCAGGAGGAGAAGGGGACGACAGAAGATGAGATGGCTAGATGGCATCACCAACTCGATGGATGTGGGTTTGGGTGCGCTCCAGGAGTTGGTGGTGGACAAGGAGGCCTGGCGTGCTGCGATTCATGGGGTTGCAAAGAGTCGAACATGACTGAACGACTGAACTGAACTGAGGCAGTCCCAGATGGTGCTGGAATACTACAGGTGCCCAAGCCATAGCAGAAATGTGCCATTGTGTCTATTCCAGGTAACACACCAGACAGGTTACTCTTTGGGCAGACAGATTACAAGAAACATAAAGGGAATATGTGGAGGCTATCCATACCCATTTCTTTAGCCTGAACCCACTCAGCAGAAAATGGACTCTTCTTTCCATGAATAAGTGAGGTGGTGAAATGATAGTAAGCGTGTTAAACTAATGAATATTCCCTCCATACTGGAGGACAGAGGAGTAGAAACTGGTTTCTCTTTAATGGCTGGAGTAAAAAATAGACACAGATTGTATTTATATGTTAATTTGATATGACTTTAAGTATTTCTATCCTATTTTTCTATCAAATGAAATTAAATCTGTTAATTTAGTTAAATTCTGTGACCTTAAAAATGAGCTGGAACATGTTAAACCATTTGGCCTGCCATCCATTCTGAGTGTCACCTCTTGAGAAATCTTGATTCTTTTATGATTAATAACAGTTTAGACTTTCTTAATTTCTCTTGAATCATTTATAAGTAATGTTTTCCTAAATATTTTCATTCCATCCTGATGGTAAAATCTATTGGCATCGCATTGTACATAATGTTTTCCGTAATTCCTTACTCTCTTCCACATCTAGATACTGTATACTTTATTCTATTTTGAATTCCCAGTGTTTAGACCCTGGCACATGGTAGGAACTTAATAAATATGCATTGATTATATTTGCTTTCAGAACTGTATTCCAGCATCAGTTATAGGGAATGACACAGATTTGATCTATATGCTTTGGCACTGGCAAAATTCTCATAAAGGAAACATAAGATTTCATAGTGATTATTTATCCTACATTGTACACCTGCCAAGTACTATTGTTAAAGGCAAAAATAATTTTAGGAACAGGGATATTATATGAGAAAGTGGAATTTAATAATAAAATATTTATGAAACCAATACAATTGTGACAATACGCGTAATTTACTTTGCTGTCTACTCCGTATATTGGAGACAAGTATTGAAAACAGACCCTAGATGTGTTTAAAACATTTTTCTATCTTCCATTAAGAATATAAAAATTATAGTCACCTAATATGTTATCTCAAATACTCAAGTTGTTTTGTGAATCTGTAAACTATTTACTAGGTAGGAGAGTAATTTTTTTTCATCTTGCCCCTCCCCTTTTTTTTCTTTTTGAATGTTTATTTTACTATCTACTCCTTATATGTAATTTGGTATTCCAGGCGGTAGAAGATCAGGTTGGAAGGGATATAGTTAAGATATTAGAGGAATAAAAAGTAGAAGGAAATGAAAAAGCCAAATTCCTCTTGCCTGGAAAATTCCATGGATGGCAGAGTCTGGTAGGCTGCAGTCCATGGGGTTGCCAAGAGTTGGACACAACTGAGCGACTTCACTTTCATGCATTGGAGAAGGAAATGGCAACCCACTCCAGTATTCTTGCCTAGAGAATCCCAGGGATGGGTGAGCCTGGTGGGCTGCCATGTATGGGGTCGCACAGAGTTGGACATGACTAAAGCAGCAGTAGCAGTTTTTAAAAAAATTCCCAGATAACTCAAATTTAAGCATAAAGTTTCTCCCATAAACTGATCAGTATGAAGGGCTAATTACAAAGTGCAAAAGACCTAGGAGTGCAGATGATAATCCATTATTAATTTTAACATGGCCTCATTATTAAGTTATTGTAATTCAGCTCCAAACTCACCATTTATTTTTGCTCTCTAAGGTTGGAGCTAGGGCTCTTCAATCCATATTTCTGCATTACTTGTTGGCTCTAAGTAAAGGCTCGACTATTAGGTTAGTCGGGCCACTACAACGTTGGCGGAAGGGAATGGGCCTTGCTTCTTCCTGTCTGTTTCCTGTAACTATTTGCCTTTGATTCCCATGAACGAAACACATCAGCACTGCTGCTTCAGTGCAGCAACATCCCCCTTTGCAGTAAGGGATGAAATTCAGGTTGAAATTTCTCCAACATTCTCAAAAGCAGCCTCCATGTTCCTCACTCCAAGAAACCTATACCAGCCAAGCAATGCTTTCTCTTCAGAGTGCTGAGTTTCAGCTGCATTGCCTACCCTCTCTACTCCACATTTTAATAATGCTAATCTTTTCTCTTTGTTTCTTTCCCATAAGAGTGGTTGCTGCTTCCTGCAGCGGCTACATTACTGACTCTTTGCATTCCTCTTTTTTTTTTTTTAATTCAAAAATAATTGCAACATTGTGTTGGTTTCTGCCATATATCAACATGGATCAACCACAGGTATACATATGTCCCCTCCCTTGTAAGCCTCCCTCCAGCATTACTCTTTTACTTTTACAAAGAACAACTTTATATGTAGTTAATAATTATTTGTCTTGAGTTCACCCTGTTTATATGTTTTGTGTGATTTCTACCTCTTAACGCATCCTGACTGATAGAAACACTGATCCAGCTGTCAAGAGAATTTATCTATTTGTCTTTACCATATAATGAGATGTCACGTCCTGAAGCATATGTGATTTCAAAGTCAGGTTAAGCAGAGCTCTAACTGGGCTCCATCACCTCCTTTTGACTGATTGGGGATTTGTGCCTTACAAGATTGGGGGAAAAGTTATTTTAATCTTTCTAAGTTTCAGTCTCTTCAACTGAAAATAAATCTACTCATAGGTTTGTAAGGATTAAATGATATAATGTTTGAAAATGATGTAGGGTGTGCTTAATAAATGAACCAGATGATAATTGTGATAAAAATGGTAATAAAACACGGTGCCAAGTTTCAGTTACTTAGCAGTGAAAGTTTTGTACTTAGCTTACCTGCCTTTTCTTAGGCCTAAAATTCTGAAATCTAGACATATCAAATGATATATCAAGGTTATAAAATCACTGTCAAATAATAAACTATTGATTATAGCTAGAGTCTTTGAACATGCTCACCTACTAGAATTTCCAAAATAATGTATCATTTCAAGATTATCATTCCAAAGTGAAGAAGAACTAAAGAGCTTCTTGATAAAAGTGAAAGTGAATAAGTTGGCTTAAAACTCAACATTCAGAAAACTAAGATCATGGCATCTGGTCCCAACACTTTATGGCAAATAGAAGGGGAAACAGTGGAAACAGTGGCAGACTTTATTTTGGGGGGCTCCAGAATCACTGCAGATGGTGACTGCAGCCATGAAAATAAAAGACGCTTGCTCTTTGGAAGAATGACTATGGCCAACCTAGACAGCATGTTAAAAAGCAGAGACGTTACTTTGCCAACAAAGGTTCACCTCGTCAAAGCTATGGTTTTTCCAGTAGTCATGTATGGATGTGAGAGAGCTGAGCACTGAAAAATTGATGCTTCTGAACTGTGTTGGAGAAGACTCTTGAGAGTCCCTTGGACTGCCAGGAGATCCAACCAGTCCATCCTAAAGGAGATCAGTCCTGGGTATTCATTGGAAGGACTGATGCTGAAGCTGAAACTCCAATATTTTGGCCACCTGATGCAAAGAACTGACGCACTGGAAAAGACCCTGATGCTGGGAAAGATTACAGGCGGGAGGAGAAGGGGACGACAGAGGATGAGATGGTTGGATGGCATCACCAACTCAATGGACATGAGTTTGAGTAAGCTCTGGGAGTTGGTGATTTACAGGGAAGCCTGGTGTGCTGCCATGGGTTGCAAAGAGTCAGACACGACTGAGCAACTGAACTGAACTGTGAAGTTAAAACACCAACTGACATAATATCAAGGATCATGGTTTGTGTAGGAAAGTAACAATCAATGATGAAATGTATATATTAAAAAAGAACATTCTGCATTAACAATAAGAGAAATTAGGCCAGAGGAAACTTACATCCATATGTAGTATGCAGATGAGTCTTTCTTCAGAGAAACAGTAGAGTATGTTATGTAAATCATGGACTTGGCATCAGCCTGCCTGGGCTCAGACCCGTATGATTTGGTAGTTATGTGAACTTTAACTATATATGTGATTTCATTGTGTCTAAGGTCCCTCATTTATAAATGAGCATATCTTTTGTGCTATAAAAATGTGTAGCTTTAGTTTATAGGAGTTTCAAGTAATTGCTTTGACTACACACAATTTGTAAAACACAAGGTTGCCACGTGAAAGGCCATTGCTGCTTTGCTACCATGCCCTGGCATCACACTGTAATGATTCTGAATTATATGGGATTGTAATTACATGTGATGTTTTCATCAATAAATTCCATGGTGTAATTAAAACACAAATTTAGGCTGAATTAGGGTGCGAGGAATTGGCTGGTCCATTAACTTGGCTGGGTGTAAATTATTTCTTATCCTTCCTATTTCTTACCCTTTTTCCTTGAGATTTTCTATGTAATGCCCTTTAGCTAAAAAGCAATCATCTCTCATAAAGAGGATATTGATCACAGATATGCTTACACTGTGAAGAAAACAATACAAATGAAATATTTAGTGAATGGTGAGTTATAGCATAAGGAAAATACAACCAATTGATTTGGCCACCAAAAATGAATTGGAAATGAATACTCACTTCTCTCTGGGAAGGCAGTTGATCTTAGCTTAGTCACAAAAAGGAAGGCAGTGATAAAAGATGGGGGAAAAAAGAGCTGAGATGAGTTTTTCCAAAGCACAGAAGTAGGTAAAGTTGATTGATAGCTTGTGTTACTTTCAGTGTAAGGCTCCATCAATATAATTAAATTAAAAGTGAAGAGCTGCTTTGGAATTTTCTCATCACTCCTCAAAATCATAAGGGAGTCTGTTAACAAAGCTGCTTTCTCACACACCAGAAAGTTCAAAGGAATTGAAACAACTAAGGCCAGAGTCATGAGACTGTCTTACTCTTTTGTCTTCATTATATTTCATCAAGTCTCTGGTACAAAGCATGTGAGTAACAATAGAAAGGCCACATTGCATATGAGTAAGACTCTCACAGTCTTTATTTGAGTTTGGATTTAACTAAAGAAATTTATATATCAGTTAGATATTAAACTCCCTGTATTTCTGCAAAAAAACCCACCAATTGAACCCTTACTATGTTCTAAGCTAGGTACTATGCATAGAAAATAAGACAAGAACTTCAGAATATTTATATATTTTAAAATGAAGCCAGTTGTAATTTCTTAGAATTATATGTATCTTTGCCCTTAGATATAATAAAACTATGTATAGAAGAATAGAACATGGAAAGAAATAAAAATGACAATATATGGGGAAAATGCATGGGTGTTCAGTGACTGCCCACTAGTGCCATTCAATGGTGGGGTGAAAACTTCAGAAAAAGTACTGTGATTTTAGAGTGAGTTAAAATATATAGAAATATGGATAACAGTCATCCCATTGCACACTATGGGCTAAGAACACATCCACGTTATCCATCCAATTCTATGTTTCCTACTTTAAGAAGAATCAGGTGAGCATATAATGTATATAGTTACAACAATAAACTCAGAAAAACTTGAGAAACTTGTGAATGGTAGCAATGTGCATTCTAATATTCTTGGCCTATATGGAAGAAGAGTCAAGCTTTATTGGCTCTTGAGAGCAGATAAGGAACAATGGGGGGAAGTTATAGATGGTAATGAATGTTAAGCTTGGACAGAATTTCAGGATTGAGGCAAAACTTCAGCTTCTGGGACGGATGGTAGCTTGTAGATAACTTGCCTCTGCTAAAGAGAATCTCATCCAAGCACTTGTATCCTCCCTGAGTACAGTCCAGGTCTAATGGATGACTGATGAGGGAGAGTAGAATTCTACCATCTTCCTCTGCTCAAGGCAGGGCAATTTAAAAGTGCCAGTTCCAGGCCTCCACTAGGGATCAACTCCTGCAACCACAACTAAACTAAACTACCCCCCAATTCCTTCATTTCCCCAGAAGCATGGATTTAGCTTCTTCCCATAATGGGAAATTCTCTAGCAAATTGGCCTGGCACATCAAAGTTCATCCACGCAAGTATTCTCCATGTATTTACACATTTTAAATTATCAAAATCTTATGATTGTGAGTGGAGAGATCTTGGAGATCTATTCTTTTGCTTATGTAAGTGATTTCTTGAGATATACTTGGGCCATGAATTTGTTTCTAGTTGTAGGTCAGGAGACAGCAAAAGGGTTTTGTGTAGAACTTGGAACAATTAGTTTTTCCATGGGGCTATTTTCCACAGACATGTTGGCTGGCTCTTCCTGATATTTTAGATCAAAGTCTTGGGTTGATAAATCTGATTGGTGGTAGCTGGACCAAATGATCATACTCTCCCTACAAAGGAGGTTAAGAAGGCAAGTATCTGTCCTTTTTATCTTTAAAAGTAGGAATCAAGCCATGAGAAGGGGTTTAAAATCTGGTCAGCAAAAGTAAAGTAAGCTGTTCAGATTACAACTGACTCAATGGTAGTCAGTGTTTGTGGTGGATCTGGTTGTTCTATGGTGTCTTATGCAAAATCACAGCAGCCATCTCTAGAAATGTGGAATGATGTCCCAGTCATATTCTTTTCCCTCAACTGTGGGGTGTTGTTTGTTTATTTAATCTTATTTTTCTATTGTTGTTGCAACTGCCCCATCAGAAAATGAAAACTTGACTATGGAACACAGTTCATTAGGCAACATGGACAAATTGTATTTTCCCCTCTAATGCCTAAATGTTAGAATTCCCAGACAGTTCCATTATCAGACACCATGGTCTTTAGGAGATGAAGCCGCTGTATGTCCTAAAGGCACAAGCAAGTTGCAAGAACAAGTGGCTCATGTGACTCAAGAGCATATGACCCCTAACATATTTATATCTGATCCATATTTGAAGACTCGAGAGTTCTCTCTAAATATTTATCTGAGGGAAAGTGTTGAAACCTCATTTACACATAGGTCTACACAACATTTTGTCACCATCCCTGGAAGGCAGAAGGGAGGCAGTCATGCCCCACACAGTGGTGGCCCTGAAAAATGGTGGGAAAGGGAAATCTTTCTTGAGATCAGACCTTAAAATGGTGCTACTTTAAAAAAAAAAAAAAAGATGTTTTGTCCAAATTATGGATCTATAATATTTTGTGA
The DNA here is from genome assembly GCF_001704415.2 of Capra hircus. Classification (NCBI taxonomy): domain Eukaryota; kingdom Metazoa; phylum Chordata; class Mammalia; order Artiodactyla; family Bovidae; genus Capra; species Capra hircus. Next base: position 25,135,416 of record NC_030835.1, read on the forward strand.
CCAGTTATGAAAATGAAGAATAAAACACTTGTTTTGCCTTTCTTCTGCTTCAAGTTATACACATGTATTTAATTTCCTCTCTTTCTTTATATTTCATGTGAGGTGTGTTTTCAGTTATAAAACTTATATTATGACTCAAATAACAGCCTATTTCTGAGAGGTTATTATATTCTTGGGTGAATTCATGATATTACTGAGAGTTGCTGAATGTGGAGCTAGAGGCAACCACAGAATGGTTGTTGAATTGACCCTTTGGGGAAGGATAAGAGCATTTTTTTCTTTGCACTATGTGAGAAAGTTGAATCATGCTATGTGGAATCTTTTTAAGTCCAAAGGTAGAAAGAAAGGAGTACTGGGGAGTCAAAAGAGTATATTCTAGTGGAAATTCATTATTCCTTTTGGTTTTACAGCTCTAATCTCATTATTTGGAGCTATTCTCACTTTTTAGCATGTAGTCTGCTTTCTATCATATAAGCTAATATGCCTGACATCTATTTCCCTAGCTTACCTTGCAATTAAGACATAGGCAGTATAATCAAGTTTCTGACAATCAGATCCACTCACCCAGATTCTACTTTTACAGGTAGTGAGGGGATAAAGTTAGTTGTTTGTAGAACTCCTTTGGACAGAAGTTGATGGCAGAGGTTGCAGCTACATTCAATTTGTTGGATCTGCAGTAGTGGCATAGACTGTCACTGGGTCCTGTGTTCATGTGATAGATTAGGAATATAGCCTGAAGTTTCTGATCACTAGTGAAGGTGACAATCATGTCTTCACTGGACTAGTTCTGTGGTGAGGGTTGAGGCAATGTTTTTGCCCAAGCAGACTCCAAAGCCTGTTTATTGGTCCCTCCTAAAAAACGTACATATATACAGTGGAAGTTTCCCAGAGTATGTTTCAATTGTTTGCTCTTTAGATTTCTCTAATAATCCACCAAATATTTGGAACAAACATATAGGCATAATTGGAAGGTCATTGGTTAGCCTATATTATGATGAGTAAAGCAGCCTACTTGAAATATGAAAATTCTAACCCAGCAATTCTTCGATAAATCCATGAACATACACTAAACAATAGTCTCTCCTATTCTTTCCTGGTTTATCTCTGAAACTAGTAGTTCTATGAGAAGACATGGGTCTTGCATACAAGTCAGTCCTGTTGTATGTGCTGGTGAAGGAGAACAATACTGCGGTCACCTTCTTAGGGAAGAATCTCTTCAGTCCTTTCTCTGACTAGGTGAGGTCCTTTTTCCATATACTTTCTTGGAACTACATTTCTCCTTAACTGATTGTGGCCATATTTCAGTTTATTTTTAAAACTTTCTGTCTTCACCCATCAGAATGTATAATGCATGAGGGCAGAAATCTTATCTCTGGTATTTTCAGTGTTTAAAGTAAAGTTTTGCACAGAATAGGTATGAAATAAATACCTGCTGAGTAACTGAATAAACAAATCTATATTTGAATTAATATATCTCTGCTAAAGGAAAATAAAAATATCAAGAGAAAAAGATGAGGAAATTAGTTCAAAAATAATTGAAATTATTTTTCAATGGTGAAATTAGTTCAAAAATAGATGGTGAAATCAGTTAAAAAATTAAGATGAGAAAAAATATAGTAGGGCATAAAAATTACTTTTAAAAGTACCAGATATGGGAGCTGATGCTATGGACCCTATATTCTCTATTTCAGCATCTGTCTGCCCTTGAAATAACTTCTAGTCTACCACTGAGTGTGTATGTATATATATAATAGTCGCACCGGTTGCTGCAAGAAATGAATTGTTTTCAGTTCTAATTCTTAGAATGAAAAAAGATACAATGGATTTATGCAAAAATAGATATAATTGGTTATGAAATGACATGTTACCTTGTAATTACTGCATCTTGTGGCTGGCCTGAATATAAGAAATGTAATTGCAATGTGATAAAGAGAGTGATATCATTTCTTTCTTGCTCATCTTTGCCTTTGCAGATATGTATGAGCTGCTAATGAATGAGTGACTCTGGACCTGAACAATGAGAGCCACAGAATGAACAACATCCCTGAGCAAGTCATGCTATCAGGTACAGTTTTTCCATTTTCTCTTGATCACTCTACTGTGTAATTAATGGATAAAGCTCCTAAAGCATGGAGCATAAAAATGGAAAATATTTTATGTGTATCCTAGCATTACATGATCTCTCCCTTTCCAGAAAAAATCAAGATAAAACAAAACATCCCATGTAGACGTCTTAGCTTATTAAAAGCAATACAATTGATGTTTTTCAGAAAAATCACATTTTATATCATAATAGACTATGATTTGGCAAATGGCTAATGCCTTCACATTTCTCAGGTAATCATTAAAAATAGGACTGTGGCCGTGCTAATTACTATATAATGGAAGAGACAAACTCAAGAATGGTGATGAGAATGATAATTTCCAGGAATTTTCTTCCATCTCTTCATCCCGAATGCTTCTTGAGGATACACAGTCAAATCTAATACAAATATTCATAGAATACTTTCTATGTATTGGGTCGGCCAAAAGTTTAGTTTTGGTTTCTCTGTAAGCTATATGTGATATTTTCAAGCTCTGAAAATTATATCTGCCACCCAACCCACTGTGTGATCCTAATATTGTTGGTAAGTGCACAAGGCTGACCTTGTGTGAGACTTTTGAAGTTGGGAGAAGTCTTTCTCATGTTTCCTCATTCAGTGCCATATTTGAAATATCAAACTTCCAAAGAACTATAGAGACAATTGGGGGGAAATTCACTAATATTTAAGATCATCAGTAGACAAATGTATTTAAATTTTTTTTTAATTTAGAGAAAATAATATTTGTATTTCTCAGAACAAAGTCTTTAAATTACTACTATAGTTTTCCCTGGACTTAGACAAGCAAAAGACCCTGTCCTTTTTACTTGAATAGGCCAACTCTACAAGGGAGACTTGACAGTACTTTCTTTTCTTAGAGGCAGTGTTTATAGTATTATTTCTGGAGATGAAATCATATGTGTTAATTTCTATTTGAAGATACTCTTGAATTGCAAGTACAGAGAAGTAGAAGCTTCATTTTTTATTTCTCAAGGATAGGATGTTGAAATTTTCTCATTTAATTTCCAAAATTGAGTACATTTTGGATCAGTATGTATATTTAATGTGGCCTAAGTTGTTTCTCTCCAAAACTATTATTAGATCAATAATGTATTTTATAATTGAGCATGTTTTAGAATCAAGGAAATGTGGTATATAGATAGCAGCCAAAAATGTACTTCATATAATTGGATGCTTAACCTGAAATGTCTTTTCACTCATATAACCACTTTTAGTTCTGGATTACAAATCAGTACTCAACATGGAAGGCTTATAGGGGAGTCAGAAAATCTCTGGGAATTTCACTTTCTATTCTGCTGTGGCTGACCCTGATAGGGGTCAGGCTAGCACGTTAATGTTTGCACCTTTTGTCCAAAACTGGACTGCACCCTCTTCCATGCTCTATCTACATTAAATCATGGCTTTATTCTAATCTTCTTGTGAACTGGTTCTTTTTCATGTTGCCTAAACTTATGACTTTGGAATATTAATCTTGAACTGATAACTCTGATTTCAGAATTACTGATATTTGTGATCTCCCTAATATCTAGACATCAATTATTCAAAGCACTCTCATTCGCATATCTGTAAACTTTTACAATCTGCAATTGTACTGAATAGGCATGACTCCTGTCCAGCTTCAATTTCTTACGATGTACTCTTCGTCTTGTTCTCTTAAGGTAAGCCCCAGTCCTTTTTGGGTTTACTGTGATGTAAGCATATACTTCGGAGAGGGCAATGGCAACCCACTCCAGTACTCTTGCCTGGAAAATCCCATAGACAGAGGAGCCTGGTGGGCTGCAGTCCATGGGGTCGTGAAGAGTCAGACATGACTGAGTGACTTCACTTTCACTTTTCACTTTCATGCATTGGAGAAGGAAATGGCAACCCACTCCAGTGTTCTTGCCTGGAGAATCCCAGGGATGGGGTCGCACAGAGTCAAACACGACTGAAGCAACTTAGCAGCAGCAGCAGCAGCAAGCATATACTTAAATTAGAGTTTAATAATGAATATCGAAAGACCACTATTTTATTCCTCTACTAGGATCCTTTGGGATCTAAAGGCTGGCAGCCAAATATATACCTCCCTTTACTTCCCCTCAAGCAGAAAGTTGAGGGAATCTCCCTTTGGAAACATTACCAATCCTTTAAAAAAGAATTAATGAGAGTAATGTTGGGGGTTTCTTAATGAGGTGGACCAGTCAGGTCTTGTTAAAGCAAAGATAATAGGCATGAAAGGAGCCTATTCAAGCTGAAAAATGAGTGAATATCCAGTGATTGTTGAATAGAGGAAACCATTTACAATAAAAATCAGAAACACAAAGAGAAAAAAGATCAACTAAAATTTGAGAGACTTTGGAGGAAGAAAAAAATTTAAATATACCATCAGTAACAGAGTCAGAAAGATCAAGGATGATATTGACACCATAACATTATAACAAGATGGTAGGAAAAAAGGACCAGCCTAGAAATAGAGGCTCTTGGAAATTAAATACATGAGAGCAGAAAATAAAAGCTCAATATAGGGTTTAGAGAGAAAAGGAAAGATATATCTTAAGACAAAAAATAATTAGCAACAGAAAACAGAAAAGATAAGAAAATTAGAGGACTCATCAGTTCAGTTCAGTCACTCAGTCGTGTCCGATTCTTTGCGACCCCATGAATTGCAGCATGCCAGGCCTCCCTGTCCATCACCAACTCCTGGAGTTCATTCAGACTCATGTCCATCGAGTCGGTGATGCCATTCAGCCATCTCATCCTCTGTCGTCCCTCCTCCTCTTGCCTCCAATCACTCCCAGCATCAGAGTCTTTTCCAATGAGTCAACTCTTCTCATGGGGTGGCCAAAGTAATGGAGTTTCAGCTTTAACATCATTCCTTCCAAAGAAATCCCAGGGCTGATCTCCTTCAGAATAGACTGGTTGGATCTCCTTGCTGTCCAAGGGACTCTCAAGAGTCTTCTCCAACACCACAGTTCAAAAGCATCAATTCTTCGGTGCTCAGCCTTCTTCACAGTCCAACTCTCACATCCATACATGACCACTGGAAAAACCATAGCCTTGACTAGATGGACCTTAGTTGGCAAAGTAATGTCTCTGCTTTTCAACATGCTATCTAGGTTGGTCATAACTTTTCTTCCAAGGAGTAAGCGTCTTTTAATTTCATGGCTGCAGTCACCATCTGCAGTGATTTTGGAGTCCCCCAAAAAATAAAGTCTGACACTGTTTACACTGTTTCCCCATCTATTTCCCATGAAGTGATGGGACCGGATGCCATGATCTTCGTTTTCTAAATGTTTAGACTTAACTTCTAAATAAGAATTCTAGAAAGAGTTGCATACAAAAAGAATACAAATATAATAAATTTATTTTTAAAAATAAATAAATAAAAATAACACAAATATCAAATTATTTGTTGAAATTTCTCAAGAAAGAATAATTTCTAAATTTATAGGGCCAATTTCAATATCCTATAAAAATAATTAATATATAACTACAACAGATTTATTCATGAAGTTTTAAAACACTGGGGAAAGAAATGCCTAAATTTCTGAAAAGGGAAAATAAAAAGAACAAGAAAAAGCATAGCATCAATTTCTCAGCATCAGAACTGGAACCCAGAGGTCAATAAATATGTTTTCAATTTTTTTTCAGTTCCTCAGTCCCTGATTACATCTTTTTTCCCCCTTAAAGAGAATCTAACTGCTACTTAAAATGCATAGCCTGGTCACTTTTAAAAAAGTCAAACATGAGATAGAATGAGATTGTTTCCAGCCATGGAAGATCTCAGCAAACTTTATAATTTCATCTCAACTTCTAATACACCTTTCCCAGGAAGCAAACGAGAAACATTCCACATCAGAAGTTGGAATAACCCAGAGGGGCAAACTCAAGACTAAGGAACAAGAATCCAATACTATTATTAGAAAGAGATGAGATGACATTTACATAACCCAAGGTGAAATGTGAGGAACCTACCCCAGAAAAGCCTATTCAGACTGGAGCAAGTCAGAAAGCATCATTTCACTGAAAAAAAAAATAGAATTGATTGAAGAGAATGAGTTTCATGATATTGAGAGTTTTATAATACTGTGTGGACATGGTTCACAATTGTCACTAAGTACATGGAGAAGAAAATAGAAAACCCAACATGTGGAGGAAAAGAAAGCAATCCTAATATAGTGCATTACTGCGAGGTGTGGATGTGACCAGCATTGATGTCAACATATTACTATAAATATTATGACAGATTTGGGCATGAAACCCAACTCTGGAAATTAACAGAGTTTGATCAGTGCTACGCAAATATGATAAAAGGACTGATGCTTGTCTGTGTTTGGTTATCATAAGAACAAAAATTGAAGAGTAAGCACTTCAAAACGTTGTCATTTCTAAAAAAAAAAGTTGTCATTTCTGTGAGATCACATCTGTAATCAGTGGATTTGTCTCACTGAATGGGGTACAGACGAATCCAAGTGTTACTAACTAAGCCCGAGCACCACAACTGCTGAGGCTGTGCTCCACAACAAGAGAAGCCACTGCAGTGAGAAGCTCACATCCCACAACAAACAGCAGCCTCCACTCACTGCAGCTAATGTCCACACACAGCAGTGGAGACCCAGCATAGCCAAAACCTAAAATAAATGAATGAACCCCAGTAAAAAGGAAATGATACGTCTTTTATTTCAGCAGAAATATATCCAACGGTAATGACAGAAATTATTTCAAGAAATAAAGAAGAAATTCTAATTCATACATGGCAAAAGAAGATTCACTGGACATTTTTTTTCTTTTGGCCAAGAAGTGACGCCTCTCTTCTTTCAATAGTATATTAAACAATGATGAGGGAAGTTGCTTCAAAGAAATGAAGACCAAAAGAGGTCAAACTAGTATACTCAGAACTATTATCCCTCATACATCAAATTTACGTTGCAGCTATAATCAGTGATGCTGCTGCTGCTAAGTCACTTCAGTCGTGTCCGACTCTGCGTGACCCCAGAGACGGCATCCCACCAAGCTCCCTCGTCCCTGGGATTCTCCAGGCAAGAACACTGGAGTGGGTTGCCATTTCCTTCTCCAATAATCAGTGATGAAGCGATTTAAAAAAAAACAACAACAGTGTGTTACTGCCCAGATGAATTAGCTACTGAAGCAATTAAACCATCAAAACTTAAGTGGCATTTACATACACAGCATAAAGAAATACATCTAAACCCACAAGAATCCTTTGAAAGAAAGAATATGAAATAAAAAGCTGACAGTAGCAGATGTTCAGAATTTCACACATAAACATTACTGTTTGGCAGGCTTTTTATAATTCAGTTTCCTGAGAATAAAAACACCACATACAATTACTGAGAAGTTAGTGAACAATTGTATCAAAGCACTTCTCTGGAAATTTTCTATGGCAAAGGAGATGACTCAAGTACCTCTTTGCAATGAAACTATAACTTTACATATTAAAAAAATTGGCTGATGATATAAAATATCAACCTACAGAAAGAAATCTATCAGAGTACTTTATTATAACTTGATGAATTCATAGCATAACATGGTAATTCTTTAGAATTTATGCAATATAAACATTACAGTAATATAATTGAATAACCTTTTTCAGATCATTTGCTGACAAAGATAATGAGCCCTGAATTGTGTAAAACAATGACAGATAACATTTTGAACAAATGTGGTTTGCAATTTGAGCTGTTTGTAGTATATTCCATGAGGTAGTCTTCAGAATAAGAAGCTTGTACCAGGAAATAAACTGATGAACTACTTTTTTCACAGAGAAAGTATTGCCAAAAAAAAAGTCAGTTGTCAACTATCCTGTTGGTTTAGATGTGAATTCCATAAAAGCTATGGTATATTTTAAAATATGCTTTTGATTATATGGTTCAGTACAGTTCAGTCATACACTTGTGTCCAACTCTTTATGACCCCCTGAATCACAGCACGCCAGGCCTCCCTGTCCATCACCAACTCCCAGAGTTCACTCAAACTCAGGTCCATCAAGTCAGTGATGCCATCCAGCCATCTCATCCTCTGTCGTCCCCTTCTCCTCCTGCCCCCAATCCCTCCCAGCAACAGGGTTTTTTCCAATGAGTCACTTCTTCGCATGAGGTGGCCAAAGTACTGGAGTTTCAGCTTCAGCATCAGTTCTTCCAATGAACACCCAGGACTGATCTCCTTTAGGATGGACTGGTTGGATCTCCTTGAAGTCCAAGGGACTCCCAAGAGTCACCACAGTTCAAAAGCATCAATTCTTTGGCGCTTAGCTTTCTTCACAGTCCAACTCTCGCATCCATACATGACCACTGGAAAAACCATAGCCTTGATTAGATGGACCTTTGTTGGCAAAGTAATATCTCTGTTTTACAATATGCTATCTAGGTTGGTCATAATTTTTCTTCCAAGGAGTAAGCATCTTTTAATTTCATGGGCTGCAATCACCATCTGCAGTGATTTTGGAGCCCCCAAAAATAAAGTCTAACACTGTCTCCACTGTTTCCCCATCTATTTCCCATGAAGTGATGGGACCAGATGCCATGATCTTCACTTTCTGAATGTTGAGCTTTAAGCCAACTTTTTCACTCTCCTCTTTCACTTTCATCAACAGGCTTTTTAGTTCCTCTTCACTTTCTGCCAGAAGGGTGGTGTCATCTGCATATCTGAGGTTATTGATATTTCTCCCGGCAATCTTGATTCCAGCTTGTGCTTCTTCCAGCCCAGCATTTCTCATGATGTACTCTGCATATAAGTTAAATAAGCAGGATAACAATACACAGCTTTGACGTACTCCTTTACCTATTTGGAACCAGTCTGTTGTTCCATGACCAGTTCTAACTGTTGCTTCCTGGCCTGCATATAGGTTTCTCAAGAGGCAGGTCAGGTGGTCTGGTATTCCCATCTCTTTCAGAATTTTCCACAGTTTATTGTGATCCACACAGTCAAATGCTTTGGCATAGTCAATAAAGCAGAAGTAGATGTTTTTCTGGAACTCTCTTGCTTTTTCCATGATCCAGCAGATGTTGGGAATTTAATCTCTGGTTCCTCTGCCTTTTCTAAAACCAGCTTAAACACCTGGGAGTTCATGGTTCACATATTGCTGAAGCCTGGCTTGGAGAATTTTGAGCATTACTTTACTAGCGTGTGAGATAAGTGCAACTGTGCAGTAGTTTGAGCATTCTTTGGCATTGCCTTTCTTTGGGATTGGAATGAAAACTGACCTTTTCCAGTCCTGTGGCCACTGCTGAGTTTTCCAAATGTGCTGTCATATTGAGTGCAGCACTTTCACAGCATCATCTTTCAGGATTTGAAGTAGCTCAACTTGAATTCCATCACCTCCACTAGCTTTGTTCAGGGGCAGTGGCCGAGAGGAGCTACCCCACCTCCAAGGTCGGGGCGGCGGTGGAAAGGAGATACCACACACCTGAGGTCAGGGTGATTATATGGTAGTATGTTGTTAAATCATGTTCAACTCTTTGTTACCCCATAGACTGTGGCCCACAAGGTTCCTCAGTCCCTGGGATTCTCCAGGCAAGAATTCTGGAGTGGGTTGCCATTTCCTTCTCCGTGGAAGTATGTTGCTGCTGCTGCTGCTGCTACTGCTAAGTTGCTTCAGTCATGTTCGACTCTGTACAATCCCATAGAAGGCAGCCCACCAGGCTCCCCCATCCCTGGGATTCTCCAGGCAAGAACACTGGCGTGGGTTGCCATTTCCTTCTCCAATGCATGAAAGTGAAAAGTGAAAGTGAAGTCACTCATTCGACTCTTTGAGACCCCATGGACTGCAGCCTACCAGGCTCCTCCGCTCATGGATTTTGAGTACTGGAGTGGGTTGCCATTGCCTTCTCCATGGTAGTATGTTAGATGATCATAAACAACTGATATTACATGTAGAAATAAGTTGGTTAATTGAGGAAAGTGTTATATTGTGACTGTTTAAAATTTGGAACAAACTCTAAGTGATTCTTCATAACTATGCAGTTTTATCACAACTTTATAAGGAAGTAAATCAGATGGCCAGACTTGCTTATCAGCCTATATATCTTGTATTTTAAATTATTTCTTACTTTCCTGAAATGTAGAAAACATGTTTACAAAAACAGAAAAATCAAGAACACAAACAACAGTTAATATAAACAAGTATCTGTAGATGGGTATGCACATTTCATAATTTAACAATTAAAAAAAATTACGTGAAAGAACATTTGCTAATAGGTTGTCAATGAATATTTTAACCATTTGATATTTCATTTTGATTTCATTTTCCATCAAAAGGAAATCCATACATAGGAAATTCATGGATCCAGATATTATTTATTTAAAGATTATTGTTTTATTATTTGAAGTAAAATTAACTTACACTATTATGTTTCAGATGTAAAATATAATGATTTAATATTTTTATACATCACAAAGTGATTACCATGATAAGTCAGGCTAACAAAAGTCACTGTACAATGTACAAATACAGTGTATCAAAACAATGTATTTCGATATTCCTAACTATATTCCTTATGTTGTACATGGAATACCGTGACATTTATCTTATAGCCTGAAGTCCGTACCTCTTAAGCCCCTTCACCTATTTCAGCCATATCTCTACCTCCAGCGCCTTTGCTCAGTACCAGTTGTTAGGTCTCCCAGAGGTGAGCGCTGGTGTTCAAAGCCAGATCTAATGAAGGCTTGTCCTCCTAGTGCATGTCCCTGGGGCTGGAGCACCCAGTATGGGATCTGAACTCCTCACATTGTAGGCTGGATCTCTGCATTTATGACGTATCTCTGGTTTATGGGGACATGTGCCAATGGTATTGGCTCTAATTAGACCTTGAGTCTGCTCCTCCTCCCCATCCTTATGAGTTTTTTCCTTCACATCCCTGGTTAGAAGACCTGTTTTGTGAGTCTTCAGGTCGTTGTCAGAGAGTGGTGTTCTATATGCAGTTGTAGTAGTGGTGTGTCTGTGAGAGGAGGTAAGTTCAGAACCTTCCTACTCTACACTCCTGATCCTGCCCTTCCATTGAAAGATAATTTAAATTGAACTATGAGATAAATCTTATAAGATAAACTGATAAACTGGCTATTAATGAGAATGAAAGAGACATTCTAAAAATATCACTTGTATCATTTTGGATAAAAGTTAAACTTGAATATTCAGAGCTGAAATGTCTTCACCATTTCTGTGAGTCTCACCAATTCTGTGAGACTGATTACTGAAGCATCATTGAAACTAAACATAGATACACTGAAATACATTAGCCTACACAAATAATGTTGTCATCAATCCAACCTAATAAGTTAGCATGTAGAAATCCAGAAATCCGTGTGATCCTTTGTCACACCAAAAATTTAAAATATTGATATATACATTCTTCATGCAAAATATGTATAGATATTTAATATGCAGAATTGCTTTTAACTCAAAATTTTTGTTTACTTAAAACAGAAATAAAAATTGTAAATGTAATTGCAACTATATTAATCACCTATACATATTCTTCTGATAAACAATATGTGCACTATTTTCTTTTCCCCTGTTTTACTTATCCTGACTACATCTTTTAAACCGTAATTTAAGAGTACTCAATCTGACAAAATGGAACATATATTATTTATATTTTTATTTCATGTTTTTGGCAATTTTCATTATATTTTTATAAAATTTTGGTGCCTGATGAATTGAAAGTAAAAATAGCTGGATACTTCACCATCAATAATTTCAAAAGCACTGTGCTACATTAACAAACCTTTTTGAGCTTCCATTTTCCCATTTATATAGAGAATATAGCAATGCCTGTTTTTCAAGATGATAATTATGACAGCAGGAGGGAGATTCAGAGTAAACTAAAGAATTTTTAGGCTTTTCACAGTCTAATTCCTCTAATGCAGACACCCTTTTCCATAACCCATCTTTATAGCTAATCAAGTAGATTCTACTACTGATAGCTTATTGACACATTCATGATCTCCAAAGAAGATTTAGCTTCAGGACCAGGGACCAGGCTTGATCACTCAAGAGCTTCTGTGTAGCAGAGTTTTATTAAAATGAAAAAGGGACAGAGAAAGCTTCTGACATAGACATCAGAAGGGGGACAGAGAGTGCTCCCCTCCCTAGTGTTAGCAAGGGAGTTATATACTTTTTTAATTAGTTATTATAATATATCAAAAGAATGTCTCAAGGTTGTAAAGATCTTACAGATCTTTTATATACCACTCCCATAATTTACATTTTAAGATAACAGAATTAGCCAGAAGGTTTTCAGGAAGGAGAAACTGTCCTCAAGCAGGATACATTGGTGTTATATAATCCTTAGTTCAGTTCAGTTCAGTCGCTCAGTCGTGTCCAACTCTTTGCGACCCCATGAATTGCAGCACGCCAGGCCTCCCTGTCCACCTCCAACTCCGAGAGTTTACCCAAGCTCGTGTCTATTGAGTCAGTGATGCCATCCAGCCATCTCATCCTCTGCCATCCCCTTCTCCTCCTGCCCCCAATCTCTCCCAGCATCAGGGTCTTTTCCAATGAGTCAACTCTTCACATGGGGTGGCCAAAGTATTGGAGTTTCAGCTTTATCATCAGTCCTTCCAATGAACACCCAGGACTGATCTCCTTTAGAATGGATTGGTTGGATCTCCTTGCAGTCCAAGGGATTCTCAAGAGTCTTCTCCAACACCACAGTTCAAAAGCATCAATTCTTCGGTGCTCAGCTTTCTTCACAGTCCAACTCTCACATCCATACATGACCACTGGAAAAACCATAGCCTTGACTAGACAGACCTTTGTTGGCAAAGTAATGTCTCTGCTTTTGAATATGCTATCTAGGTTGGTCATAACTTTTCTTCCAAGGAGTAAGCATCTTTTAATTTCATGGCTGCAGTCACCATCTGCCATGATTTTGGAGCCCCAAAAATAAAGTCTGACACTGTTTCCACTGTTTCCCCATCTATTTGCCATGAAGTGATGGGACCAGATGCCATGATCTTAGTTTTCTGAACGTTGAGCTTTAAGCCAGCGTTTCCAGTCTCGTCTTTCACTTTCATCAAGAGGCTCTTTAGTTCTTTTTACTTTCTGCCATAAAGGTGGTGTCATCTGCATATCTGAGGCTATTAATATTTCTCTGGCAATCTTGATTCCAGCTTGTGCTTCATCCAGCCCAGCATTTCACATGATGTATTCTGCATATAAGTTAAATAACCAGAGTGGCAATATACAGCCTTATTGTAACTCCTTTCGCTATTTGGAACCCAGACTGTTGTTCCATGTCCAGTTCTAACTGTTGCTTCTTGACCTGCATACAGATTTCACAGGAGGCAGGTCAGGGGGTCTGGTATTCCCATCTCTTTAAGAATTTTCCAGTTTGTTGTGGTCCACACAGTCAAAGGCTTTTGCTTAGTCAGTAAAGCAGAAGTAGATGTTTTTTCTGGGACTCTCTCACTTTTTTGATGATCCAACGGATGTTGGCCATTTGATCTCTGGTTCTTCTGCCTTTTCTAAATCCAGCTTGAGCATCTGGAAGTTCACAGTTCACATCCTGTTGAAGTGTGTGATAAATAATTACTGTTGAAGACAGTTCATATGTGATAAATACATACTGTAAAAGTATAGGGATAAATACAAATTAAAAATAGAAAGCTTAATTTTCCCTGTTGAAAATACGAGGATACTCCTCTCTCCCTATTCTTTTTTTTTTTAATATTTAGAAAACATTTATTGGAGTATAGTTGCTTTACAATGTTGTGTTAGTTTCTGCTGGACAGCAAAATGAATCATCCATACATATACATGTATCCCCTCCTTCTTGGACTTCCGTCCCATTCAGGTCACCACAGTGCATTAAGTAGAACTTCTTATGCTATACAGTATGTTCTCATTGGTTATCTAATTTATACATAGTATCAATAGTGCTTAAAGCATTTCTTAAGGCATAATAGCTCTATGTCCCTAAGAGGTGTCCCAAAGGACACACAATCAAAACAAAAACAGATACAAATGCAAATGAAAGACTCACTTTTCTTCCTACCATCTATTTCTGAAAGTATTGCTGCAATGCTGTTTTGTCATTTAACTTTTCTAACCATCCCTGAGCCTCTACGCTTCTGATCCTTTACCTTATTTTCAAGTACGTGATCTTGATCTGACACCTGGGTCTTCTCCTACCCTGTTGGCTTTTGTTTCTCTCGTTGAATAGCAGTGTTACTTGTTCTTTCGATTACATCTGTTTTCTACTGTCACGCTACCTACTGGCTGAGCAGAGATCTATTTTTAGCCCTAGAATGGGAGAACTCTTGCAAAATTTCCAAACAAGAATCAGAAGAGTATTTTTAATAATTATTATAATTGTTTATTAAGAAATAAGGAAATCTAGACATAAATCTAAAATCTCCCAGTTCTTCAGCTGCAAAACTGTAGCTAGAAAGCAGGCTTTCACAAGCACAATTAATTCTTTAATTTATTTGCTTTTCAGTTTTAACTGGAAGGCATAATATGGTTTGCAGAAGCAAATATTTAGATTATATATATATATATATATATATATACCCTTCTAAATAGATCTTGGATCAACTATTCCCTAATGTGTAGGCTTATTTATTTTATTTTAAAAAACCATGAATTCTTAATAACAAAGCTGAGGAAAATAAAATCATGTCTAGACACAACAGAAAATCAAAACAACAAAATAAATATTAAATGAAAATGCCTTGAGGTCACAAAGAGTCAGACTCAACTTAACAACTGAATAACAACATTGTTTTCAGGAATAACTTGTATATTTGATACTTTTAAATATTTTAATGATAAAATGTATCATATACCAAAGTGTCTAGAAAAATACATCCGATTTAAACTTAACTGAGTGATTTAAACTGTTCTAAATTTATAAACAGCATTGAAACATTTAAGAAAACATAATAAGCTTATTTATAACTTCAGTGAATATTATTTATTTTAGTGCTTTGGAAATTTAGTTTGGTAGTCAAATAATTAAAAAGAAATCAAATATATTAAGTTTATAAATAATTTTATAATGTTAATTGGGTTTTGTTAAGTTTCACAATGAAACCAAACATTAATCCAACTTTATGTACATCAGGCTGCACACACTGAGCTCATTCATAGCAGCTGTGGTACCAACTCATCTGGAACCGAGACACATTTGTTTGCTTACTCAATATTTTCCATAGGAAATCTAGTCAAATTTAAAAACCATTGATTTTTATTTTTAAGCATAAATGGAGAGGTCATATTGTCTACTGTGCCATCATATTTTTCTAATTCTTCTGGCTTTGGTTTTCCTGGTCTTTTGGTTTTGATGGTTTTACACTCTGACCTTTTATATATAGCAGCATCATGCTGCTATAACACCTTCTTGCCATATACATGAATTCTAAAACTAGCTTTGTGGTTTAAAATGATTAATTACTGACACCCGATGGTGAATATTTTTGTGCTAGCATTACTTGTATTGGCTCAATACATGGATCACTAATATGTTAGTAATTTGATAACTCAGAATATTTCATTCTATTTTGGAAGCACAGGGGCAGACATCTGAATTAATTGTACTTTTACTTTAAGGCAAATTATCATCCTTGTCCCATGCATGGTTCATTTTTATTTCATTTGTTAGTTTGGTTTTCTCTTTTATTAATTCTGTGTCATTCCCATATTCTACTCTTTCCCCAATTCTAGCTATAAACAACTATTACATATTCTAATGTGTCTTGCACTGTTTGTACACTCTACTGCAAAATGTATATTGCTGTTATGAATACATATATATATGTAAACACATATTAAAATTTCTTACTATTATATCTCACTGTATATAGGAAGGTACTATAGTACATATGTGTATGTTTGTGTGTGTGTGTATACATTTTTCATTCATTGTCTTACATTATGTTGTTGTTGGGTCAGTCGCTCAGTCATGTCTGACTCTTTGTGACCCCATGGACTGCAGCACAACAGGCTTCCCTGTCCTTCACTAGCTCCCGGAGTTTGCTCAAATAATGTCCACTGAGTCGATGATGCTATCTAACCATTTGATCATCGACCGCTCCCTTCTCTTTTGCCTTCAATCTTTCCCAGGATCAGAGTGTTTTCCAATGAGTCGGCTCTTAACATCAGGTGGCCAAAGTACTGGAGCTTCTGCAACAGTCCTCCAAATGAATATTCACGGTTGATTTCCCTTATGATTGACTTATTTGATCCCCTTGCTGTTCAAGGGACTCTCAAGAGTCTTCTCCAACACCACAGTTCAAAAGCATCACTTATTCGGCACTCAGCCTTCTTTATGTTCCAACTGTAACATGTGTACATGACTACTGGAAAAACTATATCTTGACTATCTGGACCTTTGTTGGCAAAGTGATATCTCTGCTTTTTAATATGCTGTCTAGCTTTATCATAGTTTTCCTTCGAAGGAGCAAAAATCTTTTAATTTCATGGCTGCAGTCACCATCCATAGTGAATTTGGAGCCCAAGAAAATAAAATCTGTCACTCTTTCCACTTTTTCCCCTTCTATTCATCATAAAGTGATGGGACAAGATGATATGATCTTAGTTTTATGAATGCTGAGTTTTGAGCCAGCTTTTTCACTCCCCTCTTTCACCTTCTTTAGAGGCTCTCTAGTTCCTCTTCACTGTCTGCCATTAGAGTAGTATCATCTGCATATCTGATGTTGTTGATATTTTTCTCGGGAATCACGATTCCAGTCTGTAATTCATCTAGTCTGGCATTTTGCATGATGTACTCTGCATATAACTTAAATAAACAGGTTGACAATATACAGCTTTTACGTACTGCTTTCCCAATTTTGAACCAGTCAGTTGTTATATAAGGTTCTAACTGTTGCTTCCTGACCCACATACAGGTTTCTCTTACCCACAGACAGGTAAGGTAGTCTGGTACTCCCATTTTTTAAGAATTTTCTGCAGCTGGTTGTGATCCACACAAAGGCTTTAGCGTGGTCAATGAAGCAGAAGTAGATGTTTTTCTGGAACTCCCTGGCTTTCTCTATGATCCAAGGAATGTTGACAATTTGATCTGTTTCCTCTGCCTTTTCTAAATCCAGCTTATATGTCAAAATTGTATATTGTCACCCTGTTTATTTAACTTATATGAAAAGTATATCATGTGAAATGCTGGGCTCGATGAAGCATAAGCTGGAATCAAGATTGCCAAGAGAAATATCAATAACCTCAGGTATGCAGATGATACCACCCGTATGGCAGAAAGTGAAGAACTAAAGAGTCTCTTGATGAAAGTGAGAGAGTGAAAAAGTTGGCTTAAAATTCAACATTCAGAAAACTAAGACCATGGCATCTGGTCCCATCACTTCATAACAAATAGATTAGGAAACAATGGAAACACTGACAGACTGTATTTTCTTGGGCTCCAAAATCACTGCAGATGGTGACTGCAGCCAGGAAGTTAAAAGACACTTGCGTCTTGAAAGAAAAGCTATGACCAACCTAGACAGCATATTAAAAAGCAAAAACATTACTTTGCTAACAAAGGTCCATCTAGTCAAAGCTATGTTTTTTTCCAGTATTCATGTATGGGTGTGAAAGTTGGACTATAAAGAAAGCTGAGCACCGAAGAACTGATGCTTTTGAAATGTGTTTTGGAGAAAACTCTTGAGAGTCCCTTGGACTGCAAGGAGATCAAACCAGTCAATCCTAAAGGAAATCAGTCCTGGATATTCATTGGAAGGACTGATGTTGAAGCTGAAACTTCAATATCTTGGCCACCTGATGTGAAGAACTGACTCATTGGAAAAGACCCTGATGCTGGGAAAGATTGAAGGCGGGAGGAGAAGGGGACGACAAAGGATGAGATGGTTGGATGGCATCACCGACTCAATGGACATGAGTTAGAGCAAACTCTGGGAGCTGGTGATGGACAAGGAAGCCTGGCGTGCTGCAGTCCATGGGGTCGCAAAGAGTTGGATATGACTGAGCAACTCAACTGAACTGATTGTAGATGGATGGTTGCTGATATAAAAAAAGAAAATATAGGTTTTGCATCTATCTTGCATCTTGCAAAATTATTTTAATATCTTATTTCATGAACGTTTGTATTGTTTTATTGACTTTGCCGGGTAGATGATTCGATCACCTGCAAATAATGGCAGTTTTATATTCTTCTTTTTCTTACTTTTTTCCTTTTCTTATTGTATTGGCCACTCTCGACTATATTTATAGATATACAGATAGCACAGAACTATAGTATACTTTGGCAAACTTTTATCTGGTCCCAATATTAAAAATAATACATTCACGTTTCCAATGTGAGATTATAAATTTCGTGCCAAAGTTTCTAGTGAAGGAGTACAGAAAACTCAAATGTATAAGTGATGCTCATGAAGTGAAAGTAGGGGCTGAAAATGAGAAGTATCCTAAATTTCACATGAGGGAGAGTAGTTTTTGCATTAATTTCAAAAAAAAAATTCTCTGGGACATTGATGGAACAAGAAAATGCTTATGGTATTCCTATGGCTCCTTGACATGTGGAGTTAAAATGTCAGTATCATTTTAGTCCTCAAGCAGATAATTTGTGGATTTGTATTACTCATTTTTTTGTTGTTGTTCAGTTGCTGAGTTGTTTCTGACTCATTGCGACCCCAAGAACTGCAGCACTCCAGGCTTCCCCATTCTTCATCATCTCCCTGAGTTTGTTCAAACTGGAGTGCTACAGTCCATGAGGTTTCAAAGAGTCAGACATGACTGAGCATCTGAAATGAACTGTAAAGGTATTTTTGCGCATGAAATTAACTGAGGGGCATTTTGAGGTGCACTTATTACTCTTTCTATTTTCACCATATTTTATTGAAGTATAAATCTGCAATATTGTGTTAGTTTTAGGTATACAGCAAAGTGACTCATTTTTTTTAATTTATTTTTTTTAATTTTATTAGTTTTTTAATTTTTTTAATTTTAAAATCTTTAATTCTTACATGTGTTCCCAAACATGAACCCCCCCTCCCACCTCTCTCCCCATAACATCTCTGTGGGTCATCCCCATGCACCAGCCCCAAGCATGCTGTATCCTGCGTCAAACATAGACTGGCGATTCAATTCTTACATGATAGTATACATGTTAGAATGCCATTCTCCCAAATCATCCCAACCTCTCCCTATCCCTCTGAGTCCAAAAGTCCGTTATACACAGCTGTGTCTTTTTTCCTGTCTTGCATACAGGGTAGTCATTGCCTTCTTTCTAAATTCCATATATATGTGTTAGTATACTGTATTGGTGTTTTTCTTTCTGGCTTACTTCACTCTGTATAATCGGCTCCAGTTTCATCCATCTCATCAGAACTGATTCAAATGAATTCTTTTTAACAGCTGAGTAATACTCCATTGTGTATATGTACCACTGCTTTCTTATCCATTCATCTGCTGATGGACATCTAGGTTGTTTCCATGTCCTGGCTATTATAAACAGTGCTGCGATGAACATTGGGGTACATGTGTCTCTTTCAATTCTGGTTTCCTTGGTGTGTATGCCCAGAAGTGGGATTGCTGGGTCATAAGGTAGTTCTATTTGCAATTTTTTAAAGAATCTCCACTCTGTCCTCCATAGTGGCTGTACTAGTTTGCATTCCCACCAACAGTGTAGGAGGGTTCCCTTTTCTCCACACCCTCTCCAGCATTTATTGCTTGCAGATTTTTGGATTGCAGACATTCTGACTGGTGTGAAGTGGTACCTCATTGTGGTTTTGATTTGCATTTCTCTGATAATGAGTGATGTTGAGCATCTTTTCATGTGTTTGTTAGCCATCTGTATGTCTTCTTTGGAGAAGTGTCTATTTAGTTCTTTGGCCCATTTTTTGATTGGGTTGTTTATTTTTCTGGAATTGAGCTGCATAAGTTGCTTGCATATTTTTGAGATTAGTTGTTTGTCAGTTGCTTCATTTGCTATTATTTTCTCCCATTCAGAAGGCTGTCTTTTCACCTTGGTTATATTTTCCTTTGTTGTGCAGAAGCTTTTAATTTTAATTAGATCCCATTTGTTTATTTTTGCTTTTATTTCCAGAATTCTGGGAGGTGGATCATAGAGGATCCTGCTGTGATTTATGTCGGAGAATGTTTTGCCTATGTTCTCCTCTAGGAGTTTTATAGTTTCTGGTCTTACATTTAGATCTTTAATCCAATTTGACTCATTTTTAAATGTGTGTGTGTGTGTGTGTGTGTGTGTGTGTGTGTGTGTGTGTGTGTGTGTATGCTTAGTTGCTCAGTCATGTCTGACTCTTTGCAACCCCATGGAACTGTGGCCCACCAGGCTCCTCTGTCCATGTGGATTCTCCAGGCAAGAATACTGGAGTAGGTTGCCATGCCCTCCTCCAGGGGATCTTCCCAACCCTAGGATTGAACCCAGGTCTTTCGCATTGCAGGCAGATTCCTTACTGTCTGAGCCACCAGGGAAGCCCAAGAATACTGGAGTGGGTAGAGTATCCCTTCTCCAGCGGATCTTTCCAACCCAGGGATTGAACTGGTGTCTTCTGCATTGTAGGTAGATTGTTTATCAGCTGAGCTGTACATATATATTTATTCTTTTTTCAGAGTACTTTACATTATAGGTTATTGCAAGATACTGAATATAGTTCCCCTGCATCTATTTTCATCAGCAATTTTGGCCATAATTTTCTTGGCAATTATTATTGGCAATAATTTTCTTTTTTGTGTGTGATACCTTTGTCTGGTTTTGGTATCAGGGTGATGGCAGCATCATAGAATGAGTTTGGGAGTGTACCTTCATCTGCAACTTTTGGGAAGAATTTCCCAAAAGTATAATTGTTAACTCTTCTCTAAATGTTTGGTAGAATTCACCTGTGAAGTCACTTGACCCTGGACTTTCGTCTGTTGGGAGTTTTTAAACTATTATACTAATTCAATTTCAGTAACAGTAATTGGTCTATTCATATTTTCTATTTCTTCCTGGGTCAGTCTTGGGAAATTGTACCTAAGAATTTACCCACCTTCTCTAGGCTGTCCATTTTATTGGCATAGAACCATTCATAGTAAAATCATGATCCTTTGTAATTCTTTGGAGTCAGTTGCAACTTCTCCCTTTTCATTTCTGATTCTATTGATTTGGGCCCTCTCCCCCTTTTTTCTTTTTCTTTTCTGGATAAAGGTTTATCATTCTTTTTTCAGCTTTTCAAAGAACCAGCTTCTGTATGATTGATCTTTGCTATTGTTTTCTTAGTGTATGGTTCATTTATTTCTGCTCTGATTTTTATGATTTCTTAGCTCTACTAAGTTTGAGTTTTGTTTTTCTTCTTTCTTGAGTTGCTTCAATTATACAATTAAGTTCTTAGAGATTTTTCTTGTTTCCTGGGGTAAGCTCGTATTGCTATACACTTCCCCCTTAGAAATGCTTTTGCTGTGCCCCATAGGCTTTGGATTGGCATGCTTTCACTGTCATTTGTCTCTAGGTTTTTTTTTTTTTCCCCCTCTATGGTTTATTCAGTGATCCATTGGTTGTTTAGTGGCATATCATTTAGCCTCCATGTGGCAACATGGTAAAGAATCCACCTGCCAATGTAAAATTCACAGAAGATGCAGATTCATTCCCTGAGTCAGAAAGATCTTCTGGAGTAGGAAATGATAACCTACTTCAATATTCTTGCCTGAAAATTCCATGGACAGAGGAGCCTGGTGGACTACAGTCCATGGAGATGGCAGTGTTGGACAGGACTGAACACGCACATTTGTGTTTTAGCTTTTTTGCATCTGGTGTCTGCCCCTTGGGGGTGTTGCTGGTCTAGAGGCATGTGAAGGCTTCCCGGTGAGAAGGAACGGTACCTGCCCACTTGTGGGTGGAAGTGGGTCCTGGTCCCCTGGTGGGCAAGGCCATGTTTAGGGGCATGGTCTAGAGGTGACTGTGGGCTCAGGAAGTCTAGGCAGTCTGCCTGCTGTTGGTGGGTCTGTGTCCCCACCCAGTTTGTTGTTTGACCTGAAGTGTCCACCAGCACTGGAGCCTGCAGGTTGTTCGGTGGGGCCAGGTCTTGGTGCCAAGATGTCAGCTTCCAGGAGAGCTCATGCAGATGAATGCCCCTCCCCCCATATGTCTGCCACCAGTGTTCATGTCACCAGGGTGAGTCACAGCCGCTCGCTCCCACCTGCCTGGAGACTCAAAGACCAGCAGGTAGGTCTGGCCCAGGCTCCTGTCAAATTACTGCTTTTCCCCTTGGTCCCTGCACACACAAGGTTTTGTATGCAACCTCTAAGAGTGAAGTCTCTATTTTCCCAGTCCTATAGAGCTCCTGTCATCAAGCCCTGCAGGCCTTTCAACCCAAATGCTCTGAGTACTCCGATTCCCAGTGCCAGATCCCCTGGCTGAGGGGTCTGATGTGAGGTTTACACACTCACTCCTTGAAGTCTTTAGTTGTAGAAGTTTCTTATCTTCATCATCAAAGGTTTCTCTTAGTTATTTGTGATTTGGGTGTGCTCATCAGAGGAAATGAATGTAGGGTCCTTTTATTCTACCATCTTGGCCGCTCTCTCTCATATTACTTATTTTCTTTACTAAATTGATGGCTTCAGTTTAGTTCAGTTCTGTTGCTCAGTTGTGTCTGAATCTTTGCAACTTCGTGAATCGCAGCACGCCAGGCCTCCCTGTCCATCACCAACTCCCGGAGTTCACTCAGACTCACATCCATCGAGTTGGTGATGCCATCCAGCAATCTCATCCTCTGTCATTCCCTTCTCCTCCTGCCCCCAATCCCTCCCAGCATCAAGGCCTTTTCCAATGAGTCAACTCTTCGCATGAGGTGGCCAAAGTACTGGAGTTTCAGCTTCAGCATCATTCCCTCCAAAGAAATCCCAGGGCTGATCTCCTTCAGAATGGACTGGTTGGATCTCCTTGAAGTCCAAGGGACTCTCAAGAGTCTTCTCCAACACCAAGGTTCAAAAGCATCAATTCTTCAGCGCTCAGCTTTCTTCACAGTCCAACTCTCACATCCATACATGACCACTGGAAAAACCATAGCCTTGACTAGATGGACCTTTGTTGGCAAAGTAATGTCTCTGCTTGTAAATATGCTATCTAGGTTGATCATAACTTTCCTTCCAAGGAGTAAGCGTCTTTTAATTTCATGACTGCAGTCACCATCTGCAGTGATTTTGGAGCCCCAAAAGATAAAGTCTGACACTGTTTCCACTGTTTCCCCATCTATTTCCCATGAAGTGATGGGACCAGATGCCATGATGTTTGTTTTCTGAATGTTGAGCTTTAAGCCAACTTTTTCACTCTCCACTTTCACTTTCATCTGCCTCTGTTAGTAGTAGATAATTTGCATTTAGATTATTTGATAGGTTTTAGCTTACTATTTCTCACATAAATGTTATAATTCTTACTGTAAATACCTAGACAACTTTCAATGACATAGTAAGAGCTATCTCATTTCCATTTTACAATTGAATTCCTAGTTAGAAAGTTTTAGAAAGCTGTACTTAATATGAATAAACAGTTCTCTGTATGTTTTCTCTTAAAAATGCATAAGTCCCAACCCAAGTTATTTATGTCTGTGTAAATGCTTGATGTTTGTATTGTCTCCATTGAGTTGTGTTCATATATCCCATTATTCTCTATTTTTCTACTCTTCTGTACAGAAATTGGATGCATTTATTATCTTTCAGTATCAGGTTTTCTAAAGAAGCATTTATAATCATTTGTGATTTTTAAAAAGGCAGCTATATATTATGATAAACAGTATTGGTAACATTCCCTTATGAAATATTGAAGATGAGATATGGGTAGCATTGTAAATTACTTTATAGTTTTCAAAATATTTACATATATTAATAAATACTGTAAGCAACCATATACATTACAAATGTGAAATAAACTTATCTCAAATGCAAGTAATAAAATCTCAACTCATAAAAGCATAAATAAGAAAGGGTAATTATTGGAAAGATACTGAATTAGTTTCTAGAGGTGGGAAAAAAAAAAAAGCTTAGAAACAAAGACCTTTATGGGGAATCACAGGACCCAAAACCAGACACTTATGATTATTAGAACTGTTCTCTCTATGAAAAGCCCTGTCTGCAATTATTATACATGTTTATATGGTTATTATTATTCAGATTTCTTTATTTGCTATATCTTCCTTCTCTTCTGATTGGTTTACAGTGTCTCTCTGATCATAGATAGAAAACTCAATGATTTGTAACTACAGCTGACCATCTAGTCTAGAACTTACCTTGTATAATCTTTAGTTTTGATTCTCCTATTATAAATTTCTTGTTATGTTAATGCTTCAAAATGTAGATTAAGAATTGTATAATCTTAGTTTTAATTACTCTAAACCTATAAACTGATTAATTGATTGCCAGATTTAAAAAATTGATTAAGGTATTATAACTTGAAAGCATTTATATTGGTACCCAGGTACAGAATTAGAACATGAGGCCAAGCATTTCTCATCCTAAAGTCATCATAGCAACCCTTATAAAACCTCAGATGTGCTCTCTTTGTTGCCTTAGTACCTCTTTTTAAACATTTTCACAAAAGGATATTTATTAGCAAAACTCTATTTGGTTTATGATTATGTTCATTCAGTTCTACTGAATATTACATATTCATTATTACATTTGCTAAATTAAAACATTTTTTCAGTTCATATTTAATTTATCACATTTTCTTTTCACAAATGAATTGTAGGCTTCTTATGGTGACAAATATGAGGAGTACTGGTAATACAGGGGACTGTGTGTTTTGTTTGCCCTGACAAAGTTTCCAGAAAGTGAGAAAATATCATACATGAATTATGATAAACTAGGTAACATGTTTATTTTGTATTTTTTTGCCTTTCCTTCATTTAGGGGAAAATTCTGAAATCTCATATCATTATAGTAACAGGATAAAAATAAAAGAATTTTAAGAATTTCCCTTTAGGTTAAAGGGAAAAATGGGGAACCAAGTTTGTGGAGGGGTTATACAGTGTGGGGTGGTGAACATGGAAATCAATGTAAGAGAAATTGAAAGATAAGGAGCAACTACAGGGATGTGAAACCATATGTAAAGCTGCTTATCACTCTCCAGTCTCTTTGATGAACACCTTGTTTGATCTAGACCATTTTTTATTTTTTACCTTTCCTAGCTGATTGATGTGGCTACATTGATAGGTATTTGTGATTCTTAGATATTTCATAATACTGATTTGTTATATTGACTCAAGGGGCTTCTCTGATGGCTCAGTGGTAAAGTATCCACCTGCAGTGCAGGCAGCACAGGAGACATGGGTTCCGTCCCTGGGTTGCGTCAATCACCTGCAGAAGGGAATGGCAACCCAACCCAGTATTCTTGCCTGGAGAATTCCTTGGACAAAGGAGCCTGTCAGGCTACAGTCCATATGGTCACAAAGAGTCAGACATGACAGAAGCAACTTAGCGCACACACATATTGATTTATGATCATTTGCTATCTTTCTCCATCATATTTAACTTTGGTTAGCCATAGGTCTGTCAGGTCTTATAATTGGACAATTCTTTGACTTTTGAAGACATTTAATACACTATTAAAATTCTCTGTGAATTATTAGGTTGTTTATCTGGGAAGTGAGGACTGTGTAAGAAGATGGACTTGTTAGTAGATATTTAGTTCTGTCCAAAACATCCTTAAGATATTTGGTCCAAACCAAAATGTCCTTGAAATCTGATTCTGTCAAAAATTTCCATAAGACATTTAGTCCATACCAAATGGTTTTGGACAGAACCAAATATCTCCAATACTTTGGCCCCCTGATGTGAAGAGCTGACTCATTTGAAAAGACCCTGATGCTGGGAGAGATTAAGGGCAGGAGGAGAAGGGGACCACAGAGGATGAGATGGTTGGATGGCATCACCGACTCAATGGACATGGGTTTGGGTGGACTCCACGAGTTGGTGATGGACAGGGAGGCCTGGCATGCTGCAACCCTTGGGGTCACAGAGTCGGACATGACTGAGCAACTGAACTGAACTGAACTTCTTTGATGAAAAGAAGAGTTAGGGCTTTTGAATTATACGTAGATATATGTTCTATGTATACATAATATTTGAGGGAGACTTTAGAGATCTGCTAACCTTTAGAGGATCAGCTAAATAGATCCCTATTTTAGGGATGTTCATGCATCCTGCATGTATATTCCTATGTACAAACGACAAGTTTGAGGCCCAGAGTGGCTCAATACGTTTGTCAAAGATGATACAGTGAAGTAAAAAGAAAGCCAGGATTATCCAAGATTAACTTTCAGAAATCTCAGTTTTTCCATCCAGGACTCTTCATTTCTCTCTCTCTCTGTCTCATTGTTAGTATTACAAGCACGATCAGACCTGACATACGGGAATTTGGTGTCTAGAGGCGGCAAGGAACTTGAGCACAACTGAGTAGAACATGATAGGAATTTTGAGATAGATTTTCTTTTCTGCAATTACCCAAGAATTTTATTAAGTATTAATAGACTCTCAGTAGGATTCTTCCCAAAGACACACTATTATAAGAGGAAGGAGCAGTGCTGTTCAAATAACCTTTGCTCATTGCATGGTGAGTCAGTGACTTATCCCAAATTTAACTTTTACATTCTTGTCGGGCATTTAAAAATGAGAGGAGACATTTGAAGATTATTGGAACAAACTGAATAGAGTTTATTACATTGTTATTTTTCTGATAATCAACAAGCAGTCTACAAGGATTGCCCTACAATCCTTTTGAGTGTACTGGGAGAAAAAAAGGAAGCAAAGATCATGCAAAAATCAATAGTTTCTTTTTGTGTGTCATCTTATTTATGAGCAAGGTACATATTAGAGGTCAACCAAAGCAGAATTAAGATCAGTAGGTTTGCAAATTTTAATTGGGCCTTCTTTGACTACTGCCGAGAAATTCTGGTGTCCAGTCTTTTTGAAGTCAAATGAATAAACTGCACATTTTTAGGAGGGTAGTAACTTGTCTTCCTCAGAATTGATTTTTCCAAACTTTTTTTTTTTTTTTTTTTACCTATTGAGTTTAACAATATGA